>NC_138905.1:138929952-139679068 GCF_965231255.1 Vanellus vanellus | reverse complement strand
AATAGGAATAGAATTACTAATAGATTCCTCAGGGGAACACCTCAGTTTGGGAGGTATTTAGGGAGTCAAGTTACAGAAAAGGAATATGTCTTTAAAAACGGAAATAATTTGAAAATAAATGAAGATATGCATCATTTAATTCAAACCGATCCAAAATCTCCATGAAAAACTTGTATGACCGCATATGCCTTTTTTAAAAATTGTGTTTAGGCTCTAAGCTGGAAAAGTATCTTACTGATGGTCATTGATATACTAATCTTTAAATAAATTATTTTCTCTTCATAGGAATACAGTTTTGGAAACCTGGTGTGCTGTAACTTCTCTGTTTAGACAGCCTTTCTATGCAATAGAATAAACTCCGATAAAGTTTGAGGGTAAAGCAGAATCCACGATTTTCCATATGTAACTTCCTATTCAGCTTTACATCAAGTTGATACACTTGTAATAATCTACTGAGACGTCTTCATCAGAAAAATAAAAATATATTTTCCATTATGAGGAAAAAATAAAAATCAGTCTTTCATTCCATCAAAAATGAATCTGAAAGAGTTCCAACAGGAAGTTCAGTTCCAACTGAAAGCACCTGTGAAACACAAACTTTACAGTTCTATTGAGTTATAGGACTTTTATCTGAGTGAATGAGGGCATATTAATCTATGAACCTTCCATTGGATTTGTACTGATGGTGTCCTTGCTATCTGTCTGCTGGATTTTGGGTTTCCTCCTGTGCAGCAAGTTACTTCAGTTTAGTTAACTAATTTGCAAGTGTAGAAATGATACACACTTAATTATACATTTATACTTACAGAGAACTACTATATAGGTATCGCAGGAAGATGTTACAGAGCTGCAATAACTACTACTGAATTAATTGTTTAACTGGCAGTTGTGGCTGAGTAGATGGATGAGAACTTGAAATTCAGGGACAGAAGGGAAGCCAAGGCACTGCTGAAATAACAGCAGTTGAGCACATACTGGCGTGGATCAGAGGGCTCTGGGGCTGTCAGGACTCCAGTAGGGTAGTAGATATTCTGAGATTTTGGGGCTGGGTGCTACATAAGAGTCACAGGAGGTCGGAGGGACCCCTGAAGTGTCTTCTTTGTGCTGTCCCTTGCTACTGATGCGGCACAGAGTGCTGTCCCTTGCTACTGATGTGGCACTTGCTACTGATGTGGTACCATGTGACTGTCTCCTCAGTGGAGAAGTCACAGTAGCCTTTAACAGTAAAAATAAGAAATGGCACTCTGTTGTGCTTCTGTGCAGTGGGGCTGCATTTGGGAGCCAGGAGATGAAAACGCATGACCAAGCTGCTCTTCTCCATTCTCCATGCCAAGTCATAGCCAATGAGACAAAGGGTGGTCGAGTTGTACCTCCCAGCACCCAACCGCTGGGCATAGTTCAGAGACTGGCAGCGAACAGTCATTCGTACATCCCTGTGAAACGTTTTAATGCATCCTTAAGACTCACTGAAATGTGTAACAGTTGGGTATGAAAGACTTTAACATCAACGAAGCAAGGTCAGAATACATCTTCTATACGAAACCCGCATGTTCGCATATTACTGATGCTAATGATAAATGGTTAATAAAAACAGTCCCCAGTATCCTGGGTTGTTCTGACAAACAGAACTTTCCTGACCTACCAATAGGTCAGAATCATTCTGATATTGTGGTCTGGGCTCCACAACACATCCTAGTTTCCTAGGTTTTATTTTACAAATGTTGTTCCAGTTTCAGTGCTGAAGCCAATCAGAATTTTATAACCTCCCCATATACAGAAGTATCAGAAAAAAAAAAAAAAAACAACAACAAAACAAACACAAAACCACCTTGGCAGCAATACACTGTATGTTATAGCTGGAGCTAAATGCTCAAGTCCAGATGTTTTTCTTTTCGTAAGTAGCATAAATGTCAAGTATAAATAGCAGCCCTGGTTTGGCCCCATTCTTATGGATTTGGAAAACAAATTGCTGTTGTCTGATTTCAAATGATCAGTTTTATTACAATTACATGTACAGGCCTTTTCCTTTCAAAGCATCTATTACCAAAGGATGCACAGGGCTAATTATCTTCAGAATAAAAAGAGCCTCCCTGTGCTGCTGAAAAAAACATGAAAAAGCTGAAAGTAAACCCTGGTAGAAGCTTTACAAAACACAAACTATGAGCAATTGGACACAATCCTGCACATCAATTATCATGTGTGCGTCTAGACATTGCTCCAGAAAACAGGCAGAACTTGCCACGTTGTTTGTTAAACTACGACAATGGGAAGAGTGAAAGCACCCTGAGATGCTCATCTGTTAGACATTTCGATAAATTTCACATCAATGTATTTCAGCTTTCCGGAGACCATCTAAGATAGGCTTGTCCTTCTTTCACAGGCAGCTAGCCTCTCATTTTGAAAGCTGATTCTAATCTCTCTCCACAATCTGAAAAGCTGCTCTGGAAAACAAAAGAAAACTCTTTTTTTCCACACTGTGTTTAACCTTCAGCTGCAAATGCAAGCACTGAAGAGATAAAGGAATAAATCCATCACAATTAAAAGAGACCATATGTAGGTTAGTCTAACCCTAAGCCCCATCCTTTCCACACTGAAAGTCTGAATATGTGCCTGAAGTATTATGTGCTGAGATGCGGCTGTGCTGTACAATGTTCTTAAAGAGAAACAACAATAAGAAAAGTTCAAGTGTAGCAAATATTCTTATTCAAGTATTATTTTAAACTTGCTAGTGTCAGCCACGCTCTGGGCCAGCAGACCTCTGCACAAGAGTGCCATTCTGTCACTTTCTTTTCCTGCTGTGGAAGGAAAAATAGCACCTAAAGTTTCCCCAAACTGTGAAAAGCATTAAAAAAAAAAAAAAAAAAAAAGAAGAAGAAAAAAAATTGCTGAATGTCTCACTGGAACAAGAATAAAAATAAAGCAAAGGATGTAATGAAAGGCAATACAGTGTGAGGGAAAAGACAAGAAAACCGCAAAAAAGTTCATCTGAGGTTGAGATTGATAGGCAGGGCTCGTGACTGCCTTCCTCACGCTCCTCTCCCTGCTGAAACCTGGCAGGCACCTTCCCCTTACAGTACTATGTGTCCATCAGTCCCCACGTGCCCACAGTCCAGGCTCGTCCATCTTCTCCCACCGAAGTTGTATCTAGCACCCAGCTTTGCTGGAGCACTGAAGGAGTTTTCCAGAACGTTCTTCCTCTTGCTTTGGGAACCAATCTCCTCAGTATAAAACAAAGTGCTGCTAACTTTCAAGACATAGCAAATGAAGCTATTTTCACCTTTTCAACACCTCCGTTTTTGTTAAGACGTGTACACCTACTAAAATAAAGACAGGACAGTGCCCACCACTAGGTCTGACTGGCCTCTGCTACCCCAGAGCAGGGTGCTCTCAGGCAAAAATCCTGCTGAGCTGATCCATAATTTTGTAGACAAAAAGAGAAAAAGGTAAAGCCACAGAATGAACTGTCCAGGTAACTGCCAGGCACAAGGATTGTGATCTATCTAAGCTGCACCTTAAGCAGGCAGCGTGTCCAAGTCCAAGGTTACCATATGAAGGACTTCCTTGCTTCAGCAAGAGAACAGAAAGGTACTCAGGAACAACACAGATTTATTCTTTACTACTCCTATCCAACTGACAAATGAGAAAGCTTTGTCTTTCCTCCCCATCCAACCAACAAGAAAGTCTTCAGTAGGGAAGGTAGTTCCTTAACTTAACCAAGGATCTCTTCTACCTGCAGCAAAACTGGCTCCCTGACTTCCAAAACTGAGAGGTGAAAGGTCATTTTCACTCTTGTCTTCAAAACTAATGAGCAATGCTGGTGCATTGTTTAGTACACAACTGAATAGCCAACCCCATCATTTCCACGGACAGAAATCTTCTAAGGAAGGTACTCTTTACACAGAAAGCATTCCAGGCAAGATATAAGTACGCACTTTTAATATTGCTTACTGCAAAGCATTGTCCTTAATAGAACGCTACATTTTCTACCAATGATAACTGACCCCCATTTAGTGCAGTTTCCACAGCTTATTTCATCCTAGTCTACTTTAATACCAACCAGGCATCTCCTCATTTAACTTAAAAACGGATAGGAGTAACGTGAAGAAACATCAGCCTACCATGAAAAGGGCTTCATAGTTTTCAATCATCTTTTGTACGACAGCTATGATAGCAGTACTCTCTTCAGCTCGGGCTGAGCTCTGAACCGAGAATTCTTTGTCTGTAGATTTCTGCTTGTGCAACAAGTTAGGGCCAAAGATGGTAGCCAGGTTAAGCGATGTCATTTTGTTGCCAGTAATCTAGAAAACAGAATATAAATGAGGTAGGGTCTCCCAGGGTCCAATGTATACAGGTACACACACCTACACACACTTTCTCTCTCCCTGCCCCCAATCTGTAGATGCTTCATTCATCAAAACCAAAATCGAGTGCTAGTCAAATAAAAACCGAACAATTTGTAGGAATGCTGAAACACCTTGCTTGGACATCTCTGCAACAAGCACTGTGGATTTTCTGGATGTATTTCAGATGGATTGGAGGAGTAAAAGGTGGAAATGCAGCCTGCCCTTAATTCCCTGGAAGCTTGGCAGTGGCATACTTCTTCTGAACTCAGGGAACCTCCCTCCTACTTCACCATCTGAGCATATTACTGTCTCTTAGGACCAAATACTGAAAACTGTTAGCTTTCTCAAGTAGCACGCAAGTTTAGAAACAGATATAGTGAAAAAATCCACACTTTTCCAAGTTAAAACAGTTTAGATAATTAAGGAGCGTGCTCATTATTTTTATTAGTATTTTCGTGTCTTTTTGCTTGTTTCCCAGAACATGCCAAATGTTTACTCATCCAGTGGTTTTTTTGTTGTTTTGTTTGTTTGTTTGTTTGTTCTTTTTTTTTTACTTTTTTCCTACTTTCATAACTCTGTGTTCAAGGAAGCAATAGTAACCTGATTTTGGAGGAAGTAGAAGGCTAAGAATACATACTAGACTAGACAGAAATTATTTGAAAAATACGTCATATAGGTTATTAAATCAAAATTTGCATTGTCACATTTGTGATTAGACTACTTTTTTCCCCTTCTATTCTTTTCACAGAGCAAAAAGCAGGGGTCATGTGCTTCCTCTCTGTGTCTCCACTTGGTTGCTATTCTGGGAATGCAGAAGAAGATGCCAGTAGTTGACTATATAAGACTGTAAGTGAATTTCAGCTGTTGACCCAGTATTTCTTGCAGGCTTTTTTTAAAGGACAAGAAAATATCATGAGAGTTATTTTTCATTAGTTTCAGTTACATTTGAACTAATTAACGAAAAAAAAGGACAGGAAAAGGCACCAAAAAGAGGCAGTAAAAATAGCATTTCAAGAAATGAGTACAAAATGAATCCTTTCAAAGCAATATTTTAAATTTTTTTTGTAGCAGGGCATTTACTGAATGTTCTAGTTGAACTTATAACTGTCCACCGACTGCACCTGGTTTATTTTTTACAGAGCTCAACTAGACAGCATAGAGATGACAGTAAAAAGAGCTTTTCCTTTTATCGGTGGGGCCACCGTGTAACCTTGGAAAGACATTTGCCCTAAGTAGGTGCATAGGCGGTCGTAACAAACATGTTGGCTCTTTGCTTAGAGACTCATCCCAGCGTGACTGTGAGTGCTGCACACTCCCTTATTTGCCTACCACCATGCACCCAGCTGGTTTTCGGGCGACCCGCTTTTCAAACACTGTCAGAGTAGTGAGCCACCAAGGATGCACAGGCAGGCGGTGCCTCGAGTGTGCCAGGGGCAGCCTCTGGCTCTGCCTGGATCTGCATGTGCGGGCTGTTTGTACAAACAGTGAGTCTTTTCTTAAGGGCAGCCTCGGGGCATCCCTTACAAAATGCTGTAAACACACCCGCTGAAATTAATTGAATGAATAATTTTAATAGTTAGTCATCTGTCTTCAGCTTCGTGAGAGGAGGGCTTTTGAAAGCGTTGTGAAGAGGGCCTGTGTGCCAAAGCTTGGGCGTTTTCCTTCCAGTGATAGCAAACAGCCTGATAAAATACTTTCTCTTGCCCTGTGTGCCTTTATTCACTTAATTATTAATGAATAGCTTAAATAACTGTGACCAGAATACTGTATTATCTATAAAAGGTATCCAATTGCACATAATATTCCTGATGCTTATAATACTGCCAAGATAGCTTACATAAATTTGCCTTGCCAAAATACCTGTAGCAAGCAGAGCTGATGTACTGTTAAGGGGAATGAAAATGCCTTTAACACCACTGTTGTGCCAAAGCAACTCTCTTAAGCGGCGTCAGCCTCTAGCCCTGCAACAAGATCCTCTTGGGTACGTTCCGGAACCAACAGAGAACTCTTCGCAGGACCAGGGGGACCACGACCCCTGGCTGGCTTACACATCCGATGTTTTTAAGCACAGTAAACTTGTTACGGGCTGCTCTTTTTAAATGCTTTCCATCAGAGTGGTGTAGTTTTTTTATCAACTCCTTGCTGAGGACAAAAATAATAGCATTTAAGACAGATTTAAAAGTGAAACAGGCCTTGAAGTCACATACAGCATATCGGAAGTTAGGACTTGAGGCAGAAATTTGGCAAAACTCAAGTCTCAGTGCCAATTGTAAAAAGCAGCCAACTGCAAAAAGGTGTCCAAATTTGACAAAGTCAGCAGGGTTTTCCATGTGGCAGACAAAATTCTCTAAGAATTTCAGAAGAGTCTCAGAAGTAACATCAGAAATAGTCTCTGCGGCAGTTCAGAGGACAGAGAAGTCCTTCCCACAGATAAACTGGTACAATTTTGTCAAGCAGTGACAGACCGTCTCTATCTCATTCAAGGTTAACAGAGTCGCCACCTTTTGCAGAGCAGCCCCCTAGTTCAAGCGTTTTCCTGGCAGAAAATGGGAAGCCCGGATTTTCAGCTGTTCTCTAGTATGAGCAGCTCAGATGCGCACGTGTGAATGCTCAGAAGTACAGCTTAGCTACATGGCCGCGGGTCTTCTTGTCTCTGTGGGATGGGTGCACTCCAACCTCTCCACTGTATTTGGTCCAGAGCGCAACAGAAAGAGGCCAGAAGGAAAAGGGGCAAAAAGATGGACCCTGACTCCAACCACTAATCGCACTAGTGATTGCACTCCAACAGTTGCAAGGGTGCAAGTGTAATTCCCGTCCTTTATCTTTTCTTCTTTGCTACCCAGTGCATACAAGGAAGCTAAGGGAACCAAGAAGTCAACTGCTGTGTCCAAAGGTCATATAAGAAAGCAACAGCAGAGAATGAAAAGAGAACGAAAGAGCATACTCTTGAGTTCCTGGCACCTTCTTATGTGAGTCTTTTTTCCATAGAATATAATGGGATAAAGCAAGGGGGGGGGGAAGCATGGATAACATGACACATTCTTAACAATGAGGTTGATTACGCTGTGAATCTTCCCAAGGAGAGAATTCTTTAAGTCATATAAAGATTAAACTCTCACAGCCCTAAGTACATAGTAAACAACTAAATGGCAAATGCGCAGGCACGAATATGAAATCTCTCCTATCTTTCAGGGGTATGCCACCACTGTGCTTGTTTCACAGCTTTAAAGATCTCTTTTCAGACCATGAATTAAGCAAAGCTGAAGGACGCAAGCGACCAGGACTTACCTCTTGGCCATCTTTGTCTGTGGTGTCTTCTGCGTGGCCAGCCACTGTGGAGAGGAACTGCAGCAGCCGGTGTAGGGTATCGCAGTTACAGGGAGGTAGAAGATAAATGAGAAGCTGTAAGGTGCTTAGCTGTTCATCTGGCTCTAATACTAAGAGGGGAAAAAATACATGCTAAGAAAATCACTCCAACTAACCTAAAAGCAGAACAAATATACTGTTCCCAGCCCAAGGGAAGGCAGAAGAATAGCTTTGTTTAAGGATCATTTTCCTTACAATGTCAGAAGAAAAAGAGAAAACTCTAAGGAAATGTCAAAAGTGTAACAAACACTGTCATGGGATTTTTGCCTTGGTTGGTCAACTTTTTGCTCACAGGTTCACAGGATCTTTTCTCCGCCTTAAGAGAGCAAAATCTGTGTTGTACCCTCCATCACTGTCACTGGACACAAAAATTCTGTTTAATTTTCCACTTATTCCATTCATTTAGGTATAGCTACTGGTACATACAGGGCACCGCTGAGAAGCATTCCAGTCAAGTTTATGCGTGAGTCATTTTAAAAGGGTTTTCTTTCAATTTCACATCTTGCAGATCTACTAGGAGACTGGGAAAGCAACTAGAGATACAAAGGATGACCTGCAATCACCATCACTTTAACCATCTAAAATGCAATGGCAGTCAGTGACAAAAGTGGGACAGAGGCAGGATCTCAGACATGAGGGCTAGAAAGAATCTAAAGAACACAGACCAGGCAGCAGCTTAAGCTTGAAGGGTCCAACTTTACTTTTTCCCAAATCTGCAAGAGTCTGCACCCAGGTCTTAGCGTAAGGCAACACATTTGGGAGTATTTAAAAGGTCAGCTTTAAGGACCATTAATTATGATGAAACTTGAACTTTGGAAGCTAGGTTTTTGAAGCCAGACTGGAATCTTTGGTCAGTGAATAGCTCTAAAATTTAAAAGTGTTAATGGTGCTAAGAGACCAGGCTTCAAATGGGGCTCTCATCTGCCAACGGTGAACAAACAACAGGGTCAGGATTTAACAGGTAATATGAATCACATCCTATACACGAATGCAAAAAAATAGGCATAATCTGTTGTTCTAGTTTCCTGGGGTATACTTACACAGTACGAAACCAAGGAAAGACCTCAGCAAATTTATACTATATAAATATTTGGAGCAAATCAAGGCCAGAGTATTAAGTGCACAGAAAAAAATAATATAGTTAGTAGAGATTACAGAATTCAAACAGGTATGCTTTTGAAAATCAGTAAATCAAAATGCTGCAGAGCTCACAGAGAGTGTTGATGAAAGGTGTATAAAGTTCTCTAGTGAGAAGTGGGTCAGGCATGTCACGCAGAAATTCCTTTAATAAAGCAGCAACATCATGAATGCTGTGCTCTTCGTCTAACACAACATCTATGCCCCGGTCAAACTCTTCACGTAACTGAAAAAGATCATGACACAAAACCACAGTCACTTATCATTGTCCCAATTAGTACATCCCAACACAGAAGATCTTTCAAGATGTAGATCTACTTGTTTTCATTTTCCAGATTGCACATGACTAGTTTTTGGTAAGGTCAAAGATATAGTTCATGTCTAATTGCTGCTCATTCCACTACATATAACTTAAGGTTTGTACCAGACTGTAATGAAATACAAGTCTTTCTTTCCAGCTAATATATGGCACTCTTTTATGAAAAAATGTGCCCAAGTAAATGTAATTTAGCGGAATTTTAAGATTAATATCAAAGGCAGAAACCAGGGAGAATAAGGAAAACTGCAAGAAAGGCTTTCTTATAGCACCTTACTGCATTATACCTAGATTTTAGGACAGGAAAGACTAAAATTCCATTTCATAACATATATGTTTTTGTACAAAAACATTAATAATAATAATAATAATAATACAATGTTAAAATCCATGAAACTCACATCTCTCTTGTGATTTAAGATTATGTTTAAGCATAAGCAGTAAGTCACCAGGTTCGCTAAGACTTCATGGCATTTGTCCATACATATCTTGCTCTGCTTTCCTAATTTAGTTATATTCACTAAGTGATCATCATTAGGGAGTTAACAAACAGCAAGCTAATACCATTACAAGGTATTGCTATTTTTTTCCAGCTACAGTCCTCAGACAAATTCTGTATAACTCAAAGGCATCACACATCCCAAAGGCAGAAGAAATCCCTCTCTCACATCGAAGATGCCTTACGAAAAGATAAAATCCTGCCTTTCTGGAAAGACTTCCCAGCACCACCAGCAGAATACTTTCTTCAGGCTGAGCACTCCACCTGTTCTTCTCTTTTCATTTTGAAAATAGTCAAGATGTTTTAAAACTACTTCCTAGCAAAATTTCATATCTTTGCAAATATTATGGGGTATCATGATCTCACATGATCTTCTCAGAGAGTAATTCTATCTAACTCTTACTGAACAGGAGGAAATTAGAGGTATCAGCTTTCTTTACCAGGATTATCACAGACATATCAAAAAGAAGAAGGTAAGTCACAGGCAAACTATGTGTCTGTGATAATCTGTGGCAAATCTTGACCACAAGCAAATCTATCTTGAGTGTGCATAGTGTGGAGGAATGTAGAAAATCCCATATTTTCAGCTGAAATTGTGCTTTCATACCAGGTGTGAAAGGTATTCTATAAAAACTACAGCCTCATTTCTAATTTAATAAGACTACTTTTAACATCATTAATATAATTCATTATTACTAATTAATAATTATGCTATGAAGACCAGAATTTGTTCTTTATCTGGTATTATGCTTCCCCCCACTGATTTGCGCTCAAGGATCTTCCAGTGCCAATGTGGGGATTTCATTCCCAGCTCAATTGTACTCTTCAGACTGGTCACAAATGGGAAACATCCCTATGGAGCACCATAAATCACCTCTATCCAGAAGATTGCTCCTGCACCGACTGCCCAAAAGCAACTGAGGAAAACAGATTAGCACTGCATCAGGAATTTGGACTTCCCAAATAGCTGTCTAAATCACAGACTGCTGCTACAGTCTTGAATATGGCATGTCTGATCTGATATCCTGTGAGGCCTACAGAGATGTCCTAATTAGCACAATATCAGATAATCATTGACGAAACATTTCAGGCCCAGGTATCACAGCTGTTAACACTGTGTATTTTTAAGTTTAAACTTTAAGTGTCTCAGACTTCATTCACAGTGAACACTTCCAGACTTTTGGAAAGCACACCTGGTGAACTACAGCGTTCAGCGGAGCTTAAGACATGAGAGCTGAGGCCATCCCTGCTGGGAGAGGGGATGGGAGAGCAGAGCTCCAGCCATGCCGCTCTTCAACCTCAGGGTCTGGCGGCTGCTTCACCCGCAGAGCTGCCTCCGAGTCACCGGGCCCAGCATAGAAGGCTGCCCACCCTCAGCTCAGCAGTGATGCTCTGCTCCAGCACCTGTATAGTTTCCGGGCACAAGCCGGTACCTGCCACCCCAATGTACCAGACCTACCGCCTTGAGTCAACCCTAGCTCAGGAATCTTTGTCCTACACCGCGCTTCATGTGAAGGAGGTGGTTCGTAATAGACGCGATTGTTCTAGATTTTTCTCTTCCTGCTCACCAACCAAAAGCCCCACTGGCACATGCATTTACTTGCTTATGAATTTATTGCAACAAACTACAGTTGAAATAGGACATTTTCTAACTGGGGGAGGAAGGGAAGCAAAACTATGCCTACTTTCTACACAAGAAAAACTAACGAACAGCTGCGAAAGCACACCAAAATCTGAGCACTGAGTTCGGCTTTCCATGGTTCAGAAAATGAGTGGAATTTTAATTGAATCCAGACTTTCCCATGTGTTCATGTTGACAGCATTTATTATTGTAACTGCAAGGGCCAAGCTGATGCTTCCATGTTGTTTAGTGAAATATATTAGGTCACCTAGTTCAATAAATTAGTCCGTGTAATAGAATACATAAATATCCAAATCTCTTGATTTCCTCAGCTTTTGAAAACACGGTAAAAGAAAAACTGAAGAAAGTCATTGACGTTCAGAGTAAGGCTTAGTTTACAAGTAAACGATACAAGCCCTTTGCTTTTTCCCCAGAGGCATGATGCAATTGTACTCACCCCTGAATGATAACATACGTCTTGACACTGAAGCTTGCAATGCAAATGACAGGCAACTTACTTTGCAATACTTTACCTAGTTCAGTGTTGATCTAACAACGGTCTCTGCGGACCAAAAATGTTTTTAGTGTTGTGTTATACCAGCCACACTCAGCAACAGAAACTGCTAGAGAACAAACTACAAACCAGTGGGCTGATTGTACCAGGCAGAATCGAGTCAGTTCAGCTATTCAAAGTAACTTTCCAGAAATCCAACCATTATGTTGTCTAGTTTTGCAACACAGAGCTATTATTTCTGGGATCAGATGCAGTCAAGCTTTCTTACGCTTTTTTCTGCTTGGTCTTTTTGGTCATACACTTCCCGACAGGGGTATTTTCCTGTAACTTTTCATCTTCTCCCCAAGCATCATACAATCATAAAGCACTATTCTCTCCTGCTGTAGTTCAACGTGTATTCCCAACTTCTTGGAAAAACAATGAAATATCTAGGCTGAGGAAACACCCACTTCTGACTTTGTCTCTGGAACCTAACTGTAGACTGTCTTTGCTTTTTCAACATTTGGCTGAGACTAGGACTTGGATGGGTCTGCTTTGACCTTCAAGTTTAACAGGGGTTAAAAAAAAAAAAAAAAAAAGGTGAGATTTGGGAGCAGCGATTTGAGGGTCAAAGAGATTGTTCTGTACTTGCATATTTTCTCATATTGTAAGTTTTCCAAAAAAGATTTACAGTTTGGGTTTACTTTGGGAGCTTCAGCTGTTTCTGAGATGAAACTAGCAGCCAAGATTTTTTTTTCCCTACAGCGTAACCTTTGGAAAATTTCATCACTGTAGTCTATGTGGATCTCCAACCCTGTGCTACTTCTCCAGAGCAAAACATGCAAAGACTGTTAACCTGCCGAGAACCTGACAGGGATTTCATCAAATGTAAAAGATGACTGGAAATGGCCTGTTATGAGCCATCAAAAACACAATAAAGTCACTGACCTAGAAAACCTGACTTTCACCAGGTGACGGATGGGGAGGAAGTCACCTAACACAAAGGAATCGGGTTTGTTTGTATCATAGCTGAGGAGGGAAAAATATATCCATATCCACTCACCTGTCTTACTCTCTTTTTTGAGCTTCCAACTCTGAATATTCCTACTGTCTGGAGACCTGCAAGTATAGCACATCAGACAACGGTTTTACTGTTTAATTTTCTGCTGAGAATTGCATTGAACCAAAGCAATCTGGGCTATGTGTGTACCTAGAAGAGTAAAAATAAAACCCAATGTATTTCTCTACAAACTTGTACTTACCATACTGATGCAAAACTCAGCTCTCTTGGATTAAGAAGCCATCCAGTGTACTTCTTAAGGACCTCACATCACCTAACCCGCAAAACCGCATCGTTGTGACGTTTCTGGAGATGCCATTTTGGTAGTGCTACTACTACTTTGTGAGGAACAGAGGTACGCAGAGAGTGGGGCACTGCTCAGCGTTTGGAGGTGGCACTTCCAGGACTGACATCAAAGGAAACAGGCAATAAAATAACTAAATACTCAGACACAAAGCTGTGTCTTTGGATGCAGGAAGCAGCTGGTGTTTGGGGTTACCTGCTGGCTTTACAGTGCTGGTCAAGACAAAGCTAAGAGTTTATTTCAAAGGGACATAAGTAGGGCACTCGGGCAGCTTACGAGGGGGAAGAACTCTGCCTGGGAGTTGAGTGCAGTTTATAGGGCAGGAGCAGCTATTATATAGAGGGAAAGCTATAAGGAAGTGCTGTTGCACTTCAGGCAAAGTGCAGAAGGTGTGCCTCTGTCATTTAGACTTAGAGTGGTGTGGGATTTTTTGTCGCCTGCTATTCCATAAGAAATCAGTTCAAGACCTTTTCTAGCCCTGTAGATACTAACAGAATATCAACCAAATGATAATGTGGTTGTTGAATAGACATACTTTGCTGAGTAACAGAATCGGAAAAAGTTGAGAGTAAATGTCACGTTGGAGGTTAGATGGTCTTTAGCAATGAGAACGTAAGGGAAAATCTTAGATACTTAAGCAGCTGTGTACACGGTATCATTTTGCAGTTAGACCTTTTCTTGCAAAAAGGATCGATTATCTCTAAGCTTTGAAAAGTTCATGGTCTAACAAAAGCTACTCTGCAACGTTCATTTTCTCTACTGATACACAGGAGATGTGAGAGAACCTTACAAAACAAATGCCTTTCGACAGGCATGAGGCTACACTCGCTTGCTAGAGATGTGCAGCTTCACAGCGGTGTTGGGAGTTGCAGATTTTCATCAGAGAAATTCAGACAGCATTCCGCCTTTTAGTTTTCAGTCCCAACATGGCTCTTCTCTTCAAATATTCTTCTGTCTTTGGATAACAGACAATTAAATTGATAGAATAACATTTGGTCAATCCAGGAACATTGGCAGGGAACCATTTGAGAAGGAGCTACTCATATTGGGTGAAAACTGGAGGTTGGTTACCAGTCCCTGCAGAAACATACAGTATTTGTTTTACACTGCAGGTTTGCAGGAAGTCAAACCTTTACAACTCTTGGACATGATCCCAGAGAAGGTGAACAAGGCCAGGGGCTTTTATGGCCAAAAAATAACCTTTTTTTTTTTCATATAATGTTCAAAATGATCATTTAAAGCATTCATGAGAAACCCCTAGGTGATTTGCTGCTGAAAAATTGGCCTAAAGGCCTTATACATACAGGCAAATATTTTCAGAATCAGAAACTTGGTCTGTCATACGCACTGTAATGATTTTACTACAGGATTGTTGCTAGAACAGAAAGTCCTCTATTATCCCTAAAGTCAATGAGCAAACAGTAGTGTCTGTCTTCTGCAATCTTTAAATTTCTCAAAGACAACCAATCCAAATGACTGTTTTGTGGATGGAAGATCAAATTGAAAACTGAAGAACATCAATATTTGCCCCAAATTACCTCAGACTATTGTGTTATGGAGTACTACGGCGCACTCTTAGAAAATGCACAAAAAAAATCATAAATTTTCTTTAAAAGGAAACTTTAATGTAAAGCAAATATTTTAGTAAAGAATGTTGTATAGAAAAGAACCTTTTTTTATGACAGTGGGTTAAGCGGATTAAAAAATTTGTCACAGATGTTCAAGTGACATAAAATCACAGTATCCAAACGATACCCAGCTGGATGGCTTTTTCGGCTGACTCAGACACTTTTAGGTTCTCCAAACTCAGCTACGCTTGCTTAAAGGGACGAGAGTCATTCTTTTCAAACTTAATCATCCCCACACTTACTTGTCAGCCACGGTATCTAATCTCTGTAAAAGGCTAACAATGACTCGCTTTCGCAGCTTTCCTTTATATATTTGTAAGCAACATGGTTTTCAATTATGTGTTGTAAAAGCTTAGCATTGTTGTGTAAATTGCAGTCCCTTGTTTGCAAAAGCCTTTCATTCAGAGTCAGTAAATTATTTCTTTCTGGTCAAATTAGGCATCAAATGCATCACTTGGTGTTGCAGTCACCATTACTTAATGGTTTGTTTATTATCTGGCCATGTGATAGCTCCGCCTTGCTGCGGCCAAGTTATTTCAATTCTCATTAAAAATCTCTACAAGACTAAGATACATCGGGAGAGATGTTGAACAGATACCTTGATTAACTATTGTTTCTGCATTACGTAAAGCTGGTGGGAGGTTTGCGTCTGGGTGATCATGAAGACGTGAAAAGAATATTGGCAGGAGTTTATAATTCCCTTTGGAGAGAGCCGGCCAGAGCCTGAGGCTGGTCAGGAGGACTCAAGCCAGGGACAAACTGAGTAGGCAGCAAGCCTCGTAGCAAACAGGAAAAAGCTTCCTGGAGCTTAATATAATTTAGCATGGGATTTTTTAATTTCTCTGAGCCTCTACCTTCAAATGCTGTTTCTAATCAAGTCTTGCACTTTAGGGTAAACGGTTAATTTAGTTCTTACACCTTAAGATCCACTGGTTGCAAAGAATGTCTCCAGGCTGACTGGCACACTTCAGCCTTCCGTTCTCGAGGCCTGGGTAAACCCGTGGGGTGTGAAGAGCTGCTCCTGCAGAGCTGAGCCCTCTAGCACAAAATGACTGACCTCCAAGAAACGTCTCTTCCCCCGTGCTGTATGGGTCAGTTTTCAAGCCTGTAGCATAGATCCTTAGTTTGGGAAGACATCGCCTAAGGAATTATTTGTCAGACAGTATCTTTAGCAAGAGGCAAAATAGGAGGGGAAAGCATCTGACTTTCAAAGATGTCCTTGCAATTGGAAGTACATGCTTGCTTCTCAAAATACGCATTTATTTATATTATAGTAAAAATATATCTGCCACTCCTGGGAAAACAAAATATTCTTACCATGCTTTTCCAAGTGCTGGCAGCAACTATCTACAAGCCGGGGAACCTGCCTGTAAATCGGATTCAGGCTTAGTTTCTTATCTCTTGCCTTTTCTTTCTTGCTCTGGGCTTCTGCTGGCAAAGAGAGCTGGAGAGCCTCTAACAATCGTGACTGATTGTCATCGAGATCTGTAATAGAGTCCACAGACATTGCGCCCTGTAAAATAAACACACACGAAAAATCAGTATGGATGGAGAAATCTAAACACCACAGGACCTTACCTGACAAAATCTTCTGCCTCCCTGCACTTTAAACAGACTAATATAAAAATACAACTTGCTACACAGTTTTTGTAAATTAATGAAGTTACAACATCAGTGTAATGGATGGGAAAATCACAATGGCACCAATGCTATTATTACCAGGCTACAAGGAATACAAATTAGATGTTGAAAAAAATAAATGCTTTCCACTCACTCGGCACACCTTTTTATTGTTGTAAGCCTGCACACACTGCAGGAAAAGGATGAATCGTGGTCTGTGTCTGCACCTCAGCAGTACAATATTTATGTGCATGGAGATATATACACATTTTTAAACCTGATTGCCTACTTTTCTGCAGCTTGGGCCATTGTATCGGTGAAAATGATGCAACCAAATTTACAACCATACCTCACATACAGTTAACTAATAACACAAATACATACAACTGCAGAGATTGAAATAATCCCATGTTATCACAGAACAAAGACACACCAGAGAAGTAGAAGGGTAATATTTTTTAGATAGTTCTACTTCATGTGTCTTAATATTTTAAAATCATTAAAATTCCAATGAAAGCTTTGAAAACTGTTTGGATTAGAGCAAGGCACAGACATTCAGGCAGTCTGTAAAGAACAAAGCAGCACAAGCAGCAGGAGGTTTATGGCATGTTTCAATGTTGAAAATTAAGATTATGTTTTTTTTCAAACCACAAGATTACCCTCTCTTCAAAATGACCATTTCCTTCGGTTATTACTAAACTTACCAGGCAAAAAAATTTTAGGGGACATCTAGGCTTATAAATAATAATAAAACAAGAAGAAAAATATCAGTTTTAATTTTCATTAAAATATCTATTGTAAATTATTTTATTTTTTTCTCAAAGAAAGGATACATTTGCCATAACATAAAGTGTACTGTACAGGGATCAAGCATGTCATGCAAAGAAATAATGAAGAAAATGTGAATCCCCATTCAAAATTTTGCTGAGAACTCTAATTTCTTAAAAGCATGCTGTTCTGCTGACAGGTATTTTATAAACTGCTGAGATCTCTATGTCTATTAAATGTGAACTGTATAACTGCTAGGGAATTTCAAGCTCTAGAAGTTTTTTCTTCCACCAACCTAGACAACTGAACTTTACAAACATTTCCGACTCATAGGCAGGCAACTCATACAAAGTCCACTGAGATTTCAAATGAATTTAAAATATTTTAGTTCATAATATATTTTTTTTAAAAAGCATGTAACTTATCAGGTACAGTTCTGTTTCTTATAACTCATGGAAGGCTTATAAATAAAACACAGTGAATTTTTTAGATTTTTTTGGACCCACATCTCTAAACAATTACCAGACCCTTTATAATGCAACTTTGACCTTGATTTCTGATGTCTCTGAGGAATACATTTGCTTGATTCCCTTTACTGTTTCCTGCCAAAAGGAAACAAAAAAAAAAAAACCAAGCCCAAACCAAAGAAGAATCTCTGGCTATGATCCATGCGTGTAAAATTCCAACTGAACAATTTTTCTATTTTGTTTTTAAGAGTTCGGGCTTTCAGACATCAAAATTAATCAACTAACACTGAAAATCCTAACACCATCCTCACCGCTGCAGCTCCCAGGCAGTTCCTGTATGACAGGTGCCCTCCTTTACACCCTGCCTTTACCGGTCCTTCCCTGTCTGCAAAGCATCCTCACCTTATGCATCATTATTATCACAGAGTCACTTAAGTCGGATTCAGATCCCTAAAATAGATGTAAATACAGTCAGTTCGCCATTATCCTTGGGCATTTTATCAAAGTTGTGGATTAACTGGGGCACTGAGCTGGCTTTAGGAAGAGTGACCTTGAGTTCAGTGGCTGAAGTACAGTACTGCCTGACAATACCAAGTCCAGGCCAGCTCTGATTTTAAATTTCAAAGTGCAGAGGAAAACACTACCAACACACTCCCTGGATCCAACTCAAACTCAGCCAGAACTATTAGTTTGGGCTCAGCCAGACCTAAGGGACTGCTGAGGAATGATGCAGGAAATCATGCACATTGCTGCCCACCGCTCCGGGACTATTAACACAGACGCAGTGCTACTTGGACTGCAATGCCCAGCAACTGAAGAAAAATCAAGTTCTATCTACTTTGCACGCAATGGATACCAGTCCCTGCTCCACCATGACAAGCTCAAAGTCTAAATAAACTGGGCAAGTCTTAAGGTAAACACGCAGAAACATGAAGGAAAGGGGAGATTAAAGGGGAAATGGAAAGAGCGAAAAGAAAATGAAGGCCAGAGGGACAGGTGTGAATGAAGGTCAGATGGAGCTTTTCTTTACTTTTTAAGGGTTACAGAAGGCTTTTCTCTTCTGAAAAGAAGAGCAATATTACAGAGTATGCATGGGATCGAGTCCTATCCATGGCAGATCCATTTTCACTCCATACATTATGCTGGCGAGTAGTAAAGCAGCATGAGTGAGCTCCTGGTACTTGAATAGTTTCGGCTGCATAATATAAATATATAAATAATATATTAACAGAGGATCGGAATATTCTCTCTAATAAGCACACAGAAAATGCCTTGCTGGATGACCAGGGTCTCAACAACTAACTGCTGGGCAAAAACCCTACACAGAAAATGCAGCAACAGTGATTTCTGCCTGGCTCTTGGAGGAAAGATAACCACAGCACTCTGCAGCCAGCATTACCTTATATCCCTTACTGAAAGCCTCAGCTAAGAGCTTAAAAGACTCACTGGAATACACAGAAGTTGCAAAGAAGCGAACGGTACAGTGATAAATAATCCCTCTGGTGTAAGTTTAAGAGGACTGCACTCCAGGTGTCTGTGCAGCATTTGTGTGAGAAAGTGGTTGTGTCAATTGCATGTGTTAACGAATCAATTTCATTTTTAAGCATTTGCCTTGATATAGTTGAAAATAGTGCAACACTGCCCAAGAGATAAAAGATAAGTGCAGGCTTCATTACCATCCCCTAGAAAAGAGTAGAGTAAGTATGCTGATAAGCAGAAGTATAAAGGCCAAAGACGGACAAGATATGGGACGTGAGTTGATATTAATGTTAAATAATTGACAATTCATGAAGTACATTACTGAATAACTGAAGCTCATTCCCAAGAGAAAATGGCAGCTCCCTCCACATCACACTGTCCACCTTAGTCTACTCTTACTTCTCCGTAGGTGAACTATGTGCTACCGCATTCCCACGACTACAGACTAAAGGCTCAAATTCAACACCCTGAAAGCTGCAATCCTCATATTAGCAAAAAAAACCCCAACCCAAACAAGCAAAACCCCCAGAGGCTTCCAAGGAACCTGGTCCTGATGGAACTCCATCCCTTGTATGTAACAAAGGTTCTGGGTTCCTTCTGCTTGCTGGCTGGTCACATGCATGGCATTAACACACTTAATGAAAAGAACAGCAGATGACCCATATCTGGACGCGTGAAATATCTTTCCCTCACATGTAAACAGGTTCTGAAGCCAATGGGTATATACAGTGAATTTCTATTTTTTGTCACTGCCTATGCCAAATTCTGAAAGAAGTTGGTGGGTTTCCCTTCACTCTTATATTCAAGTGTACTTTGCACTTCTGTGCGAACACAGTTGACTGCTCATATGGTCCAGACAGGCCAATAGATGTGCATTACACGTATATAAGAATGCAAACATCTCCAAATATCGTGCCCTCAGCTATTTCCAGACAGAATGCAGACACTTCAAGTATAAGCTTCAGCTGGCAGCTAGAGGGAAAGAAGGCAGGTCATGGGGCTCTTCAATCTTCTCTTAATTTGCAATTTATTCCAGTTCTACCCTTCTTAGTGCCGTGGCTTGAAGAGCCCTACACAGCATTTCTCTGAAGCAGGTTTTATCCTAGGCATAAGAAGGTGCGGATCCTGAGAAAATATTTTATTTTCCAGGGTCTATTCTTGTACCCCAAATTCTTTCTCAGGCTACTTAAAAGGGGTTTTTACTAAAATTATTTTATTATGCATTTTTTCTCCCTCCACTGCAATTAATTCCACTGGAATTAAAAAGCGGTAATTTTAGAACCTCTATCCCATGGTGAGAAAAAAAAAATTAAAAATTCTAATACTGTTAGTAGCTGCAGTAATGGAAAACTGTAAAGCTCAGAACATCGAATTTACTTATAAGGAACTGAACCCTGCAAATAAGTGGTCTACCAGGTACCTATCTTGCATGCAGCATTAACGTCCAGTCCAATCTACTGCAGTGTGTTCTGCTGCCAAAGGCATTTTCATAACCTGTATGCAGAAATTTCCTTCTAAGAGCCTGGTAGAAATTTAATTTGACAACTTCTTTCTTACCACTGAGGACATGATCAGAGTTAGGCCATAGGGATTTTTATTAATATTAGGATAGGGATTAATAGTTAGATTTATTTCTGAGTTTATGAAGCTAAATTACTGTAAGCATACATATATACCCATCGTATAGGTTTAGTCTCTCCCTGCTGAAAAAATGAGGCTGAAGACAGATGGAATTTGTTGAATCTAAAAGACCTAAACAGAAGGAGATAGATAAAGGAAGTGAACAGGAAGACTTCTAAATAATCTCTCTGTCACTTTGGGACTTGCACAGTCCATATGATCTTTTCCCATCAACACCAGAGAAAGAAGATTTCCACTAGAGTTAGAATTTTCTGGTATTAACCAAGCCAACTTCCACCAAAAAAAAAAAAAAAATCACTGTTTGAACATGACAGGAGAAATACTCCACAATCCACAGACACAACAGGGTTTTTTTCCTGCTCCAGCTAGACCCTCTGGAGCTACTGGCATGCACCACGTTGTGATGGGTCTACTTACACGCCTCCTTGCTCGCGGTGCTGGCTCGGGTGTGTTAGGAGAAGTGGATTCATTTGGTGTTTCTGAGGTTGAGCTAAGAGATGAGTTACTGCTTGAAAGTTCTTTGTTCTGCCTTTTAGTTCCAAACGGCAAGAGAAAGGCCACAAAATCTGAAACATCTTTTTGCTCCTCTCTCTGAGAGTCTTGCTTGAGCTTGTAGGCCCGGTCATTAGCAATCACTTGGGACAACGGCATTCCAAAAGCCTGGGGAATAAATTCTGCAACAACAAACAAAATAATATTTACTGAACATCTGATATTTATTGAATACAAAAAGAATTAAGTATTAAGCTGCTAAAAAGAAAACCAATCTGAAGTCCCTTTAAATATATAATAATTCCAATGAGGTATTGGACTACATAATAATAATAATAATAATAACAACATTCAAAGAATAAAATAATAGTGGAGATGTGCCAGATAATTGTAGCCCATGGTATCCGAATCCTGTTTCTAGTTGGATCATGGAAGATATACCACACAGAATCTTGGAAAATCGACTGGGAACAGATCTAATTAACATCTTCATTTCCACTGAAAGCAACTAGAAGTCAGAGACACCTTTGGCTACATCTAGATGGCGGAGAGGGCCATCAGAGGCTCCGGTAACCTAATCCTGAGACTGGGAAGTGTAGCTGGACCGTGCCACAGCTCTCTCATGTTTCAGACCCCTTCACCGTGCTTCTTTCTCACAAATGGTGCAGGGCACCAGAATCAAGGGGTATGACCATGTGCGTGGGTCTCATTACAGGTCAGGAGGGTATGCACCTACCTGTACAGGGAGCTTGTAAATGCATCCACTATACAGACAACACCTTCAAGGATATGTTTTTAATAATATACAAGAACTATACTACTTTAACATACTGGTCAGATTAAACCAGTTGAATATCAGTATAAAGGTCATTTATAACAGCACAAAAATATACATGGCCATACAGAAATACAGGATACAGAAATAACAAAAAGAACATAATCCCATCCCATGTCAACTGAACTCTAATGTACAAAACCAGCATATAAGTCAAGTCTCAAGGTAAATGCTCAAACATTTTACAAACCAGAAAAATGTTCCACAGTGAATCAGGCCAACAACTACTTACGCTGAAAGCTAAGTTTCAAATTTAGACCTATCTCAGATTAGTAGAATCAAAACTATCGGGTCCGACAGGGTTCACCTGGGGAGGAAGAATGCAAAGCACCAGTATAGGTTAGGGGCAGACCTGCTGGGAAGTAGCTCTGAGGAGAAGGATCTGGGGGTCGTGGTAGACAGTAAATTATCCATGGCCCAGCAATGTGCCCTTGTCGCCAAAAAGGCCAATGGAATCCTGGGCTGTATAGGGAAGAGTGTGGCCAGTAGGTCGAGAGAGGTCATTCTCCCCCTCTACTCTGCACTGGTGAGGCCACAACTGGAATATTGTGTCCAGTTTTGAGCTCCCCAGTTCAAGAGGGACAGGGAACTGCTGGAGAATGCCCAGCGAAGAGCAACTAAGATGATTAAGGGCTTGGAGCATCTCCCTTATGAGGAGAGGCTGAGAGAGCTGGGACTCTTTAGCCTGGAGAAGAGAAGGCTGAGGGGAGACCTTATGATGGCATACAAGTATCTAAAGGGTGGGTTGAAGGAGGATGGAGCCAGGCTCTTTTCAATGGTTCCCAGCGACAGGACGAGGGGCAATGGGCACAAGTTAGAACATAGGAAATTCCGTTCAAATACACGGAAAAACTTCTTTACGGAGAGGGTGACAGAGCAGTGGCACAGGCTGCCCAGGGAGGTTGTCAAGTCCCCTTCTCTGGTGACTTTCAAGACCCGCCTGGATGCAGTCCTGAGTAATGTGCTCTGGGCAATCCTGCTTTAGCAGGGGAGTTGGACTAGATGTCCTCTAGAGGTCCCTTCCAACTCTGAAACTCCATGATTCCGTGATTCCGTGACTGCAAACAAGAACTGTTTAGTGTTCAAATGGAAAGAAAACTAGCTACTGACTCTATTCATCCTGGTGAAAATGAGTGCAACTTTTACCAGGTTCCAGCTTCAGACCTGCTTGTATCAGGAATAAATAAAGCCCTAGAGATGAAAAGCACAGTTTTGTTCAAGTATGAAAAAATGAAAAAAACCCCAACCCCAAAACAAACCAAACAACAACAAAAAAACCCAATCCAAACAAAAATCCTTATATATTCATCCTCTCTTTAGTCTAACTGACTGAAGGCCAAAGTTTCTCCTGGGACTCAAAGTCAGACTATATCTTTGATGACACTTTCAAATTTTATCTATGCTTGCATTATCCTTAAGATTAAAGTACAGCATTGAAAAAAGGAGCATATTTTATGAATTTTGAGTGAGGACAAGACTAGCCTATGATCCCAAAGAGACAAGGGTCCATTGTTCTGATTTGGTGAGAAACATTACTGTTCTTTAGAAGTATGAAATGTTAAGACATGAACTAACTTTGGTGGCCAGACAAAACTAAATCAGGAAGCAGAGCCTCACATATCAAGCAAGTCTGGAGGTGACCTGTGAGTAGAATGATATCTAAAAGCGTCTGCATTTAATTTAGGACAAGAAAGAACATCATCACATGGGTATCATGCAATGCGGGGATTGCCAGTTCCAGGAGTTCAGAGTCAGACCAGTCCCTCCTGCACCCAGTGGAGTGTGACTATAAAATAATGAGAGTATTAGTATCAAAAATTTTTACTGTTCTGAATTATGTTCCCAATGAACATTTAAGACCACAAACTTGAAACACACATCTGTAACGTCTCCCCTTCTGGCTGTGTAACCAGGTAATCCATACCTCCAGCATCCCTCCATCCACATTTCCTGAGAAAAGCCATGGAGTCAAATGGAATCCTGAACAAGAAATATTGCTGGTTTTGGCTCACAGCCACTTGGTGTTTCAAATTGGGATGGGATAGCAGTATGTAGCCCAGCGATGCCCAACAGCATGCTGATGCCATTGACCCTACAGCACTATGATGAATTAGGACAAGACCAGCAGCAGATGAGATCTCAGCACTGCTTCATTAAAAGAATTTCATTGAAATTACCCTTTTCCTGACTTCATTATGTAAAGGCTGGTATTTTGAGGTAGGTGTTGCTCCTCCTTGAAAACTCTCAGGTGCGGGATGCCAGGTTTTTAATTGCTCTTGCTCAGGATCCCTGTGGAGCAGGGAAAGGACCCTGAGCCTCTGCTCCAGGCTGCTTTGCTGTAGGCCTCCTTCTCAGAGGACATGAACCACTTCCCCGATTTCTCAATGTCTGGCAGAGATGGGGAACTGGATGAAAACCAACTGGCTGATTTTCAGACTAAATACAGATGGAAGTGATGCTGGCTGGCAGTGTAACTATGTTAAAGAATTGGCAAAACCAGTAACTTTTTGTTCGTTTGTTGAAATTAAGAGAATTGGTTGCACCCTCCGCAGACTGGCTACAGCCTCAAGTTCCCACCAAAACTACTCTGTGTGTGTGCCATGGGGGCTGGTGGTGGGAAGCATGTTTTGCCCACCACTACCACCACTCTTCAGAAGTATTCAATCCCAACAATTTCTTTGTTGGACAGGTAATGTCATGTCCATTAGAGTGAATGCTAGCCCTTTTGACATTTCAGATTCATTAGAAAAAAAGAAGAGTTGTAGTCATGCAAAGTATTTAGCAACCCATTGATGGGCAAAAAAGGGCACTGACCCAGATGTAGGATGTGTAGGTTTGAGGCTCTGGTCTCATGATCAAGGTAAGTGTGGCAACTGCCTATTTACTGCTGTAGGCTGGGATTCCCCACTGTTGGAGATGTTTCATTTTTTTGAAGAAACGTTCCTTAGAGCAGGGGCTCAAATTTTGGTTTGTTGTATATACACTGAGTGAGTGCCAAAGTTACTAAGCTGGTTACTCTCTGTAAACCCAACAAAAATTCGATCACTTATTCAATTAGGAGAGTGGGCAACTTACAAAGAAATTTTGCAGAAAGCACCATGTAAAAATGTGAAACGACCTGGCAGACTGGGCAATCAGCTTGGAAACATATTCATATCCTTGGCCAGCAGCACATAAGGACTTGCCTTTTGATCCATTCTGGTTTTTAGTGTTTACTGGCAAAGAAGACAATTTGCTATTTTGGAGAGGTGCATAATTTCTCTTAACAGAAAGTCCATCTTGCAGCTGAGGGAAGTTTCTTAACAAAATTTTGATTGAAACTGGTATGTTCCTAAGAAATCTTTCTGTGGTGGCAAATCAGCTTTTTCTAATAAAAAGCAGCATGTCATAGAGAAGCTCCCAGCCAGACCAAATAAGAGTTTCAGTGACAAGAAATCCCTTTCTTTGGTGATCAAATGATGATATCCAGGATGTTGACCCATACCATTAGCTTACTTGACCTCATGCCACCCATCCAAGTACAGTTTCAAAGACTTCTTTGAAGTTTCAGCTGGTGAAAATCGTGGCTTCCATCCCACAAACCATAATAGTCTATTAAGAATTAGTGAGGTCTACACTCTAGGCCCTAATGAGGCCTTCAATGTTAATAAAGTGAACAGCAAACAATATAGCAACTTTAAATAGTCTCCTTAGCACTTTGGGGTTTTTTTCTTAAGTACAGCTTAAGTGCTGGTTTTGAGCTGCTAAAGCCCTGTGACCAAGATCTACGGAGGTGCTTGTACTACCTCTCTTTGAATGATAGGAACAGTGGGAGACAGCTCAGAGAATAATACACTTTAGAAGATGGAGAGGGGTCATTAAGTCAACCTCCACAGCTAGCCAGACTGGGTAATTCTGTTTTGCTAACTGAAATTAATTACTTTGGATCCACAGAGAGAGTGATGGAAGCAAGAAAATAAGGAAAATGGACACCTTGATCCATAATAGGAATGGCAAAACTCCTTCCATCTGATGGTTCACCAAAATTCTGCACTGACTGCAGAAGACTTGAAATAAGACAATGTTCTCAGCATCAGTTCTGTGACTGAAACTCCCTTCTCCATCTAGTTGGAGCTCACTGACCTTCAAGGAGTGACATAAGGCTTGCCCAATTACTTGGGCTTATTCTGCGGGTAGGTCTTTGGTTTTTGTTTTTGGTTTGTGTTTTTTTTTTTTTTAATTAAGAGGTTGTTCAGGCCTTTAGTTGACTTTAGTACAAAATATGACAGTGTTGCTTAAAAAACCTTTTGTATGCCTAAAGAGCACGAGAAACACTTTCGAAGTTTTTTTTAAAAAGCACTGTGGGGTGCTGGAAAAGCTTTGAAAAAACCACATTTCTGCTAAATTATAATAAAAAATAAACTTCATCTATTCGGTTCTCTCCTTAGGCTGTGCCAAGGCACATTGACATCATGGTAAGTTGAAGTACTGAAGAACAAATGTAAACATTAAGAAATACCTCTAAATTTACTAAGTGTGGCTGGGAACTGAACATGGAAGATGTTTTCAAGAATTCTGAACTAAAGAAAAAATCGAACATCTACTGATGGATCTGCATATGCCACAGAGTTACCAAGAAGGCCTTTTCTTGGAAACTCCAGCATACCGAGCAGCTCCACTAAAGCCTCACAGATGAACCTGTCAAATATTTACATTCCACACAGAAACATCAGCAAAAGGGATGATTCTCAGTTGTTCAACAAATCACGTAACAAGTGATTATTATTTCTGAGCAGGTCTCTTAGCTCACCTGTAGGGTTTACTGGAACCAAGGCAAAATGGAGCTGGTTTACTGATAAAATATTCTAGGAGAAATCCTTTCTGGGAGGGACCTTTCTCAGGAATGCCTGTGTGTACTTTCCAAGTAGGCATGCTTACGCTGACACCATATCACTGGCAGGAGACAGACAAAAGGCTCCGCTTCTGCTGCCATCAAAATTAGCAGTGAATTTGTAAGGGAACAGTACCCAGCCGCCAGAACGCAGAGCATCCTGAGAATTTCTTATTCCAAGCAGCACTGACATTTTACCACTCCTCCAGCCTGAGCACTGTTTGTCAGCAGCTAAAGCAAATGTTTGGAGACAGCACAATTGAGAGTCATGATGGCCATTAATAACAAGGAGGTTGGGCAGAGGAAAGCAAAGAAACTGAATGATGGAAGCTGAAAACATTGCTTAAATATCTGGGTGGAGTGCTGCTGTCCTGTTTAGTCTATTTACATCCGGCAAGTTTCGCTATATCCTGCTCTGGTAAGCCACTCAGAGATGTAAAAACAATTGAAAACACACTTGTTTTAGAATTTTTCCCCTTTTAATGAGATGACGACAGACGTACCTGTCAAAAAGGACAAAATAAAGATATGAATCTCCTTTACAGTGCATTCAATTCTACTTTCGTGTCTTTGTCGGCCTTCAGAAGTATAACAGTTTGCTGAAACTCTCACTAAACAGATAGAAAGGTTGATGCATTCATCCATTTAAATAAAACATGCTGTTACGAGAGCAAAAACTCCATGGATTGGACCAAGTCCTAAAATATGAGTGATTAGATCGCCAAATAGTCCTAGATGAAATAGGTACTGTGTCCTTTTGGTTATGCTTTCTAAGCACAACCACCTGCTGGGGTGGGGTGGGTAAGAAGCATCTTGGGCACAAACCGGAGAGAGGTGGTACCTCCTCGGAGAGAACAACTCCAGAAGTCACGTCAGTGCTAAAGGTGTGGGACTGTCGGGCAAGACCAAGGACACAAGTCCTCCCTGTTCTTTCTCAGGAGCTGCCCACGCACAAAGACACAACGCTGATCACACATACTAGGAGCTGCACAAGGTTGGCGCCTCGTGCGCCGTGCAGCAAGGCCTCCATCGTGCGTCCCTGGTGATCGGCAAGGTGGCCTTTTTTTCCACCTCTGTGGCTTCCTATGCCAGACACATCTCAGTGATCTTTGGCTGCAACCCACACACAAGATCACACGGTGCTGTGTGATCATCAGGATTAACCTTCAGGAGCCTATCCACCCAAAAAAAAAAGACCTTTCAGGTGGCACATACTCCAGGCAAGACCTAACAACATGGCCCCCTCAGCTGTTACTTGTCCTGGTATGTGGGGTCTCCCAGGATGAGATACGTGAAACTTAAAATGTTTGGAGTTAATTATATACTCTTCAAATGGCAACAGTGCTTGTAAACATGATGCTCAAGGGACAGAAATGCTGTCTGCACTAAGGCAGATGCAACTCATCTGTATAAAGTGTTCTGGAAATCAGCTTCCCTGCTTCACCTCCAATGTCCTACGGCCTGGTTTCACCATTTCCTCCTCACAACGGTGTAGCTGGACTAGTTACCAAAAAAAAAAAAAAAGACCCACAAAACCCCCAAAAGAAAGGGAAGGAAGGCATTCCCTATGGGCTTGAGGACTAGGGACCTGCCCGAGTGGGTACATCCATACTCCTGGCCTTTTGTGTCAGCACACTCACATCCACAGCGTGGAGTGTTTGTTTTGGACCAGTTGCCCAGAAATGGAAAATACTCTTTTTATAAAATAAACGGTTAAAATGCTTGTTAAAAAACCACCATGAAATGGACCTGGATAATACTTTCAGTTCGCTGTGACACACGCTGAGGGAGGTTAACTCTGACTTTGGGTGACACGGCGACCACTGTTCAGGAAAGGTGATGTGAGCACGGTGGGCTCATCCTTATGGAGACCAGCAGCACCACTCTTCTTTCCAGAGCCCAGCTCATCACCTGAAAGCTGGGCAATGCTGTACATCGTAACTCCAGAGGCCGGGGAAGAAGCTGGTGCTGCTGCTACCCACAGGGCAACAGCCGCCTTTCACCAACTGTGCCAGGCTAGTGGCCCACACGGCACAATCCAGCACCTTCCTGGTTGCTCAACCCCTCTGCCATCATGGACTAAGAGTCTGCTCAGCAAGTATCCGTGGGGCAGGTGATCTTTAATAACTCAAAAGGGCAGAGAAGAGTACACCAGAAACAACCCTGGAGAGAAACCCTGAGAAGTAGGGCACCATATGCTGCTATCTGGGCTATTTTTGCTAAACGTTTGTTGTTGGCAACAAATAAAAGCCAACACTGCTTTCTTTTCACTCTGCTGATACGGCCTGGTTGGAAACACGACTCCTTCCAATGTCCTGGCCCTCTGCGCCCTCGCTGACCAACCTGACGCCCCTGTCAATACAGAAGTCCTGAAGGAAGGAGAGAAATATAGATTCTTCTGTTTGAGTAGTGCTGGGGTATTTTCCCCTCAGGGGGTGCTCCTATAATATTTTATACATGGAGAGAGCATGTAAGACACCTCTATAAATAATACGGCAGTGGAAGATGGGAGAAAGAGGATAAAAGCAGCAGGGGACATGTTTGAAATGCCTAAAGTTAAAAGAAGCGGGGGGGGAGAGGGGGGGAGGAATTAAAATTAAGAGAATCAGCATAGTGATTTTTAAAAATGCTTGGGTATAGTTAACCAGAAGATATGAGCAATGCGTAAAACCAGGAAGTAGATAAATATATACAAGGATGAGTAAGTACAAAGTGCTGACCGTTGCTGTGGGCAAAAATCAGAAAATCCATTGGAATAAAAACAGAAAGTATATCCCCAAAGTTGTTAACTGAATGGAGTATAAATGCTATCATGCAAGGTAGATGCACAAAAAAAATCCCTGAACAGAAATGTAATAGAAATGTAATAGCAGAAAATAATACTATCTGTAAGTGTTCAACTAGTAGAGTTGTGTAATTATCAGAAACAGAGGTCAGCTGAAATAAAATGAGGCTACAAGGAAATCACAAAAGAGCACAAGGCAATGTAAGAAAAATTTTTTTTTGAAAGACCTTTGGTAACAGAGAATTTAGAGGAATAAAGAGCAATTCCGGGTTAAGCATTTGTATGCATCATCAAAGGAAGCTATCGCTTCTCAAGGCACTGCACCAAAGAGGCATTGGAGGAGTTCTGGAAGTGCAATTGCAAAGATCCACCAGGTTTGGGTGACATAGAAAAATTCAGTCTTTGGTGAATTATCAAATCAATTTTTTATTGCTAAATCTGCTACTAAAATGGAAAACGTGAGAAGAAAAAGACAAAATGTATTTAAACTCTCAAAAGAGCTTCTAAATAGAAACTTTCAAAGGAGACTACTAAAGTCATACCACCCATACAAGGGGAAAGATAAAATCTCTCAGTGCGTCAAAAATTTGTGAGAGACAGAATATTTAAAAAAAAAACAAACCAGTAAGTGGTTACCCGTTTCCGATGCAGAAAAGCACCCCGCAGACCGCTATGAAGACCAATACCTGACATATGCACTGAAAAGCAGGGAAGGTTTTGCACAGAACTATGTTGCTTTGCATTTTTAACTGCATAGAGAACTATGGGGGAAAAAGCCAAGGAAACTAAGCGACGTAATGACTGATTAATTACACTTCAGCCAAATGTAACACGTTGACAGGAGCAATACAAGATAGATTTTTCCCCAAAGGCGGCTATGAAATCATTATACCTCTTCCTTAAAGACTCCTTCTGCATGTGAGCTCAGTCCTACATCAAGTAATTCTCATAACAAATGAAAGATTTGGTACTTGCAATGCAACATGGGAGGCCACCGGATTTATCCAAACAAATGTGTCAGGGGACTTTCAGTTTTAGAATGATTAATGCAAATATTTTCCACGGCCATTTTTAAACCAAGAAAATAATAATCCCATATATGAAGTCACCAAAGAAACAAAAATTAGAAGGAAAACAGTTTCTTCCTGACAAATATGTAAAGTAACTTTGAAATGGGGATGTTCATTTTTTCAACGGAATTTTAAACTTCCATCCTTCTGCCAAACTACATTACAAGCGATAACAACAGAGTAACCAAATCACTCCTCGTTATAAATTTGTGCGTTTGTGTGTCTGTTTGTGAAACTGAGGTGTTAATACTGAGTTTTATTACTACTTTTCCAGAACTTCTTTTTCCAGGAGGGAACGCAAAATTAGACGCACAATTATCTCCATGCAGAAAACTGCAATTTCAGAGACACTTTTCAGGTCTCAACATCTCGACTTAGTTCAAATGGCTGCAAATTACAGGTCAAGTCCAGTGGATTAGGACCCAGCCCATAAAGCTGATTAGTGCTCAAACAAAAGAGTGCAACCATAGCTGTAAATCCATGTCACATGGAGTCTATTAAAACCCAACTGCTCAGTAGCACCGAAGCATTTATATATTTTAAACAACAGCTATTTTCCTAAGGTTAAAAAAAGAAAAGCAAACCAACTGACTTGCTTGGGCAGGGCTGGGTTTGTGTGCTTTGCAAATTGAAAGGAGAGTGCAAATGCAGGTAAACAACTGGATCATGTTATCCAGACCGCACTCTGCACCGGATGGTGAAAATGGGGAGAAAGAGCAATGAAGAAAAGATGCAGTCCTTTGCCTCCTCCTTTTCTCCCAGGAAGCAAGCTTTCAGTTGAAGAGGTCTGGGTTATACTAATGACAAATAGAAAAAATAAGACATATTTTTCAACTTGGAAACAAATACCTAGGCAGTACATCACATCAGTAACATTCTCCTATTCCAGAAAGTATACATTTAAGACTAAAGAAATCTCATATGCAAAACTATAACCCAATCAGTAAATATGTACCCATTTTATTTTACCTTTGTCTCTGTTCTTCTCCTTCCCTAATGAATCCAGTTTCTTTCTTAATGATTTCTTCCTCTTTTGTCCATCTGTAAGAGGAAAAAAGAACAACAACAACAAAAAAAGGAAGTTAAGTGAAGAGAAAGAATGCTGAACAAACCGCTGCACAAGTTGTAGGAACACGGAGTGAGATAAACATGGCACTTGGAGTCAGGAAGGGTGTGGGGTACATTTCACAAAGGCTAGGGAATGTCATCGTCCTTCAGCCTGAAGGAGTGCTGTTTTGTTAACCCAAATGCCAAGGTCGTACCGGGGAACCAAAATGTATCCCACTGCATGCCGCTGGGCACATCTACACATGCCTGGTGGTCACACAGCCCATCTGGCAGAATGCAAAGCTAATTCTGAAGACTTAACAATGGAAGTTTGTTGCTGGATGCTCATGATAGCAAGGTACCGTAAATCGAAAAGGTACTGGTTAGCCCTCATCCATGGTCACAAGACTGCGATTCAGGTGTGGAGCTGAAGGTCGTATTTGGAGAGGGATTACTAACCTCCAGAATAAATTCTGCATACCAGTCATACCAGTTGGGTGATAGCTGACCACCTTCACATGACCCATCTGATGTGAACTCACACTGGGAGCTTGTAGTTTGGTACAGCATGTCCAGATTGGTTCAGATGGATTAAGAGTCTCAGAGAAATGATTGTTCTGACACCCTATATATCATCCAAGTTTTCACTAAGGTATTAAGGACCGTAGATTTTAAGCAACAGAGTAGGCAGGTTCATTCTTGAAACAATTATGTCAAAAGTTTGGCTATCGTTATTTCCTTCAGCAGCATCTTTTATAATGAAAAGTCAACAAAAATGCATTTTATTTATTAGGCCTCAACAAACACCAGGGATTAAGACATAGGCCTGCTTTAACCTGTACCTTTTGAATTTTTTGAGTTCCAAAGCAATATAAAGGGTCTAACGTAGGGACTAATGCTAACATTAACACAAGCACCACTCTGGCTAAAGGTTAATGAACACATACCTTTGCCTTATTGCTTTTGTAATATGGCAAAACCTCAAAAATGAACACGTCGTATCTGTGTTTCTCTTTTATGGTAAGAAGGTCACCAAATAATCTGCCTGAACATGTTTTTCTATTTATGTAAGACAGTGTCTTAAGTGGTCTTTTACAGTACGGAACATACCACAAAGGAGTGAAGCGGATCTTTGTTGATTGGGGGTCGTGAGAGAACACAAGCTGTTTCCCCAGAGTCTTCTCTCAACTCCTATTGAAAGCCATGCCCAGAACATTAGTCAACAGACAGCTGGACAAATTCTGACTTTTCCATACTCGGTTAATATCCTTTTAGTTTAAAATTAACATTTCTTTTTACCTTATGTAACTATGGTTTGATCGACTCCACTTACATACTTGCACTCTGCATTTATTTAGAGCATATTTTCTCCCAGCACTCACTTAACTATGACACTCAATTCCTGCCTCTTGAGGTAGATTGTCATTTGCTGGTTATGTTAATTTCCCTTTTTCTGCACTTGCTCCGGTGAGAATTCATCTCTCTGAAATAAAGCTGACTAGAATGGATAAGGTATTCCGGATGAAAGTTCAGCAATATAATGGTGGTAATTCATTGCCTGATACGGTCTATGATTAGATTTTCCTTTTTTGTAGCCACATGACAGGTTCATAACTCAAAGTCATACTTTGATTGATTAATATGCCCAGTCTTTTCACACCTTCTGACATTTCCAGTTGATAAGATTGAGTTTATTACAGAAATTCTTCTTTCACCTCTTGGCAATATGAATAGTGAGTAGCCTGCTTACGTACACCTGACAGTACCATTTGTTTTTATAGGGTTCCCTACTACCATTCTGTTCTGGCTTTACATATATAAAATAATTTTCAAATTATTTTTCATGTTATAAATTCAAATTACTGCTTCACAGTAGCCTTTTGATAAATGACTTACATTTCTTTGGAATCTTAGAGCCTTATTCTCCAAAGACTTATTTATTGATATTCTGACATTCCACTGAAGTCTACTGGGACGTAAAAATGAGAACAAAAGTCTAAACTGGATGTAAAATACAGTGTTTTGCTATTATACCCACACAATGGCAACTTCTGGAGTCTTTTAGTGCCGCATAGTCAAATACAACAAAAAGAGAGGAAAAACGAATGCTATTCAACATTGAACACCGGAACAAATGGCACCTATATCCACACGGAAAACAGGGTAATGACTTCTAGCGCCAAACTATTAATGCCTTCTCATGAACCTTGTTCTTAATGGGTGATTCTTTCAACTCCAACAGCAAAGTAGTTCTTCAGTAAATGACAGGCTGAGACAACATTTGTGCATTTGTCTCTGCAAACCTTAAATTTTGGATACAAGTGACGCTCAGGCCCAGAGGAATCTAAGAAGCAGGAAGCAGTTCTGGAGATGGACAAACCAGAAAGTACAGACAAAAGTCCACTCTACGTACTGCTGAGCGAAGAAAGAGACTGCAGAGCAACGAAAGAATCACAGAATCACAGAATTTTCAGAGTTGGAAGGGACCTCTAGAGGACATCTAGTCCAACTCCCCTGCCAAAGCAGGATTGCCCAGAGCACATTACTCAGGACTGCATCCAGGCGGGTCTTGAAAATCTCCAGAGAAGGGGACTCCACAACCTCCCTGGGCAGCCTGTGCCAGTGCTCTGTCACCTGAACCGTAAAGAAGTTTTTCTGTGTATTTGAACGGAATTTCCTATGTTCTAACTTGTGCCCATTGGCCCTCGTCCTGTCACTGGGAACCATTGAAAAGAGCCTGGCTCCATCCTCCTTCAACCCACCCTTTAGATACTTGTACGCCATAATAAGGTCTCCCCTCAGCCTTCTCTTCTCCAGGCTAAAGAGTCCCAGCTCTCTCAGCCTTTCCTCATAAGGCAGATGCTCCAATCCCTTAATCATCTTAGTTGCCCTTCGCTGGACTCGCTCCAGCAGTTCCCTGTCCCTCTTGGACTGGGGAGCCCAAAACTGGACACAGTATTCCAGTTGTGGCCTCACCAGTGCAGAGTAGAGGGGGAGAATGACCTCCCTCGACCTACTGGCCACAGTAGGACACAGAGAGACACCTTGGGGAAACAGGTGCAGTTCCACTGAAGGCAGTGGAGCTACAACAATTTACATTTACAGTTTACCCCATGGCAAGAAAAGAAGAGTTGCATATGAAAATAAGACTGAGCGGAATCTCAGTGAAAAACTAAAGCTTGGGGGATCTGCCAAGAGCTCTGAGGTCAGTTCCAGTTCTCCTCCTTTCCAGCAAAAGGCGTGGTTAATTACAATCTCTATTCTATAAAAATAAATATGTTTTGAAATGATTGGTGATTCAGGTTACCATCAGGCATGAACACTGCTAAAATATTCATAACGTGCTAAAAGACTTATGCAACTCTAGCAGTATTACATCTTAAATGAACCCAATTCGTAATAATAATGCATAGTATTCATCTGCAGTGTGTTTTGAGAATATAATTAATACCCAAAGCATTCTTGGGAAACAGGCAAAGCATTACTACCTGTGCGTAATACCTACTGTGCTGTGCGTTTTAAAATTATATAGCAAATATCTATGCAAAATTGTATCATATCAGCGCAAAGTGCTATTAAATATGGACTACTATTTTAATTTGCAGTTTGGAAATGTTTAAACCACAAAGTGATAAATGCCGTTGGGCTTTTACCCAGCCTGTTGTGTATGTAATTATCACTTAATGTCTTCTTTCTATAGATCAGCCATGTACTGCTTCTCCAACAGATTCCACTCAAGAGTATCAGTGAGACAAAGACAACTGTCAAAGTGTAGGAAGCTGCATTTTTTTCTTTGTTAACCCATTTTGTTTCTTTCTGCAGAGCACCCACCCAGGCAGCTGTGCAGATCAGTTTTTTCAGAAGTGAACTTGGTTCGTTCAATGCTTACTAATTTATATGTTCGCTGCATTTTTCACTGCAATGCATATACCACTCTGGGCATCTATATATTAAGACTAGCCTGATGAATATTTAAAAGACCGAGAGTCTAGAATCAAACTCTTCAGTGCATACTAAATTGCTACACGACCCATTTTTCCAAAGTGGCGAGCACTTCCAGGTTCAGTTAATGCCAAAAAGACTTTTCTATTTGAAAAATTAAGTCATCTTTTTAGGATTCTGCCAGTGAACCACAGCCTATGGAATACAAGAGTACTTGCACTGATAGCAATTTTGGACAAGAATTGAGTTTAACTTCTGTGATTATTATTTTTGTAATTTTGGACTGAGGTTGAAATTCACCTGAAGTGTCATCACTGACACCATTTATAGCCCATTTCGAGGCCTAAATTTCCCTCTAAGTGAGACCACGGTTCTACAGACTAGGTAATAAAAAGCCATTTTCACACTGAGGATATATAAATTTCAGCTCTAAAAGTTAAAAAAGGGAAAGAAAGAGAACTTTGTATTTCTTAATGACAGATTGGTCTGTTGCTTTGCACAAGATGACCTACCAACACTACATGTGACTCAGAGAGAGAGTGAAGGCTGAATCCTGTTGCTATTATTTACTTCCAGTACCCCTTCACTCATTTAGAGTAGAGAAATCAACAATTCTGTTTGGTAGGTTCCTCAGCATAAACAAAAGCATCACAAATTAGGTATGAGGAATTTGTTCAAGATGATACAGTTAGTGGCACACCTGGAGTTAACATTCAGGAACTCTTTGCCACCAGTTTCATATTATAGTCACTATACTGTGAAGCCCTAATCCAATATGTTTTTCATAATTAATACAATAAGCGGTAAAAAGGAAAACAGCACCGGAGCTTTCTACATCATTTTTATGACACTGTTATAGTATTAGGCTTCAGATCATGGAAAGTACCCTGTCAATAAGCTTGAAGTAAACCTGTAACAAAAGTATGACTCTTCAGCACTTTCTTTCCTTATACAAGGGCTTGTGGGATTATCTGTAAGAACGGATGTTCCTTTTATGTTACTTACATGCAAGTTTTTGTTAATCGAAAACATAATTCATAAATTCCTACACAGACTTCAAACTAATTTAACTCAGTGGGGTTTTGACAAAAGAGATCTTCTGTTGCTTACGAGGTTACTGAGTAAAGAGAATGTATTCCTCCCCATGTATTGGCAACTTCTTAGGCTTACAAGAATTGTGTTTCTTGTCCATTTAGGGAAGAAAATTTGTCATGTTCTACAAGTAAGGGCTATTTTCACACAGTATAAAGAGGGGAGTTATGTGAGAGATGAGTATCGTACCCATAGCTCATTTATGAAAACAGAAATGGATTAAAAAGTTGATATTGTAAGATTTCTAAAATACTTCTTCACAGTAGTTATATTCATGGCCATTTTCCCTTAATAGGCGTTAGTAATTGGATCTAATTGCATTTAAAGAAAAAAAAAAGAGAATGTTTTCTAAAAGCATAAACCATTCTGCCTTGAAAAATACTACCAATGTCACCACAAAGCACCAAGTTTGACCTCTCTTGAGGACTTGTTTCCCTTCTCTCATCTTGAGGACTTGTTTCCCTTCTCTCATCAGGACATTTCCCACGTGCCAGCCTCCCGCACTCAGCCCACGAGCTGAATGTCAAGCTGCAGTCTCTCTTGCCTGCGCAGCACTGCAAGTAACAGACACTCTGCCATGAGAAAACACTGCTAAATTCTGTTGACAGAGCACAATAAGGACGAGACTGCGCCTCACTCATTGACAGTCGCACTGTGTTTGTGGTTGAAGTCGCTTCTTTGGGTCACTATACAAAGCAAATTTGCTTCTGAATGCGCACTTGGAGCTGCTCTACTGAAGAAGAGGGTGCTGGTTTTACTTAGCCATTTCTGTCACTATGAATGTCCATCTTGAAATATTCCTTTAGATTAATTTGTTGTTGAAATGCCCTGTCCCCACGCAGTAACTTCCAAAGCACTGCCAGCTGCAGCACAAATGGAAGGTAAAGAATTTCAACCAGAGAATCGGGAGCTACAGATTTTGGCGCATAAAGCAATATGAAAACGGAAGGGCTGAGGCTACAGGTATTTCCCATCACTCTCCTTTTCGCCTGTCCTCAGCACTACACACACAAGGGGATCTCCATCAGAAATGCAGATTTTTATACTCCTTCCTCCTTCAGGAGCCTTACACTATCTCCCTGTTTCTCACACTGCTTCTCCTTATGGCCTACATTGCTCTCTTTATTTCACTTTGACTTAAATCAGCACTCCTTTCTGCTTGTGAGCCTGCAGCTGATGGAAGAAAAGCCCCATTCCTTCAAGAGCATCCCTCAGCTGTAGCCGTGACCTTCCAGGTGGCAGTCACTTCACACGTGCTCACCTCAGCCCACGCAGCCAGGACCGGGCTGCCCGCCACACGCACCACAAATGTGCCCGGAGGCAGCATCCCTCTTAAGTGCCGCTTTCTCTGATGCGGCAAACATGCTTCAGCATTTCCCTCTCCAGAAAGTTCCCACTGAATGCGTTTATGGCAGAAGAAACAGTGTGGAACGGGAAGAGCTGAAGTCAAAGCTCGTTCTTCAGGAGAAGGGCTGCAGCTCCCCGTGGGCTGTGCACAGGGGGGGGCAGAGCCAGAGTGTTGCCACCCTCTGGGCAGGAACCTGACCCAAACCCTTCTCAGGGCAACGGTGAGAAACTGGGTGAGGCGTGGGAAAAGCCGACCGTGCAGGAAACGATGTTCTCAGCAATCCACAGTATATACAACACCACCACTTGAGAACACCCACAACCGTCAGACAAACGTGTGCTTTTCATGCTCTTCTTCCTTATCCCATCAGACTCTTTGGTAGCCCACGGTTAGTGCATCTCCTTCAGATACAGGCTTCAATCCCTTTGGACTAAGGCATTACTGATGGTTAAAATGAAACACGGAGGAATTACAAAGTCCAAAAATGCACCATTTCTATTGAACCTTATTCTCAAGGTCTTTTTATATCGGAAAGACTCATGTCCTAACTTGCTGAACAAAAAATGTTGTGTTGGAAAACAGCAGGCTACAGATATAGACTGTAACTGTAGTGACATAGGTATGAACCTTCTTCACAAAAAAAAAAAGCTTACTTTGGGCAATGCTCTAATTCAGATAGCAAACACTACTCAATTCCTGTGGACAGAGGAATCATAAGAAAATACGACATTTCAGCTCCACTTGCCTACACCTTCCCTAGTGTACATAAGGTTTTAAATCGTCTTCAAGTATATATGTTGGAAGAAAATAACTACTGTGATTTTTTTAAATTTGTTCTTCCGTGATTCCAGCTGCCAGCTGGGATTAAACCATGACAGTCCTTTTTGGTGCCCAGCTTGGGGCCTGAAGGGTTTAAGATAATGACAGGTTTGATTGGAACGTGCTAGATCGAACTTATAGCTGTTACTGATGTTTAGCTATTAACTTTCAGGCTCCTGTGCTTACCATGGGGCTTGCTTGCCTTACTGTATATTAGAATCTAGTGCTCATTAGTGGCTGCTTTTTGCTTTTGCTGCTTGCTGTACTGCTTATCATCTTATTCTGTTGTGCCTGGGAACATTTTGATAACAGCAACGGTGATGCGCCTGGGCTGGCAGGGCATCACTGCTGTACTGGACAGGCTGGAACTCCAGTGTGAACTCCAGTAGAAGGGACTGTGACCCGTGGATGAGTCTACACAGGATCGGGACACCCCAAAGCATGCTTGAAAACATCAAACCCCAAACGAATAACAAACAGGAGCCTCGATGCTGTAGTTTGAGATAGGAAAAATACAAATAACAGCTCTAAAATTGCCTTCAGTCCACTGGGGGCAGGGGAAGATTGACTGTCTCCTGGCATCAGTTACCTAAATAAAAGTCATTTCATAATGTGGAGGGGGAGAGTAGTTCAATGCGATTCCTAGTCAAAGTGAATCTCGATTTGATAAGAAGGAGAAGAATTACCTTTAATCACCACAGTACAGTGTGGGCTGGGGGCAAGACCAGACATTAAATTGCCGGCATTTAGGTGGCATTGAACTTTTTGTGTATTGATAAGCTGGCTTGCATGCCTGTAGCGGCAGGAGAAGCAGCAACCAGGTTTCTTTACATCTGCCTTAGAGCTTTCCCCCAGGTTGTTCTCAGTGTGAGCGTGGGTTGAGCTCTTTAAACGAAGAGCAAATTCCACCAACTCTCTGGAATTCAGGGGACCCCGCGGGAGGTCCCAGAGGTGGTTCAAGGCATCCAGGTCCTCACTGTCTTTCTGACCATTGCTTTATTGTTATGAACCCTTCATACAAGTCTTTCCTTGGACTGACACCTTAAAGAAGGAGCTATGCAAGAAAACAGCCTTCATAACTTGCTCCCTCCAGGACTAATGCACAATACTCCTGCTCAAAGCCTTGATGAAGAAACGAAATGAGACAGGAGCCTTTAGTGCAAGGAAGTGAAATCAAGGTGCAGAAGGTCTCTCACTGGACAGGTTGGTTGCCTCAATCATTGAGATGCTATCCCTTTGAAAAATGACCAACGGATCTTCTTTCTAAAAATGTTTCATTGTAATAAGTATCTGTCCTCTGTCTCATCAACCATCTAGCTTACACACTTTTTTTATTAATAAAAAGGAACAGGTGTTGAAAAGGCAAACCACACAGATAAAAGGCAGAGCTCTGCAGAGAACACTTGGGTTGACTTCCTGCACAGAAATAGAGCCGCATAGACATTTGTCTAATCTATTCTTAAAAAGCCTTCAGCAGGAGATTAGGTCTCCATTAAATCTCGAGGTAGCCTTTTCAGTGTAAAAGCCTAATAGAAGGACACATACAGTACTGCAGCTCTGATAAAATAAATCTATCTGTAGTCATCTTTCTTAACCAGTATTTAGAGAGACATAACTTAGACTTGTGGCAGCAACCACAGTAACTCCACTGAGACCATGCCTTTGAAGAAACTTTAGAAACTAACTCTTCTACCTAAGGCAACAAGAAATCCTCATCAGAAATACTTCCCTAATGCACTTTTGAGAGGAGCAATACACATAAGAGAACTGAAATAAATCTAATTTTCACCTGAAATTTTTAAAAGATGTATACCAGAACGCACATGTTGCAGCAAAGCTTTGCCAAAGGCAAACAAAATGCAGAAATTAGTAGGCTGCAATGTCAGTACTCTTAATAAAGGTTCAAAAGCTTCTCCCGTGGGATGTATTTATTGGTGTTTATTCTTTGACTCTGAATTGTAATAAAACATAAAATCTTAAATCACTGTAGAATCACCACACCCTTAACATGGATTATTTGCAAAGAATAGGACAGCCTAGCTGAGTGTTCAAGAACAAAAGGCCGGTATTACATCAAGTCCTAAAGACAGATTTGGCAGAACACAATCAAGAATAGCTCTGTTACACTAGTGTTCTCACAAAGATTTAGAAAACAAACAAAAAGACTCAAATACACCTAATTTTGCAAAATGGTTTAGAGTCTCCGTATGTGTATTTTGCTTCCTAACAGTGGTTCAGGCGATTGTCTGAATTTTTCAATACAGCCAATGGTCATGAGTAACATTTTAAAATGGAAGCTGAGATTGCCATGTGGCACACTAATACAGACAAAATACAGAACCTATTTATACGTACTTATAGTCAATAGCTATTTCAAATGTACTATTAAGGAAAGTACATTAGAGAGGATTTTTTTTGTGTCTCAGAAGTAATTTCTAAGCTCAACGGAACCTTGCATCAAACATATGCATGCAGCAGTCTCTGGATCTGGATTTATAAGAGTAGTACTCTAAACCCACAACAGTCAGCATCTAAATAAGCAACTGCCCTAATAATGAAGACCTGTAGTCATGACTCCATCACCAGTAACTATGTCTCATGACATTTCTATATGGAAATGTTTATCTTTGGAGGTTCAGCAAGATCTCTTCCCTTCATTGTGATACCCACTGAAAGACTCCTGCCCTTCAGCACTCCATGCCCAATGAGTTCCATCAACATCCGTCCCTGTCCCCATTCCCTTCCTCCGCCTTCCCAAAATACACCTACAGCAACAGATAAGATTCTCAGAAGTTGCAAAAATCTTTCCTTAATGGTGTTGTATTCTACAGTAATGTTTCCATGTTCACATTAACAGTGCCACTGATTTCACCAAGAAGACATGTAAAACCTCCTATGTGATAAAAGAAAATCTTGGAAATCAATTTGCTGAGCATTACATAGAGTCTTTTGTAAAAAAAAATGTCTCACAGCAGAATTTAAAAAGGGAACAGACCACTAAAAACTTTCTGAGTTTTGAAAATAATGCATTATTTCCTCTGTTCTACCATTAGAAAAATTATGATCTTGCAAGCTTCATGTATTTCCATTTTGTTCTTGTCTCAATGGTGGCAAAAAGTCAAATTTGAAAAAAATTCACAATAAGACATTTCTGCAAATTTCCATATTGGGAGGAAAAAAGCTTAAAAAATAATTTTCTGGCTTGCTTATCTCCCTGCCTGAAAAAGCTCCTGTCCCCTTCACTTTGACAAACTCTTGTGCAGCAGAGTGCAAGGCTGCATGCTCTAACAACCTCTACCCTGCAGCAGCTGAGACTTCTCCTAGCTTAAAACATTGAGTCTATTTTATTTTCTTTTTTCCAGACTAAGAGACATTGTTTTGATTTTCCCAGGAGGAAAAAAAAAAGTCAGAAAAATCCACGTTTCCACAGAAAAACTGAATTGGGGGGAGGGGAGGGGGGGGGGGGGGGGAGCTTCCATCTAAAAATCTGCAAGTTACAGTTTTCATCTTTAAGTCTAATATAGAGAGCCTGATATAGTAGATCCAGGATTTACTAACGTAGTGTAAAGAAGCAGAATTTAGCTTACACTCTTGCTCATATTTAATATAATCTTCATGAACACTGCTCTATTGAAAGAAAATCCATGGACTCACAGGATCATGTTAGAGACAGTATTTATATGAGAAGAATTGGCAGAGGTTGGCATTAAGAGGGGTGGTAAGAAGCCTCTTCACTTTAAAGATATACTGATGCCAACTCAAAAGCATCCCGTCTGTAATCCCATAGCTCCACAAAGTATAGACTACAGTTTACTTAGATGCTCTCCACTGTTACAAGAGCCTGTAAAGGATATAACATGGTCAGTGATTAAAAACAATGGGCAGCTTGGAGGCCTCACAAAAATGCAAGTCCAGATAAAAATCATAGTCACTCTCAGTGTTAAGGAAAATGGATAATGAAATACAATGACGAGTAATGTAAGCAAAAACAGATCCAAAGAACTAGCCCCTGCCAAAATAAACAAGAAGTGGAAAACGCATAACTCTGAATTCTCATTTTTATTCAGAGCTTAACTGGAATGTATTGGGATCAAACTGCACCAACGTGCAATAAAAATTCAGAAAGCTCAACTATGTGTGTTTTCTTCCATTTCAGAAATGGGGTTGTCTCAGTGCTCAGTCTGTAATCACACACTTACCCAGCCCTGCTCCTTCAAATTTTGCAAGTCGTACAGGAGACTAAAGCTCACTCCATGTGAGCAGATGCTCAGTGTCACACACCTGGTGGAACTGGCTACAAAACTCACATACAAAAATGTACAATAGCACATGTTCAAGCAGCATAAGCAATATCTTCCCTTAAACGACTGGGACTGCATTTAGGTCTCTAAACCCAACATTAGATTGCATTCATTATAACTAATAGATCTGGCAGTAAAATTAAGGATTGCCTTCTCTCTTCCCAAATGTCCCAGTAAGTCTAAAAAAAATCAATTCCATCAGAAAGTGGAACACTTGCTGTAATTACTGAAACTACTGTGTATGACCTAGTTCCTGTTGATGATAAGAAATTGTGTGAATATACATTCTCGCCAAGGGTGGCATCAAAAAGTAAACAGTCTTCTTAGTAAAGGCAATTAATCTCTTTTATTACACTTGGTACACTTGCTAAAATACCTGGGTAGCATGTTTATTGTCAGTCCTGGAAAGCGAGGACAAATTCTGCGGCTCACCTTTGGATTTTCCCTCCAAATTATATGAGAAACATTAAAATAAACCCACAGGTACGAAGTAAACGTATGCAACACTGGTACCAAAGCGTAAATAATACTTTGGTATGTGGTGCATGTTAAAACCAAAAAACTACATCAACGTAACGTTAAGGTTGTGACCCAAGCCAACAAAAGCAAGATAATTCCTCAGAGACGGGCGTTCCGGCCTTAGCCCAACCAGATTGCATGTACTGCATGTACTAACCCAGACTGCATGTACTGCGATCTGTTGCACCTGATCTGTTAGCAGTCCTGGGCTAACCCACAACCTCTGCATTCAGTCTTCAATACATCCATCGGTCTCGTATTTTGAAGTGAGATTGGAACAAAGATATTTCGCCAAGTCAATTTGAAGTTACGAGCCTAAATTCTTGTGCTAACAGTCTTCCCACAAAAAAATGAGGTTTGATAGCATCCCTGCAATACTCTTCTGAAACATGGGTTAATGCTGGGATTCATTATTATCAATTATAGAACGACATATGAAAAATAAAGAGATACTTCTAGAGTTTTGCCTAGGTAGAACTTCTAAATTGAGTGAGCACAGGCCTCTGAAATTGATCTAGCGCACACACGGATAAAAGCTCCCATGCCAACTTTCTCCCATCTGAAATTCTGGCCTGAAATAACTTAGAAGGTTGGAACCAAAAATGTTTCATATGCAAAACAATGAGATTCTGTGAAGGTCTGTGCAAAACCTAGATAATATATTCCCCTTGCTGACTCAAATTCTGCTCCATCCACACTAAATTCATATTTCCAAACTTTAAAAGGAGAATTCAGCATAAATTTTCATTTCTTTCCCCTTTATTTGGAGAATAAGAGAGTACTTTTTCTGAGTAGTTTTCCTCTACCTCAGTGTATCATAATTGACTAGGCCCGTAACTTTCTTCATCACAAGAACCTCTTCTGATTCCTGGTCCTTCTGAGTCCTTTCAGTATCTTCTCCTTCCCCATCTTCAAGAGTCACTTTGAATATGTCATCCACTTCAGGATGAACATTAGGATACCAAGAGGCCTCAGCAATTCTACAAGCTTAAGCTGATAGAACTGCTGACGCTACCTTAAGCTGATAGATCTGCTAAACTAAGATTAAACACAGCTATTAAATGATCCACTCTTTGAGCTTATATTCTTCTTATGGGATTCAGAAGACATCTCAACTTACACATCAGTGTGGCAAGGGGCAGCTCTCTCCTAAAAGCAGAAGGTCTTTTGATTTGTTGAACCTTTCTGGAACTGAGGGGCAACAGTCGTATCAGCCAGGCCTCATCCTGCTGGTTGCCATTTCCTCCGTATTGAAAAGCCCCTCAGTGGCTGACCCACCCACCCACCCACCTCCTGGGTCTCACTCACTGTTCCCTTGCCCCCAACCTGTGCCAAGACTACGTTCTGGTGGCCAGAACCACTGCACAGTTGTCTACATCAAAACAGAGCCTTGATTCATAGCTGGAAATTTAATGTATGAATGAAATACAAACACAGGTAGTTGTCCTAGTTGTGACTACTGCAGTGACCACCTTTCAGCACAAAAATAAACAAGACTTTCTATTTTTTATTATCAGCCCATGAAAGGCGCTTCTTTCCAGCAGGTAATTTCAAACAGGCAGCTGCAATAATCAGCTGCAGCTGTTAAGACAACAGTCTCCAGGCTGATATATATGAAAAAGCATCACAACTTTTATTTGATGTCGTAATGAATAATCATAGGCTGCCCCAAACTTCTCAAAACAAATCAAAGGAAAGCTAACGCACAAACAGATACATGCTCTGTGTCCCTGTTCTCTCTCTTTGGTGTCTGAAGTCAGTTTCGAGTGCAAGTTGTACTGTGTGGGCAATGGCAACGCACAAGCCTTTACAACATCTTGCTAATTTAGCCTGGTTACTCTCTGCTAACCACGCACCATTGCGGTCTGACAATTACAAAGGTGGGGAGAGAAAAAGGGAGCAGTTTGGTCTGTGTGCTCTTGGTTACTATGCTCGAACCGTTGCACAATCACTGTGTGAGGAAAAAAGGGTACCTACTGATATGAATACCGCTGGTTTCTTCTTCCTACAGCAGTGGAGACCTGCGAGGGAGGCAGCCTGTGTTCCCAAAGTGGGAGGCAGCATATGAATGAGTAACAAAAAATCATCTACCCACAAAGAGCAAAATAAATAATTACAAGTGGTAGCATGTAGCATGCTTTTCTAATACAAATATAAAGCCTCTGAATAGGGTAAAACAATTTTGTGTAAAAGAAGAAAAACTTCTTACCTACTTCTTCCCCCCCTCTACTAAGAACCCACTCTTCCTCAAGAGACCAATGTCTTCACCCCCTCTTCCCAAGGGGTTCCTACTGATGCCCTGTCCCAGCCCTAGCAGCCAGAGTTGGGCAGGAGTAAGTGGAATGTTTTCTTCTAAAAGCCATCTTGGGCAATGCTGTGGTAGAGAGCACTATTGGTGACACTTCTGCTTTATAAAAGTGAAAGCAGTATTAAACAGACATGGGTAGCAACACAGCTGTTTTCTGGTGCTTATCCAGAAAACCCCCCAGATTTTTTTGTAACTTTTCAAAGAAATGCAATGGAAGAAAATCATATACACTTGAGTAGTCAACAGCACTTACTAAATTGTTTTCCCAGACCCAACTTCAGGCATCAGTGCTTCTCCTTTATCAATAAGTCCATCTGTATTTGGCTATGGAAGAGGAAAGAGGAAGAACGATGGTTTCCCTGGGCAAAATTCCTATCCCACAAGACTTCCATGTGCTCATAACTCTTTAAGTCCTCTGCTAGCCACAGCCCTTACCCAGAGCTTTGGAGATTACACTTGGTGTGATAAAAGCACATGAGTTTTCTATTTTGCTGCACAGACACATACATGACAAGCTCCTTTTGCATGCCAGGACAATGCAGGCGGCAGGACTGTAATTGCAGCAATAATGCAATTTACCTAATTATACCGAGATGCTTACTGTGCAGCAATGTCATCTGTGTGGCTACAGCATGGGACAGTATTACCAGTGAGAAATAACTGAGCAAGTTCTGGAATTGTAAGAGGTTTATTCTTGTGAAGACATCAACCGTTTTCCATCATTCTTTGTTGACACTATGAAGAAAACATGTCCTGCTTGTGCTGTCACAAGGGACAAAGCAATGACACATAGGAAAATCCATAAAACGCAAAACATTGTTGATGCATGGTGATTTGCATGTAGCCTTTTCTTTACAAAGATCACTTGTCTCAGAAGTCAAAAACTTGCTGTCAAGATTGGAAGCAAAGATGTCATTTTTATCTGAGTCACCGGAGATACTGGCCAAATTTGTGCCTGTCTTTGCACAAGAAATAACAGCAAGAGAAAACATTGCTGTTATGCTTCTGCTCCACTAAGATCAAAAGAAGTTCACCAGTAGTGCAGTAGCTGTCATGTACTGCATATCAGGTACTGGGGCGTGTACTGTTCAACATCTTTGTCAGCAACATGGACAGTGGGGTTGAGTGCACCCTCAGCAAGTTTGCCGATGATACCAAGCTGTTTGGCGAGGTAGACACACTGGAGGGGAGGGATGCCATCCAGAGGGACATGGACAGGCTGGAGAGGTGGGCCCGAACCAGCCTCATGCAGTTCAACAAGGCCAAGTGCAAGGTCCTACATCTGGGTCAGGGCAACCCCAAACACAAATACAGGCTCGGCGGGGAATGGCTGGAGAGCAGCCCTGAGGAGAAGGACCTGGGGGTGCTGGTTGAAGAGAAGCTCAACATGAGCCAGCAATGTGCGATTGCATCCCAGAAGGTCAACCGTATCCTGGGCTGCATCAGAAGAAGTGTGGCCAGCAGGTCAAAGGAGGTGATTCTGCCCCTCTACTCTACTCTCGTGAGACCCCACCTGGAGTGCTGCATCCAGCTCTGGAGTCCCCAGCGTAAGAACAACACGGACCTGCTGGAGCGTGTCCAGAGGAGAGCCACGAGGATGATCCGAGGGCTGGAGCACCTCTCCCATGAGGAGAGGCTGAAAGAGTTGGGGCTGTTCAGCCTGGAAAAGAGAAGGCTCCGGGGAGATCTTATTGCGGCCTTCCAGTACCTAAAGGGGGCCTACAGGAGAGCTGGGGAAGGACTTCTTACTAGGGCATGTAGCAATAGGACGAGGGGCTATGGCTTTAAACTGGAAGAGGGCAGGTTCAGATTAAGCATTAGGAAAAAGTTTTTCACTTTGAGGATGGTAAGGCACTGGAACAGGTTGCCCAGAGAGGTTGTTGAGGCCCCATCCATGGAGGTGTTCAAGGCCAGGCTGGACGTGGCCTTGGGCAGCCTGGTCTAGTGGGAGGTGTCCCTGCCTATGGCAGGGGGGATGGAACTTGATGATCTTCAAGGTCCTTTCCAACCTAAACCATTCTATGATTCTATGTCAGTAATGTGCTTCATTAACGATAATGGCTGCAGTACAGCAGAGAGGAATTACATATGAGGTACTACATTCTACGCATTCCTCTACAAGTGTCGGAATAGCCAGATGTGCCCTAAAAGTGCTAAGTAACTGCACTTGCTGTGACAAAGGGGGGTTCTGAGCATGGGAGGACTGCAGCACTATGAAGAAGTAACCAATAGCGGCACGACTGTGATTGCAAAGATTAGGCAGATGCTTCTGTACTCTAACTTAAGTTCTGGGCAAGCATGTTTGGCACAAACACTTGTTACCCAAGAACAATGAATTTTTACGTTCTACGATACCTGTGCCAGTAAATGTAATTACTCACATGCCTGCAGGAAGCAGGCACAAGCATGTTCTAACATCAGTCATTCTCAAGTTTTTAAGAACACTCAAAGAACCACAAGGAATCCCAACTTTTAAAACCACTTTCTGTATTTCCTAATACATAGATTATCCCACTAACCTCTGCTCCTGAGTATTTTCATACAGTATTCTCTGAAATAGAAGCTGTAGAGCACATCTTTCTACGCCTGCATCTCTTCAGGCCTTCAGAGCTCCCTCAGCTTTACATACCAGTTTTTTTTTTCTTTTTTCTATTTTTTTGTTTAAAAGAGAAAAAGTTTAACAGCCTTCAGCCTGTTTTTAACTTGAGGCACAAATGATTGTGGTGGAGTTTCATGTTATTTGTATTCCTGCATGCCAAGAGTGATTGAGCCCATTTCACACTGCTAAAACTTCAAATTCTTCATTTACACAGTCCTGTGATGTTAGCAAATCAACTGGATGGCCACCTGTACCCTCTTACCATATGTTTTCATTCCATGGCATTCAAGAGTGATGGGAACATGTGGTGGGCTTTAGAAGCATCTCTGCAAAAGGCTTAAAATGTAGTAATTTAAGAATATAGTAGATTCTTATTATCCTACTGAAGTGGTGGCACAGATGTAGCATGATGGAGTGACAGTATGATTATTATTTACACATATTGAGATACACTAAAATTAGTGTCAGATTTAGAAACAGGATGGACGGTTAAATACTAGATGCACCTTAATTTTAGCTACTACCTTCACTTCTTTCAACAGATGGTACTACAATATTTTAAAACTCAATTGCACTCAATTCACCTTGCATACCTTAGAACACAAAAAAAATCATGATCTAGTCATTCAGAGCAAATATGCAGATGTGAAATAATATACCTCTTATCGACAATCTCACTGGTAAAGATAATCTGAATAGTATAATTGAATAGTTACATTATTTCTTATATAAACTGAAGCAAAAGAGATGTGAAATGATGGGGCCAGCCACAGAGATGAAACTGGAACACGGGGTTCCTGAGTTTGTGAAGTGCCTTTTATGTTAAGATGCTTCACCAAAGCTTGTATTATTCTTACTTAGTTTTTATGCATGAAATTATACTTTTCAGACTCAATATATCTAAAATTAATTACACATTATATATTTACCCACATATATACGTGCTGTGAAAATAAAAACTGTTCTTGTGTGTGATCTGAACCTCAAAGTTTCGACAGTTCCTAGTCTGCAAGCCCTGGCAGCACTGTGCCAAGTTGCCTGTGACTCCAAACATGTTGCAGAGGAAGGGTGATTTGACTCAGAAGGGACCCTGGGTTTCCCAGATGGTTGGCCTTTCATGGCAGTCCCAGGAGGAAACAGCAAGGAGAACGCAAAATTAGTATTCACCATCTGAAGCTCAAAGTTTACTCTTTTGTCTTGGATGGTGTTACCTCCATGTATGTATATACATCTCCCACTGGAACTGTCAGTGGCAGTTCAGACTGCCAGAAAATACTGCAGTGCCCTTAGTGATCCACTTCCTCACATGAATGTCCTGTAAAATTGTTTTCATATTGATGGAGCATTTTTTGAGGGACCAAGAGAGCTGTGGTGGGGCTTGAAGAAGTTGATTGTATCCATCTCACTACAAACTGATGCCCTGCTGTAATTGGTAAGTTGGACTTTGCTCTTTTTGGCAGTTTTCTGTAGATCCTAAAAAGTTGACAAATACACAAGCTGATGTCTTTCACATTTTGTTCTTCTCCACACCGTTATTTTCATTCATTTGATAATCTTTTTCTGCTTAACCTTGATTCACTCAAAAACTGGTCCTATGGCACCCCTATGAACGTGCTGCCACGCAGTACCTCTGTTCATAGTCAAAGATGAAAATTCAGTGGTCCCTTGTTATTCCTTAAATACGTATACGACTTGAAAGAAACATATGCAGATGATTGTATTGCAGCACAACAGCTGTGTTTGCTAGGCTTGATCTCCAGCCTACAGGAAACAATGGAAACTTTTGCATTAGTTTTAGTGAGGCTTAGATCTCTTCCACTGTAACCTAAGTACAGGTCTACTACGTGCACATATCCTGCATCAGGATTCTGATAGCTGAGCTTCTCCTTTCAATGAATCTCCAGTTAGGAGTTCAATGTTTTACGCTGAAAATCAACGTGTTTCCTAGGAAATAAGCACTACTGTCTCTAAGAAAACTCAAGTAGGATTCACATTATTTGACGCAGATGTCTTCACTGTGTCTGACCTAGTGATACTTGGCTTCCTCCACAGCCAATACTATACAGAGTGAAAAAGCCACTTCTATGGCATGGTCTATCTGCCCTACATAGACATGCACTTTTGGATGTCAGGAAGTGTAAGAAAAGCCTTTTTCTCTCAACTGAGTACCGAGACATCCTAGCACGAGTAGGTCTGACTTAGATTATCTACCCTGTAGACATCTGTCCTTGATCAGAAGATCCCACCCCAGGCGGCCCAAATTGGACTCAGTAGCCAAACAACTTTACCAGTCGTTTTTACGTAGTCACTATGGTTAACCAAAATGAAATCGAAGACAACGTCTCTGAAATAAACAACGCAGTGTTTTCTCCCTTTTATTGCTGAGATATGAAGTCAGCAGCTTAGCAAGCCGAACAGAGACGGTTTATCAAGGCCTTACCTTTGGGGATAGTAATCTGACAGCCCAGGTCACAGTCCTGCTGCAACTGATAAAAAGCCACTTCCTGCAGCCGAGCGCGCTCCAGCTCCGAGAGGCTTTGAACGGGAACTGACTTCAGCCGAACACTGCGCCCTGACATGCTGTTCCAAGTGAAATCACCCTACAGGAAATCAAATGGAAAAATATGAAGCATCATATGGTATGCGCGGTTTAATAAACAGAACCATCTCTCTTACTGCTAGGAAAAACAACACAGGTCCTCTTTTCTAAAAGGCCGTTTTCTTGGACATCTCTAGCTTTTCAAATATCTTTGTTTTCCTAAGAGCAGCATTCCTTAAAAGGAGTACAGACATGCAAAACAAAAAGTCAATTCTGTCTGAAACCATTTAACCAAGTATTGTTGCAAAAACATTAGGATTCCCGTAACCAAAAGCACAAAGTGGGGAGAAAAAAGCCCTTGTCTGCTTTTCCCGGTTTGCTTTCTTTGTAGAGCACTCGGTTGTCACTGCATTCCTTTCCCCACACAGTCAGATGTGCAGACCTCCACAGGTCTGTGGACAACACGCATCTCATCCCCCTCAACTTCCTAATTCCACTCCACCAGACTGTTGAGAGAGCACGCAGGCAGAGCCCCTCCTCTTTTCCGACATATCCCATCCCCTCCTAATGATGATATTGTATTTAGACCACAATCGACTAAAGGACAAGCTGTTTCGCACTTTTGAAAAGCCATAATAACAATGTATGTGTTAAAATTTATACAGGAAAACAACATGAGATATGCTACATCTCTGTAAGGTACCAATTATGCTTGGAAAGCAAATCAAAAGCTTTAGCTGTTCTATCTCCCACCTGTGATAACATACACAAAAGGCTATTCTCTTAGCTACCATTTAGCTGGGGTGAGAGAAGTAATCATCCGTCAAAGAGAAGTGCAAGCACACAGACAGGGCTTAAAGGCTGACAATTAACTTCAGGCAAGAATTTCAGAATTCATCAAAGCATCATCAAAGAGCGAATTTTAGCACTACGGGGAAAGAAAGAAGAATTTGTTTTTCATTCTAACTGTGTTAAAAATAAACATCAAACTCGTCAGTAGGTATAACCTGATGCAGCTGTAGATAATGGAAAAACTGATGTATGTCAGCTGAGCTGTAAAGACAAATCCACCAACCTGCCCTTCATCACAACATGGCAAACATACAATTAATAAACTTCACTCTCATTTTAAATGCTCGCTTTCAGTTTAAAATTCAACATCTGTACCTTCAATGCATGCTCATTTTTTCACCGTTCACTTTGAATTCATCTGTCCTGCACATACATCTGCAGTCAAAGGATGTCCATTGACTTTAAAAGACATTGACTGAAGCTCCTGATTACAAATATCAGTAAAAATTGACTTTACTTAGCAGCTATGCATCCTGTTGCATGTCAGCATCTTTGTGCACGTTTCTATTTGTTTTGCCTCTATATGTGAATGTTTATATATATGTGCAGACATACAACCTGTATATACATTTGTGTATACACACATATACGTACCTACATACGCATGCCTATATGTGTATTCACATATGCACGAGACAAAAAGCATTCATCTAGCAATATAGATCAAAGGAACTATACATTAAACACCATTTCTTATGATGCATGAAGTACATTTTGAGTTCATCAAGGAAGCTTTTTTTCATAGTATTTTTTTGTAAGTCCTTAGTCAACCATAATAGATAAAGCTGTTACCTCAAAGCGAACAACTTCGTATCCGTACACTCAATGCATGTACTATGCTTGATATCTTTATGATCTTTACATATACATGGGCCGCATATGCAAACTTTGCACTAGCCCAGTATCTCACTACTGGAATTTGTTCCTTCGGTTTTCGCCTCTTCATCTCTTCTCGCTCTTCTAGCGCCTTGCTGTTGAGTAGCTAGATTTAGTAATCTCAAACTAAAGGTTTGCACGGCGACACAAGCTGAGCTGACTCGCTTAACTCAAGCAAAACCAAAGCAGCAAGACTCACATAAACCTGATTTGCAAAATTGCAAGTAAACATTTACATTTCTTAAAAAGCCGTTGTCATTTATAGATAAAAGTGATCGAGAACAGAATCCACAACCAGACAATGTATACTAAGAAACTAATTCCTTTCCAACCCTGATAATGCAAAAGAAACTTTACAAGTACAGAAGTATGCAATTCAATCCCCATGAACATGTAATGTACAAAATGTTCTATGGTCAAAATGGCAGAGAGAAATACAGGTCTTTATGGTAGAGTTAGAGGGGATTTTATCTTATCTATTTCTCTGAGATGGGCATTTTCATAAACAAAAATATCACTGATATGTCTACCATAAAAAATTTCAAACCGAGATATTTAATTTTGAAACAGAAATGGGAAGCAAGAAGGAATTAGAAAATGTTGAGGTAACATAATATTGAAGACTGTAGACTTTTTAGGACATGTCCTCTTTCCCCTAGAACACAAAAATGAAGGGGTGCGTGGGGCTTTTAGGAATTACCACAAGTAAAATAAGTATTCCTTAACTGAATTTTGCAAGGACACAAGAATTATTGCTCTTGTTCGGATAAAAATTACCAAGGGCAAATCCAACTCTGGAAGTAACTCCACATCCTCTGCCTTACCTCTGAGTTAGCTCTGCAACTTCAAGCAAGCAGCGAGCTGGACCACTGCCATGCCGCAGCTCAACTCTCAGCCCAGCCCAACCAGTTGAACTCAAGGGAGACAGGGCTTCCTAGCTCTGGTACAGCCCTGCATTAATATTCTGCTTTGGAGACTCCAGGTTTTTTTTTTATTCTGGCAGTCTGCAAGCACCCGGTATGGCTCTGGCGCTCAGTGGGTTAGCCTTGTCTCGCTAAAAACGGTGGGATGCAAGATCCTCACCTTCCAACGCCACGACACGTTGCTGAGCAGCGATGAAGAATGTGGAATCACTCTGTCCCGTTGCTGTGCAGAAGACATTCTTCTTTTACACTTGATGGGTTTGATAAAATCTCTGCTAGGTCACATTAACATAGGTTTTTACTATGCTAATGGAACACATGACTAATTAACTAAAATATTTTTGGAAGATCATGTGTTAGGGCCAGTGGAATCGCCTAATCTGCTAGAGAAGTGAGAAGCTCAAAAAATATTTCCTTGAAAAAGTCTGTTTTATATGGCAAATAAATATCACTGTCTTCTATGAGCCAAAACACAGTATTTGATAATTTAGTGCCTTCACAGACTCCTATGCTTTGTGTGACACCAGGTACATCAAAAGCCTCATCTTCCTTCCAAAGCACTGTATAATCTTACATACACCTTGTAAATTACTGCAAAAACAACCAGGCTTGGGAGAAGTCCAGAAAAGCCAAGCTCCCTCGGAGAATGGGTGCTGGTGCAATTACATCAGTCACATCTGCCTAAAGCTGTTCTCCCCTCTGTGGGGCAACCAAAGGAGGGAAACAGCAGGACAGACACGGAGAATATTTTCTGTTTCTCTCTCCATATGAGGAGGTACATTTCATCAGCCTCCTTATGCTTCAACATCAGCCTAACGCAGCTCCCTGCAGAAGCTTAAGAGGAGCAGAAGAACTTTAAGCACCGAGTCAGAGCGACTTGGTTTTCGAAGTTCACGCACTGCATATGTATTCAGACATACATACACAGCTTCTCTACTATTTAGATTGCAGGTCAGAATATGACCTGCAAATGGCTCCTTCGTCACCAAGACCAAAAAAAAAAAACAAACCCAAAACAATACAAAACCAGAGAAGAGCACAAAGAGAAATATGGCTCTGGGATAAAGCGATCAGCCTGATAGGACACAAACTGCAAGGGTGTTTTCATAACTGACTTTTACGAAACTCTAAACCAGACTAAAAGCCTTCTCTCCTTTCTTCTACCAACCAGTCACTTCTTTTCCCTCGGGAGTCTCCAGCTTCAGCTACATTTTCTTTCTGGCCCTCCCACTAACATCTAACGTCTTTCCTCCACTCAACCGAGCAGTTCCCTTACCGGGTAAGTCACTAAAATACCAGAGCAGATGACTCAGCAAAGGAGATGACTGATTAACTGCATCTTGTGCCTTTGAAGAATCTGTCCACTTTTCCCGTATTTCTTGTCCGCAATACTAATAAGCGCATTTTTAATAAGCTGCAGACTGCAGGTTTACTAGTATTCTTTCGAGCAATTTTTTTAACGGGTTGGACGTTCAGTGGCTCCAAAATAAACGTTAAGTGGTACATCCTGACTTAAGTAACACTATGCGCTTAAATTACTCTTAAGCATGTGTAGGCTATTCTTGTGTACCTGACGTCTTTCTCCTGAGCCTCCAGCACAGTCTTTCAGATGTCTTTTAGTGAAGTCTCTTTCTTCTGTCCTTTGTACAATACAGAAACCGGTTGACAATTACCGCAAGGAATCCCGAATGTAGATGCAAATCTACGGGCGATGATGGACCTCTGTTGATCTCTGCGGAGTTTTAAGCCCTAGTGAGTAACAGGGATTGTGCACAGGGTGGGAAATAAGAACGTGCACACAGGGCGGTTTTAGATAACACAAATTTTAATGCAAGACGGAGAAAGCAGTTTTTATCTTACTGCATTATTGTTATTGTTAATGACTTTAGTCTGTACCCATTTAGGCAAATGCCATTATCAGATTAGCTGTCTACTTTTCATTAGTCTTTTGCTTAAATCCATTTGAAACCACTAAGATCAAAACCAATTATGCCTACTTGTTTTTCTCCTACCCTAGCAACACTTAGCTATCTGCTTGTATTTAGATGGGTCTCCACTGGAAAATAATTCCGTATTTTTGCACATGAAAAGATTATATTGCAACTAACATGGCATTACAATGTCTTAATTCTGTTTGCTTAATTACTTCTTTAAGCTTCATGAAATGGCCTATCATTGCCACTTTATAAACCTTTCAGTTACCTTGGCCATTCATTTCCACTCTTTCTAAAATTATTTCCAGACTCCTCAGGCATAAACTCTCACAATTTGACTGTCGGTGCAGGTAAGCCCTCTCTTCCTCACTTCTCTGCTGTCGCTGTTAGTATGAACCAAAACCAGTTGCGAAGTGAAAGCCAGTGATGCCAGTACAGCTATATACTCTATCATACGGAATCAATGTACAGAATACTGTTCCTGGACAGGATGAGGATTAAGGAGAAGGGGAAAATAAACTACATTAAATATCCATGTTAGCATTACATGCAGCTTAGGACCTAAGGACTGAATGCCTAATGCTTTACGAATGCCGACCCAGGTAACTACCTGCAGATTGATGAAGAGTTAGGAAACAACTGGACCATATGAGTGTGCTACAGCCTACATCTTTCTGTCCCCCAGACACTCCTCCATAGCCTGCAGCTGGAGTGGCAGGCAGCGCACTGGTTTCCAGCTGGCATTACAAACTCTGGCAACCCAGGATGCTTTGGCATCTCCAAACACAGCTGGCGTGGCACAGCTGCTCCCAAGGGACTGCTAGTATCACAAAAGAAGATGAGTCTTTCAGATTAATGAAATGGTATCTAAATACTAAATACAAAGAAGCCCAAGACTTGCTGCGTGACATCAAAGCATTCAGAGGAAGATATCTCACCATGGATGCACAAAGTATGGGGCCCCAACAATTAATCTTCATTAAGAAAGGTTGACTTCATTAAGGTCATTTTCTAGGGTGACATCCGGTTCCCCTTGACGTCAGCAGCAAAATCATTAATATAATGTCTCCGCTAGGAAGGGAAGAAGTACAGTCCAGATGATCCCGCATTACAGTTTGGAGCCTCGCACTGAAGTTGCCTCGTGCTATATTGTATTTATGTGTATTAAGTAATCTATGTACAGAAAAAGCTACTGGTTTTGTCAAAACGAAGACACTTCACAAAACAGTGGTTTAGATATCAAAACTATTTAATGGCAATTAATATAGCCATGGTGTTGCCAGAGACAGACCCTTCCTTGCTCCTAGCTAGCACCCTGTCTCATTGCCAAGGCTGGAAAGCCATGTATTCGAGATTGGCAACTGCCAGACAATCCCTGTGGGACACTGGAAAGCTCGTATTCCCCACAGGGGAGGCAGAATTCCCACCCACAGCAGAAATACTTCATTTAGCAAGACGGCACGAACCCGTGGCCAGGTAAAGATACACATTTCAGAATATTTCAATGGAGTTTTCCATTTATCAGGGGAGGGGGGAAAAGCGCCCTTCTAACTTTAGTCTAAGGATAAACAGGGAGCGGAAGAAGGACGAATAAGCATGCTTTCACTTCAGTATTAAAACAGCTAAAATAAAGGCAAAAATATTTCCTGTCCTTCTACAATCGGCTTTTCCAAGTCTTCCAAATGCCTCGGGAAGGCAACACAAGTTCATGTTTAGAATATTTAAAAAGCATTGTCTTAAAAAACCTTGATATGTAATGCAGATGTATTTCATTCCTTTTCTGACATTAATAAATATGAACAACGTACAAAGGTACTGCCTAGCAAAATATTCATCCCTAACATACCCACTCTGTACTGAACTTTTTTACACATCTCAAAAAACCAACCTCCAGAAGTTAGAGTTCCATTAACATGCATCCAAATACACGTTCAGATTTTCTGAATTTTTTACTCCAGCAGATACCAATGTTTTTGGAGGGATTTATCCAGAAGTACCACAATTAGAGCCAGAAGGGGCTGAGTACTTTTTTGGAAGCGCAAAATTGGAGACAGAAAACCTTAAAAAGACGAGATGCAACTATAAAATTACAGCTGAAGTTTTGTCAGTCTTCACCTAAACAGTTTTTTGTGTATTTTTGTCAGTAAAAGAGAATTAAGTCATATTGCAATACTCTGAATTTTGCTGCAGGTTGAAAGTACGTGCACAGCAGTCATCATCATGACCGCAGGCAGAAACAAACTGAACCGCAGTGATGCGAGACCACAGTAATGGGCAACACTACAAAAGCCAGTGCTTTCATCAATCTCAACACGAGAGATCTGGGATAGCCTGCATTAAGAGGAGAATTCTTATCCCTTTTATCAGTTCACATACTATATATTTTAAGAGGTTGGTCCTATGTTTTCCTCAAGTGTTAAAAGAGTTTCCTGCTTCAGCAGGAAAATAATGTGAACTCTGGAAGCTAATGGCAGCTGACCCAAATTCAAATACAATAGCTGCACAAGTATTATTTTTAGAGGCAGAGCTGCCTTAAAAAGACCTCGGTCCAGCTTCTGCGACTAACGCTAACGTGCTCCCAACAGTCCTCAACGTTGGACTGCTCATGAAGCTGAACAAGGAACCACAACCCGTGATACAGCGAAGAATGGCATGTCCTCTCATGTCCCCTCTGAGTTTTCCTGTGCCTCAAGTCACAGAAGAGGTGGGCTCTGCCCCGAGGACAACCTTTGCTCGATACTGCAGGTTGCGGTATCCATTCATGCCATCCATTCATGTTATGCTTTTACTCAATGTGAAGATTTCCAATGAGATTTCAAATACGAAACAGTGCTCTTTCTCCTAAGCCTAACGAGATTAATGTCAAGCATATGACAACATAAGGCTGAAACTATATGTGAAATGCATTTAAACAATCTGGATTAAACAAATATTATCATATTTCCTATTTGTAGCTTTACTGGTCCTGAAGTAGTACATAACACCCCAGTGAAACAATAAGGATCTCTGCTAGCACAGCGCAGAAGTTAACCGTTTTTACATCCAACAATAAGTATTAATGCGACTGCGGCAAATGCTTTGAACAGTTAGGAGTGGCATCTATTTCTATTATGTTCAGTATAAAATGAAAAATGGCAACATTTTATAGAAAGAAGTAAATGATCTACTACTTGAAACAGCATGCACGTGAGAGCGCACACTGTCATTTCCAAGCACGCAAAAATCATATCATCCTAACTATTGCATACAAGGCTAAAAATACTTTAGTACTTTAGTTTACCTCCTGGATTTTGAGCTTTTAAGATACATGTAGATCATATTATCTGACCTGAGCATACCCTCAGAATCTCATCATGAAGTAAAATAAAATCATTAATGCCATGACCCCAAGAACTGGCATTTGACTAACAGTAAAGCCTTTCATTCAATACAAACCTCTATTCTTATTGTTTCAAGCAGTTCAAACTAGTATGTTCTATAAATTGATATTACAGAAAGGGGTTTGGGTCTAAAGAAATGAGATCTGTTGCGCATGTGGAAAATAGCCATTCTGACTACCCACATACCAGGTCTGGTTGGAAAACAATTCTAGGATTTTTTTTCTTTCTTTTTGGGGGGGAAGAGCGGGGGTGGTTGTGATTCAGTTGATAGGAACAAAATGCAAGACATCTCCAAATATTTACATTTGGAAACAGAGTGAGAGCTCTCAGTTATTCAGCTAAGACACAGAGGACTCGGGAAAAGGTCTGTGCTACCCGGCTTAGAGCAAGAGCTTGAACCAGGCTTTACCCCATCCCAGGCAAGTGCCCTAATCAGGAGGCTACTGGCCACTCTAACATCCACCCCCACTACTACATCAAACCTTGGTGGAGATGGTCAGCCCCCTCCAGAAGGACCTGCAACCTCATTAGCTGAATGGCGACTCTCAGAGCTGACTTAGGACACCTCCAACAGTGACTCCCCGCTCACTCCATGCTGCGACTGTGTGTGCTCCTTCGTGCATGTTCTCTCTTTCACAACCCGGGCTGAAAGAAATGTGCCGTAGGAGACATTTTCTTATTTATGGAAGTTTCTTTTAAGTCATGAGCTTGTATCACCAGCCAGCAGCGTTGCAGGTGTTAGCGACGTAGAGTTTGCATGCATGCATGCCTCTCCGAGGCAGGGACAGGCACATTTCAAACACGCAGAAAGTAAGCAATTAGCTTTTAGGGATTAGGAGTTTTCACTTGATTTGCTATATAATAACTCTACACTTCCACTGTGGTTTGATCCCTCTTACACTATGTTCAGGGGTGCAAAGACTACCCCGTCCTACACACCCATGTCAGGCAGCCTGGGAGAAGTCTGTGCCACTAAATGAGTTGCAGTGCTCTCCCAATCTATTCCAGTTTATTGGGATTGCATTTCCTGCTTTGTTTTGGATTTTTTTTTTTAAGACCTGGGATATCAAATTCCACCTGTATTGGCAGCTGTTTTGATGACTCTTGCTCTCTTGAGACCCTGCAAAGACAATTCTCTCTGGAAAAGTTCAGAAAATACAGAAAGTCTAATAATTAGGGAAAATATTGTGAGTACAAAGAAGTGGCTTTGCACTCACTAGTATTATCATTACTTTTTATCTATGTAATTATTTTTCCTTTATTTTCTATGTATTGAAACAGTGTGTGCTCTCTTCTCGCAATGCACAGCGAAGGATAATACTTCAGCTTATTGAGAAGCACTACTTCAGCGTTTCTTATAAAAAAAATATCCTGCTTGCACACATGAATCTGCTGATTTGCCATTAAGTTACACACCAAACAAGAGTTTAAATATTTTTTAAGAAACCATCTCAGCTGGACTGGAACTACACGAACTGCTCTGAAAAGATATATAGCTATAGGTCAGATTGATGGCTCGGTGTACCCGAAAGACCCCTAAAGAGCACACTGATGTTCATCATTGCCTATTAACATGGAGGCTCGTTAAAAACGGGGCATTCCAAAGCAAGAAATGCGAAATGAATCCACACAAATAAAACCACTGTGCTGCAACATCCATTTTCAGGAGAAAGGTACATTTTGCAAACTGCCCCTCCAACCTGAGGCACCCCAAGTTCAAACCGCGTGCCTGCCAGACAGTCCACGACTTCTTTCTTTGTTTTTAAGCAGCACATTTATTTTGGACAGAGAAAGGGGAAAAATAGCCCATAAAGTTCCCACTGTTATGAAAAACAGAAACAATTGCTAGAGTTACAAGCTCCTGACGGACCGAGCCAGAAGATGAACAGCTCTTGGTCTCTACTTTCTTCTGCACAGCTAACCCAAATTCAAAAACGCAACAATGACACCGTCAGGGCCATAAAACCTGAGCTTACAAATACAGTTATTTGCCAAACTGAACCTATGCAGCTGCAGCTGTCATGCCACCAGCTTTCGAGAAGCCCTTATCCTCAGCGTCTTTTGCTGAGCCTTCAGGCACAGAGCATACAGAAAAGCGTCACTGCGGGCTTCAAAGCAAGCCACCTGACCAAGCCACTCACATACAAATCAGCCTAATTATGCAGTTTGGTTTAAAAATGTGACACCACTTCTCATTCCGCAGTTCCATTCCTCTCAGTCCAACTATGAAAACAGGCAAGGTCATGAAACTGGTCCAAAAACAAACAGTATTCGAGGGCTCTCAGTTTGCTGATGGATCTCCAGAGCCTGGTAAGTGGTCAGTAGTGCCCTTTTCCCCCCCACACCCCGCGTCAAAGCTGTCCTGTTTTCTTCAAACATAACTAAAGCACAAAAAAATCAAACCCGATGTCACCATGACCACCACATTCAGCACATGTTCTCCATCACAATTATCTCTACCTCACTACGTACACGATTATCTGGTTTCCTTACCCATTAACTAAGTTCCCTTGCGTCTTCAGCGTCCTTTAGTATTTGATCAAACCAGAGCTGAATTAAGAACTTGAACCCGACTACGCCGTTTTGTAAAATAAGAATAACGTCGTTGTCCTGAAGCTGTGCACCGAGTGTCTGAGCGAGCCCAGCTGGAGCAGCTGAGACTCCCAGGACACCTTTTGCTGCCAGACGTCATGAATCTTAGGGGGAAAAATTTGATCTTTTCATTTCTCCGTTTCGAAGCAAGCCGAGAGCCCAGCCCAGGGGAAAGCCCAGTCACGGGGCCAAGTTGCGACCGGGTTCCCCGCTTCTTACTCCGGAGGACTCGTGCAAGGAGTGGCGAGGAAGGGGTTTGTCTCCCCTCAAAAATCCTTCTCCCCCGTGGCTGTGCAAGCTCAAAACCGGCTGTAACTGCCCAGACTCTCCCTCTCAGGAGCAGCCAAGTGAGTGCTGGATGCAGCTGCCGTGGCTCCTTGGAGCACAGCGAGGAGCACTGGGCGGTTTCTGCCTCACCTTCTCACGCAGTCAGTTTGCAGCTTTTGAAAACGCTTTTGAAAACTTCCTCCTCAAACAGGCAGGCCGGCTGTATTTCCAACGTGGTTTTGACAACAGCAACACAGAGCCTGAGCATTTTACACAGTTTGCTAGGGCAAAAAGAAAAAAAAAAAAAAAAAAAAAAGAAATCCTTGATAAAGGCACTGCTTCATAAATAATGTCTGTCGTGTTCGCAGTCCCCATACACAATGCTGTCATCTATAGTGTGTGGGCAGGGAGCGTAGGAAATTTGTGAAAAACAAACAGTGAATCACCAATGATTTTGATGGTAGCTCTGCCCTACGTGGCATTTCACCAAGTCATCATTCAGAGGGACGACTTCGTTTCTCGGCTGGCACGACTCGGCGCTTCACCAGATTGCTCCCAGAGCGGGAGAAACCACGGGCTAGAGTTCACGGCAACGACAAGGGAGATTATGTAAATAATGATTTTTATTTTTTTTTTCTTTCATATCTCCACCCAGATGCTTTGTGCATCTCTCAATCGAGGTAGGCTGAACAGCCGCCCACCTGCCGGGCTTCTGTGCTCCCACCTCAGAAACCCCCGCAGCCCTTCCCGCCTCCGCACCTTGGCCACCGGTACCCGCCTGGCAGCAGCAAACACAGACAGCGGACGACCCTTATTTCGAAACCCTATCCAAAGCCCAGGGAAACCACTGCACAGGCCTCGGCGTGTTCAGTGCCTCTCAGATTGGACATCAAATCCTCAAGCCATGCAGCTCCTCACCTCCATTCCCAGTCTCTTTCCACACCGCTACCCAGGGCCAAGGGGTGCTCAGCACCGCCCGCGTGTGGCACACTAAGCATCACACCGTACAAGATGTCCAAGGGAAAGAACTGTCTCAGCTGCAAAGAGAGCTGAATAACGTATACGGTGCTTACATCCCAACACAAACCCAGGGCACCGGCCTTAGATTTCACTCTCCTCATCAAAATGCTGTAGCCAGAGATCAGCGTCCTGCTAGCCACCTCGTAATGATGCTGTACATCTGCAGTTCTCGCAATCTTTCTTCAAAAATAAGTTTCTTCAGCCCATATGTCCCTTGTGCCATTATTCTTTGAGTTTCCCCTAATGAGCAAAACTCTGCTATTTATATATAACTGGAAATGGGGACGTGCTCCTTCATGAACCCTCTCACTCGAACCGCGCAATGACGGAAGTGCCATTTCCCGGCTCTGCACAGCAGCCGCCCTGCAAGCAAAGAATCTAAAAATCACCAACCTTTTTTGGTGGCCTGCAGAAAGACAAAACAGAGTGGCTGTGAAGACTCTAACTAGGCTGTGCCCCTTGTATTTATGAGCTCTAGTCAAGGTCATTTTCCTTTACCTTGGATAAAAAATGTGGAACTATATTTGAACTCTATATTGGAACCATAGGTTCCAATTCCTATTTATTGGAACCATAGGTTCCCAGCAAGGGTTTTCTTCTCAGAAACTGAGAAGTCCAGCAATACTGGTTGAGTTCTGCTTTGAATTGGGGTTCTTCAGGTTATTCAGTAACTATCAGTGTTCTCTGAAAAAAAAAAAATAAAATCAGGGTGCTTTGGAGTACACTGTCTACACCTAGAACATCTTATTTTTAAATATTTTCTATTAGCTACCAGTACATCAGGGGAATGATTTTTCCTTATTTCAAACTACTTTTTTTCAGTGATGCACAGCTTTATATTTTAAAATATGCTATTCAGGATGAAATGTTATATATAATATGAAATGTTCACAGTTTATGGAAAGGTTATAGGAAATATACCCTATCAGCAACAAAATGGAAGAAAATGAACTTCTTCTGTTGTCTACTTTGAATTCATCTCTCCCCAGAGGACTCAAAAGTATTCATCTTAAAACTTCAAACTGAGCTTGGCCTAAACTCTCATTGAGAAACTGGTTAAGTAATTTTGATATTGTAACTCCATCATTCACAGATAAGCAGTACGGGACTTTTAATTTGTTTCTTAATTATGCACAATTCCAAGGACTTGACGGTCAGCTCTGGAGGGGTGCAGGATTAGGAGAACCAAATTAGCAGGCAGCTGAGAATTCCTCTGGCTGATCTCTTGTTACACCAATAACCAATGCTGGCCACAAAAGCCTCACGGGACTGTCAAAAATAGCTTCAGAAACAGTATTGACCTAAAATCTCATTTTTTTTAGTGGAAAAAATCAGGGGTTTGTCTTAAAAAACATTCATGGAAGATATGTTTTCTGTGGAAAAAAAATGATGCCTTGGTCAAAAAGTTCAAAAAAGTTTGCAGCTAAGGAAGATGGTTTCAGTCCCAAACGCTTCGGTGTACCTCATGGGAGCTGCAATTCAAGCGCTGTGGGTGCTTGGCTACCTTTCCCCTGGCGAGCAGGGGTTCCTGCGACAGACCCCCTCCTGCACCTCCAGGGATGGCACGGCACCATGAGAAGTCCCTTACAGCTCATTGAAAAGAACCTGGGGTATAAAAAAAGCCCCTGCAGAATAGCTTCCAGGAAACACGGCAGAGCTATTTTGAATAAAAACACGCTTCATTTTTGTATTTCCATGAAGAGTGATTGAAAAATGCTGACTGCTGTAGCCTTTCCTGCGTTCTTTTTAAACTGGGAGCCCCAAAGATAAACTGGGCATCCACAGTCATGCAAGGTTATACACATAAAGCTTGGATGACACAGTTCCCTCAAAAATAAAAATAAATAAGCGAAGTACAAAAACCTCAATTAGATTTACGCTTGATGTGATCCTAAAACCTGTGAAAATATAGAAGCGATAGCAAGTTGCATATGCAAATAAAGCACTTTAATTATATCTGAGCTGTCTGGTCCAGTAACCGCAGAACAACCCGTCTGCTCCAGAGACTGTCTGCCTGTGCCTCAGAAACTCTAAAAAGCAGAAAGCAAATAAAAAACAATTAAATATGTTTAACTCAGGGTTTTTAATCTCATGATTTTAAGTGTTACTTATTAGCAGAAACTGATGACTCCAAAAGAGATGACGTATGTACTCTGACAAGTTATATTAAACTCTAATGAAAGCCCCTACAGTGAGATCGATTAAGAGAGAAGGTGCAGCATCATCCCTGTTTCTAGAAAATGAAAACCTCGGAAGGAGTTGCAGAGGCTTCAGTAAACTGATGGAGAGTTGAAAGAGAAGTGCTTGCAGTCCTGGAGGAAGCAAAGCTGGCTTTGCTCAGACATGCTGGTGCTGCCGTAACCTCTGAACAACAGGAGAAGGGGATGCTCTGTTTTTTCCTCTGAGACTTCTGAAAGCAGTCAAACATATTATTCAGAGTCATTGCAGTATCTTGAAAACCTCACTTCACGGCTTTGATTTTAGAAAATCTGTACAGCGGATTTTCCCGTTATCGGTATTCTAAAATCCACGTGTGAGGAGCAGCCTTAGGCATCAGGCACAGCCCATACGTTACCGGTGGCTGAATCACAAGGGCAAACTCCCATCTTTGGGCACATTTAAGTTTCCCGGGCAGGAAGCAGCGTGTACACAGAACTACAGATTCAAATAACATTGTGGAAAACGATGCACTAGATTTTAAGAGTATTTGGTGAGAAGAGGGTGCAGCAAGGTCCTCGTCCTGAGTCTCGGAGGGAGCAGCTCACAGCAGCTCCCCGCACACACAACCACGTGCACATCCGCAAGGCTCCAAGTCCCGCTCCCGAAACTTAAAGCGTTAGGAAAGCAGCCCCCCCCCCGGCTCCCAAAGCATCCGAAAAGACACGTCTCCATCCACAGTCTCCAAACGAAGGGCATAAACATAAACAAACTCAGAGGCAGACTGAAAACCTATTTTTAGATGAATGAACAGCATGAAAGCTTTCCAATGTCCTCTTCTTACCCTCCTCTTCTATTTCTTCTCTCCTCTCCCCCCCTCCGTATGCTTTTGTTGGTGACTGCCAAATGCTCTCTGCTCCTATTTAAAATTTTTAATGGCAATCTAGCAGACGTCCCCAATCCAATTATTTTAATCTGTCTGTGTCAAGTGGCCACAGCAGCTGCTCACCTCCTCTTATTGACATTATTAATACTGTAATTAAAATATCCATCAGTCAGCTGAAAGACCCAGATAAACCTCTTCGAATTTTACTTTTCATTATTGATTGAGGAGAGTGCTTAGTGAAAAAAGAAGGAACTGAGAGTAAGGGTTTTAAGAGCCGGTATGAAACTCCTGCTGAAAAAAAAAAGGCACGCAGACAGAGGAAGTTAAAGAGCTTTCACTGCAGTATCCTTGTAAAAATCAACAACTGCTTGCCAGGGTAGGTTTGCCGCTGGGTCTCACACTATCGCTGTGTGAAGAGCTCCCCATCCCACCGACGTGTAGCCGTACAGCCTATTGCTTTTGAACTTTTCTCAAACTCTACTAACATCAAAATATCACAGCATTTCAGCTTACTGCCCAACATTTCTGGTAACACAGAGGTCTAGAGAGTGAATTCATTTTAAGGTTTATGGGATCTAAAGAGTTCTTACCTGCATTATGCCCTTTAATGACCTAAAGGAGATTATTTGATACAGCTCATTAATAATCACAAAGTTTATTCAGGGGAAACTCAAGCCATAAGCCTGTATTTTGAAATAAGAGGGATTATACACTTAAGTATCATTGCAATGTTCTTCTAATGGGCTGCAGATTAATTTTGGTTGATCGCCTTAGATGTACTCTTTGTTCTCCGAATCTCCGGGGATCTCCTACGGGAGCTGCTGCACTGGGGGGGGGCGACCATGTGCCAACCTCCTTTGGAAGTTGCACTCACACGCTTTAATATAATTACACATACGTTCCACATAAGGGTCCAGCTCTTCAGAAGAGCCACCCCAGCAAAGCAGCAGAACTTCAGAAGCTTAGCTGCAGTACGACAATTTCCATTAGCTGAAGTTGTGGCTATTTGTTCAGAGCCAGAGGAGGACAGGAAAAAAAAAAAAACCAACCAAAAAAAACCTGATATAAATAAAGCTCTTTAAGAGCCTTTACTCAGGTCTGAAGAATTCAACAGCTGCATCCCATTCAAAAAATGGAACGGAATAAATATCCTCAGCTACAAGAACAGCTTTCCAGGGGCCAAGTTGAAAACTGGGTGCATATCTAAAAGAAGACATTACTTTTAAAGATATTTGTAACACTCACATTTCACAGTAAAAATACAAGTTAACTTTGTGGTACTCGGTATTTGCTTTAAAGCAAAGTAAGAGGTATGTGAAAGTATAGGCGCATTTTAGTGTATGTATTTATGTAAGGAATACATATGGAATATGTAAAGCTGCAGCCGTCGCAGAGAGAAGCCTGCAGGTGTGCTCTCTGCGCTTTTGGAAAGCGAGAACCCGAGAAAAGGAACTCAAATGCAGGTTTTAATTCCATCTGATGATTTTAAGGCCATTTTCATCACCCTGCTTTTCTCAGGACCTGAGGGGTTCTTCCTTCGAAGAGTGCAGCCACAATTCCTGGCATTAGGAAAACCGCAGGCAGCTCCCCGAGCTGCTCCTTCCAAAGGGGTGACCAGGCTGCCGCAGGACGGACCCGGAACATTTCTGCTGGTGGCAGATACCTAGGGTAACACCGTCCCGACTGCTCTCAGCCCTCTCTGAACTTAAGTATCTGAGTGCCCAGTTACCCACACAATGCAAATTGAAATTTGCCTTAGTAGTATTTTCTCCTAATACAGCTCTGGGTCATACAGAAGCATTCAGTATCTTACAGGACTGACAACTGATGAAATTCGTGACCCTGGCTGAATAAATTATATCCACTGTATACAAGAGATGTTCTGCTAAAAATGGATACAAATATCCAATGATACTTGCAGATGGAAACCGAGGGAATAATAAAGAATGAAGCATCTGTTCAATGTATAACTTGATGTTTATTGTTCTGTAGAAGGCTACTTCCCTTACACTCCTCCATTCAAACCCCCCACTGAATAAACATTAAACACTCTCTTCCCCCATGACTTCTCACACAGCACAGAATTAAGGAAAGAGTACGTTACTAGTGTTATTACTTTTATTATTATTACTCATACATCATTCATTACAGAACGTATTAGCTTATCCTTGAGGAATCCCTTAGACTTTGTGAAGTTTTACCCTTTCCATTTGACAGCGTAATTAAAGCCAACAATGGCAAAAGTGCAGAGTAATTGTGGACGTTTCAAATGCTGACAGACAGCTATGGGACAGACCAGGCCTACAGTGGGATCGCTCTCAAAATACAGGCATCTCTATCCAAGTACCACTTCCAACCAGTGGTGAGAAATAGGAACTTTTAGGGAAGCAATTAATTTCATTTGGTTTACAGAGATAAGGATGTAACTCCAGAAATGCCTTTTTCCCCCGCTTCCTCCCACGCAGGGAGGGAGCGGGCAGTGGCCAGCTCAGAGGTGTATGCCTACACTGTGGCTAAATTGCAGAGACGCAGTGAGATGAGCCGAATTCCTCCCTTCAACACCGTTTTCCCCGGCTGCTGAGCACCACTCAGTTTCCTCTGAGCTCTGACCTTTGCTAGCAAGGCAGCAGAAACATGAAGAACATGCGCATTAGCGGCCACCTCCATGGCTGCTCGATAAAACACGGGGGTTTGTGGCATACTTGCCAACAAGCTTCCCAAGGCCCAGCATTCATTGAGCCGCAGCCCCTCCCGCGGTCCCCTAAAACAAGTGGCTCCGACCCAGGTCAGTCAGATCACCACCACCTTCACTGCACCAACCCATCCTTACAGAGTCCAGACCGTGCTCCACGTGAAGCTGCAGCCCTTGCAATGTTCAGAAAACAGCTCAAGGTCATTTCTTCATGTTATTCATTTCATGCCCCGCAGTGAAAATGTCAGCAGCAGAGGAACCTGCCTTTGCTTAGCTCGTTGCCTGCTGTAATTCCCTGAAGTCCAATTGCCATTTATAGGGATGGGGCTGGGTGGAGCATCCCTGGGAAGAAGGGAGATCACAGGCTGCATTCTTCAGCTGCTGCAGCAAGAGTCTTTTCCCCTAGGAACTGGGCACATGCTGTGCTATTACGAAACAAACAACAGTCGGTCGCAGTTTTTAATTATACTACTACTGGTTTTCAACTAATTTGATGAGGCCAACCTCTACAAGAACGGTTTCCAGCACTACAAAAATTTACCCTGTAAATCGTCCCAATGAGTTCTGTTACTAAAGACGTGAACTCCCACAAAAACGAATGGCGGATTTGCGGTAACTTCACTGAAAGTAGGATCATGCGTTTTGTGTTTTTTTTTTCCCTGCAGTACAGAGCATAAAGTGACAAATGAAGCAATAATATACACATCATAAACACTGATGTGTTGAACTTTGAGTTGCGATGGTGTTATGTAACTAACAGCAAGTATTAGAAACCAATCTAAATTAACAATGCCTTAGACTTCCCTGCCTTTTACTGTCTTCTCTCAAAAAAAAATCTATAACCCAAAATGTGAAAAGAGCCAGAGCTCTTTCAAGTCCATTGGGGACTTAGATATTGCCAGTTTCTCCTATACAGAAGGCATTCAGGCTACAGTGGACTACACAGAGAAGCGTGCAATAGAGAAATGTAAAGAGCATCCATAGATTGCAATGATATAGTTAACGCTGTCCTCCTCCCCCGTCTTTTCCAAAAGGCTAAATCTGCCTTCGATCTGAAAGCAGACCAAAAGACAATAGTCCAAATACCATCCACAGTTCACACTTCCAAGAGTACTCTGTTTAAAAGCCAATAATCTCCTAAATTGCTCTTTCCAAAATAAGCTCCATTTTTCTACTAGTTAATAATTACAGAAGAATTGTCTCAAGTTTATTGATGGTGGGAAAGAGAAGTACAGTTAGAGCATTATTTTCTTGTAGGGAACTGAAATAACACTTTTTTCCAGATTTCCATAGAGATGTTCAGTGGAAAAATGCCCAGTATCCTGAAACACTTCTCTCTGGAAATTAATTTCACTCTTTCTTTCCCATATAGTCTTTTATGGATGTGCAGAAAAGCACACAATAAAACAATATGCAGCCTTTAAAAGCACATAGAAACATTAATTTCTGATACCTGAAATATCTATCTGTGAAGACCAAGTTTATAGTACATTATTCCAAACCGATAAAGATTTCCCTACCAACCTGGAAAGTCTTAGGCTTTTTTTTTTTATATCTTTTCCTATCATTGTTCCTGATGATGATCAACAAGTTCTACTCGGATTAGTTGTCTTATACGAATAGTTGCATAACAAAGAGAGGAGTAAACCCCTGTACCCAAGCCTTAAGCTCTAAGCTAAAAGACTAAGATGACAACTATTAGAGCATGACCACGTCTCAAGTTCTCATTTATTTTCAGTTCTTCCAGTAGTAACAGAAGTAATTCTAAGAGCCATCCATCATGTCTTCTGTTGAAGATGTCTTTACAAAATGTGCCTACTTGTTTTTTCACTGTACCCTGTGAGAGGATAAGAAGCATTTCAGACTGCGCAAGATAAACGATTTTTAAAACCTTCAATTACCCAGATAAAAAGTTTCTCAGAAACCTAGGAGAGAGAGAGGGCAGGAGGGGACAGAAAGAACGGCAAAGGAGAAGGGAGAGGCACTGACCCAGCTCATTTATCCCACCGGAGAGGAAAACCGGGATATGTTCCAGACTAGCTAATTGTTTCAACAACCAATTCAAACTTTTTGCAATAGGAATTAATGTGCGATAAATGTTACTGAACTTAGCGATGAACTAACCATCCATCCCACCACACTGTCACCATCCCTTTAGAAGGCTGTCCCTGCAAGAGCTCTTCTCCAGCGGACAGAGGCAACTCTGCACCCACAGCCTTCAGCTCAACCCACTGACCTTCCTCTTGAAGGTGCCCATCTCCCTCCTTGGGACTCAGGAGTGAGCCGAGGGGAAAACCGTGAAGGCACAGTCAGCCTCTGCTGTCACCACTGGTAGGTTTCTCACCGTGTTTTCCTATTTTTCTTCAGTGTTTTTCTCTCCTCGTGCTGCTTGGTGGTACCTACTGTCCCCTTCTGCCCTTCAGCCCTGCTGGACTGGCACGAGAGGAGAACAACTGCTCTACAAAGGCAAACGAGACACTAAACACTTATTAACATCGCAAAAGAATACAACAATAAATCAGAGGGCTGAGGAGGGAAAAGAACTGTCATTTATCTTCTGCTTAATACCTCTTCTGTGTCACAGCATGGATAGCATTTCAGATGCCGTATGATTTTACAGATGATCACCCCTTGTTCCCTTTTAACCCACCTGCGGAGAATTGCTTGAGGCAAGTCTAAAAAAGGGCTGTCCAACCTGTATCCCCCTGGCCAGGCTGTGCCCCGAGGGACCGCTCTGTCCTGCTCCCAGACACTTCTGTCATCAAATGGCACAGCCTCTCAAGAGACAACTCTTGCTGTGGCCCTGGGCTGGCCGTACAGACCTGTTGTAGACAACACCACCCATTGCCTTTGCAACCCCCAAAATAAATAAAACCAGTATTTTTTTTTTCTTTGCCCTTACTAACACAAGATGCACAAAAAAGCTTTTGATAGTCTACTTATCTGTGTACCTACAGCTGCGTAGGTTTACGTTATGCTGGCATAAAATCAGCACAATTATGCTTGAGATAAATACAGGAAAATTTTTTACAAAATGCTTGAAAGGTCAGTTCGTAGTACACCGCTGTTGAAGAAAACACATTATTAATCAGGACGTTACTGCATGTTTTGATTTGAGTACCTTGTTTCATAATTTAGGACCCACATTTTAAATGTAAAAAATTACAGAGTGTTTGTTTCCCGCTGACCTTACCACCAGATTTGCTCACTCCAGTTTGAATTAATAAGGCTATTAAATCACTTAGCATTTGTCCTCACGTACAGTCAGAATCCGCTCCTTTGCTCTCAGTCACACTACAGACCTGCTCACAGACTCTTCTTTGTATAGAAGGTACCTTCTGTATAGATATATATCTTCTGTATATAGAAGATAAACTCCAGAGAGCAGACATTTACCTGGCCAACAGCATTGTGTTACTACCTAAAGCCAAGGATGGAGAATTTATCGGCTCTGCTGACAGCCACCATAGATTTTCAGACTCCTCGAGCCAAGAAACATTCATCTAAGCCATCTTGTGGGTTTTGCGCTGCGTTGGAGCTAGACCTTTTTTCCAAATCTTGGACTCTGCTTCCCCACTAAAACAACCCAAGGGAACCCAGTGCGGCACACAGATACAGCTGGGGCTCTGAAGAAACTGTAAGGATTTTTTGCCAGCAGTGACAGCAATATAAAATTTGGAAGCAGATGTGTGTCTGTTAGCATGCATAGTCATATCTGTAATGCAATGGGGCTTCGAGAGAAAAGTACCATACATTTGGAACCGTCAATTATCAAAATAGCATTAACAGAATGAGAATACTCAGTTATTACAGGTTGAAAAGCGGGGAAAAAAAAGACTATACCAAGCATGAGGATCTTGTAACTTTCTCCTATGCCCCCCACTTCCCACCCAGGCTGAGCTACCGTGTGCCCCTGGCTGAGCTCGGCCAGCCTGCAAAATTCCCACTGTGCCCTCCTAATGCATTAGCAAACAAAACTAAACCACCACCAAAAAATAAACCGACTGAAACTCGCAACACATTGCAGCAAGTTATTAGCTGTTTTGTTTTGCTACATATTTAACAAGTTTCCATCAAAAGGTGGGCCTCAGCATACTGAGTAGGACGCAGTTAGGTGGTCTTTTACAAGGTACAGTGTTTTCCAGTGGGTTAAGAGCTAACCTCACCTGGCCAGCGCTACTGGCACAGCGAGCATCCCTCACTGTTCTTGCTCGTATGGCACTGAGCTCTGAAGATTTTAGGAAGGTATGTAAGTGCTGGTGGAAACAGACCCTACTGTCCCCAAAGGAGGCGTCAATCCTGCCCGAAGAGCAAGCACAGCTTCACGTTCGTCAACAACGGATGCCTGCATTTTGAAAGGCTGAGGGACTTGGGTCTCTTTAGTCTGGAGAAAAGATGACTGAGGGGGCATCAATACTTATAAATACTTAAAGGGAGGGTGCCAGGGGGAGGGGAACAGTCTTTTTTCAGTGGTGCCCAGTGACAGGACAAGAGGTAATGGCACAAACTTTAACATAGGAAGTTCCATCTTAACATGAGGAGGAACTTCTTTACTTTGAGGGTGGCAGAGCACTGGCACAGGCTGCCCAGAGAGGTGGTGGAGTCTCCGACTCTGGAGACATTCAAAACCCGCCTGGACACCGTCCTGTGCAACCTGCTGTAGGTGACCCTGCTCTGGCAGGGGGGTTGGACTAGATGATCTCCAGAGGTCCCTTCCAACCCTGACCATTCTGTGATTATGTGCTTTTACAAATATTTTACTTATATTTTATGTAAGGCTGTCCCTACACTTAAGGAGACACACCACACCACGGCTGATGGGGAAGCTACGGAGTCTTACCAAGGCTCCCATCTGACCAACCTGCCCAGGTTTCTTTGCAGGGAAGAGGTTGGTATGGAGCCAGGACCCATGCATGGTCTGGGCCCGGGACCTGAGACATGACCTCAGTCTGGTGGTACAGCAGCAGCTACACACGCAAAGGGAGAAGACATACATGTCTGGAGTCAAGGGGCATGTCGGTAATAAAGCTTACACAGCTGAACAAGTGACGAGACATCAACAGTAGTGCAATTACTATCTGCGTTAGCACTGTTAACTTGCAGTTAATGAAAGACATCATTTGCTAGCTTATGAACGTGATGAAAGTTTAAATTAATATATTTACAAAGCATTTTGCCAGTGGAAGAACACACGTATGGTTAGCTACCTTAGCTCAGCCATCTGCTAAACTTCAGAAGTCCTGTGATGTTCCCAGTATCGTGGCTTATCACTGCTGGTAAGCACAGTTGACCAAGACCACAGGTACTCTCGCTCAGGGCTCAGGCTGAGCTGAGTCGTCGTGCAAATTCACTTCAGGATGGAGAAAGCCCTAAGCCCGTAACCAGAGGCTGAAATTTATACTCGCAAACTACACGTGCCTGGGCTCGTGCCCTGGCAGTGACCCAGCTGGCAGGGAACGGCCTTAATCCACGCTACTAAACTGTCTCCCTCTCCAAAGTGGCCACGTCCAAACGGTCTGTCATGAATAATCCCTGGCCTGTGCTAACTCTGTACTCAGGAACTGTTTCAGAGAGTTGGTCCGGAGCTCAGCTACATCAGAGACACCGGTGATAACCCGACAGCACAGGTGATCAAGCCCCAGCACCGGAGGATGCTCTCGAAGGTGGTTCAATCTCTCCCTGTCGACGCGGCCAAAGACAGCAGAGCAGGAGGCAGAAGAGCAGATACACCTGCAGTCATGGCATTTACGTATCTCAAAGAAAGTGACTCACATACTGCAGTAAGTCCTAAGTCAGAGAAGAAATGAACCTATACTGTCAAGAGTAAAGCAAGGGGAGAGAGAGAGAGAAGCATCTCCTTTGTTTTCCTTCTGCTTCCACGGTTGCGCTAGACCTGCGCTGCCTACTGCCTCACCTTGGGAATGCAAACGGAAAAGAAAAACATATTCTTACCCGTGACTGATCAGGTCAATTCTTCAAACCCGTACACAAAAAAGGTAGTATTACATTATGTGTTTTATTTCCGTAAGAGTGAACTCGTGCGTATACCATGTAGTAGCGAAGTTTTAACTAACGACACTAAATAACTAGCAATTATCATTAATATCAGTCCTATACCATTAATTAACATTTACCTATGTTAGGCAAGTCTTTCCAAGGCACTCTCAGTCCTACTAACTGGGTCATACTACCCTTAAAACTGGCACCGAGCTTCACGTAGATTGAGTTCAAATGACAGAAGACTCAACATATCCCAAGCCAGGCACATCTATTTCTACAGAGCTGATTTATACTTTTGTTTTCGTTTGATGCTCTTTTCTTGTAAAGCAGACAGTGGGGTTGCCTCTCTAAAATTACCTAGGAAGTTGTACGCCCCAGTTAACAAAGACAGATGAAGCTACTAGTATTATTTACAGGCAGCGGTAAGCACTTCTTTCACCTACTCGCCAACCCACAACCGCAGTCAGTGGGACTTTATGTCCAAGCAGTTACGCACAAGATGACGTGTGCTGTTCAATGACAGCCAAATCAGTAAATCTCTCAAAATACAAAGGATATCTTTCCTTTGGCCAACCCTGTTGTATACGACTTGCAACAAATTTGACCGCTGGCAGTCCTTAGCTCTGCAAGAGCACAGTAGCAGCGCTCTCCTCCTCGTGGTACATTTTAAACCAGATTTTTCAGCTCAGTATATTATTTTTTTTTTTCAATTTTCATGCCTGCCCAATTCTTTTGATACCAGAACAAAAAAAAAAAAAAAAAGAAGGATTTCTTCTGACATGATGGGGTCCCTGATGGCTACAGCTTCCTAGTTCCAAAGGGGAGATCCCACTGTCTCTGAGCCACTCTCTCCTGTTGTCCTGGGACAAGAGAACAGTTTGACATTTTCCTCAGCTTTTGAAAGGGAAATGAAACAAGCAGGCCTATGATCTACCCGATTTATTTTCCTACTTTGAGAAGCATAAGAAAAAGCTGTTGCTGCCTATTTACTCTTTTTCCTTTAGGCCAGAGAAAATGATCTTTCGAAGGAAAGAGCTATTCCTCCCACTCCTTGGCAAAATAAATAAGGTGATCCCGTTACTCCTTGACAAGCAACAGCAGAAGGGATATTCTCGCTTACATCCACAGGGAAGCAAAAGGGGATTGACAGTGTTTAAAGCACCAACAGGCTCCATGTAAGTGGAGCCCAGAGGGAAGTTTAGGCTGCATAAGGATTATCTTTAGAGTTTAGTTGCAGCAGCAAAAAAAGGTAGTTGTGATTTCCCTGTCACTTAATGCAGATGAGCATTTTTCAATCCGTGCTTTTACCTCAGCTAACTACTATCCAACCAAACTACCCCCCTTTTTTGTCCTACTTAATGCAGAACATGACCGTCAACTTTAATTAAAGAATGTTCTCAAGAACATGGAAATTATAAGCTATAGAAAATCTTTAGGTTGGTTTACACTGCTATTGCGTTTTATTTTTCATGCTATGTAAAAACAAGTGTAACCCCCAGTATCAATACAGGCTGGGGGATGAAGGGATTGAGAGCAGCCCTGCAGAAGAGGACTTGGGGGTAGTGGTGGATGAAAAGCTGGACATGAGCCGGCAATGTGCACTTGCAGACCACAAAGCCAACCGCATCTTGGGTTGCATCAGAAGAAGCATGGCCAGCAGGTCGAGGGAGGTGATTCTGCCCCTCTACTCCTCTCTGGTGAGACCCCACCTGGAGTACTGCATCCAGCTCTGGAGCCTTCAGCACAGGAAAGACACAGACCTGTTGGAGCAGGTCCAGAGGAGGGCCACAAGGATGATCAGAGGGCTGGAGCACCTCTCCTATGAGGACAGACTGAGAGAGTTGGGGCTGTTCAGCCTGGAGAAAAGAAGACTCCGGGGAGACCTTATTGTGCCCTTTCAATACTTAAAGGGGGTGTGTAAGAAAGATGGGGACAAACTTTTTAGCAAGGCCTGTTGTGATAGGACAAGGGGTTATGGCTTTAAACTAAAAGAGGGAAGATTCAGACTAGATATAAGGAAGAAATTTTTTACACTGAGGATGGTGAAACACTGGCACAGGTTGTCCAAAGAGGTAGTAGATGCACTGTCCCTGGACACATTCAAGTTCAAGTTGGACGGGGCTCTGAGCAACCTGATCTAGTCGGAGGTGTCCCTGCTTGTTGCAGGGGGGGTGGACTAGATGACCTTTAAAGGTCCCTTCCAACCCAAATCGTTCTATGATTCTAGCCTCCTATGCCTTATTCACCATTTCTTCAATGTTCTTCCTTACTGAGACTTTAATAAGGTCAACGGTAACAAAATGGAAACCATCACTTAAAAATTAGTTCATTAGCCTAATTTCTATCACCATGAAAACCTTGGATTCCTTTGTCCTGAAACTTAATACCAGGACAACAGAAACACCATGTCTGACTGACAAAGTACATACCTAAATACTTCAGAAGCCAAGAGCTTTATACATCAAAATTGAAATTATAGTCATACAATTTTGTTTTCTGAAATTACTTCTGAATATTATCAAACCACCCAGTTAACTTAAGCTTGTTTTCATGACCTGACATAGTACTATTAACACAGGACATGGCCTAAATTGGCTTACTGTAAGAAAAGCAAAATACCTTACTTTTTTTCAACTCCCAACTGTGATGATATGAATGATGGAAGACCTCAGGGCCTTATTTTTAAAGGCATGAAGTCATTAAGTGCTGGGAAACAAAAAGCCTTACAGAATGTGATCCAAATGCAGGAATTCACCCGTCCACTCCGCTCCTCCTCCTCACTGGGGCACGTGAGGATGTTCCCTGTATGGAGATCTGGGTGCTCACTCGCTGGCTATGGCATGGGTGACAGTCCCGCGATTGCTTAAAACTGTGGGCGAGTAGATAGCAATCCTCCTCCTCCAATACCCAATTTTGAGACTAAGAAATCTTTTCACTGCAAAACTATTATTTCTTAATGCGATGAGAACAGGACAGGTTCCTGCAGTGGAAATATCAACCCCTCCCAGTTTCTTAGCTCTGCTCATGGCAGCACTTTGAAAGCACGACCTCCTTAACTTTGGTGCACACTTTTGCAAAGAGGTCACTTCAGATAATACTTTTAGCAAGACAAACACACCACGCCATTATAATAATAAATGATATGTGAATTATAAATTTGGCACAAAATTCTGTACTCTGTGAAAAAAATTACATTGAGATAGATAAAACAGCCAGGAAAAGCAGAAAAGAAAAGTATAACTCTAGTGAGGGAGTGGTCTTCAAGGCAGCTCTTAAGTAAATATTTTTATCAACTTTTTTCCTTGAAAGTCTCCTGTGAGGTTGCTCAAAAAAACCCACAACCCAACCCCCAAAAACACGAGACCAAAAACTCAACACAGCAAGAAGGGATCATGGCCCAGCTCTCAAACATTTTTGCAGATTCTCCAGTTGCTAAAACCTATTGTTGTTTTTTTAAGGCTATGACTGCTCCCACATTCCTCACTGAGAATCTACTAAAGCTGTGCTGTTGGCAAGCATTGCTACATTACTTTTAAACGACATTTAGTTCTTTTGCTCTTGGTACTCATGAACTGGGCTTCAGAATTAAAGGGAACTGCCCTCAGAGATTGCAGAAGCAATGGAGACCAAAACCAAAAAAAGTTCAAACATTTGCATTCTGGCTTGAGACAAACTCCAAAATCCGAAGGAATTTTATCACCAATTTGATATTCCCACCAAATACTTCATAATGAATGATCCAACTTTCCAAACAGACTGCACAAGATTTGTCCTTGCTATCTACAATTGTTTATTTTCATTCAGATCCAGATGCTAATGTATGAGCCTTCTTTTTTTCTGATATAATGATAGCCAAAGCAGCAGTTTTTTTCCTCTTGTTACAGATACTATAATTTGAGAAAGGCGAGGCACTGGATCTTGGCCACTTGCCTCCTAGGTGCAACACTTGCTATGCCAGTGAGTAGTACAGTCACGTTGTGACTACAACAGCAGTTCAGTGCTCAGTTTTGTTAAGCTTGAGAGCAAACACTCTTCTTACTCTGCAATGCAACATCAACCATACACATATGGTACTATAAAGAGAAAATTCCAAAGATTCAGCTCGTCTGTATGCTAAACGCTCTGAGGGGGGTTAATTTTAGCAACCTCAGGAATTAACGTGGTTTCACAGAATGGCCAGGGTTGGAAGGGACCTCTGGTGATCATCTAGTCCAACCCCCCCTGACAGAGCGGGGTCACCTACAGCAGGTTGCACAGGACGGCGTCCAGGCGGGTTTTGAATGTCTCCAGAGTCGGAGACTCCACCACCTCTCTGGGCAGCCTGTGCCAGTGCTCTGCCACGGTCAAAGTAAAGAAGTTCCTCCTCATATTTAGATGGAACTTCCTATGTTCAAGTTTGTGCCCATTACCTCTTGTTCTATCACTGGGCACCACTGAAAAAAGACTGTTCCCATCCCCCTGACACCCCCCCCCCCCTTTAAGTATTTATAAGCATTAATAAGATCCCCCCTCAGTCTTCTCTTCTCCAGACTAAAGAGACCCAAGTCCCTCAGCCTTTCCTCATAAGAAAGATGTTCCAGTCCCCTAATCATCTTTGTAACCCTTTGCTGGACCTGCTCCAGCAGTTCCTTGTCCTTCTTGAACCGGGCAGCCCAGAACTGGACACAGTACTCCAGATGCGGCCTCACCAGGGCAGAGTAGAGGGGGAGGATGACCTCCCTCAACCTGCTGGCCACACTCTTCTTGATGCACCCCAGGATGCCAGGATGTTTGTCTGATCCATGAGACAGTGCCACTGGCTGGGGAAGGACCTTGGCCCTGAGAGCTGTCCTGCAGCAGGGAGGGACCCCTTCAGCGCAAGAACCCACCTAAACCCTACACCAGAGTCCCCTTCCAGACGGTTCACCATGGCATCGAGTGCACGTGGCTGGCCGAGCTGGTGGTCAGGGAGCCAGAGAAGAGCCACGACGCAGCACCGCACAGGCATGTACGGCATGCATAGGGGAGCGTTTGCAAAGAGTCGCCCATCTTGGTCTCAGAGCTTACACACTGCATTTGACAGCTCTGTGCCGTTACTGCTTTCTGAAGATTATCCTGCTTTCGTGAATAGCAAAGGAAAAAGATCAGTATTGTAGATGAAAACTCATCCCCCCTGAAACCTGGAATACTATTTGGTGTGCCACGGCGTGATGTGCCAGAGTTGGCAGCCACTCTGGGCCAAAGGGCTGGATTTCTTTTCCAAACTCCTCCAATCTTCTTAATCTTCCCATAGGAATGAAGTAGAGATAGCAACACTGTTTTGACTGCTAATGCTTCATGTAAAAATAAGCTCCTAATGACTTCAGACAGAAGGCAAATCTCCCAGTCAGCAAAACATTTACATACATGCTTAGTTTAAGTGGTTTTGCTATCTATTGTGTGCAACTATTCTCTTGAATCATAGACGTAGGCTGGATTTTGTACGGCCGAACTCGAGCTATTTAGCAACTCGTCCCACCCATCCCGGCACCCTCGAAGGGAATGCTTTGACCTAAAGAGGTGCTTGCTCTTTCTGTCAACTACAGTGAGGTATGAGACAATTGCCTTATATGTTTAACTGTACACGAGAAAGCTCATGCTGAAAAAATCCTACCCATAATGGCTTACCAGTAAACTCAGCGAGACAAATCTGTCGCCGCTACATTCGTTACAGGAACTGAAAGACTGTCAGCAAGATTCAGGCAAAGCACTATGTTACTTCAGAGTAATTTTACTTTATAACACCAAGGTAAACAAAATACATCTTACAGGTTCCCTTTCTAGCCGCTCCCCATCCAACGCAAGCTGGTTTTATCAACCTCAGATGGGACGTAAAATATTTTCACCTTTTTGGCATACCCATTCACTTCAACATACCTGGTAGCAGGAAGAAAGCGATTCATTATTGAGCTACATCGGTTTCAACCAGCCGATGTAAAACTTGAGCACTGCCAAGTGAACCTGACCCACTGGGTCTTCAGACAGGGAAGATTAATTTTAAAGCAAGTTCAGAAGATGAAACCACATAAGCTATATAGAGTACCTTCAAGTGTCGGTCCCGTTTTATCAGTCCAGAAAGTTGTTTTGAGCATGGAAGTTCATGCAGTAACTTAAAATCCGGTTTTGCTGTATTGTACAACAAAGGAATTTGCCTACAAAATAGAGAGATGTTCATGCATTTGTATTCAGGCAACTCCACCGTCATAAAAGCCCATGATATCCTTTAAAGGAAAGGGAAAAAAACAGACAACAAAAAAAATCTTGTCCAGTTTTAGGGAGTACTTTTTGCCTGGACCTAATCTGAAAGTTCAGAAGTGTTAATTATTTGGAAAAGGTTATCTGCGTAAGAGAAAACTTGACCATTACATTAGGAAAAGAGAATCACAGATTTTGGAAACTATGATATCTGCTTTTTTTCCTGCTTTAGTCTTTTAACTAGCACAAAAATATTTCCCATTCCTCTAAGACCAGATGGCTTTAAGTTTTGATCTTGTGGACTGCAGCAGCAGAGTTGGAACAGAACTAGAAACACAGAAGTTTTTATTCTCATGAAATGGTAATGGTTTTAAAATGCAGTTTCAGCTCAAATCAGGTACACAGCAAAACTTTCACTTAAAAAATCCAGGACTTCTCAAAATTTGTGACTTTGGGCCAGTGTCTCCATGTACGCAAATTTAGACCAGAAACTTCAGGGCTTCCAGACTCTTGACTCACCTGAAAGACATTCTAGTAGACCCCGTGGTTTTAAGATCCGCATATTTGATTTGCCATAAATTACATAAATTGTACTGCTGCACGCTGTTCAGCACACGAAGGATATTGAAAACCTTCTCTAGAAAATGATTCCATCATAAGTATTTCAACTGATTCAGAGTGTAACAGCACAATTAAGGCAATTCGTGGCTTTGTCGTCTGTTCTTAGGCAAGGAAATAAGCTAAGCTTACATACCTATGGATTATCATTGTCTCCTTTTCTTCCTTGGAGGAAGGAATAGCATCTTGGGAAGGTATTAACACCTTTGAAATAGTACCAGAGTCAGATGAGATCCCAGGTATCACAAAGAAAGACAACATATGAGGCAGTACTCTGCGTAGACAGATATGGCACCGTACTGTGGCATACAGACACTTTTCCCTTAAACATCCCACGTGACTAAGTATTTTGCACGTTTCTTCCATTATGCTTCTATTATATTGCCCTCCCGCTTGGGTAAGGGGTTATATAATGAAAGAATATGCTCCTCATACTGAAGAATACAATAGTTTTCTTTTGGGGTTTGAAAAGATGCAGACCATCAAATCACAGTAAAGACAAACTTTGGTCAAGGCCTTTTATTATATGGTCTGAACAGCGTAACAGGGACCATCCCATCGCTGGGAGCCTCTATATGCCACCACAGTGTACATGTCAAATACAGCAAGAACACAACGGAGTGGGTGTCTTTCTCCATCCGTGCATCCATCCTACAGCTACGATTCAATGGGAGCTGGCTACATCACCAACCAACGTTACCAGCTGCAGTCCAGCAACGTCCACAAATGCAGAGCCTACCACCTCTCCAACACACACTCTTTATGGCACTCCAGCACCAGCTGATGCACCAACCAAGGCGACGCCAGCTCAAACCGCACAACCACAGGCAGGTGAACAATGAAACCTGCCCCAGCAGCCTCAGCGTCCTGCACATCCCAGCCAAATGATGCAGCCCCAGCAGCTGGGGAATCCCCATCTGCCCACGTACCCCAGGAACCTGTCTCCCCACCTGCCGCTGGACATGCCTCTGGAGCCATGGTAGCCCACTGACAAGAAAAAGGAAGAGGAAATAATAAGAAAGCTTCCCTCCTCCTCCCCCCCCCCGCCATTACAGCCAGAGAGTGTGTTAGTTAAATCAATATATCTCTTTGTGAAGTCACACTCTCGTCAGGTTGCAATCGGTCTGTATCAGTTTAGCTTCTGTCAGATTGGAGCAGAAGATCAAATTTTAAACAAATTTGTAATTAAACCAGGCTGATGACTGTCGGATCAGATCTCTTGCTGCAGATCTATCGTATCAATAAGCCTTGAGTGCATCCTGTTAAAGCTTCACGAAGTTACAGGGAATTTCAGAGGAAGAAACATGTATTAACAAACTCTGCAATGCTCTAACAAAGGGAAGACTACACTTTGCAGGACCTTGCATCCTGCAGGAAAATATAAACATACTAACATCCTAACATCATGGCCTTTGCAACAGATAGAGTTAATAACATGCCCTTTTATGTTTAAAAAAAAAAAAGCAAGCATGCAATATAGTACGTGCTCACTACGTGATTCAGGAGGCAAGAAGACTGTAACAGCTTCTTCTAGCACTGCAACAAGCTTCCACAATTTTTAGCTCATGGCTTTTCTCCCCATTTCATACTTAAAGCGCGCTAACCCTTTTACTTGGGAAAAAGCTGCAAATCCCATTCTTTCTGTATCTCAGAATTCATTTCTTATCACTACTGGAAAAGAGACAAAACACAAACCCCATCACCACTGCGCGAGAGCTCTTTGTAGGGCTGGTTTTAATTTCATTCTTTTCCTTCTCGTTCAGGATTAGAGAGACCAGGAAATCAGGAAAAAACCTGAAGTATTTTAGGCATTTTCACTTGCTTTCAAAAATCAATCCATCTCCTGTAGTCAGTGGTGCATGCCTCCATTAACCCTCCTTCTCAGTGAGCAGTCTAACTGAAAAAACAAAAGTGTGTAACTAGCAGAGAATAAAAACACTTAAAAAAAAAAAAAACACAACAAACCAACTTTTGTTGTTGTTGTTGTTGAGCTTTGGATTTAAAAGATGAGCTTGAGGTGTTACACTTTATATCAAAAATAGCACAGCGACTGAGCAAAATAAACGCGCTATCCCGAAAAACGGTCACACTGTGGTTTGAAAAGCTACGATACATCAAATTATAAAGACTATCTTATAACTTTAATCTGCAAAGAAGTACTTAAAAGAGAGACATACCTAATACACACAATGAACTTGTACCATGACTGAATTTGACTTTAGACAGTGAGAACATGACACTGTCGCAAAGTACCCTGTGCTTCTACTAAAAAAAAAAAAAAAAAAGATAATTAAATCTCCATGGACTGTTTCTTATTTTGTTTGTACAAATTATCTGAGAATGCAAGGCCATATCTTATTCCTTCTCTTAATAAGAAGATAAGAAAGAATACAGTTTTTTTTCTGAGCTAACTGAGAACTTACTAGAAAATATTTTATTAAAATCACTTGCTTCACTCCGTGTCACGAAAGAGTCAAAACCATTTACGTTCCTGTAAAAAGGCACACTCACACAGGGAGTTATTAGCTATAATATCCTTAAATTAAATTTGACAGCCTTATACCATAAAAGTTACCTCTATTAAAGACAAAGTGACAGATCACAGGCTGTACCAGCATCCTCAACAGACATACCTAAGGGAAAGGTAGGAGAAAGGTATTTGCTACCAATGCAGCGCGGACTGTCACTGATCTGGCACGCTGGGGGAGGATTTACGCCAGACTTGTCAGAACTCACTTTCCTAAAGAGTCAGGAAAACAAAGAAAGAGGCTTCAACTCTTTCAGTAAAAAAAAAAAAAAAAAAAAAAAAAAAAAAAAGAAAAAAAAACAACCCAAACCAAAAAACTCCTCTCCCCGGACTGCCTCGGGGAAGCCAGCACCACGCTGCCTCTCAGCCCGCTTTGACAGCGAAAGCGCTGCCGGAGCTCTCTCGGGGAAAGGGAGAAGAGCTGGCGACGGCCAAGCAGCCATTCAGCCACCAGCAGCGAGCACTTCCCACTAAGAAATCCCCGAAACGGGTCCCAGCAGCGAGCGCAGGCTGAGCCTGGGCCAGGTACGCCCCGGACGCACGGCTGCCGGCTCCGCCGCTGGATGGGGTCGCGCTCACCGCGTACCCACACCTCCGCCGCCCTGCGCACACGTCCCCCGAGACTTGCAGAGACTGTACTTCGAATGCCTTAAAGATTTCATTTTGCTTCATTCAACGGGATCAAAAACACGTAGAAGTGTGGAGGGTTGACCCGAACTAGCCGTCTCCACAACAAACCTGCTCCAGAGGCGCTGCTGTCAGCAGCATCAACATGAGCTGCCTACATACCGCCCGGCTTTCAGTCTAGGCTCCAGGCTCTGGTCCTCTTCTCTTCGGCATCACTGTCAAAACCTCTCTCCAAGGCATACTTTTATCTGTTCTCATCTCCTTTGTGCACGATGCCAGACCTACTCAAGATTAGATCTTATTGGCTTAACGGTCAAGGCAGCATCTCCTGAAGCCAACACAAACTCAAAGTTCTACTATCAAATCCACTTATCTTTTCATCCAAAATATTCTATATTTTTAGAACGCATGGCTGGAAAAAAAAATAATCATCATTTAACGCTTTTTTTTCCTGTTTTAAAAGCCAAAGAATTATAAGAATGACAATAACCACCTACAAAGAGAAGGAAAAAAAGCTTTAGTTGACTCCAAACTTGCTTTTCTACTCAAAGCAAAACCCAGCCTTTACATTATGCTGCCCATACACTGAGATTTTTCTTCTGCATATTGACAATGTCCTGCTGCATGGATGCTTGCACTAGAAAAGAGTAAAGGTATTGAACACTTCAAAATAACTGTACGGCAAGTGTTGTTACTTAAAAAGAAAGGATTCTCTTCACCATACCGGACGTTTTGCAGAGCCCCATTATTAGATGACTCCTTCATGCCCACTCCAGCCCGAGGAGGCTGCACAGAGCTTGTCCCAAAGTCCCACAGAGAGGAACTGCGGAGAACTGGAAGGGAGCGATAGCAGCCCTGGGGATCGTTCACTTCTCTCCGTCTGACACTGCAGGAGTGCCCCACCACGTAACATAACACAAACACAAGAGTGTAAACCTCTACTCGCCTCCCCTGAATTCATCCTGTATCTGCCCCTGGAACCTCAAAGAACGGCTTTACAATAATGAATGTCTACACGCAAAACACCGGAGAGACAGTGCACATGAGGAAAAACGCATCAGCAACGGGGGAAGCAAAATCTCCTTTCCACCAGAGATTACTCCGGCTTCTTTGTACATCATCCAAAGCCATCGAGAGGTAGTCAAGCTACCTCAAATTGCCTTCATCCCCCCTACGTGGCCTGGCACAAGGCTACGCCGAGTTGCCAGCTCAAGTCCTGCAGGCGCAGCAGCGCTGCCAGCATGACGCTTGGTGTCTCGGGGGGCAGAGCAGCCCGGGAGCAGCACGGTGCAGCCGTCCCTCTGCCAGGACCGAGCGCACGGGGCTGTCCCAAGGGGCAGCGACTGGGGAAAGCCGACTTCATGAACATTGAGTTCAGTTCCATGAAGTGCAAGAAATTCACCACAGCGGTGAACAATAAAAGAAGGCAAAGATGGAGGAAGACCATTTAAGAAGGGAAAAGAATGGTAGGGGAAAAAAAAAAAAAAAAAAAGAGTGGGAGCAATAAGCAATATTGGACAGACAAAACTTTGAATACTGATTAAAAAGTTACCAACCTTTAAGCACAAGTAGAAGCAAGGACACTGAATTCAAGTGGAAAATGTTCAGCTTGATTTATTCTTAAAGGTAATTTGCAAATTAAGATGAGGCTAATTGCCCTCATTTGCTTCTGAGAACCAAAATCAGACTTTTAGAGAAATGAAAATCAGGAACTGGCATCAGAAAGAAGAAGATATAAAACTGGTTCATTTGAATGAGACTAGAAAAAAGACTGAGGCAACAGCCCTGTGTATGTAGGCCACTGGACCTGAAGGGCAACCGAAATCTTGCATATCAACATTTTGCGGGAGCTCTACATCTTCTTACCTGTGGGCTCACCAGGAGAAGATTTCCAAGGCCCCAAGTGACAACTCAGAGCCACAACGAACTGGGAAGCACGTTGGCACAGTAACCACTTGCCAACACCAGAAATGTGTATCTGTGAATCCACGCTTCTGAAAACCTGTCCCTTCAGACAGAGATTTTGTAAGAGCAAATCAGCTCTCAGTTAAGATGCCAATGTTACCACCTTGCAATGATTTATAACTGCCATTTATGATTTCAGAAAGGTCCATTTTTATGATTACCCTGAAAAAAGACATGCAGTGACAACTTAAGAGAATAATAAGAGCAAACAATCTTTTTCCTTCACATATAGTCCACTCCTATACAAACGCAGCCCACTATTTTAATGCCACTTGTTCCGGAAGTCCTCCCCCATTTTTTAAATTTTGAAAGCGGCATTTCCCAGTTCACTAGCTCCCACCTGACAGAGAATTATTCCCTCACTTCCTAACATATGACTAAGGAAAACCAAAAGACCAGCTCAACTTACCATCAAGCAACATACCTGCTAGCTTCGCATCCCTTTCTCAGATAGAAAATTACACACCTGGATTTAAGTCCTATTCCCTCACCTTTGCTATACAGCTTTTCACAGAGGGAGAGAACATACAGGCATAACATATTTGCATGGAGCAGCCATGAAACTTGAAGAAGTTAAGAAAATCACCTGCATCTTGCTGAGCTCCTTCTTCTTCCTACAGCCACCGACTTACTGCTGGAGAAAAAGGTAACCTCTATAAATACACAACATATTTGGCATAGGGCACTGCTGGAAATCAAGGCAGAGATAAGCAATGCTTGAGAAGACCTTATTTTCTTTAGCCCCAGCCAATTGGCTCTTGCAGGAGACCGTTAAGTGGAAAAAAATCCTGTAAGAGTGAAAGGGACAGGCTGGGGAAGAAAACAGAGGGGAGAGAATGACAAGAAAAGAATCACGGGAAGCCTCCAGCAGATAGCAGGGGGCATCACACTAGCAACCTGCAACCTGAGAGAAGATGGAGGAGTCTCCTAAGATACAGAATCAAGGCAGACTAGAATAGCGAGAAGTACTGAATATCCCACCAGGGACAAGAGAAAAAGGTACATGAAACTTTGGGGAAAGCAAAGGGACACTGGTGTAAAGCAAAGAATAAAACAGGGAAGGAAAGCTTACAAAATGATGATGAAATTCAGTGTGAGACCATATGAAATTAATTGAAATTCATCCTGAAAGCAAAACAGTTATGATTTCCCCTAAGGGATTAATATCTCTGTTTCTCTTGATACAAGTTCACATGCAAAGACTATTTATTATTGTTGCCTAAAAATTCCAGCAAAGTACAAGTATTCTTAAGTCTAAAGCATCCATGGGAAATTTCTCTTCCTGACAGCTAAAATCATCCAAATTAGTACGTTTCAAATATCATAACATGACGAAAAAGAACAGCATGAAGTGGCTCAGGTATTTTTTTTCCATCACTTTTATTCGACCATCAAAGCCATGTAAAAGGACTGAAAAACAGTCTCTGAAAAACAACCGAGTTAAGAATTTTGTTGGGCCCCACAGGGATTCCCAGCAACTCAGAGCTGTTTGTGGAATGCAGCCGCCCTGGGAGGCTTCATCTCTTCGCCGAGCAGGAGCGAAGGCATCCCATCAGATACAAGCTGTCCATAGATAATGTTACCTGCAATAAGATCAATCAGAAAATGATCTCCTGAGCGAAGTATCGTGCCATTAACTGGAGTGCATCTGCATCTTACCGTATGTTAAAAAGTGGAAAATTTCTACGGAACTTGAAAACCTAGGGCTTAAAGTCCACTTAGATCCCTGTAAACTGATTAAGTGCTTGATTAATGAAGAGAGAGGAATGATTCTGAAGGCCTCTAAGGAATGAATCACTCCCCTGCAGCTGAGAAAGAGAGCAGCCCAGAGCTACAGCAAACACTAAGAGCTCAACTGGAACGTACTGCTTTAAAAGAGGCAATTAATAGACCTTGACTACGAGGTCAGCCACCCTTCTGGTCCCTCCCGTCACACTTGCTCCCCTCCCAAACCTGCCCCAACCACACGGGCAGCCCAGAAGTCAGCGATGGTCCACGGGAAGCGCAACATCTCTATGAAGAGAACAACTGGCATGGTCGGGGCCATGGAGATTTCTAGGCACAGGCTCTTACTTCACATGACTTAGTCTTTTAGTTTCATGTCTGCGCAATGAGTGTTATTTTAGGCTCAAGTGAGCTTCTCTTTAAGTTAACGGACATGCACACCAAAAAGCATGCCTGCTGTTATTATCAGATCACTTTTCTCTTAATTATGCCAAGCGTGAACTCAGACCACGTTAAACATGGCACCAGAGAAAAACAATTTTAGTGGTAAAGACTAAATGGAGTAGGCAGAAGAGCTCAGAAACATGAAGAGCAACGAGGAGGAAGAAGCGGGAAACTCGCACCTCGAGGCGGAATTCCCCCGGCCCTGGTGATTGCCAAGGGTGCGGACCAAGCTCCCCTTGACCATGTTTTGCAGAGACAGGTAGGGTACTTGCTCTTTTCCTGAGCAGCCCCAGATAGACACAGGTAATTAAAGGGTGTCTTCCTTTACCCTGTTCCACAGATACTCAGGCGAGATAAAACTGATGGCACTCAAGCACTCACATAAAATAAAATAAAAAATAAAATAAAATAATAATAAAAAAATTAAATTAAAATTAAAAATAAAATAAAAAAATAAAAAATAAAATAAGAGTCTTCCAGAGAAGAAACAGGGAAAGAAGAAAAGTCAGTTGACATTAAGACCCACAAACAGAGGGAGACAGGTACATTATTATCTTCATTCCTCCTCAGCGCAGGGAAAGATGTGTCTAATAAAACTCCCACCTGGTTATCAAATTTTTCCTCTTCTGAACTGTAATAGATGCGTTCTGTGCCTCACTGAGGTCTCCTAATAAACACAGACCTTTCTCACCAGAATATGGATAAATTATCTCAGTAATGTTTCTGGCTTGGTGTAATATGCTAATCCATAATGATAACAGAAACGTACGTATCGCTGTCATCTTCAAAGCACTGCACAAATACTAATTAATTGATCAATGAACACCGCACCGGGGAGTGCCAACGTGGGATTAATACGTTCATAGGTACGTAGGCGGCTAATGTTTATGGTCGGCGTTTAATTTATGTGCCTGATTTCACCTCCCAAGAAAGGTTGCCCCCCCAAGGCAGGTCAGCCGGCTGCCTGTGAGGGATGGGTGAGAAGCAGGAAGCAGCGGCTGACTCGGCGCCAGACCCCGCCTGACGGTGGAAAAAGCCGCTTCAGAAAGGCCTGGAATGGTCCCAAAACCTCCCCGCCTCCCCAGCCAAGCGAAGGGAGAGAGAAAACTTTACAACTTCGGCGGGACAACGCCGGAGGTGGCTGACATTTCAAGGAATAGTGTACTAACTCAGAAAAGTAAACCTCAGGACGCAAAGCAGGTCTGAGGCAACTCTGTGATGGTGGTGCTTAAAATTTATTTTGCAGTAGAGTATCTTGCAAGCGCCCAGAGGAAGAGTGGAGACTGGCAGGAGAGCACCCAAGCGTTCCTTTCCCAAGCCATCCACCATCCAGGCTTAGATTGGGTATTAGGAGAAACTTCTTCACCAAAAGGGTTATTGAATGTTGGAACAGGCTGCCCAGGGAAGTGGCTGAGTCGCTGCCATCCCTAGAAGTATTTAGTAGATGTGGTGCTGAAGGGCATGGTTTAGCGGTGGGCTTGGCAGTGTTAGGTTAATGGTTGGACTCGATGATCTTAAAGGTCCCTTCCAACCTAGACAATTCTGTGATTCTATGATCCTGTGTGTTCAGGCTGACAGAGCCGAGGAAATACACTATCCATGCCACCACCTCAGACAAAATGCCAGATTCATTACTGCAAACCTGATAATCTGGTTGATAGATCCTGGAAGATAACAGAAACAGGCATTGCAGCACTGTATCTCTATGGGCAAACAGCTCCTGCTAACTCCATCCCTGTGAGCACATCTACAGCCTGAGGTGGTCACTTGTGGATCATCCAAAGTCTTAAACCGTGCTGAGACTACGTTAATAAGCTTCTAGATTGACAACATGGATAAAAAAAAATCAAGACTATCCTCATAATCCCATTAATTGCCGTTTTTTCAGTTTAGCTTTCTCCAACCTGCCATAGCCATCTTCTATTTCCAACCACAGCTCACCTACCCGTTTCTGAGATCCAGTCTGAACAGACTTCACTGCCAAGCAGCTGTTTCGTAACGGCAAAGTAATTGCATGGGATTATTATCTAGCTGTAAAATCTTAGTCGGTGAAATCTCCTGCAGACTTAACCACCAGAAAAACACCCCAGCTTCTGCTCTAAATTGACCTCCTACATAACAAACCCATTAGCAGAGTTTAACCATCAACAAATGGTACAGTTTAATACGGTCTAAAGATAAGCCAAGTTAGGCGGCTTGGCCATCCCCGTGAAGCACGCACTGTTACCTTTTGGAACAAAACAATGGCAACTACGCAGACCCAGGCACCTTGGTACAACAATGTCTCCAAAATTGCTTTCATTTCCATGTGGAGGTGCTCTGTGTTGTACGTGCTGGGAAGAGAGGGAAAGTCTCCGACCAGCTTATCTCCCAGCTTTCCTTCCTCCAGCCCAGGAGGACAACCGCTCGCTGAGGGAACGTTCTCAACACTGCAACCTTCTTGCTTGAGAAAGAGGGCAGCCTTCAATTAGCTCTGACCCACACCTCTGAGAAGAGGAACCCCACTGCAAGGCGCAAAGGCTCTTCCAGGGCCTCCCTTGCCTCTGCAGAGAGGTGGGAAAAGCAACACCCCAGCAGTTCAGAAGCCCTCAAAAAGCTGAGAGCTGCTATACTCTGTTACAGCCCGGCTTGATTTTTACCACTGAAGAAATTATCACCCAAACCAACCACATGAGTTCACAACAGTGTGATAAAGTAACAATAATTATTTTTTTGAAAAAAAAAAAAACAAAAAAAAACCAGAATTTTCACAATGTGTCAGAATTTGGCTTTGCTAATGCAGATGCTCTATGGAAAACACATCTAGGAATGGGTGAAAAAATTGCTGCCATTTGTCCGTAACTTGTGTTAAGAAGTTTGCGCTTTCAAACCTAGGTGGCAGAAGCTGGGTTTGTTCATCAGTGAGCTTTAAAAGTACAGTCGTTGATGTTCCTCTCTATTCCGGTCTATCTGGTGCTGCTAATAGAATTCCCAGCGAGTGAGTGTAAACACAAGCTTCTCCTAGCAGAGATGTTACGTATTCACAAATAGGTGGATAGGTATTTAACTACCTAGGCAGCACGCATTTTGCGTGAGAGGGATGGAAATTTTTTCCACTCCCAACATCACACAGCCCAGACATCCCGCCATCGCAGCACAGGCCAGGCGGCAGTGAGAAACCCACTGTGTAGCCGCAAGGCATGGGAAACAGCAGAAAAGCAAAACAGGATGGAAAACCTGTCAGGTCCCTGCATGTAAATAAGCACTGCTGTAAAGAAGTAACAGCCCCTACGCAACTGCTGTTGGTACATTAAATGCTACATTCACCTCCTTGTAAAACTGCGTGTAACTATCAATATTTCTGGCAATGCAGATCGTATAAATACTTCGAAACAAAGGCCAGGCCTCACTGAAAACTCTCCAAATGTCTTTGGGTGAAGAAATATTGCAACCCTTTGGGCTGCAGGGCTGGACTTGCATCTAACACTCACGGATATCATATATCAAAGAGAGCTTGTTCTTTAAAGAGCTAAGTGCCTTTCTTAGAAAGCTACCAGAACCTCTTTCCATCTTTTTTTGGCGGTCTCACATCTCCAAAAGTTATCACATGCAGACATTAGGCAACAGAAATAACACTCCATAACTCTCCATATACTGGACCGGGTCCTGGATAACAAGACCTACTGCGACTGGTCCAAATAGGGCTGGAGCTGTCAAAAGTTTCACTCTCAGGCTATGACCACAGCTGATTCAACAAATTCAAAACCAACTCCTTTTAGCAGAGCATCAATTATCCGATAACAAAAGTCAACATATCTCAGTCACCCCTTATCTGCAGCAAACTCTTCAACTACACTCTTACGTAAGGCTACAGCTTGCTCGTTGACTCGCCAGGTTTCACACGCTGCATAACAGCTTCCTCCAGGGGCTCCGGCGATACAGAGCTGGGCTCCAGCATCCCACACTGCACTCCTACATACCAGGCACTCCCTGGGCGTCTCTGTCGAGAGCCCCCGCACAGGAGGGTGGCCACGGCGCGACCCCAACGCTGCCCGGGGGTGTTTCTTCACGGGACGCAATCAAGGGATGCTCAAGGGAGTCCTCGGGGAAGGCACGTCCTCTTGGCCGCAGCCCCACGGCGCGACCTTGAGATAAAGAGCCCGCTGCACGAAGCCTCGCTCCTTAGGTAAGGGAGCCGGTTAGGAAGGGGTCGTACTCACCAGCGTCCGCCCGGGAGAAGCTGTCCCTGTGGTCTGCAGAGCCCCAGCTCCACGTCCCTCTGAGCCTTCCCAGCCTGTCAGTGTTTGCACTGACACCCTGAGCATCGCCTCCCTGACCACTCGCTCAGCTCCCTCCCTCTCCTGCCTGCTGAGGGTTTAGCATCTCTCTTTGATGTTAGGCTCAGCCTTGGACAGGGTAGCCTGCACGGAGCCGGCCGGGAGACGTTCTCTCCCAGTTGATGCTGTTACCTTCACTGCTATGGAGCCAGGTCCTACAGCCTGCGCATACTCTCACTGCTTTTGCTTTTTTTGGTTGTTTTTTGTTTTGCTTTGTTTTAAATAGAACAACCTCAAATCTGTGCATTTAGGGATGCATTAACACTAAACTAAAGCATGGAAACCCACTCACGCCTACAGTTTTATACATCTCTCCAGAGAAATCGCATGAACTTGTTAACTCAGTAAAATCAGCGCAAACTAAATCGGATTTTCCTTCTACCTTATAAAATGCAGCACTGCCTTAGGTCACCTCGTGCACCTACCTTGCAGAAAGACAAGTGCTAACATCATACACTTCAAAACGTTGGAGAAAAAAGCCACCCTATCATAATTATGAGCTGAGCTGCAGCCAGGCCAGCTTCCCTTTCAAAGGCAGAATTTTGCCCACTAAATTTAATATTTGTGGACCATTTTGCACATGGAGAGCCTCCTAACATTACAGCTGAACACCTGCTTTCATTGAAGAACCAGAGAGAACCGTTCACTGGAAAACATCGACCATAACCTTTCTGTTCGGTTTCCCAAATGACAGTGTTCTGCCTTCAATAATGTTGAAGACAAGAATGCTACGTTTTGACAATAAAATACTATCACCAATCACGTAAACTGAGGTTCCGCTCAACTCCTTTGGTCTGTAATTCCATCAGTATGAAGGCAGAAAAATCCTTGGCTTAGTGCTACTTTGAAAAGTACTTCATAGTAGCTATCTAGCCATTTAGTAGGAATTCACTTTCAATACAACTGCGAATAACTTCTTGTCTGATCGGGAGAGGGGGGGGGGAAAGGAACAAAGGGGGGGAAAAAAGAAAGGAAAAGAGAGAATAGCGCTTTCCCTTTATGTTTTCTAAGACAAAACACGTGTGTAATATCCATGCCGAAAAGGTTTTTAACAAGAACTTGCTTAGGTCACTAAATTAACCTGGGTAAGACCTATATGAATATCCTCATATACTTTTGTCTCAACCTTCCATTTTTACTGATGCCAGTGATGACCAATTAGACTGACGAACTGCAAAGTAACTTCCTTTTGCTTTCAAATTATACCAACATTTCTTTAGGTGAGAAAATTTAGTTTATCTAATGAAAAGTCTGAAGTAGTTAGCTACATGAGACACTGTAATACTCCAATCACTCAGTAAAGCTCAAAGTTTAGTTATTCAGACCATTTACAAATGTGTGTTGCATGCCTACACCTGCCATCAGTGTCAGCATGCTCCAGCTGAGCACCCAAGAATCAGAAGCCTAAGAATTGTATCAAAAAGCAACAGCATATCTAGTTTCAGGGGGAAAAAAATCTCAAATAAATACCTGCACGCTCTCCGATGTCAGAGCATAATCCACAGTATTAAGCAGGAAGCTTATCTGAAATAGTTAAATATAGCTGAGGAGAGATCCCATACCTTCAAAGGTATGGGAGGTTTGTGTATTGTATATGTAATCCCTCGCTGACCATCATATTATCTCAAGACATTTTTCCAGATTTCAAAACAATATAAGCATAAAACGTTGGTATTTTCTGCTACAGATAGTTCTTCATGTCAATGGTACCCTTACCTGTTCCCTAGAAAATCAAGTATCTTCCTTTCACCTACACACTAACAATTCAGTGGTGCTGAAAGATTTCCATTTTGTGTGACTTCAAGAGCAGAAACAATGCACATCAGTCAAGTACAAGAAGTTCTGCTGGTGTCCCTCTACTAACGCAGTGCTAGTTCGTACTCACGGGATGCTGGTGAGGGCAGTCAGATGCAGTGGAGGGGATGAGAACCAGCCTGGAAGAAGTCCAGACAGAACCGAAGGAAAAAAAACCTCTGCGTAGCTGAATCAATTAAATTTGACGTGAAAACAAGAAAGGAGACGGGCAGCAGTTGGAACAGCACAGAAAACCAAGAGTACAACACACTAAAGATGAGAGAGGTGAAAGCAGGTTTGTACCAAGTGAAGGATGGTGAGATGTAAAGGAGAATCTTTGCAGCAGGGTGACCCTGAGGGAGCCTGAAGGAGTGAGCGTAAAAGAGATTTGCAGGTGGGGTTGTGTCACGGGGGCAAGTGAAAGGGTTAGAAAGAAAAAAGATGAGCCGTCTCAATGTTTGGGGAAGGATGGAGGAGGAGAGGGTTGCAGGAGGGAGAACAGGCAGGATGCTACAAGGAAGAAAACATTCACCTCACAGATTTCAAAGGTTGCAAGTTTCCCCTGGACTAAAAAATGGTCACTAGCACATGAGTACCCAAAGGGAGAGCTTTCTGCCAGTCTTCCCTTTACTTCAAATATTTCCGTTATCTCTCTTATCTCACATGAATCCACAAAAAGGCTTACTGAATGGCAAGAAGGTAGTACCTAGTCCTCTACCGAGTTTAAACACGCATACAATTGGTCGCAAATGTTTATTACTTTCTCAGCCGTGCAAAAAAATGTGCATGCTTCATGCACTGCTTCTCAGCGACTCAAGAGCAGTGAACTTATTCCAGTTAAATACCTCAGTGTCATTCACTTGAAAACCTGCTCTTAGCTCAGTCATAATTTTTAGTAAGTGTACAGTATAAAATTGTCATGAATTGTATCGAAAGTAACTTTTTTTTTCAAAAAAAAAAAAAAACCAAACTGCAAAATGAAACACAGGATTAAAACCAGCAAAACCGGGAGCTCTGGTCATGGCTTGTTAATCCTCAAAATATTAGCAAGGGCATCTGTAACATAAATCTTACTTCTAAAGAGCTAGGTAAACACATTGGGTTCATGGAAACGGGGCTTTACTAGTGGTATAAAAATTGCATAACTTTATATTGAAGGTTCCATAATTGTTCATATTTATGTTTTATTTTATAAAGGTGCTTATTAGTTTAATCCTTACTCTTTAACTAAAATCAGTAACCTTAACTCTACCTTTAACTAATTAATTCTGATCTTACATAGAGAACCCAAGGGGGAGGCAAAGTGCTATATAAGTGAACCTTTGCAGTCTAAGACTTCCAGCGATATTTCAAAAAAAAACCCACAGAATATTAGCCAAATTCTCTTCCCCTGAAATTCAGCTGTAAAATGCCCCCAAATTTCACTAGTAAAACTGAAACCACCATTAAATTTAAATATGCAACCTTAAATTGGTGAATAAAAGCTCAGGTTAAGATACCGTTTTGTATCTTAAAAGTGAGCATCTGTATACTCTGGGACGTGATGTGTGGTTTCTGCTCTGGTATCATTCCTCCCAGCAGCCAGCTGGGTCCCCCCAAAAAAAAAAAAAAATTTACGAGGGTTAAACTCTCAACTCTCTCCCTGGACAGTTGTTAATTGGAGCACCTCTATGCCAGGAGTGGTTCTGCAACACTGCTGCGGGGAGGGACAGCACAATTCCCCTCCTGCCACGAGTTCGCATCATCTTTCATTAGCTCTATAATGCATCGTCATTCCTACATTAAAAAGTAACTTCACGGTAACCAAAGAGAGTTTAAATAACTTTGCAAAAAAACAATCATGGTGAAGGGAAAGGAGAGGATGAGAAGAAAGGAAGCTATGAGATAAGGAAGGCTCAGCCCAGTGACATCCAAATCTAACAAAATTTCGTCAGGCAGAACAAGGAATGCATTTTTTCCTTGCAAAGTATGCTTTTCAGAGATCCTTGAATCCTTCCTTTCCGGCGTGTAAATAGTTTCATCTCTGCTGTCTCCATAAAGACCGTGCAGTCTCGGAAATGGGGCTGAGCTGGGCAAACGAAGAGCCGTTTCTCAGCCGAACTCATAAATTACTTATTGTTTTAATATACTGGAAAATTGGCAGGAAGCGGGGGAAGGTACGTCAGTTACACAAGACTTTATACCATCACTTATCCTTGCCTTCCATTAAAAAAACATTAGTTGCTGTAGCAACTGTCAAACCACACTCCGGTTCCTCTTCCTCCAAGATACAGAACTTCTCCAAAACACTCACATACAACACAGTCCTCCCCCAGCTAAAGGACACCGGTTCCGGCATTTTCGTGTTGTTTAAAAAGAAAGAGGCTCTCCAAGGAGCTGACAAACCCTTCACAGGGTTTTTGCTCCAAGGTACGCTTCCATAGAGACAATTACCTGAAATCCTTGAAATCCTTATTTTTTTCCCCTGCCTTTCCACTTCTTTTTATCCCCTCTTCTTTCTCTGTGTTACAGAGAACACTACTCCATGCGGTTTATTTAACCACTATATCTTCCAGCATTAAGCAAAATGCCTACACATCTGTCAGATGTCACTCCCTGTCTCATTCCCTCCCTCATGGGAAAGGCACGTGCAACGGGGACAACATCTCACAAGACACATATTGCAACATCTCTAGGTCAGGAAAGGCAAAGTCAAAGCCACGTCTCCTACCCAGCACCTAAAGAGACAGCCCCTCTCCACAACCACCACTTCTCAGTCATTCCTAGGGGATCCCTGTTCTGTCATCAAGGAGAACAAGTCTTCTCCCAGCTGGCTGAAATCCTCCTCCACTGGACAGATTTGAATAGGCTACAAACCACAAAAAAAAAAAAAAAAAAAAAAAATAGAGACTGGAAACCATTGGCCTAAAGAGAGCCCTTGAGAAAGCGCTCTCAGAAACAGGACAAACCACATACTACTAAAGAAAATCTCATGAGAGAGTGAAAAGCATGTTCCTCCCCTTTGTGCAGCATGCCAATATTAATGATAAGCAAAGATCCCTGGGAAGCTCTTACATGTTCAAGGACACTACCCAGGACAGGATGTTTGTACAGTAGAAGAGAGGTCCTTCCCACCTTCCTACCTCCCTCAACCCCCAGCAGCTCCATTCTACTTCTATCCAGAATTTGATGCGTAACATATTCTCATGCCTAAATGTTTTTTGGTTTTAGAAAATATTAATGCAAACAAATATGTTCTCCTACCTAATGGGATGATTGTTTTTAATTGCTGTCAAGAAACGACAGCAGTGTAATATTGCACAGATTGTATTCAGGAAGATATATAAACTCTACTCTTCCAAAACAATTTCGGACTCAGATATACTTACCTTTTCCTATCATAGTAGTTTTATCATAATTTTCCTTGTGAAGTGTCTTGTAAACTGGGGGGTTAATGGTTCCACATAAAATTATTCTTGGTTCTTCTAGAAGGGTCCGAGCTAACTTCACTTCACCTCGCAGTTCGTTTCTTCAGTGCCATAAGTACCACCTTCACTCCTTTCTACCAACCCACTTGTTTCTCTGACAGGACAAAAATGAACCCAAAATGTACAACGTACTTGTTCTGGCTACACCAGCAGAAAGCACTTAGGCAACTACGGGAGGAGGGGTTAGTGTGTGTGTCCATACAAAATTAATTGCGAAGCAATATGCACAAGCATACCCTGAAACCAGCTTTCTGGGAGCGTTTACAGTGGAAACAGCTGCATACTGGCCCAGCTACACAGCATAAACAAGGTCACTTGACTCCTGGGAGCAGTGACACACAACCATCAGTTTGAACTGCAAGCGCTGGACCGCTCTGTTCCCCCAAGTAAAAGCAATCACTCACTGCGATTAGGTGAGGAGCGCTGAGGGATGTCCTTACTCCATCCCAGCTCTGCCCACCAAGAGCAATAGCTGAAAGTAGGCACTGGGGGCTGATCTTGCTCTCAGAAATCTCAAACCAGCTGACATTTTTTTTGCTGCACTGAAGAGATTGTCAGACTGTTCCCATACCCGAGTTCTTCTTTGCATCTTGTGTTTGAGCAGACACTCTAAGCAGCTTCGCTTTCCTGTGCCCAGTCTTCCTTTCACACTTCTACTGATACTGCCTCTCTTTCACAGCATCCCTTATTTCTGTGATATCCCATAATTTATCCAGATGCATGCACTCGCATGACGAGGACTCAGGCTGCTATGCTAATGGACATTCACGGAATCACGGAGTTTCAGAGTTGGAAGGGACCTCTAGAGATCATCTAGTCCAACTCCCCTGCCAAAGCAGGATTGCCCAGAGCACATTACTCAGGACTGCATCCAGGCGGGTCTTGAAAATCTCCAGAGAAGGGGACTCCACAACCTCCCTGGGCAGCCTGTGACACTGCTCTGTCACCCTCACCGTAAAGAAGTTTTTCCGTGTATTTGAACCGAACTTCCTGTGTTCTAACTTGTGCCCATTGCCCCTCATCCCGTCACTGGGAACCATTGACAAGAGCCTGGCTCCATCCTCCTTCAACCCACCCTTTAGATACTTGTAAGTATTAATATGGTCTCCCCTCAGCCTTCTCTTCTCCAGGCTAAAGAGTCCCAGCTCTCTCAGCCTTTCCTCATAAGGCAGATGCTCCAAGCCCTTAATCATCTCAGTTGCCCTTCGCTGGACTCGCTCCAGCAGTTCCCTGAAGGAAGTGCAAGATACCATTTGCTTTTTACTACCACTTAGCATCTGTAGATCTTCTGCACAGAATGACGAAACACACGGCAGCCTGCAGCTCGAGGCCACCTTGCTACATTTTGGGCTGAAACAAAGAACTCCGGAGCTATAAACCAGCACTGCTGTAGTTCCTAAGGTTCCCAAACCAGGATCGTGAGATTCACATCCAAAAAACCAGTTTTTTGAGTTAATGAGTTTAACTATAAAGCAAGGCAAGCAATCCCATCCCATCAGTTCAGCAGCTAAGATCAGTCAGGAATCTCACCAGGGATCTTCATCCTAAACATAAAAGATATCCTGGCCGTTAGAAAGGCGTACGCAGGCATGCTTTCACGGGTGTGGGTGCGCTGGATTGAGACGTTACTGACCCTAGAAATTTATTACCACTTTACAGCTGGCAAATGATAGTTGAGCTAGACTTTATTTAACGTCTAGGTTTCCTTCTTCAGTTGATCCAGGTCACCTCACTGATCTACATTAAGAGGGAAATGGAAGCATTCACATTACACGTTATGGTGTGTTGTCGACGACAGCCGTAAAGCGTAGGTCACACAGCTGCAGGCAGATGTTAAACTGCTCCAGCGGAATGTGCAAACATGCACCTTCTGTGCCAGAATGACAGATGGGCTGACAGCACCTGGGTCCCTTCTGCCTTTGTCTTCACCTTCCATCTTCGTTTGTCTGTGACTCATCTTGCATGTCTTTGGGAGAAATTATTTTCAGAGTGCTGCTCGTTGACTACTCGCACATATATTCCAGTTTCAGCTCTGGGAGAAGCTTACGTGAGCTGTACGCTCACAAGAGGCACAACCCCAAATTGCAAATTATGCATGCTACATAGGCAGAGGCAGGTCATCACAATTCGCCTAAAACCAAGGATTACAGAAAGACGTGTTCTCCTTGCCACAGCCACCCAAAATGGGAAAGGCCGTTGCTCAGGAGTGCTCAGCACCTGCTGCGGATGATTACAGCTTCACCTCAAGAGTGGGATAGTGTATATGATGTGAGAATTCGAGTGTTACTTAAGCTGCCCTGAGCAGCAAGTCTCGCACTGGTTTATACCCCTAGTTCATGCCTAGACAGCAACGAATGCATGTGGGATTCCAGTGCATTCTTAAAAAAAGAAGAGAGAAAAGAGTGAGAGAGCACACGCACTAGGTATTACAACCATTTGAACTTTTTTTTTATTATCCCTATACAAATATGTCCAGATTATACAAACCTCTTTAAATATAGCATTTTAAACATGACAGGCTGCAGATAGGACTAGCCATTGAGCAAGAGGCTTCTTAATATTCTCTTAATACTTCCTCTACTGTCTACAGCTTTATGTTTCATGGTACACAACAAATTGTATCATGTTTTTGCTGCTGCAATAGTATTTTCTATTGTAAACTTATGTCACTTTCAGTACCACACCTATTTAATCTGAATTCTTTTGCTTTAGAATAATGATAATGTACAACAAGTAACTCTGCCTCACCAAATATTACAGTATTTTACTAAAAGTTACGCTTAAGTCATGATTATCCACATATGAACAAGCTGAAACTTTAAAAAAACAGGAATTATAAAATGTGGAAGAGGAACTAACTTGGCGACAGAGATAGATTTTAAAATACTTTTCTTTACTGTTTTATAATTTCAGAGTTTTCATTTGCTAGACATTATTATTTACAGGCAGATTGAGATAAAGTGAACCTGTTGTTTGAAACAAGCAAATATTCTATAACATTGTCTTCTGAGTTCTGCTTTAGCTACAAACCAAAAAGGACCTCTTATCCCACATATCCCGCTCCTGGAGCGGATGACTAGAAACTCGGCTTCTTTCAGCTGAAAAAAGAATGGGGACTAAGGGAGAGAGAACAAAGTTCATACCCATTTCCTGAGAGAGGCAGCTTGAGTGCATACGGTCTGATAGAAGGAGGGGAAAAAAAAACCCTCAAATGTCTGAGCCTAGTAGCTCGGCTACTTCTGAGTACGTACCAGGATACAGCAAGTTCCTCCTCCCCAAAAAAGCACGATGAGTCATACACTATAGCGCGAGCCCTTAGGTTATTCTGTTTTTCTATTTTTTTTTTTTTAAAGCTTCTAAACAAAAAGGGAGTAAACAGCGCCAGGACAAGGTAAGGAAACATAAGGAAAGCTTAAACTAGGAGGGATTTTCCCATATGACCACCTGTGATGGTACCAAAAAAGCAAAGGTCAAAAAGCAAAAAAGCAAGTCAATTTCTTGAGAAAGAAGGATTTTTTTTCTTTCATTCTTTGGATTTTCATTCTCTCCATTTATATGAGGAGCTGTTGCTTCTTAAAGGTGATGCACTGCAATTTCCCAAACAGCTTCTACTTCATCTTCTTCAGAGGCAAACTTTGCCAAACCTCCCCCCCCCCCAAAAAAAAAAAAAAAAAACCAAACAAAAAAAACCCACAACCCCACCCCTTACAAGCTTAAAAACATTTATAGTGAAGAATATAGTTTAGATCCACAGAAAACATTTTTGTAGTTGCACGCAGAGTAGCATGCGTATGAAGACTGACAGATATCCTCTTGCAGATAGCAACTACTGTTAGAACACAGAAGCGTTCATCAGGAACTTCCAGATTTAAAAAAAAAAAAAAAAAAAATCAAAATAAAACCCCGTATTTCAACAAAGTGCAGTATAATCACATTTAATAATAAAGTCAACATTGTGATGTGGGAAACCACAATAAGACTGCAAGATCTTGAATATTTATTGAAGAACTAAAGAACAGTAATGGTGAAGTCAGTCAATTATTTTCTTTAGAGGAAAGAATCCAGCTCCAAGCTATGGTTAGGATGCAACTATAATATCAGTTCCCAAGATATCAGTCTTAATCAACAGAGAATTTCCCCAGTCAAATTTAATTTGGTACTGTGAGAAGACAGAAGGCTGACTATAGCTTCCGTTATACCATGACACCTATGTATGTATCTGCCCGTAACACTGCACATAAGAGCAGGGAAGCTCAGCCTACAGCAGCTTGGATCCAGCCTGCCCAAACACTTGCCTGGGTCACTTGCCCTTTATTTTTTTTTTTTCTGCCACACTGTCTTCTGGAAGCTTCTCACAGTCCCTTCCCAAGGACACCTCTCATGATGAAGTGCCAGATCCCTCCTCATGGAGTCTGTCATTCACATCTGCTCAGGTAAGTGCACGGGAACACCTGTGACCACCGTGTCACAAAGTAAGGGCTGCCTCAGCATCCATCCCATCCTACAGCTAGGCATGTTCCTGTCCCATGCCCAAAACGTTGGTGACTGCCATTGAATCACTATGTATTTATCCATGGAGAAATGCCTGCACTTCATTACTGTGATGGAAAAACCACTGGTCGTGCAACGGAAAAGTCCGTAACAAGCCTTGGAAAAGACAAAAGATCAGGCACAACTGAGTTACAGAGCCTGAATTTGGTGGTAAACGGCTTGATAGTTATGAGGAGAAAGGGCAGAGAGAAGACAGCAGGCTTGGAAGAGGAGGAGGAACGGTCTTAGAGACACTTCTGAACTAGGTTTGACTCACAATGCATTTCACTAAAAGGGAAATACAGCTTAAAAAAAGGGAAAACCCATCACTATCTTTTAGAGAACTTAGCTATCAGGATGTTACTCAGTAATTAACACTTTCCTCCGGTTACATGAACGCAGATTTTGATCAATGCAGAAATACTGTGGCCAGCAGGACTAGGGAAGAGATCAGACCCTGTACTCGGCACAGGTGAGGCCCCACCTCGAGTACTGTGTTCAGTTTTGGGCCCCTCACTACAAGAAGGACATTGAGGTGTTGGAGAGTGTCCAGAGAAGGGCAACAAAGCTGGTGAGGGGTCTGGAGCACAAGTCTTATGAGGAGTGTCTGAGGGAACTGGGGTTGTTTAGCCTGGAGAAGAGGAGGCCGAGGGGAGACCTTATTGCTCCTGCAACTACCTGAAAGGTTGTAGAGAGGTGGGGGGTCGTCGGTCTCTTCTCCCAAGTAACAGGTGATAGGACAAGAGCAAATGGCCTCAAGTTGTGCCAGAGGAGGTTTAGATCAGATATTAGGAAAAATTTCTTTACAGAAAGGGTTATCAAGCACTGGAACAGGCTGCCCAGGGAGGTTGAGTGCCCATGCCTGGAGGTATTTAAAAGACAGGCAGTCGTGGTGTGTAGGGACGTGGTTTAGTGGTGGACTTAGCAATGTGAGGTTAACAGTTGGACTTGCTGATCTTAAAGGTCTTTTCCAACCTAAACTATTCTATGATTCTGTGCCGTATCCAGGTGAGCAATATGAGCAATTAGACAAGCAATCCTGAGATATTCAAGTATGATTAGCATTTTGTTAAACATGAAAGGATAAAGGAAGGTGAAACAGCACCATCACTATACTGCCATATAATGAGTATCAAGCTGTGATATTACTTGCTATGTCAAGATGTGGACTCATGTATGCACTCAAAAATGTAATATGTTCTGAGCTTTGTCCTGGGAAGAAATATTCCAGAGTTCAGAGAGGAAACGACTTCATCAAATGTCCTTACTAAGCCTGCTTCCACCAGTCTTAAATTCGCTGTGAAACTATATATGATACCTAATAACTCCTGCCTTTTCTTAAAAATAAACCTCAATATTGTAAATTCAACAGAAACTTACCAGTCAGATGCATGCATATTGCCTTATCTTGCCAACACGCACAAAGCACCCGAAAAATAGCTGCTTGTGAGAAATAAGCAAACAAACTTATTTCCAGAAACAAACTATTTTTAAAACTTCAGCAAAACTGCTATTTCAGTTGCTGGTCTGTAATCAGGTCACCCCAAATTGACATTGGATTAACTCACGGTAAACATGATCTTTACAAAATTGAGGTTGAGTTAAACCGCGCCTGCGTACATATACACATACATACCTTGTATGTAGATACAGCACACTATACAAAATACATCTGCGAATGTTTAAAGGGGTAATATTTTTCTGGCCATTCCCTGTTCCCCTTTGGACTCTTAGCTGTTGTTGGCATCTACTGCTCTTTCATGTAGCAACTGCTATTAAAGCTACCATTTGAATTACTGTCACGGATAAGGTCATTACAAGTGGGTTTTCCAAATGCTTAACAATAATAGTAGTAGTAATAATAATAACAACAGTCTGTACTGCAAGGAATAAAATTTTACAGCATTTTTCACATCTGGATGGATACATGCCATGAGTTTCTATGCAAAACACACTAATCTCGGAATCATAAAATCGTTTAGGTTGGAAAAGACCTTTAAGATCACTAAGTCCAACCGCAAACCTAGCACTGCCAAGTCCACCACCAAAGAAGCCACCAAGCAGACGAGTTCAGAGTCACACTAGCCCAGCATCATACTCGAGCTAAATTTCCTCTCAACACGACCAATTCTGTCCGATCCTGTTATCAGCAGAGCAGAGTCTGGTCTGCTCTGTCAGCAAACACCCCACCAGAGCAGGAACAGGAAAAGCAGCAGCAGTGGGATGCAGCTGAGCTGCGGGCAGAGCAGAGGAAAAGAGTGAGGCTGTACCGGCCAGCGTGACAGGCAAAGCTTGAAGGGAAAAGAAAGCGTTCTACCTACCGTGTCCCCAGCCAACACCATCTACCATTGTCTCCCTGTTCAACTCAGAACTGGATGATCACTGCCATTTAAGCCGGATTTTCCACACTAGCACAAAATCAACTCCAAGAGGTTTCTGAGCACCCAGAAAGCAGCAATCCACAACGACTTCCAACCTCAGTTAGCTTTGATGAAGCAACCCCATTTAATGAAAAGCTATAACAATTACAAAAGGGTGACATCTGTGAGAAGAGTTCTCTTTTACAATATGGGATTGTCTGAAAAGCTATTTCATAATCGTTTCGTAACCAACCTTTCACAGCGCTGAAGGTATAAACACATATATACTCACACATAACAAATTGAGAATGCTCCTACATTATTCTCTGGGGAGAGAAGGGGGGGGGGGGGGGGGGGGGGGAGAAAAAGTCAACAGTAGGGAGAAGCATGTTCAGAAGAAAAAGAAACAGTAGCAAGACTTTCAGTGGCAGGAGGAGAGAGCAGACAAGAGGGAAACATTGAGAAGTGCAGCAGCATCCTTCCAGCCATATTTCAGAGCCAGTGGGCCCATATGCTGATGTCTGCTGAGATACCTACCTGTCCTACCACCTGTCTGTAACATGAAAGGGTCTCACCTAACGGGTCAGGAAGACAACAGAGCAAACAAGCTGTGCCAATAGGAAAAATAATCCATCACTGGAATAATCACTAATAATTCCAATAATTAATTATTGGAAATGTGAACTTGAGACAAGTGGCATTCCTCAAGGGTCGGTACTGGGACCTGTACTGTTCAACATCTTTGTCAGCGACATGGACAGTGGGGTCAAGTGCACCCTCAGCAAGTTTGCCGATGATACAAAGCTCTTTGGCGAGGTAGACACGCTGGAGGGGAGGGATGCCATCCAGAGGGACCTGGACAGGCTGGAGAGGGGGGCCCAAGCCAACCTCATGCACTTCAACTAGGCTGAGTGCAAGGTCCTACACCTGGGTCGGGGCAATCCCAAGCACAAATACAGGCTCGGCGGAGAATGGCTGGAGAGCAGCCCTGAGGAGAAGGACCTGGGTATGCTGATTGACGAGAAGTTCAACATGAGCCAGCAGTGTGCGATCGCAGCCCAGAAGGTCAACCGTATCCTGGGCTGCATCAGAAGTGTGGCCAGCAGGTCAGGGGAGGTGATTCTGCCCCTCTACTCTACTCTCGTGAGACCCCACCTGGAGTGCTGCATCCAGCTCTGGAGTCCCCAGCATAAGAAGGACATGGACGTGCTGGAGCGTGCCCAGAGGAGAGCCACGAGGATGATCCGAGGGCTGGAGCACCTCTCCTATGAGGAGAAGCTGAATGAGTTGGGGCTGTTCAGCCTGGAGGAGAGAAGGCTCTGGGGAGATCTTATTGCGGCCTTCCAGTACCTAAAGAGGACCTACAGGAGAGCTGGGGAAGGACTTTTTACTAGGGCATGTAGCGATAGGACACTTGGTAAGGCACTGGAACAGGTTGCCCAGAGAGGCTGTTGAGGCTCCATCCCTGGAGGTGTTCAAGGCCAGGCTGGACATGGCTTTGGGCAACCTGGTCTAGTGGGAGGTGTCCCTGCCTATGGCAGGGGGGATGGAACTCGATGATCTTCAAGGTCCTTTCCAACCTAAACCATTCTATGATTCTATGAAATGTGTGAAATGCACAAGGCATTTTGTCTTTTTGTCCATGTACAAACTTTTTAAAGCTCAAAAGGGGGGGGGGGGGGGGGGGGGGGGGGCAATTTTACCTTAATACAAAATGTCATGTAAAAATGTACTTGGGTAGTCAGCCTTCTGGACCGATTAAACTATATGCAAGTCAGTTTTATAAAAGCATAGCTCTTGAAGAGATGTGCTCTTCCAACAGTTCTATAAACATGCTTTGTAAAATATTTATGTGGGCTCAGCATGTGGGCAAATTCACAAATAGACTTGCTAACTCCCTTCTTCCTGATGACCAATAACCAGAAGAGGAAAAAGAAGAGATTCTTTTGAGAATAGTCTAGACAGTTCAAAAATAGCCTCTGTGCCCTTGCCAGGTACAAGGGAAACTGGAAAAGTAGGAACCCCGGTGCTTTCTAAAACCAGAATGTTGTTCTGCCTGTATTTTTCATCCAACCTCAACCTTCTGGATTTCAGCAAGGAGATTCATTCCCACGCAGCTCCTGAAGAAGGCTACTTCATCCCAGGGCTTAAATGAGAAGTACCATTGACAGGTTTCCAGGTAGCCTTCATACAGTGCAAAATCCTGAACATTAGGAGTATTTGTGATGCAAAATGGCAAGAGGTTTCAGAAGCTGAAACCTTCAGGGCTTTAGCTCATCCTTCCCCCCGTTTATTGCATTAAAAAATTCTTTTGGCTTTTTGCTTGTTGGCTTGCTTATGACACATGCTTGACCTGAGGAAGGAGTTAAAGGTGGCAAGGGAAATCACGTTCCCTCTTCCTTGTCTTTACTTTTCAGAGAAAATGGCAAAGAAGAGCTGTTTATTCTTTCAAGTTGATGTGCATGTTCTGCGCACTGAGGATGACTTTCCCGCAGAGGAGACGTGGAGTTAGATAACATCAATTTATGTTAAATAATCTTAAAATAGAAACACATACAGTGCTGGTTTTAGACATACTAGATACTGCTTTCACATAGTCCGGTTTTGCATTTTTGTTATTTTTTCAGTGCGTGGGAGATATATTATCTCATGTTTTAATGGATGTGGTTATTTTCTCTCTCTGGCCAAGTTTACAGATTCTTGCAGGTTCTGTTCCCACATTTGGGGACACTACATTTCCCTCAAGATCCCCGGTCAGCAGGAATCTGTAAACCTCCACTCTGCCAGTGAGCCTTCACAAACCTGAAGTGACTGAAACACGAGATCGTGCAGGGACAGCAAGGGCGGGCGGCTGCAGGAAGATTTATCGTGCAATGATCTGGGATGTTCGAGACTCTAATTCTCTAAGTAGAGTGCTAACGCTGCATACACACGCTATATGATATAATAAACTAAGGCTGTTGCCATCAGATCATACCATACCTAGACCGATTGGAATTTATAATATTGAATTATAAATTACTCTACGCTCAACACCGCCAAACTTCAAGTCTGTAAAAATTAACTCCACTCTGCTCTTACTAGCAGCCATAAACACATCATTAGAAAGTTAGCACTGCGGAGAGACATAAGATGAATTGCTTTATATCTTCTCTTCCCAACGTTTTAAGTTATGATACCGGAGAGATGAAGACAGATCTGCAAGTCAAAACTGCTGAACAGTCACCAAGCTGCTAAAGTCTGAACTGCCGTAACCTGGATCTACTTGATACGCCCCCGTCACAGCCAGCACGCTGTTTAACTGCTCTTTTCCCAGTCTTCCCGCATGTTGTAAATTTGGCAAGTAGATAAATAATGAACAACTATACAGAAGACAAAAAGAGATTATGCTTGAAAACACCAGTGCAACTAGAAATACAGAAAGCGAGCCTAAATTTAACAGGGTAGGGGTTTGGTTTGGTTTGGTTTGGTTTGGTTTGGTTTGTGACTACCTTTGTTCTTCCCCCTCCCTACAGGTGATGGTATAAATCAGCTCTAACCTCTTCCCCAAGGCACACCACCACAGCCACTGTCAATCTCTGGCCTTAATTTCCCACAGCATACATGCAAGGCTCTGAACTCAAAAGCATTACAAGTGGGAAATACCAATGCTGGATGGAGTCCAGATCTGATGACAAAACCCACAATGAAATGCTTGGCAATTTAACAAATGACAGCAACTACCTGAACGGATTAATAAATGCCGTACAATGCACTCGCATCGAGGGAAATCTTCTGAAACTTTGTAAATACCCAGTTTCTTGTAATTTACACTCCCCAAAGAGCTGCTGTTCATGGTTCTTATAGAGCACTGCAGGTACAAACCAGACAAATTAAATGCTGCTGCCAAAGGTAATTTCTGCCCTTCCCCCCACCTTTAGAAGCACCCATGCATACACTGCTGAACTGCTGATTCAGTTGGGAAGGAAAGGAAAGAAGAACAGTACACTCAGCGAATCTCTTTTTACTACACCCATTTTAAGGGAGGAAGGAGAAATAAGATTGCCTGTAGATAATATTTGCTTAATTCAAAGGAGCTAGCGTGTTACTCTGCGTCGTGAAATTCAAGCAAGAAGCAAGAGGAAAAGAAACGATAGAAAATTATTGAACTGGAAAAAGCATCCTTGCTCCTCAGAAGAATATCTAACTTCATTTAAAAATTACAGCTGCCTAAATTTCACTTTAACAGGCACAAGAAGTTATCTAAATGCAAGATTTATACTTTAAAAAAATAAGCAAACGTTGCTTATTGGCGTAGTACCTCTATCTGCTTGGCCTAGTTAGTGGAAATAACTATTATTTTTTAAACTGACAACAAACTACGCATGGAACTTTGTTTTTAAGCAAATCATCTCTAGTATAGATTGAATCCTAACTTTGATCTAAGGTATCTCACCACTGTACTTATTTAAATTGTTATGTCATATAAGGAAACTCAATGCAACAGAATTTTCACAAAGCAGACTTACAGAAATAACGTGAGGTAATAAAACAGGGTAATATTGAAGGGACGAAAGAAAATCTTCCCGTGTCAATAAAATCTTACACCAGACTTGCAACATATCCCACAAGCACCAGACTTCCTTGAAAAGCTGGTATTCGTCACCCAAATATTAGGCTGCAAAGAAACCCTGTGTGTAAAATTAAACATTCTGGTATCACACTGATGAAGAAAAGACACGAGAAAAAAAAAAAAATATTTTCACCCAGCAATCTTCCCCATGATCCTGACCAGTTATTTATCAAGCCAAGCACATAATCTAAGCATCCCCAATACTACTGCTGCACTTTTGTGGCTAATTACCAGAGAAACTGCAGTTTGGCACCTAGTACGTATGTCCGTAACAGATGATCTTTTCTGTTTCAGAGATCAGAATTCTGCAATGAGTATTACTGCTTCAAGGTAAGAAACGGTGATTTGCAACCACGTTCAACTCGATCCCGCCAGGTGTTAGACTGCAGCAAGTCAGCCGCGCCGCCGCCTTGCGGACCCACCTGAGGTTTGCAGCGAGATGAAGCAGCCCCCATCCCACGACCCAGTGCTCAGAACAGCACTTCAAAGCCAAAGAGGAGCTTCTGATAATTTGGAGTTAATGCTCAGAATCAGACATCTCTGGCAATTCAGCATCAAAACCAAAAAAGCCGATAAGGTATGCAAGGGCTTCTTTTCCCGTAATGGAATACCAGGAATGGAGGCGAATACTGATCATGTGCACGGTTCCTTGCATTTCTAGGTCTTCATGTCGCTACTTCACTTAAGGTTTTGTATTTTTTCAGTCAGATCTGAGAGTTCTCGAAGCACTGCTCACGTCTAAAATGCATGAATTGGCTTCCCTGAAAATAGCACTCAGCTGGAAAAAAACAAGAGTCACAAAAGTAAAAACTGCACCAGGGAATAAGAAAAAAAAAATCCTTTGTGTTTACATTTTGAATTTTTGAAGCACTTTGTTATCATCAAGATTAGCGTAGTGCAAGAAAATCTCGGTGGGCAGACTGAAAAGAAGCCAATTTTTGACAGCCTGGTTTTCCTTTTATTCTTTCATTCTACCATCTTCCCTACCTCTTGGTCATTCCTGCCCATCATCCTCATCTTTAGTTCATACTCCACTTCCCACACCACCTCACAAGCACTCTGCCCATCCTGACAGTGCGTTATCCTGTAGATACAAAGCAGTTCAGTTTTTCATACAGCCAGCCCAGAGCCGTAGAAGCCACGCATTATCCAAAAGACTAGACATTTCCAGACAAACTTTGCTAACAGCCAGTCATCATGCCCTGAGAAGGATGTGCTAATTAGAACATGAGCACATTTTTGCAACTTCTTTAAAACGTCATCTCAAGAGCTCCTTGAGTTTTCACGAGGAATAAAATCTCCTCCTGCTTTTTCCAGCAAGAGCTTTAAATCTACTGTTGCCTTCAGTAAGGTTTTCTACAGCCAAAGGCATAACATTTCCTCAAATTGTTACTGATGCTCTAATTAGGAGTGTAGCATTTGCCCTGGAAATATAATAGGAATCACAGATTATGCTATCCAAATTAGGTTCTTTTTCCCCCCTACCTGTTTGGAGACTATGCCAATTTAAGGCCTAACACACAGTTTACAGTTCATGCCCCCTCGGGGCTACAGTAACAACAGCAGATTTGCATGTAAGTAGATGCATCACAATTCTATACTGTCACAGCTTTGGGTTGATGATCACTTTGCCATTTCGCAGTGAACTCAGTGAACTGCAGTGAAGCTCCCTTGTTTTTAAGCCCAACCCACGCGTACATGGAAATCTCAGTTTCACATTCAATTTTGCCTCTTAAAGCAGGGTTTGAGCCCTCAAGAGTTGTGCAGAGAAGTTTGGAAATATGTGAGTGTTCAAAAAACAAAAATCAAAAGAATCAACACGTACATATTTTTTTTAAAGTCTATCTCTGTATTTTTCAAACCATCTCATGATTTCTGGATGCTCCAGATTGGACAGTCTGGCTACAGAGGAAGGATATTTACAGAAATTCAAAACAAAGAAGTATGGCAAGCGACAAGAAGGCTGTAAATACATGCATAGCTTCCTCTCTGTCAAAGTGTGGACTGTGCTGCACTCATTTGCAGACCTTCTGATTTAAAAAGCAGCTGGAAAGTAAGATTTCTCCAGGGATCATTAGTTGTGGAACTAATTCGCTCTCAGTTTGGTCATTTGTGAATCTTGTAGATATGCTCCCAAGTACCGAGGGAGGGAGCAACTGAAGGACTTCTGTTATTTAGTGTTTGAATGGGAGAGATCTAGTGTACTACATCTGAAAATGGATATTTATGTATTGGATGAAGTTTGCCATGAAAATTAAACTACGTTAAAGCGTAAGAAAGCACGATTGTGTATCTTTTAAAGCAGAAATACACGTCACTGCAGTGCTGATACTTGAAAAAAAAAAAAAACCAAAACAAAAAACCAACAACCACCAGAAATTACACATTTCATTATCAGACTGTGGTTCTAGATACATTTCTGTCCATTCAGGAAAAGAAGTTACAGGTCACTGCAATACTGGAATCTGTAGTTTACTTCACATGTCCAGATTATTTTCGCTGAAGTGAAAATAAAGTACCGGCAGCCGAGATTATCTCAGTGCTTTACAGACCATTACATAAAGAAACAAAGAACAGAGGGAGAAAGAGTTAAACGCCCAGCACAAATCTTGTCTCTCTGGTTCCTCACCCATTTATAACTGCCAAGCACTGCTGACTGCAGGACCTTTAGATCGGTCTAGGATGTTTCACTGTTTCATTAAGTGGCAACCTGTAAACTGCAATCTGGCATAGCTGCATTTGAAGAAAATGCACCCTCAACTGTTGCTGTCAAAACCCCAACCAACCTAAAAATGTGTATACATACACGAAATAAATAACCATTCCATATTTTCTGAATGAGCTACCCTTTCAAGGCTGAACATTGGAGTCCATAGTCAACTTCATTTCAAATTTACTTTAGTGTATACATTCAGCTGTTAAACGTTATGATCTGTTCTACCTTTATGAGATGATGGGTGAACTCTCTTTGAATAATACGTCTTACACAAATGTGGTTCTCAACTTCTTTGAAGTCCATGGTCAGGTTAACTCTTTCCACAAAGCACCTAAAAATAAAGTCATTGTGGATAACAAGTTGTACTAAATATAGACATAACGTGAAGAATGTCACTACGTAACAAATACATTTTAATAAACATACACTTTAAAGGGCTGGTGTGCCATGTTCTTCCAACCTACTCTCTATTCCACAGGAGTCTACATCTTCGTCTCAGAAATATAAAAAACAAAGCAGCCTGAAAAAAATCTCCAGTTATTTGCAAAGTAGATTCACTGAGGAGCTATTTTGGATTGACACTAGCATCACATTTCATTCTGACATTCTATAGTCTACTGTATTTAATCACAATCAATATTTACATTGCATACCTTTGATACGGATCAGATAGCATGTCACAGCTCTGACATTACACTCAGTGTAGACTGTTTCCATTCCTCCTTAGGATATTAAGATAATTCAGTCATCAAACGTAGAATTAAATAAGATTTTAAGACAGCAGGTGGCATCACTTAGTTATTTTTAACTGGTTTACACTGACCATTTACTATGCAGCATAATCCATTTTTGAAGATTAGTAAATGGAGCTCTATGAACAGCATAGAAAGTGACGTTTCAAAAAAGAAATAATTAGATGTCATCATTTTATCTATCTGGTTGCCTTGATCTGTATTGCCTTTCATACAGTCATCTTAAGAGCCCCCAGTTTCCCACAGCTGTGGCCGCCCTTCTTTGATTCACCAGACACTTCTGAGCCCCCAAGTGAGCCTCCTGCAAGCCACCAGCAGAAGGCATTCGTATCTTCACTAGATCAGCGAGAGTAATGGCTGGCTTGCAGAAATCTGGCAGATGTGACCACAGCTTAGTGGTAATTTACAGACTCTTTTCCTCATCTGTTCCCACTGGGATCACTATTAGAGCTACATCACGCCATCAGGCGCAAATTCACAAAATATTTTGAACCACTATTAGAGGAGCTGCCCATTCAACAAATCAGAGTTAACAAAAACGGTGAATGGTAGAAAAGCTCCTCGCGTCCATCTAGCATCACATGGGAAATAACAGCCAGGATGAAAACAGAGCCGGCTCTAAGCTTTGCGAGTGGCTGCAAAACAAGATCTGCTATTCTGTCTCATTTTCGTAATTTCCTTCTCCTTGTATAATACATAGGGTGATGTGAGAAAAGGGCAGAAAGAGACATTTCCTTTGTGTATTCAGATGATATAAAGATTTGAAAAGGTAAACTATAAAAACAAAGGTGTCTGTGCACAGGCTTAAACTGCTGTACAGAAAATGGGAATTCAGAGGAGGCAATGTACCAAGTCATTTTTTCTGATCCCTTTTCAGAAGAATAACAAAACCATTATGTTCTACTCAGGGTATTTAGAAAGTGGCTGTCACAGTAGTTCGTAGGTGTTACAGTAAGAGCGCGTGATCAAAAACGTTTTATTTTTCCAGGTGCCGTTCAGTTCGAACGCATGCAAGAATGCAGCGTGGGGATCTTGAGCTTAAGATGCCATCAGGGAGCAGGTGGGGGGACGTCCTTTAGCAGCCTGCGTGGCAAGATTTGTAAATTCAAAGATGGTAGCCCATGGTGCAAACCTAGACCAGAGGTGGCCCTGTGCTGGCCGATCCCTGCTAAGGGCCACTGCTAACCGACCCCTCCTGACCCACGTACTATTCCACGGAGCGCAACGGAGAGCAACGGGAGAGTCGCTTCAAACCTTGCATGACAGGGATGCGTGGGAAATGGGGAAAAGGCCATACAGAGGAGGGAAGAAATAAGCCAAATACAGGAGGAACACCGTCCTCCTCGGCCACACATCCAAAGCTCTGCTTTTCTTTACCCACTCCTAACTTTTCCTCTGGTCTTGTCTTTTTAAAAACTATTCAAATAGCCCCGCTGCACGCACTGTAGGAACTCAGAGATGCCAGCCTTGCAGGACACTTAGCAATTCTTTGCAGTGTTGCTAACAGTTTACCCTGGCTTGATGGATAAGTGCAAACACCCACCAGCATGCATGCTGAGTATTTAGGGTGCCTTTAATAGCAGCCAGGAGTTTGACCCAAACGTCTTCTGTCTGTAGTACGAGATTTTCAATGAAAAATGAATTATGAAAAACAACAGGGCAAAGCAATTTGTGAAGAAGCTATAGATTTCTTCAGAAAAAAAAAAAAAAAAAAACCAAACCAAAAAACTATATAGAAGACTGGAAACAAACATCAGAACTAATGAAGAGGTTATAAAATCTTTCCATTTTATCTCTTTGTAAAGATTTGCTTTCTCCCTCGGTGTTCAGACCAGCACATTAGCAGCACACTACCAAAGCATTCATCATCTTTCTTTCTCTCAGCCCAGGGAGGAAGTAAGCTTTTTCAGCCACTCAGAGCACATCATTATACTTCTGAAAAGCAAACAGAGCTGTAAGAGCTGTGAGGAACAGAAGAGGGAAGGAGGGAAGGTGTCAGTCTCTGATACAGTAAATTACAGAACCATTCTCAAATCTTTTTTCTTTTTATGGAAGTCACCCAAAGCGCTGGCACTGTGTGGATTTGACAATACCTTCCCTCCCCGCTCCGGGTTAATTTTTTTTTTTTTCCAAACTGCTAGTAATACAAATTGAATGTCATTTTTTCTCTGTAATAGAACGAATTACACATATAAATCTAACAGTAATGTGAGCCCAAACCAGGAGCACCATTACTAATGTCATGATAATTGGCATCTATACTCATTGTGGCCATATGCTTTCTGCTGAGTCAGTTCTGAAATACATGCTTGTCTAAAAGGTATGAGTATGAGACAGAAGACACGAGACTAAATTCCTAGAGGTCACTGAATAGTCAGTAATGTTATCTATAATATGATATAGTTGCCTACAGTAGCATGGGTAAGCCTCAAGCAATCTTGCCCTGTCCTATCTTACAGCTACAGCTTAACAAGACAGAAAATACGGACACAGAAATTAAAAACCACAAGGCACTAATCAAGGAGGTCTGTATTCAGTGTCACAAGTGATGCGGGGCAGACTTCAAATTTTAAGTGAAGCATATACGTTTAAATGTCAGACCATATTTTAACATTACTTTGAGGTCTAAAATGACACATAAAGATCTAGCAGGGCTTTCTAGAACATCTAGCAGGGCTTTCTAGAACATCTAGCAGGGCTTTCTAGAAATGTCAGACCATATTTTAACATTACTTTGAGGTCTAAAATGACACATAAAGATCTAGCAGGGCTTTCTAGAACATCTAGCAGGGCTTTCTAGAACATCTAGCAGGGCTTTCTAGAACATCTAGCAGGGCTTTCTAGAACAGAAGCAAGTCAGTTGCCTAAGCCCTATTGCAATCAGTAGTTATTAACTCAGCAGTCTGTCCAAACAATGTGGAAAAACCACCGGGGACTTCTCATACATTTATGTGCCCAGGCATTTCCAAGTAGCCGGCCTCTAGGTACAGGTGAACTGCAGCCCGTTAAACTTCCTCAACACTGCAGCCATTCTGCCCCGTTGGATGAATTTTGTGGAAACCAAACCTCATAATCAAACTACTTATTATATTCTTTATGCAGAGACACGCACGCACATAAACGGTGAAAAAAACATTTTCTAAAATTGCAGGGCAAGTTCTGTAGACACGCCTGCGTTATTTCACATTCGGCTACAGCAAGCTTTTGAGCTAACCTGTGGACATAGAATCATAGAATCAGTGAGGTTGGAAGGGACCTTTAAGATCATCAAGTCCAACCATTAACCTACCCTGATAAAAACACCACCACTCCTAAACCATGTCCCTAAGCACCTCATCTACCCTTTTCTTAAACACCCCCAGGGATGGTGAATCCACCACCTCTCTGGGCAGCTTATTCCAATGTTTAATAACCCTTTCAGTGAAAAAATGCTTCCTAATATCCAATCTAAACCTGCCCTGACATAACTTGAACCCATTTCCTCTTGTCCTATCACTTGTCGCCAGGGAGAAGAGGTCAGCTCCCAAAAGCATTACATTCTCCCAGCTTACTTCTGGCAGGGATAAAGATGTCTCCAGAGCTCCACTACTTCTCAGGGTGAACCCCTACAGGATTCCCTTCACGATTTGCCTTCCCGCACCTTCCGAATTATCTCCTTCCCAAACCCTCCTTCCCCTTTTTCCGGACTAGTCTTCCCGGCTAAATTCTGGATTTAAATAAACAGCGAGAATGGATGGTTTCTCAAGCGAGTAACAATCTACTTACACTTTTATCCCCGTCTCGGCCTTCCTAGTTGGTTTGCGGACACCTGTGCAGCACTCGCCAGCGGCCTGGCGGTCTCCTCGCTTCCTTTAACAGGGTGCAACTCTGAAAACCTGAAAAATTACCTCCTCCTTTCTGTCCTTTGCAGCGTTTTTAAAGTGCTGGTGGGCGGAGCGGAAAGTCTCCCTATCTCGTCGTGTGAGAAAAAGCTAAAATTCCCATCAGAAGTGACTCACCGACATTAATCATATATACACCAGATTGAAAGGCACTCAGAACATGAAGCTTGAGTCTCAGTTAAGCAAATGAGAAGCAAATTGCTCAGCACTCTCATATTATTTTAACTGCCATATCTGTGTAATTTTGCACAGTGGAGCTGAGGAATACAAATTTATTGTTTCTAGCACTGAACTCCTATAGAGAGGTGCTGCTGAATCTTTTGGAAGAACAAACAGCTGAGTATCGTGCAACTGCCTTTATTCTGAAATTAATAAGCACCAAAGTGAAGATTTTTGTATACAAGACATTCGCTTCACTTACCACCTAGTTTAAGCATTAGAATAAATATCTTTATTGCTTAACCAAGCAGACGCACACCAGAATCTTCAGTAACTAAATTACACTGCAGCTTGAGATACTGCATCTTCTGTTTGCTTCTCACTGGGAATATTGTGAGTTTTTATTCAGTAATACTAAATCCAAGTCCAAAAATCCCAAGAGTACTTACTGTTTAGATTCAAGACTACAGTTAAATGTTGGGGCCAAGGGCATTGAAGTTTTCTTCTCTTCTTAGAGAAAAAAAGAAAAAAATCCTGCCATCTCTGAAATGTAGCTTGAGAATGAGAGGATTTATTTTCTTATTTAAAAAAAAAAAAGACAACAAAGTCACATTGGAAAATATATACATCCTACTGAATTTACAGAGCAGGGAATTTCTCCTTCATACTATATATGCAATACTGCTCTATGTTCTTCACAAAGTGGACTCGGACTTTTTGTCTTTCTGGTGTTTTTAACTTTGCCTAATATTAACTATCCAGGTCCCACAGGACTATACTCAGAACTACATATGAAGTATATCCTATTAGCCATAAGAACAAGAGAATAATTATAAAAAGGGAACTACATTCCTCCCATTTTTCAGGGAAGTATTCTAATGCCCAGGAAGTAGATTATGATCTGTCACAGTCCTGTAAATTCAGAATAAATCAAGTGTTGCTCTAAGATTACCTCAGCATAAAAGAAATCAAGGTCTTATTGCAATAAAGTGCTTAAGCTACTGCCAAGTTAACAATTTCTATCGGCATTTAATTATAGTGTGTTTCCTGAAGCTAAGGCACAGATTTAGCATGAGCAAGGCTACTCTGAGCAAGAGACTTGTTCTGTTCAAATCAACACTCATCTGACAAATAGCTCTAATACATAGCAACGAGTGACACGGAAAACTGGCCAAGGATGTAAATTTAGCTCGTCACTGAATGTTAAAGAATATCCAGAGTAAGAGTCCTGGTCAAAAACTGGGATCTGCTAAACTTTACACATTTCTACACCTCTAGAGGAAACGTTTGTATGACTTCAAAGCTTCAGTCTCTTCTAGCTCCTCATACAACGGAAAAGCTTGCTGCTTTGGATAGATTGCATGTGTGGCTTCTGGTGTTCCCCCTCCCAAATCTTAACAGCGAGTAAGTCTCCAGGAATGAGACAAGTGATGATCTCACTCTCTGTGACATGGACTATGGCTTTTTGTATATATATGCTGCCTCAGAATTAGGTTACAACCACTCACTTTGTGAAGCTCCTTGAGGTGGACTGCTGATGAGCCTCCATCCTTTGAAAAAAATCAGCGGCTTGAATTGGTCATCCAAAAATTGAGGTACCCCAAGCCACTATTGACTTCTGAGACACCTGGGTCTGCCTGTACATCATGCAAGAAAACAAAAATCCAGAAAGTAGATTCCCAAACTGACCATGATGCCACATTAAAGGATCCCTAGTCATGCCAGTAAATTAAATTAAGTTAGCTAGTGAGAAAGGAGTTAGGTGGGAGCTGCCCAGCAGGGTGGAGCTGCTACAGCACGCCAGTATAGACCCCATACCTTCTCTCCCTGTTGTATATGCACAGGAAGACAATCTTGCCCTAAAGGAAGCTCACATCAGTCTCTCAGCAAACGTTAGCAGGAGCAGGACCATGCACGTTTATTCTGCTTTCACACCATGTTTAGCAAAGTTTTTCTACTAACATCTTAACTGGCAAAAAGGCTTCACAAACTGAAAGCCTTTCCACAAGGGTTAAACAAAGCCCAACTCGGGTTCACAACTTTTCTCCTACGGTTCCTGAAGGTATTTATTTTGCAGATTCAGTCAGTATTTAGTAAAGCAAGAAAGACAAACACTCTGATTTTTGGTGACTAGGCTTTTCCACAGTCTTTTGACATGTTCGAAAAGAAGAACTCCACAGAACAGCTTAGAGACATCGTAAGTTGCAACTGTCCCTGAAGAATAAGTCGTAAGGAATATCAGCTTGGTTGTTACACAAGATCCTATAAAGACAAAATCAGAAGGCGGCAAACCTTCCTTTCTTACTAGACTTTGAGAGCATAAAGAATGACTATGCTTGATTTTATTTTAAAAATTAACACTTCTGCTGACCTCTGTCCTAAGTATTAGAAATCAAGTGGGAATAATACCTCACATCATTGAAGACTTCTAACTATTAAAAGCAGATCAGCTGTGGTTAGTTTGTAAGCTAAATTTGTAGCAACATACACAGCATACTGAATCCACAGAGCAGCAGAGGGGACCAACCCACAGTCGCATAAAGTATCTAGCTCTCAGTAATCACTAATTTACACGGGAGGAGACTAAGGCAAGAGGTTTGGGTTAAGATACCTAACACGGGCTGTACATAGGTGTTTAAATTTAGGCCAGGAAACTGCCCAGGCACATACAGCCCTTCTGGCACGATCAATGAAATCTCAGTCTAGTCAAACCTCCGTACCTCAGCCCCGCCACAGGACTCTAAGGTCCACACAGCAGTGATTCAAAAGGGGGAAAGTTCAGAAGGTGATCTCCCAGAGGTACATCTAAAAGGCCACGTGCTTACAGGACAGAGGGGTGACCCACGGCTTTCATTCAAAAACATGGAAACAGGCTCTTCTTTTATAGAAGAACCTCATGGCCAAAAAACTAAGCAGATATGGGAATATATTTCTGTTAAAAATAAAAAAAAAAAAGCAAGCAAACAAAAAACCCCAGAAAAACCACCACCACACACATTAAAAAAAAAAAAAAAAAAACAAAACCCAAAAAAACCACACCACACAAACCAAAAAACCCACACCATCCAAACAAACTCAACAACAAACAACACACAACCAAAGTACCCACACTACCAGCCAGTGCAGGTATAAGACAGATGAGGAGGTCCCTAGTCTTAGGGTATTCTCTAACCCAGTGGCTTGTAGCTTTTCCAAGAAATTGGACTTTGAACCCCCTACCAGGCCACACTGGAGAACAGTGAACCTGCGTTGTCTGGGTCTTATGGGGCTCTGTCTGGCACACTGGCAGGTCTCGGTATGGCACCTGCTTCTTCCTTTCCGTTGCATAATGAGGTGAGGCACTTACCCAAGGCCCCATTTTCCCCTCCAAAAAAAGCCAGGTGTATCAAAAGTCCGTGTTACGACTTTGCAGCTTGACGCTTCCCTCCCTATTTTAACCTAGCCCCACGGAAATTGTTAAAGGTCAGAAAGAAACCATCTGTAGAGGCAGGAATAGAAGTCCACAGCCAATCTCAGACCCAGACAGCACCCCGCTACCAACTGCGCAAGTATGAGCGCATCATTCACGACCCAGGGCTTAATCCTTTCTCTGCTCCAGACGCTTTATAGCGACTGTTGTGAGACAGGCTGGAACGCAGTATGAAGCTTTTTGTGCTAAATTTCAAGTACGATTCTGTACTCTTATGACTCTGGTTCCTCTTTTTTTCGTCTGTTTAGAAACATACTGAGGTAACATACGCTATAAATAAAACAAATGTCTTTGAAGAAGGCCTCAGATGCTCAGGAAGTCCTTTGCAGTTTGTGGTTCAATCTGTTTCCTCTCCAGTTTAATCTGACACATTGTCTTGTTAAGATCTGTGTGGTGCCTCAGATATTTTCAATTAGTCTTACTAAGATCAATTTCCTTCCCATTTAGACCAAATGGGAGTTTTCATCCATGTTATCTGGACTTTTTCCACTGATCAGAGAACCAGTCCTAAATTGACAATGTATTAATATGGGGAAAATAGAAAGGGGATGATCTGAATATGGATAATCAGAAATAACAAGGTTATCGAAACAGAGAACTCAAATGAAATCCGAGTCTCTTGGAGTCAAGAGGAAGATTTCATTTTTTGCGCTTACACTTCATTTCTAGCCTTCTTATGGACACCAAAATACGTGCTTGCCTTTGTTCCCACCTAATGATCCAAGAGTCTCAGGAAAAGTATGTCGGTAAATAGGAATAATGACTAGTCTTGATTCTGGTATAACAAGAAAAAAACCAAACAAGGATAACGAAGAATTGTAGAAGCAAGAGTTGAATGCCTGAGGGGAACAATTCACGGGAAGCTAATGAGTACCCAATATGAGACCGAGTAGGAAAGCAAAAGGGTCAGACTATGAGACCTATGGAGGAAAAGCAGAAAATGTAAACCAGGAGACTACAGAATGAAATAGGGTATTGACAAATGACAATGAAAAATTCAAGGTATTAGAAAATTAGTAGAATTGAAATGAGCAATCAGATGCAGGAAGGCAGAAAAGAGAAAAAGGCCAAAGAGTGTCATGAATAATTTAAAAAAATAATGTACTATTGAAAAAGAATGACAATGTGATATACAAAACTCAGCAGCCTGTCAAATTTTAATTATCTTTTCAATTACTAATTAGGCCTTCTCATTGATTCAATCAAATGACAAACTTTCAAGAGTTTTAATGTTATTGGTGTTTTTTTCCCCCCGCTATTATCTGCTCATCACAGTGGAGAAACAGAATCCCATCAAAGAGCAGAATGGGACATTTGCTGCAAGATCACCTCTGCCCCTTGATACTACAGGAACCCTGAGTAAACACCTATCCTAAATGAAGAAAATGGCGGAAATGTCAATGACATCAGTGGAGTAGGATTTTACATGTGTTCGTGACCCATAAGCCTCTCCGAGAAAGCAACCTATCTAAAACGGAAGTTCTCTTTAATATTCTTGTTGGTAGTCTTAACTGGAATAATTACTTCTCCAATCACACAAGCACTGAAGAGAACGCAGGCGATGGGCATTAGCAGGCACACAGCCACACGATGCCCAGCAGTGGTACCTGCACACGACCGCACCAAGTTACACACGTACTCATTTGACACATTTCCATTTCTTCCTCCTAGCTCTCCGGACCCAATTTCCTTTTAATCAAGTGAGGGACAGAAAGACGCTGGCTGGTCCAGTGCCAGCATTGTCACCTCTGCACCACCTTTTCTCCCTCCTCTCTGAGGAGCAGCGCCGGGATACAGGGAGGGTAAGGAGGAACGCCTGGCATTTCCCCTGCAGCCTTGAAAGCGGCAGCGGAGGTTAGAGCAGCACACAGCTGTCAGAGGTAGTGCTGGAAACTAATGCCCAGACCAAAGTACAAAGGAAGATAGCTGGAACTTGGCCCCTGCTCCTTTGGGGATAGCACACAGAATCACGGAATGGTAGGGGTCGGAAGGGACCTTCAGAGACCATCTAGTCCAACCCCCTGCCAGAGGAGGTTCACCTACAGCAGGATGGACAGGAATGCATCCAGGTGGGTTTTGAATACCTGCGGAGAAGGAAACTCCACCACCTCTCTGGGCAGCCTGTGCCAGTGCTCTGCCACCCTCAAAGTAAAGAAGTCCCTCCTCATGTTAAGATGGAACTTCCTGTGTTCCAGCTTCTGCCCGTTGCCCCTTGTCCTCTCGCTGGGCACCACTGAAACGAGTCTGGCCCCATCCTCTTGACACCTGCCCTTTCGATATTTATAAGCAACAGTGAGATCCCCTCTCAGTCTTGTTATTGACAAGCTACAGAGAAAAAGCCATTTGCCCTCCTTTCACTTACGCTGGCTTTCAACTACGTGTGTTACATCTTGAAAACATAAATGAAGGTGCACTGGCTATGGGAACATTATCTCATTTTTGTGCAACTACTTTTGCTAAAATTACGTCAACAGGTAGTTTCTTCATTTCAGACAGTCTTAAGTCTTTTTGCTCGAATTCGGTGGGAACACCTGTGCAATCTGTACCACAGTGAAATCACATGCACTAAAAACTGGCCCACTGTCAGAACGAGCCTCTGACGAGACCCAATATGTAGACACTCGTGCTTACTCTGGAGCAACCTGGGGAGGCATCCTTTATCTCTTCTTCTACTTTAATTTAAGTACTTGGAGACTAATTCTTTCAATAAATCTTAATGCTTAATTAAGAAAGAAGACAGTGGCCATAATCTCTTTTAGAGAATCCAGTACTAAATACAAATGCACCTCCGGAACAGATGTTGTTACAGATTAGCTATAATTAATATTATATTGAAAATGGACATAATTGAATTAAATTGATACTGTATATCTTGCGAACTCTGACAAATTAAAAACTCCTGTTCCCAGCTATATGAGAACAGAAGGTTTTCTGTATATTGCAGCCAGCGCACAAAATGCACCAGGGCAAACGGAAAGATTAAATGCCGTACTCTGAAAAAGCTAAGTCTGAAAGAGACACCCATTGACTTCTGTGCTCATGGTCACTAAAAGGCAAGGACACATTTTACTGAGCAAAACTGGGTTTCAACCGATAGTAAAAATGCTCATAGCACCTGAAGTTTTGCTGGAGACGAGAGAAAAGTTCAAAGGCAAGCTAACTGCAACTTTTGCAATGGAGAAGGCAGCAGCAAGAAGATTAATCTTGTGCATTAATCTTGGCATTCCTCAGAAGTGACTCAGGCCCGCAGAAGAAAACATTCCCACTATCTGGTTAGAAAATGTCATGTTTCCCACACGGAAGGGAGGAGAGGTGCCGAGCAGCGCTGGTTTTACTACTTTCACCCTGAGGAGTCTGTTTGCAGACCCTTCAGCTGTTCGGGGTATCAAACCGCTAAGGAATACAGTTTCCATTTGCCAACAAAATTTAAAGTAGCCCTCACGTGTACAATAAGCCCAAGTCAGAGCATTCCTGAACAATTATTTAACAAGTTATAATTTATTATAATAATCCTTGGTAAAAGCATCTTAGAACCATAGGCAGCTGCAAAGTAGAAGAGATGCTAAATAACTCCGTAGCAATACTTGTTTACACACTTAAAAGCTATAAATATCTACTTAACACGATGAGAAGCATAAAATAAGTCCATCCAGCAACAAAGAGTAGGAAATACCCTTGGTGAGCTGGAGGAGGGAGAGAGGCCAGAAAGCCACCTGCAGCACCTGAACCTCCACCATTTCTCGCGCCTGAGCCAAACAGCTCCTTTTTTCAGCAAACGCCCAGGTCTGCCGGGAGCGCTGACCGCACACCGCTCCCATTCACCTCCATAAAAGCCCAACGCAGTTCCCAACTGGGAAAAAACCAAACCAAACAAAACAAAACATTTCAAGGGTCAGGTTTGCAAAAAGGGCAGTCAGTCCTGACGCTGCCCTCTTAAACCTTCAAGGCTGGCCACAGAAGCGAGAGCGTCCCGCTGGGAAGTACAAGAAGTAAAAAGAGTGACAACCCACCGCTTTCCCAACCGCCAGCGCGCCGAGGAAGCAGCTGCTCAGAGCAGCCCCTGAGAAGCGGCAGATGCGGGTTGTCCCAACTTACACCACTTCAGAGCGCCAAGTGACTACGCTCGTCATCCAGGAAAGGCTCGTAGCCCGCTCACCCTCCTCAGGATACGAGTGCCAACATGGATATTGCGACACGTAGAAGAGTGAGCAGGAGGTGGGTTACGCCAGAAGCGGGTGCTCAGGGTGCCTGCCCCGGGGTCGAGGTGTTTGCTCCTCAGCATCACCCTCTCCCACCCGTCTCGCATCTCACGGGAGACTCCGGGTGGATTTGAAGACAGGATCGGCAGGAAAAGCAACTCAGCACTGAAAGTTCATTTACCGCCTTCGTAAAACCACCTTCATAAAACACACAGGATAGCAAGGCAGAAGACTCAAAAATGCCTCCTGTAGAAGCAGGTAAAAACCCCCAAAGCTGAACCACTCACAAAACAAGAAGGAATCGATATGAAACAATCAAACTATACAGAACACTTATGGTAAGCAACAGGTTGCGATTTATTCATTTAAAAAGTATTTCTCAATACAGTTACTCAGCTAAGCCTCTGTTTTGTTTATTAATGTGACAGAAAGTTCAATTGAGAATGATTTTTCTCTATTTTTATTTATACACGTGGGAACCATTTACAATTCAAATGCATTTTTTGTACTGTGTCTCTGAATGAAAATTACCAGTTTGGTCTGAATAGGTTTTCTTTACCAGCTTAGGTCTTTCAGTAATTGGTTTTTCACAACATAATGTATTGAGAAAGGACTGAGATTATTGAAAATAATTGTATTGGCAACCAAAGAAGGCAAATTATAAAGAGCAAATATTTCAAGTTTTTAAAGCCAAGTCCTCCTATTATGAATTGCATTTCCAACTTTCCTCCACTTTCCTTTATTAAATATTTTAGTATACTCTACTGGAACAGAAATGTTGTACAAGGATACAAAATACTCTTTAAGTCCTTTCCCTCTTGTTATCTTGCACACTAGATCAGTCACCCCACTTCACAGCTCAGCTGAAGAGTTGTAACAAAAAGTGGAGGCAAAATAAGTTCGAAGAACGCCACCATAAAACATGCAATTCTTTGCTGTTTCAAAGAAATTCAAAGAGTTTTTTCCATTTCTCACACTATAGTAAATGATATAAGACAAAAGAATGGAATTTATGTTATTAACAGATTTTCCCATCTGTCTCCCGTGTCTCACTGCGGTTTACAAAATCCTTAATCACGTTTGGGTTTTTTGTTGTTAAGGGTTTTTTTTTTTTGGTTGCTGTTGAGTTTGGCACAGACAAGGATGAAGTGCCACCAAGACATGACCTATTCTATATGAAAAAATAAAATAAAGGCTTGTTACTAGCTAAGTGTTTATTTTAATCTGTCAACAGGTTACAAAGAAAGCAACAAGATGAAAGTGAGGTAGCATAAAGAAAAAAAAACTATATCAACTGCATTAATTACACTGATGAGTTTCCAAGGTGATTTTAAGAATGAATGCTTTCATAAAATGTGTATATTACAGACTTTAAATTATATATGTGTACATGAAAGACTATAACACTTATTTCAAGAGAGACTACAACACAGGAAGATTTTCTTACATTCTTCTAATGAAGTTACAAACTCCAATAACTTCCCTCCCCTCCTGTCACCAGGTGCCCAATAATTCCACCAAAAAGGAGGGCCAAGTAGGCATCCACACATATTCATTTGCCATTCGTTTTTTTCTTTTGTCCATAGCCCACTAATTATCCTAATCTGCACACATGCTAACCTACATACTGGCTAACTTTTCTTAAGTACCCTTCATAAACGTACAGCACATTGATGTGAACTTGGGGAAGGATTATAGAGAACTTAGTAAAGAAACGTACTCATTTCATCAATATGTCTGACAGCTTCACTAAAAGATTTTACTGGAAAGATATTATTCAGCAATAGGAATCTTAAAACCTAGTTAACCTTAACCCAGCAGGGTAGAAATGACAGATCTTTGTTTAGTTTGGAGTGACTGTTGTTCTAATGCTTTAAAGCATCTCAACTGTATTAGAAAGGCATTTCTCAGAAGGTCATTCGCATGCATAGCCTAGAAAAACAGTAATAAAGCAAGCTGCTGATCTTTAATAATTGAAATAAATAAAGATAATGCCAGATATTCTCTGACTCAATAGAAAAAATAGGGAAAATCAAACCACTGAGAAGTGATGTGCCACAAAAAGTCAGTAAAAGAGAAGGAAGAATATTCAGTTCTCCTGACATGTTACATTTGCCCCAGGATGGGAGATTCCACCTCAACTTAAAGGAGTCCAACAGACTGTAAGTTAGGACAGCTATAATTTAAGATTTGTCATAATACAATTATTCTCTATAGAAAATTAAAATCCGGGGTTTCTTTGATCCCTATTTTAAACAATGAACTAGAAAGCTTAGAATGGTAAATGTTAAAGAAGCAATCCTTATATAGCTCCAGATCTTAAAATGCAAACTTTCAAAAAAGAGCTCTTCAGGTATATCTCATGCCATCAGTTTGGTTAGTAAGATACTGAAAATTTAAGAGTAGAAATATTCTATCAAAGTCAGTGGGACTACACATACTGAGTTCAGTCACACAGGATTTTATCTTAATCTTTAATGCTGATACTCCAGAACTGCCCACGTAACTACTTTCATGGTAGATAAAGATGAACAATGCAACCTACGTCCTTTATCACCATAGTTAACCATTACTCACTTCTTCCATTCAATACAGACTGACTTCTTGATCTACAAAATCTCCTGGTCACCTATCAAAACATGACCCACTCACTCCACTGCTTATTCAGGGATCTTTCTCAGGAGTCATTTGACCTGCTCCTCATTGATCTTGTCCCTTTCCCTGAAACGCTTTTCTTCTAACCCACTTGATCTGCCTGGATGGGCTCTACATTCGCTTTTCTTCATTTCCTCCTCTTAGACTTCTTGACGCTCTTCGACATGTCTTCTTCCTCACTTTCTTTACGCCCATACTAGATCCTAGCAATGTAGTAACAGAATAGGATAATTACTTTGAAAACAGAAGCATTAACCTCTCGACTAATCCCACTATCGCATTGCTTCCCCTGCTTCTACCCTTCTTACTCACGCAGCATCCATCAGCAGTCGTCTGATTTTCCGTTGAAACCCGGGCGGACCAGGCAGCTGCTGCAGCGTTGCCACTGGGTGAACTCGCTGGTAAGTCCACAGCCCAGAAGCCCGTGCTCATGCTGCAAGCCTCTAATGAATATGAATTAGGTCGCCCTTTAATGACAAAAGAACAAACCACCTCTCGCGTATCCTGGAGTAAAAGCATCTGTGATGGACAGAAACTACTTAACAGCCCATACGCAGCAAACTAACAATTGAGTTTATTTTGATGTAACTTGCTTACATTTCAAAAACGTAAACTCTTCAGGAAAGCTGTTTCAGGTCTCGCTGTCACTTACACCAGGGATCTTCAGAGTGTATATTTTCTACCACTTTCAGCTGCTTTACATTGCCAGAGAAATGTAAAGGAATGTGATTGCAAATGACAACCAAACCTTTTACATTACATGTGATGGAAAATGCAGCAGAACAGATACATATGATAAAATAATCTTCCATCCGAGACAGATTTCATCAGACCCCACAAAAAGCCTTGTTTCTGTTATTTATTTTAACCGTGAACAATCTATCTTTGGGGTTTTTTTTATGAAGGAGACTAAAAATTAAATATTCTCATCTCATAAATAATGCAATAGAACCACACTGTAGGTACTTCAGAGCAACTAAGGATGTTTAATCACTTTTCTTCTAGGATTCTCCCTTAATTTGAGGTTTCAAAAGTTATACAGCATGTCAGCAAAAATAATGCACTGATGGGAATATTCTGACAGAAGCACAGATATCTGCCGCTGCCACGTTCTCAGTCATTTTCTTTAAAAAAAAAAATACAAAACCTAAAAGAACATTTAACAACAAAACTATCATTTATTTTCAAATACATCTTTCCATATGTGCTAACTAGCTCCTGTGCGTCTCTGTGGAGGAGCTATTAGACAACTTTGCAACTAGATGTGAATGAAAGAAAATTAAAAAAGGTCTCTAAATGCTCTACCCTGCAAAGGTCTTAGTACCTGAAAGGCAAGAGGTTCCCCGGGTGCTTAACGCCTAACAAGAACTTTCCATATCTCTCAAAACCAAGCCTAAAAGAGCTTTTTATTTCTTGATGTCAACCCATTTAATGCAATGCTAGCTCCTTGATTATGTGTATTTTGGGAAATGAGAGCAGTGTCCTGTCTTCAAATAAATCTTTACCTTTTCATTCCACACAGTTCTCAGTACCTTTTCAGCCATATATGCCTACAGCTCACTTTGCGTGAATTAATGTGACTTTCCCATAAAAGCTGGCTGGAACACCATAAACAAGCGTTAAATAAACTCCTTGGAAAGCAAAGCTCAGCATGAGATAGAGACTCCCCACAGCCACCCCACCTGGCAGCAAGAAGGCAGAGGCCACCGCAGCCGCTTGTCCCCACCACTCCAAAACTAAGTGAGGCATTCCAAGGCAGCGGTTCTTGTAAATATTTTGAATGTCACATTCACAAGGAACATAACTGGGCAATTGAGTGCACCACCGTTATGAAAGTTACTCTGAGAAGGTGCAGGTTTTATTAGAGCCAATGCTTTCTGCTTCCCTGCTCGTGACAACTCCAGGGCAAGCATATAGCTGAATTTTCACAGTTTTTCTCTCATTTTTCAAGTTACAGAGCAAAATACATGTAGAACATCCTAAAAATCGGGCAAAAGACAAACAACTTACAAGCACTTCTGACAGCACTTGCCTAAATAAGCTGGCGGTTGTCCCTTAGCTTTCCACAAACTGTACCAAAGAAGGTCGCCTGCGTTTCGAGCCAGCGAGCGGAGCAGCTTCAGACCAACCGCATCCTTCTGCCCTTCTCTCTCTTCTCAGGTCTTGCTTTACGTTTGCCTTTACACACCGCAGTCTGCCATTTTCTCAGCCTGCTAGCTCTCCTTTCCCCTTTAAATCCCATACACCAGTAAATCAGCCCTCTCACCTCCCACTCGTGCGTGGTGCCATCTCATTGAACCTATTTGGAAACCTACACGGCTCGCCCCCTCATCTCCCACCAACCGCAGCAGCCTCCATGTCTCCCGCCTCCCTAAACCCTCGCACGTACACAACCCCGGCTAGGAGGGGAAGACATCGGGGGCCTGAAGGGAACCGGGTCGTCGAGAACTGCTCTGAAAGACGATTAAGCAACACACATTTCCAGCATAGCTGCTCTCTGCGTGCATTCACCAGGTCCAGGGAGATCACACGGCAGAGACAGAGTCTCTCCTGGCTGGGGAGGCTGTCTGGAGCAGGAATTACAGAGTGAGGACAGGAGCCTCCCTCAGGGCTGGGCCTCTGCCAAGACGAGGCAATGGGATGAAAGGACCTGACCTCTGAAACTTGCCTGAGGATTAAATGAGCTTTTTCACATTGTGTACGAATGTAACTGTTTTGATTGTGGTTTGCCGTCCTACTAGACTGTAATAAGAGTGTTTCTCCCAGCATAAACCAATTACATCAACAGCCCAAAGCGTCACGGGGCTGCATGCACACTTCCTCCACGAGCATCTCCTCTGCGTGATACACAACTGTCGCACCGACCCCTCTTCTTACCAGGGAGGAACAACCCTCCTGGCCCACAGGCAGGACAGGCACGGGCAGGTCACCACAGGCAGGTTCTTGCTGGACACCGTCACGGTGCTCAGTCGGGTCAATATAAAAAGAGACGTTCTTATTACAAGTAAAAATTTAGTACAACAAGGATCCTTCAGATAATTTTTTTTAATGACCAAATTTCCTCATTCTCTTCCCTAACATGACCGTCATCGGTAATGTCTTCTCAAATGTGAAGATGACAAAGGGCTGGGCTCCAACACCTTTATCAAAGAAAATACAGATGCATGAGGAGAGTTGTTTTGTAGCTTCTAAGAATATTTCAAGTAACGGAGAGTCAAAAGCAGATATGATAACACCACTTGACAGAAAGCATCATGCTGCCTAAAGAACAAAGAGTGATTATCTTAAATAACAACAGATGGGGCCAATCTCTTCACCCAAGGTGACAAGTCACAAGTAGAAAGCATTCCGCCTTTTCAACACCCCACCTAAAACCCTCCAGTTAGTTACGCTCACAAAAAATTTTAGCACCATTGTACGCTCACAAGGGGCTTCTATTGGGCTAGGTCCCCACCTCAAAAGATGCCTCAGCAAGAAGTGACCCTTCCCACTCTTACTGTGGCAGGCAACACGCAAGTACAGCAGCACACACTTGGCCATTTACCACACGTAAAGCATGTGCCAACTGCTACCCCTCAGGAGGCCCCACGTCTGCCTTCTCAGTACTACCAGCGAAGAGGCAATTCCTAAAGCAGAGTCTGAAAAAAATCCAAAAGAAGTAACTTCTACTATCTGGATGATTTAACTGATGTAAGCCAGAATAGCCTTTCTGTCATATAGTGATACACCGAGCCTGGCCCTGTTAGCTATAAATACATCCAGCGTAAGAATAATCGCATACACTGCCAGACTAAAGAGGATTTTGTGTACGTGGCAATCAGCCGTGGTCATCTTGACTGAGACACTGAAGGAACTGCAGAAAAAAAAAAAAAAACAGAGGTATGAAGTCTTCTGTAAAGATACAGTGGTAGAATTAGTAGGTCACATCTAACATTAATTTCACTTTACTGATGAAGACATTCTCCAATAGACTGGGGAACACAGCCACAGACTCCCACAAAAGGGAGAAAAGGCGTTCTCCCTTTTCTGCTAAAGAGCTCAGCACTCTGCTCCTTCTTTCCCTTTTCCTTTCACTGAGTAGAGATGGCTGGTCCACCTGGTTGTATCTCAGCAACTTCAGAACTGGTTCATTCTCTCGCAACAGCTGCGCTCTTCACTACAGGTACACATGGCTCATCACAACAGTCTGTGGTTAGAAGACACTACCAGTCTTCTATGGGATCTTACGCCCAATGTAATACTTTAACTCTCATTTCAAAGTCCACCTCCTCTTTGGACCAAACTGTCATTTTTGCAGAAGAGTTATTAAATATTTATAACTGTTAATGTATAGACTCAGGCATTTCTCTTTTGTATTCCTTATCTAGTTGCTACTGTGTAAAACTGCCTGTTGATGAACAGCTAAAGGCAAGTTTAATTCTTCATTATTGCGTTGAACATTTGGAGCAAAACAAGGAACTACTTTGGAGTTTTCAACCTCCTAACGCATCTTTCAGGACTACACCACCACTATGAGCCTAAAAATGACTAAACCTTTTAAATACTGTACATCTCTGAGATAAAAAAGTATCTGCTGGCAGCAAGTCAAGGGGAAAAAAGAGTTCTGCATAGGACTTTCATATTCATTTAAGTACTTTGGCTCCAAATACAGAGGCAATATTAGCTGTTTTCATCACTGATACGGTGTTATTAGAAAAAAAAAATTGAATCATTCTTTTGATATCCTACTTTGTCTTCAAGGCTGGGCTTCAAGGCTTCAGTACTTTTGAGTGTTCACCTATTAAAGCAATTAATTCTTTCATGTATTGGCATTATATGGATAATAAGTTTTCCTTAGAAGAAGAAAAGCGTGAACTGGAAAAACAGGATTATCATTTTGACAGTCTTCCGCATTTAGAAAGGTAGAATTGCAACTTTGCATCTGACAAATAAATATTTAATGCCTTTTTAAAAGCATTATGGTGCAAGTTCCAACGAAAATGTTACAGAGCATCATTGATTTCCTTGCTTTTGTTTCAGAACATTATACCCGCTTGATAAAGATTTCACGAGGTGCCTTGTGGATGCAGCATATCTTGCTCCCGAAACACGCATAAAGCTTTCCAGCTTCCTTTATTTCACAAACATGAAAACACAAAGAGTGTCGAGCTGCAACCCAGCACATCTTAAATAGGAAGCTCAGAGTAGGTACAGGTACCACGTCTGCCCCTGAATCTTACTAATTTTTGTTGGTTTACAAGCAAGTTTGTGGCGTTTTTTCCTTAATGAAAGTGAAAGATCGACACTAAAAAGAGAGAAGACTTGCATCTGTAAACCATCCAGGGGAAGCGGGTAGATAATAACAACAGATCTACCCTGGCTTTTGAGAACAAGACCAGTTCTCCTTGTGTCAAAGCCTTTTGGATACTCGCTCACTTTTTGGTGTAAGGTAAGACACTAAGGTACCCACGATAGAGAAAGCTTAGTGCAGACCAACGCTTGTGGATTCCTGTCTACGCTGTGTGCACAAACTGAGCACACAGTATTGATTTCAACCCTGGGACCATGCTTCCTAGCAGATCACTGCAGTTACGTCAAGCAGCCATCACGAGGCTCACAAGCCGGCTAAAGATGTCAAATGTTAATGGGTACGCAGATTGCCTACTGCTGCCTGTAGGCCACTACAGGCATGCTGCGCAGGGGCACACCAAAACTTAATGACAAGGTTGCCTGTCAGGCCCCACTGCGGCCCAGCTGCTAGACCTCTAGGGACACTTGGGCACAATGCAAGAACTGTCCCAGCATACAAGTCAAATACAGCGGTGTCACTGGGCTGGAAAACAACTTTGCAGAAAAGGTCCTGGTTTTGGTGGACAACAAGCTGAACTTGAGTCAGCAACGAGCCCTCACAGGAAAGGCAGCCAACACCTTCCTAAGCTGCATAAGCTGCTTTAGGCAAAGTGTCACCAGGAGGTCAAGGGAGAGGATCCTTCCCCTCTACTCAGCCCGGGTGAGACATACCTGGAACACAGGGTCCAGTTCTGGGCTCCCCAGTAAAAGGGAGAGAGGGACTTACTGGAGCAAGTCCTCCAGCAAAGGGCCACAAAGATGATAGATGATTAAGGGATGGTAGCATCTCTCATACAAGGGGAGTCTGAGAGAGCTGGAGATGAGAAGCCTTAGGGAGTTCTTATCCACATGTAGAAATACCTGATGGGGGGAGGAAGTACAGACTCTTCTCTGTGGTGCCCAGTGACAGGACAAGAGACAGCGAGCACAGACTGAAATTCCACTTAAACGTAAGAAAACACTTTTACTGTGAGGGTGGTCAAACACTGGAACAGGTTGCCCAGACAGGCTGTGGAGTCTCCATCTCTGGAGATACCCAGAGCACAACTTGACAAAGCCCTGCGCAACCTGCTGTAGCCGACCCTGCTCTGACCAGAGGGTTGGACTAGATAATCTCCAGAGGTGGCCTTCCAATCTTAACTATTCTCCAATTCTGTAAAAACTAAAGAGAGAGAAAAAAGATAATTTCAAATCTTCTAATCAAAAAGAGAAATATGTTTTTAAGCTGATAGTGCCATTCATTGAAGTTTATCAGTAGACTCAAGCGAGTTATTACTTTCATTCTCCATCCCCCCCAGCGGAAGGAAAAAATGTTTTAAACCCATAAAACTTCTTCTGTCAGATAAACAGAAACTTTTATGTACAGTAGTTTACCGACCAGCTGAGAAAATAAGTAGCAAAATATCATTTAGAAAAACAAAGTAGTACATTGTGCTATTTTCCCCAAACCTTCACTGTCAGTCTCGGATTTTTAAAGAGTATTAACATGCTAATCAGTACACAGTTGAAATACAGTTGAAATAAAAAGTACCTATCGTGATAAATAATTACACCCCACAGAATATTCAAAGTTATTGTGAAAACAAAGTTCTTCATAATTCAAAACGATAGCACACGCTTTTTCATTTTGCAGCACAAGAAAGTGTGCTGGCTGCACATTTGTACTCCATCTAAATGTGGCCAATAAAAATTGCTGCCAAAGCAAGAGCTCTCTTCTTTAGGGGACAAACAAAAAATGAAGTAAGAAAGAACATTATAAAAACATTTGCCTGAGTAACTCATTACCAAACTACCCAAGAAATTAATAAGCTAATAAACCTTTCCATTTAGAAGTAATCACACTTAGATGTTATTTTACTATTTCATGCCAATGATGAGGCTGACTCAAAGAATTTAGATTCAAATCTGAATGTGAAGTTGCCCAAAACTGTGTGGCTGGGGAAGAAATCCAAGGAAACAGTCTGGTCTTTCACTGCAAATCAAAGAAAGCAATTCTCAAAATAAAAAGCTGACGTTTCCTAAAATCACAAAACAATAAAGATAAGCCAGACCGTTTCTTCCTTTGAGGAGCTTTTGTTCATCTCACTGCCTTGAAATTCCTCTGGAGCGGAGTGGTATCTTCCCTTTGGACTCAAGGCTATTGATGGGCAGCTCCATTCAAAACCCACAAATACCGGCGTCTATATCTGATGCCAAGACTCAACCAGGCACAATGTCACCCTAATCAAGTCCCTTGCCTTGCCCTCTGGCCAGGATGCTTTTTTACATAAGCTCTGTCTCAACGCAGTGTCTCCTGGCCACGTTTTCCCACAGGGAGGGATTCAAATAAGCAGAACTAGTTAACTGCATACTGCAAGACAAACGTGACACATGACTTTCACCGATGTGAAAGCTATGGACGTTTACTCAATGTTAAAGAGAGGACAACATAAAAAGATGGCATGAGTCTCCATGCCTTCAGCCAGCCTAGCGTTCCTTACTAACAGAGGTAAAGAGGATGAACTTGTCACGTTTGGCAAGCATTAATCCACAACTGGATTTAGCTGCCTCAAACCAGGACAGTCCTGTACTGTCTGTACACTGGAACAACACGTTAATAAGTATTAGTAATAAAATACTGAAGAGTCCGATGAAGTAGCAAAGGTTGTTCTGCCCCCCATGTCATGACGATTACAAATGAAGGCAATGCCCAGTTAAAGGGCCACTATTCAAAGTCTGGCAATAAAGCCATTTCCAGAGGTAAAATGAGACAGACACCTGAGAATGCTTAAGCAGTGCTGGAGTGTCTGACATACCAGCAATATTTAGGAAACAGAATCTGGGGATTTTTTTCAACTGACTCCAGTACGAAAAGAAACAACTCCCATTCATGTTAAAGGGATTAGGATCAGAGTCCTGCAGACAGAGGTAGGCTACAAGCCACACACAGAAATCAAATACATTTTAAGAGTTCCACATAAGAGAAGTAATGCCAAAAATTTTATCAGGATAGACTTTACTGCATTAGATTTATTCATAGCCAGATCACAGCTCACAGCCTGTTACCAATGCTAGAGAGCAGCCTTGGCTGAGCCGAGGCCATTCCAGAGGAGTTCCACAGATGAGAAGACGCATTAAGGGATCTGACTTACAGGAATGATTTTAACATTTTGCTAATCTAAGCGATACTGCATTAAACCTATGCTAATACCTAAATTAATAACGTTTAGAATAGGAAAAAGAAAACGAGATTGCTGTATCAGCTTGCAAAGCCGAGCACCTCACGCCCACTAACCCAACATACATTTCATAACTAAGCCACCCATTGAAGAGGAATGGCATTAAATCCAGCGATGGGCTAGCAAAGCGCAGTGCCCGGTGGAAGGAAAGTTAGGTGTCGTGCGCCATCAAATCACAAGGGCTCAAAATGGGAAAAGCCAGATATATAATGCACGCAGGGAAGAATGATGCTGCCCTAAGGCAGCGATGGCATTTTTCACTTTGTTCCAAGGCTCACAGGATTTGCCTGCTACGAAATAACCATAAGCTAAGGAAGCACTCTGAAAAATGACAGGCAAATGACCACTCTACCACTCAGCTCCTCATTAGCAAATCATATACACTGAAATCCAAAAAGCCTCCATCACCGCATTCTTCAGCGATTCATGGAAGCCAATTACCAAATGTTTGTAAAACACTCTTCAGATCCTTCTTTGAGACCCTCGCTCAGCCATGTTTATACAACAGGAAAATACCATACGCTCCCCAACCATCTGAACCAATTTTAAGGCAAAGAAACCCGGAAACGCATCCATTTCTCCAGCTAATTTCTATGGAGCTTTGCATGTCTGCTGCCACTTCTGGTTTCCATTTCATACCAGTCCCTCTCAGATTATCTAATTCACTTATTTAATAACTTATATAGCACCTATATCCTTAGCTATCAGCCATCCTTCTCATATAGCCTTAAAAGGACTTGTTTAGGTTTGCAGGGTAAGGGGGAGGAAAGGGGGTTCCTTCCGAGTGCACTATGTCAAGGTTGTTAGAAGCCAGCAGATCCCGGCCTCCCGATCCGTTCTTAAACAGCAAATTATGAAAACAGTCCACACGCTACAAGTAGAATCATAAAACTGAATCTAGTGAGAAACAGCAAGAGATAGAATCTGCATTTTGGTGAGAAACAGTATGTGAAGTATTCTATAATTTTCACTTTAAAAGGATGCGAGAATCGCTGGCTTCTTACAAACTTGACATATTCAGCGCACACACACACAAAAATTTAAACAAGTCCTTTTAAGGCTGCATAGCTTCTGTCTTTAAAAAAAAAAAAAAAAAAAAAAAAGAAACACAACCCTCACATATTTGCTGGACTGGGTTGCTAGCGCTTCCCAGGGCTCTTCTCTATCCCTCTACAAGAGTAAAACCACCCTCTGTCCCCATACACACGGGGACAAAGCCGCCACCTCATTCCTCTCCAGAGGGGAAGAGGTGGCCGAGCGACATTTCTTCCACTCAGCAGAAACCTTAAAATAAGTAATAAAATAAAAATTTAAAAGCACCCTACAAGTGGTAAAAAAAAGGAAAGTGGGAAAATTTGAATGGGATTAAATAACCGCACTAAAACTACAAGCTATTTTTCTGCCTCTGTAACACTAAAGCTCCATCTTCATTTTCCTAATGCACTTGACTACCAATCTTTGTTTAAGTTCTGCATTTCCTGCCTTCACGATATTAATGTACTTTAAAGCCCAAACCCAATTGGTACATAGGATTTAGTGTCTTTTGAAGTGATCTGCCCTCATCGTAAATACATTCCATTCAATAAAAAAGTCTAGAGATTAAAATATCTTATAACTTCTTCAGTTTCTATGTCCTCTAGCACGTTTTGTCTCCATGGATACATAAGGCTCTATTTTTCATTTATTGAGTGGAATATGAGCCTTTGAAGAGATATACACAATGCTAATAGTCCTTACACACAGAAACCACCACAAATCCCTCAACGCAAATATTTTTAATCTAAAATAGTTCTTCTGTGAAAACGAATACTTCTTGTGGACCCCTCAAGTTCTGGTCAGAATAGGTATTTCCTATTCCAGACAACACTTCAGATGAGAGAACGTGAGATGAGGAAGGTGAGCATCACCTGACTCAGAGGTTGTTCGAGAAAAACCCTGCTGCCATAGCAGAAGCCTCCTAATTGCTAACCTGAGTTTATTTATGCTAAATTGACGATTCATTCGTTGTCATCACTGTGCTTTAACAGAATTTTCTTTCTTTTCTGTTTATTCCCTTGACGTAGCCATTGAGGATAATCACATGCTTCTCATCTTCCCTTTTGCTAGGCTAAGCAATGCTCTTCTCCTCCAGTCCTCAAAACGATAGTACCTCTACTTCCTTAAATGTTTTCTTACAATTCCTCCAGGCATTAATTTATCTTTTTTGAACATGGGGCATTGGAATTGCACTCATATTGCCAGTGAAACTGTACCAGTGCTCTTTGCAATGGTACGAGCACTTCCCTTTCTCTACCAAAAATCTAACACCTGATATATTCTACAAGGTTCATGTTTAGAAAAGAAAAGAAAACAAAACAAAACACAACACAGACTTTTCAGAAATGCAACAACTATCAAAGAGAACCATCAAATTATTCTGGCACAATCTGGCTATGGTAAAATTATGCTTCATTTTTCTCTCATCTTCCATTCATCATCACTGATTTTCTTTAATAATGACTTCTTGTTCTAAAGCCTTTCACACAATTGATGTCCAAATAATTGATCAATAGGTCCTCAAGTCGCATTTTTACTTCTTCTCAACAGCAAGGAATGTATTTGTTATTCTCCAGTCATAAGTGAGCAGCTCTGAAATAACTGATCTATCAAAAACTCTTGAGATTAGATTTTAAATTTTATGTCAGTCCCCTATGATATTTTGAGATATCTAATGAAACAGCGAACGCAAGACTTGCAGAGAGACGTAACGTATTTTACAAGAACAGTCAACATAGATGATGAGGAAGAAAACATACACATGACTTTTGACCTTGTGGCATTTTTATGGTCATTTAGGGATGGCTATCACACAGTTCTCAGCATCCAGGAAGATCAGACACTTAGGTTTTATTCATAAATCAGAGATTCTCTTTTTCAGGCCCTCACACAAATTATCTTGGTTTTAATACAGCACCTCCAATGTAACCACTGTTATTGAGAGTGGAGGCAGTAAATGTATCTAGTTTTGAGATCATATCTAGATTATTTTTAAGGTATACTACACCTTCAATGCATTGTGGCTTCATTTCAATCTTCATTCTTATGTCTGAAGAACCCCTTTTATTTGCATCAATTTCCTCTGTAAAGAGCTCAGCTTGACTTTTGACAATTTCAACAGAAGCCTTTAACTTCCAAGCCACAGCCTGCATTGCAGGATCTCTGCTTGCCCTTTATTCTGAAGCAGTTAATCCATTTGCATCTCCAATAAATCGTTTCATGTGTGGTTCAGTTTGGGGACTTGGTTTTAAAAAAAAAAAAAAAAACAACAATCAATGTTGTCTCCCCCTAATCTCTTTAGTTTAGTTAATTTAATTTTTTCCACATGATCTCTGATTGTATTTTGTTCACATTTCTATTTGAAGTCAATTAAATAGTAAGCGTTTGTTCAAGGACTGTTTTCTTAGCCCTTCCACAAGGTCATTCCTACATACCAAAGCTAAGCCTGAAACAGAGTGATCTTTTCATTCAATAACTATGAGGAGAAGAAATATGTTGACTACTACCTCCAGAAATAGCCTTCCTATCAGTATTAATAGTATCTTCTCTAAGAAATAAAAGTTTCCCATAGACACGTATCTCCCAGTAGTATTTATTTCTCTAGTAACGTTAAGGACTTCTAGAGCAAAGATGAACTTGGCATCCACAGCAGACTCCTAACGCCATCCCGCTGCGCCTCATATCTTAAACCTGCCCAGGAAACGTCAAGCAGGCCAAGGGGGAGTGCATGGGTCTTTGCTCCACCACACCAACCAAGAGGCCTTCCAGGAAGGCCTTCCAGAACTGGAAGAACGTTCTCGCCACTCCCACGCCATCCTGGCACTGCATGAACAGGTTGGGAAGGACCACTAACATACTTGTTTATTTCATGCAGAAGTCATCAGAATCCATTTTTAAAGTGCTCCTAGTGGCAGAAAAATTGAAGACTTCATAAACTTCGCCAAGCTTTTTAAAGTGCCTTAAGTTTGTGGACGCCTCCTGCCAAAAAACGTCAGATATATTAGCCAATCTGACCTAGCAGAAGATTGTTATCTACATTAGACAAATGTTTACAGATGGACAAGTCTGAAGACAATTTAATCTTGATTGGGCATTTCAGGAGCACTTCTCACCTTTGTAGTGTAAGACAGGCAGCTTTAAGCAATTTGAGTGCAGTTGTATTTATTAACACTTTGCATGAGTCACTACTTCAAAATGCCTTATGCTGTCCTTAAAATCATATTGGCATGTAATTTCCTTTGAACATTTTGCTAAGCGCTACTAAGATTTTACAGCCCTGGGGAAAAAGATGTAAGAAAGAGCTGGCACACTTACACTTTAAACAATGAGGCATACCTAGATCTGTTCCTCTTCTTCCCCATTCAGATTCATGACATGCAAAAAAAGCCCCTCAACTTAATGTAATGTCATCCTTAAAGTTTTACAAGTATAAGTTACATTTCCCGCAGAAAATGCAACGTATCTCTGGTGAGCACGTACAGCACAAAGGCCCACTGCTTACCACAAAGATAATGATTTTAAATCTTAAATGTAGCCACATAAGAGAGGAATAAAGCCAATATGAATGGCAAATGTACGTCATTTTTAAATTAACTCAGTTTACACCAAGTTTTCTTTAAACGGTACGTACTGTTCTGTGTCTTTTTAATCTTATATTTTCTGTTTTCTCAAGTCTGGCAAAACAGAAAGAATAGCACCAGCGAAGTGAATGAATTAGGGAGAGGAAGGAGAATGAAGAAGTTCACATTATTTCTTCTAAGTTGTAGTCATCTTTGTCAAATACATATACTAGTTCTAGGCAGAAGTGCAATTTTCCCATTGACAAGGTATCCATAACTATGGGAAATATAAAAGTTGGAGGCTTCCTTCAAATTAAGCTATCCATACAAAAAATTAATTATTGTCACAGTAGTAGTGGTGCAACCAAGAGAAATCTGTCCAGATGAGCAAAAGCTTTCCCCACAGCAATGAGCATCTGCTTCACTTACTATGATTTAGTGTGGTAGGAAGGCATCTAGGAGCTTCTTTCACAGTTGCTACTCCAAGCGCCAGGAGTTTTTTATCCCCCCGGGCCATGCCAGGGGTACTGATACAAAGGCAGGGGGCTGCAGGGGCTGCGAGGGAGCAGTGGCCAGGCACCGGCTGGCTTACAAACACAACAGCAGTGGGGACTCCTCAGCTATACCCCTCTCTCTCATCAATACTTTGCCCTCTTCCTTTGTTTTTCATAGAACAGTTTAGGTTGGAAGGGACCTTAAAGATCATGTAGTTCCAACGCCCCTTCCATGGGCAGGGACACCTCCCATTAGAGCAGGTTGCTCAAAACCCCATCCAAGCTGGTCTTGAACACTTCCAGGGATGGGGCCTCAACAACTTCACTGGGCAACCTGTGCCAGTGCCTTACCACCCCCAGAGTGAAAAATTTCTTCATAACGTTTATTTTCAATCTCCCCTCTTCCAGTTAGAAGCCATTCCCCCCTCATCCTATCACTACATGCCCTTGTAAAAAGTCCCTCTCCAGTTTTCTTGTAGGTCCCCTTCAGATACTAGAAAGCTGCTATACGGTCTCCCTGGAGCCTTCTCTTCTCCAGGCTGAATAACCCCAACTCTGCCTGTCCTTTGTATCTACAGTTTACTGTCTCCAAATTCCACCTCTCCCTCTTCTGTCCCCAAAACCAGGAGCTTTGCAAAATGCACTTCAAGAGAAACTCCAGCAGAATGAGAAAGACTGGGTATGTGCTCAGCTTCCCTCTTCTCCTCTGCTCGTGGAGGCAGCAGATCCCAGCCTCTGAGGGGATTCATCTTCTGAGGAACTGCAGAATAAAGCTGATTAGGGCATCTATTTAAAAGATGGGAAATTAAAAAAAAAAAAAAAAAAACACACCAGTTTGAAAAGGTCACCAAGGGTGGTATTCATCTAAATGAAGAACAGTGCAATGTTGATGTCAACTGCTAAGCTCGGGCTCCATTTATAGTTGGGGTGGGAGAAGAATGGGGACAGAGGACATATTCTCTTTGACTCCAGGCCATGATATGAGGTGCTGTCACTCTCCTCTCCCAGGCAGCCATTCGTTTCCACTGTGCATGAAGTCCATCCCTGAAGAAAGCAACAAGCACAAAGGAGTGTTTCTAGGTAGAGGCACAGAATAAAGATGTCCATCGCATCACAGCAAAGAGCCAGCTCCCCCTCCTCAGCCAAAACAAAATGAAGGGGGAAAAACCTGGAGAAATACCAGGGCAGCAAAAGTGCAGTTTAACCTAAAAGCTCATGTTGCCCCTGAAGAAATTTAGGCCCATATGAAAAGATGACTATCAGTCACAGAGCTCTGGAAGAGCCCTTCAGCTGAAGGAGTGAACTGAAGAAAAACTACTTCTGAGACGCAGAGCCTGCCCTGTTTACGTAAAGGATTACGCGTGGCTGTGTGCAACAGAAAGGGGCAGGGATCCACCGCTCAGGAGGTCCCTCGTGTCTTACATTCCTAGATATTGGCCAAGTGGAATTTTGCTAAACTTTCCAAATACTTTCCTTTCAAAGAAATCACTTTCAAGCTTTAAGCAAGTATGAAGAATTACAGGCTCAAAGACTGATTCTGTTATTAAAAGTCACATCAAAACAGAATGAATATGCTTCTCTGAAACCTTCGGGAAAAGGATCAGTCCCCTAATTTGCCAAACACATGAGTAATAATTGCACTAGCTTGTTTCTAGAGTGCTTTTTCTGTTTGCTATTGCCATTCCTTCTGAAGAAGAAACAGATTCTCAGGGGAACAATAATTAATAGACTCAGTCAAGAGATCATTTCCTCTCGTCCCTCCGCTGTGCTAAATCGCATCAGTCTTCAGGAAATAGAGTAAAGTGCGAGTGCTAAAAACAATCTAAGCCTAATACAAATGGGAGGAAGATGTGTACCGAAGCAATAGGGGGCATGAGGAGGTTTAAAGGAGCTCAAGAAAAGCTATTCTTTTTTTTCTCTTTTTTTTTTTCCTCCATTGTACAATTTTCCTTTGTGCTCAAGTTACACCTATATAGATTTACCAGGAATAGAAGTACATGTTTCAGAGGTCATTTAGGAAGTAATTTAAATACATTTAAGAGGGTATAAAACCTGTGGGAAGCGTAAGTGAGCCAGGAAACTACCAAACACTCCTGACACAAATAAAAAAAAAAACAAACCCAGAACCAAGAGGTGGCCTGTAGGTTGACCATGGACTCTCCCCAGCACGAGGTCAAATGGCAGACGCAGTTTTGATCCTGAAGGAGGGAAGACGTACACAAGCATCAAGGTTGTCAAAACCATTATGCAAACTGAAAGACTCCTGGATAAATTGCTTTCATGCATCAGATCCAGCCTATGTGCTGTAGGAGAGGCACCGTTCTGAAAGCACAGCTGCGAGTAAAAACCACACTATGCTTTACCAATGCATGTATCTTGGCCCTTAAATTTTTCTCCAAGTTGGTACATTTTTCATTCCCAGAACCAATGCAATTACTTCTGCTCCTGCCAAAACTGCGACTTTCTTCTTTTCTTCCTTCCTTTTATTTTAAACTATTTTTGCGGAAAGACAAAAACTACCACTGAAAATAGAGGGTTTTTTAGGGAAAGGATTTCTGAGAAATAATTGCCCAAAACTCACAGGTGAGGTCTCAGTAACACCAACACTGAAAATACCACAACAGTCCATAGTCACAATTAGGTATTAAGCCAACAAATCTAACCTTGCTTCAGAACATGGCATGCTCCTCCATTTTTTACTAGATACAAGAAATGCCTGTACTCATAAAGAAAACATTTCAAAATGGATAACTGAACTTGGTCTCGGCAAGGTCACTTAAGCATCTTCTAGCAAGACAGCGTGAGTTATTTGTCTCACCCTCAAGAGGCCAACCAGCAAGCCTTGCTTGGTCTCTCATGTGGTGGTGACGCCGATGGCGTTTTTTAAAGACCAATCATAATGTGGTGACTGGGAAATCTTGTGGATAACCTCAAGTGAAATACTTCCAGCAGAGAAGAAACAAAAAGGACGGCATATACAAACACAGCATTAAAATGCACACAAATACGTAACTAATACATTGTAACATATAGACACAAGAGAAAGGTACAGAGCAGACATGCTTGTGATTACAGAATCACAGAATGGTCAGGGTTGGAAAGGACCTCTGGAGATCATCTAGTCCAACCCCCCGCCAGAGCAGGGTCACCTACAGCAGGTTGCACAAGACAGCGTCCAGGCAGGTTTTGAATGTCTCCAGAGTCGGAGACTCCACCACCTCACCAGGCAGCCTGTGCCAGTGCTCTGCCGCCCTCAAAGTAAAGAAGCTCCTCCTCATGTTTAGATGGAACTTCCCATGTTCAAGTTTGTGCCTATTACCTCTTGTTCTATCACTGGGCACCACTGAAAAAAGGACTGTTCCCATGCCCCTGGCACCCTCCCTTCAAGTATTTATAAGCACTGATAAGATCCCCCCTCACTCTTCTCCAGACCAAAAAGACCCAAGTCCCTCAGCCTGAGTCCCTCAGGGTCCCTTTTCCTAAAGAAATGTCTTCTTTTGAGCACTGTCCCTCGCTGACATGGTGGGAAGGTATGTCTGTGTCCTGGCTTGGCCTTCACTCCTGTGGGTGTGTCAGCAGAGTTGTTTATAAGCCATTTATATGAATGTATAAATCAATCTCTAAGTGTTGCTCTTCAGTGATGTTGAGCAAACAAAGCTGCAGCTGAAGTCTTTGGGAGCTAACAACCTCCAGGACTAATGAAAAAACAAGCCATTGGAAATTAGTTGAAACAACTCAGGATTCACCAAACACAAGAGAATAGGGTGGGGGCTTTTTTCAGCCCTTTTTTGAGTGTCAGTAGAGCTTCTACCCAAGGAGCTCTTTTAAAGTGTTGGACTCGCTCAGCCAGAGCATACTTCACATGCTGGTGCGTGCTGCTCGAAGAGACGCTGGTCCTGCAGCCACTGGCTGCTACCGGTAAGACGGAGCTCAGGGTGGCTATACCATCGGCAGGACTGCATCTAGAGTGCTCACCCAAACACCGTGTTACTTCCCTCATTTGAAACAAATGAGAACGCTCCTGTAGCTCAGAGCGGGTCAATGTGGTAGGGCAGGAATAGTCCTGACCTTCAGGCCTCACTAGATTTGCTTATTTATAACCATCACCGAGGCTGAAAGCACCGGTCGTAGGGCTGGGACCATGCGAACTGTGTGCAGCACAACATGGACAAAAAGGACAACCCCAAATGCAAAGAAACCTCATCATAAGACATAACTATAACAGGTGACAGGGAATACGCAGCCATTTGTTTTCCCACGCGTGCTTCAAGCGGAGAAGCCCTGAGGAGATTCAGAGAAAGCTCACGTAAAAGCATCCTCATTTGCCTGATCAACGCAATCAAAAAGGACGGTTTCTTTATCTGCTTATTCGGAGCCAGATCGAGAAACTGCACTTAAGTATCTGTCTAAATACCTAAATATGCACTGTGATGAGTCAGAGTATTTATTGTTGCTTTGCTCCAGCCACCCTGTTTAAGTTGCATTCAAGCTTGCTTTAAAATGGATCCACAAAAATAGCTAGAGGCCAGTTCAAGCAGAATTAAACAACATGAATAGCAAGACACATTAATTCTTCATGGTAACTCCATTAACTGCAGATACTTATCCCAGAATAAATGTGAACTCCTCTTTTCCCGCTTGCTTTTGCATCCTTAATAGATAAATAACAATTCTAACGAGTTAACAGAAAACCCAATAGTATTACTGCTAGTTGGAAAAAAAAAAAAGTTTAATGCCAGAAAACAACAAGATGAATCACCAAGAACATAACAAGGTTATTTGTGAAAACCAAGGACATACGTACACACTCGTAACACTATTACCTCTGAATGCACGTTAAACACTTTACGGAGCAAGCTACGTACAAGCTCTGCTCCTATCAGTTTATAAATTTGATTTCATTAAAAACTATGGAACTGACACGCTCAGAAAAGAGAAGGGGCAACATAAAGGTTATCCTAAGGATCTGGCATGGTTGCTCCAACAGGGGTATACTCCATTTCTGATTTGTAATTCACTAAAATAGCTCTAAGATGACAAGACACCACAGAATGGCCAGGGTTGGAAAGCACCTCTGGAGATCATCTAGTCCAACCCCAAATGTTTATCTGTTTCCGATCAACAGTTTGCTTTCAAATGTTCAACTCCACCTGTGTGCTGATTGCCAGAGAGAAAATAAATGTTTGCCATTTTCCTTTTAAAGCAAGAAAGACGTATTTTTAATGCTAGTCTCTCTAGTACATAATACACCGATGTATCAGTTCATACAAAAAGAACTCCAAAGTTCTGCAGTACACATTGTCAGTGATTTTAAAGGAAATTAATAGGACATGCTGTTTTAATGAAATCAAAAACAGAAATAGGATTCAAATTTCTTCTGATCACAAGAGAATTACCGAATTCCTGAGAACTAAAAATACTGATAAAAGGTGTTTGAGGAAATCCCATGTTTTCAACCGTAATAACTACATAGGACATAACAACAGTATACAAGGCACTCTAGGAAAGGAAAAAGACCAATTATTCCACAATTTGAGTTTTCATTCTAAGATAGAAGTTACTGGCTGGACTACTTGCAAAGAAAGAAAATTAAAAAAGAAAACCCCAGATTCAAAAATCCCCTGGGCTTTCACAGAATCTAAAACAAACCTCAGAGGTACAAGTTAACCCAATAATTTCTAACAGATGATTCAGATGCCGGCATGGAAGAAAGAGGTACCACATAAGAACACACAGGGAATGATGCAGCAGAAGAGAGGCCATGTAATGGAACTGGAAGAGGATATGGATAAAAACTTAGTTTAAACAAAGACCACATAGGTAATTCTGCGAACAGTGAAACCATCCTCACCCTTTCCAAGCAGCCATGCAAAAGCCGGGATTTTCAGAAGCAATGACTGAAATCTGCTTACAGTGAAGACAAAGTTTGTTTTACTCCAGACCTCAGTGTGAGCAAACTTGCAGCATTTCAGAAGACTTCAGACAGAGCATTTGTAATATATACTGTAAACAAAACGTTCACCCGTGTAAAATGAAAGCTTGGCTTAGCCCGGCCTAATGCCCTTAAGAGAGGAACAGCGTTAGGGAAGAGATCAAACATACAAGTGTCTCAAACACAAGACTAACACACACACCACGATGACAATCCATACAAGACAAGGGGAAAACCAAGGGGGGAATCGTTTTTACATCACCTCTCCAGCACGAGCGAATTCAAAGGGTTCAACCCAAAGCCCCACCTCGCAAAACGACACCAGCAAAATTAAAGGAAATATAATTAACAAAGCAGAACAGCATGAAGATCTTGGTCCTAACAAGCCTATCTTGGAGAATGCATGGTAGCAAATTAAATACGAACACACACACACAACGTGGGAGAAGTGGAAAACCCTACTATTCCTGTAACTTTTAGTGAAAGGGATGTTCTAATTTGTGAAATTGCATGCACACATTAAAGTAAATAATTATCGATAGCCAACTGCATTATATTTATTTTAACACCAAAGATGTACTGAAGACTAGAAAACCAATTAAAAAGTGTAAATATTCCACCAGAAACAGTTGGCCTGATAATATGCTCTGCACAAAGTTTTTATGAAATTGTTGTGGATGACCTACAGAGCATCTGTATTTCACAACGGTTCATTTTCTCACTTTTTTGCAAGAGATGGAATTAAAGAGAACTTTAAGAAAAGCAATAAATAAAAAAACATCCCCAGGAACATGTTACTAAAGGAATGGAATTCAATGATGTTTCTCCACTTGGAATTCCTTTTTCAGGCATAAATTCTACACAAAGGGCAAGTGATTTAAACAACTGGTACAAAATAAGCCAAAAGTAAGCGATAAGTAAACTCTGCTTTATGTTACATGCAAGTGAAGGTAACAGGTACCATATTTATAGTCATAGATAATAACTGTAAGGGCTTCCTGGCAGCAGTATTTCTTGCCAAACACTTTAGGGTTATGCTCAAGAGAGGAGAGAAAAAAAAAAAAAAAAAAAAAAAACCAAAACGAAAAACACAGCAGCTTGCTACTCATCAGATGTGCTCTCTCTGTGCATTTCAATTACTCTCTGTTTAGTCTAGGGACAGAAATACTGCCCTTCACCTTTTTCAGCCCAGCAGAGAGAAAAAGGAGTTGCAACAGCATTAAAAGAATTTTTGCTGCACAGTAACAATTACTGGGTATTTTGTATTGGCAACACCACACCAGAAAGAAAAAAAAAAAAAAAAAAAAAAAAAAAATCAGCAAACAAACAACAGCCCGAGGCTTCAGCATGCTAAATGTACAGCAAAGGCATCTTTTCAAATTCAGCTGTGCAGATGTAAAAGCCACTGAAAGACAATAAATTTGAGAATCCGAAGTGTCATTTTTTTCCATCACTTCAGAGAAGTCTAAAAACCACTGTAACATAATTAACGGCACAAAAATAGGTCTTGCTTACCTGGGTTTGAGAAAGTCTGCACCAATGCAAGTACAGAATTAGATGACTTTAAGTGGATGATGGTAATGCACAAATGAGAAGTGACACAAAATGGTGTGACACACACTATGGGAAAACCCAAATTCATTCCACTGAAGGAAGGGCCATAATTTTGACTCCAGATCAGTCTAATTTACAGTCTAGTGGGCACATGATGACAACTGTAATGTATTGCCAGAAATGCTGTTCTAGCACTGAAGCATTTAAATACTCTCCAGCCGTTACGTACCCTCTCCAGAAGTAAAATATATGATTCTGCTCAGCATCACTGACAACAAACAAATTCTCCAAATTCATGCAGGAAGACTCAGTAAACAGAGACTCTCAGATTTCTCATATCAAGGAATGCTTTCAAAGACTACAGCGCTATCAGATAATTGAAGATTTGCAAGGACCACTTCCAATGCCATGAATTGCCTGTACTGGGACAATTATTCTCCATTAAAGAGCTCACAGCAGGCAGAATTTCCCCAAACAAATAATTAGCCAGAAGGTAAATCATCAGCTGATCAACAATCAGAAAGGAGAAGAGCATCTGTTTTGTAAATAAATGCAAGCAACTCACACTCTCCTTGTTAAATTTAGTAACAAAAATATTTGACAGACAAGGCATAATATTTGACAGAGGAATGTACAATTAGAGAAGGACTAGACAGTTTGCGCTTTTTTACCGCTTTTCTCCTGTGATTCTGACAGAGATTAACTCTGCCCTGTTACAACATTTTTATTATCTTCTAGTCCCACAAATATAGAATTTGACACTGCTTCACATGGGCTGTGCAGTCATTAAAGGAAAATACTGACCAAAATGCAGATGCATTCTGGAAGATGACAGGTAAGGGGACAATAAAGTTCTCAACTTTGCATTTAATTAGTCTGTTTTCCTGTGGCCTGAGACTGAATTTCAGATTTTCGTCAATCTAAATCAGACCTCTTGAATATAATTCAGGACAAGGACATGCAAAAAAAAAAAAAGAAAGCCATAAATATTTATAAAGGAATTAGTTTTGATGCTCCTCATTAACTCTGAAAACAAAGCCCATCATTAGCGACTTCATTTCTTCCAGGCAGAACACCCACCTGTGGGCTCACCCAGCCACACGGAAACAAAGCAGCCCCGAACCAGCCACCTGCCAGAACCATGCACCGGCAAAATCCGCGTCTAAAAGAAAAAAACAACGTGCCCTGAAGCTCAACAAACTAAGCAGGAGGAGTTCACTTTTTGCTGAAGATGAGGGACTGCGAACACCTCTGGAAAACCCAGTGGCTTTAAATCCAAAACTGCAGGAAGGTGCCGAGAACAGGACTGACTCATGGGCTCGCCTGACATCGCCCAGGAGCAGGTGAAATCTTTTGCCTTTTGCTCCTGGATGATGTAGGCTGCTGTACATCACCCTCAAGTGGAAGCGAGGGATGCAACGCTCAGCTCTTCCATGGCGCTACACCTCCGCTAGCAGTGGTCTCCGCTGTTCTCCAACAGTGGCCCCAGGCATGCTGCACCACAGCAATCCAGCTCTGAGGTTACAAGGACACAGGTCAGCAGCTCCCTACTAAAAAGGGTCACCGCCTATTCCTGAGCTGAACAGAAGTGTTAAGATGCACTGCCTGTCACCCAAATGATGCTGAGAGCTATGCAGGTGTACGTCAGACGCACCTCCAGTAAGAATGTGTCATCAAGATACGTACATCGTCTCAAGACCAGAGCGTCTCCTCACTAGAGGAGAATAACCCTCACTAGAGGGGTAGCTCCTGAGGTTCATGCTTACTTCTCATGGGTTGAAACGCCCCCCCCCGCCCCGGTCATTGCTCCCACCCCTACCTTTGTAAGACACCACAGACAGCACAAGAGATTCAGCAGCTGCAACTCTGAAAGACAGCCACCCTCCCGTAAAAAGCCAAGTCATGCTCTTTCTCTCCTACCACCTGTTTCTAGCATTTGTCCAGATGTGCTCAGATGCTGGAACAGGCGATGAACCCGAATACGAAAGCACTCACAAGGAGCGACCGCAGAAACAGGCATCCGGGAGAGGAAGCAACCAGCTAATCAGGGGGTTCCCCAACTACTCATAGAGATCTCCGCTTGCAAACCAACAAAATCTCTGACGTTCTGCCCCAAGTTCCTCAGTACCATATCCTGCCCTAGAATAAATCACTCGCTCGCTTTTACTTAAGATAACTTTCATAGAAATGTGGAGTATTTCCAACATTCAACACGTGCAGCTACAAAAGCTGACATTAAAGGGGCACATAATCACAGTATGCAAATCGTAATGACGGCCTGCAATGATATAGGACACGCACAATTTACCACAGAGTTAAAAAGGAAACGCTTAAGGCCACAGTACCAATTAAAGGATGTTTTGCCCAGAGGGTCGCTGGAATGCGAGACAATTTGCCAAGGGAAACAGAGGGTGTGGCCTCCGCACAAAGCTGGACACAACATCTGTTTCAAGAGACGGGACATATTTCGGCAAGAACAGGACTGGGCTGCAAGTACCTAAGGTTTTCTTCCTCCAGTTTGTTTGTGGGTTTGGGTTTTGGTTTGGTTTGCTTTTCACACGGAGAGCACTACACACTATGCTCATTCAAGACCCCACCTGGAAAGCGTAAGTTTTTAAGCAAGCTTAAAAATCCATCTATCGAACAATTATCTTCAGATTCTTCTCCACAGCTTGTGTTTAAACAACAAACTGCTTTGCAAGCCTCAGGATATTTATTAATAGGACCAGACTGGAAAAAACACAGTAATCTACTCAAATGAGAATTTCAGCCTGCAAGGATACCGAATCCATATGCCAAGTCACGTATAGACGAGCATAACAGGAGCTTTTACAAACTAACAGGCAGAAGGAGAAAACAATCAACACTAAACATGACCTAATTTAGGCCTCTAAATCAAATCCGACAACCCAGACAATGCAATCAACTTTCTAAATATATAAACCTTTGCAAACATTATACCCCGATCAACACTGAAAGAAAATAACTGCAAGTTTCAGGAGATAACAGATACTCAGGCCAAAGCTTGGGTGCTGCACACCAGGTATCTATAGGCATACTTAGCCATTCAGGATGCTTGATTGCAAAAAACTTGATCGTCTACAGTAAAGAAAACCAGCGAAGACTGGCTGTAATCCAGTGGAATCACACAGCGCAGCAGCAGTCGTAAAATCATAGGATCGCCTGCCTTCATGGCAGCATAGCAAAGGTGACTGAAAATCAAAGCAAGGCACAAAAATATAAGATGTTATTGAAAAGTAAACAATTCAATTGTATGATGACATACCAAACAGCCTTCAGTATCGTTTCCAAAGACTCGATTCACCTGCTTCAAAAATGTAAAGCATCCAAGTATGAAATAACAGCAGAGAGGTATCTTACAGGTAGTTATGATCAGCACTTACTCTTCCCGCATACCCGAGGGCGCCGTAGCCTGAACAAACCTGACCTTCACTTACTTTGCCTTTAGAAACTGAACACTACAGCTGTCTATTTAGGTACTGTTGCAATAGTAATTCCCCATTAGCAATTCCTAACGCTTTTTGATTTAGCGGAGGATATATTCAGGAAATCCTTTTCACTGTGCACTGTCGATAACGCTTGGATAGTAATCATTAGGAAGAAAAGCATTACTTATTTTTCTTTTTGAGCCAGCCCTGCCCGATGGGAGCCAGGCATCTCCCAAGGGAGCGTTAAGATTTGACACCCCTTTAGAGAAACCAAACGTGAGCCACACGGATTCCTCAGCCAAGGCTTGCTACAGCCAGGCTGTCGGATTCTTTTTGTAAGCAATACAATGCGTGCACACCTCTTTTATTCCCTAGACAAGAAAAAGCGATTTCACTGCACGGAGTGAAATGGCCGCCTATATTCTCAAATATAGAAAGGCAGGAAGAGTGTGAAATTTGAACTCTGAATGCATCCTTTCCAAGCCACTCAGAGTTCAGCTGTATTTTTGCTACAAGTGCAGGTATTCCATTAGAACAAGAGCAGCAAACGGCCCTCGCACAGGTATACTACTCCATGAATGGCAGAGATACACAAACGAAAGAAGTTCGAAAGTGTTCAAAAGACCCTGTAAGCGCGTAATGTAAAAGACTGTCTCTTTGGTTTTATTTTTATTTGGAATAAATTAAGCTTTGAAGAGCTGTGGCCAGCAAAGATACTGTTTTGATGTCAACAGAAACAAGTATTACAAGCAAGTAACCTCCTTCTTCACAGTACCACGCGAAGACACTCGGGTATAAAAGGTAACTGATTAGCAACTGAATAAAAGTAGAACCGACTATCTAAATGTCTCTGTGACCTCAGTCATCTTCCATTTACACGGCTTCACTCTCCAGGCTGAAAGAAATGTAAAATCTGCCTCCAAATTTCAAAAAGGCTCTGGGAAACAGAACTGAAACACCAACCATCAGCCTGCGAGGGAAGTTATCGATCACGTGAAGGCAAACATTTTTACTTAAAGGAAGTTCTATATCACACCACCTTCACAACTGAACATCTCCTACAGGTTGGCATGTTTTTCCACAGGCCGGTTCTTCTAGGAAGAGAAACGTTTCTGCAGAAAAATAAATAATAAAATAGGACCAGGCAAGAACCCTGCTCAACAAAACAAACCAAAAAAAAAAAAAAAAAAAAAAAATCACCAAAACAGGACATGACAGAGACAAAAATCCTCAGTTCTCATCTTGCACTTCACCTTCATGGCTAACCTTCCTGCCAGGCACAGGTTGCTGATTTTGGCCACGCATGACCTTGCTGCTCAGGCAGACTTCCTCAGCACTGCCAGCACAAAACCTCATCCATCCAGCAGCTTTACGAAAGACTACTGCTGGTTGATTAAATCCGCTCTAGGAGAAGCGCAATCAGCATAAATTGTACCGGGGGAGCATCCCACCACATCAGAGCCGAATGACCGCGTGCCTCTCTGAACAAAAACCCTGAAGCTCCACTCACCTGGAGTTTTATTAAACAGCATCTTTGTAGGTACTATCACAAGAACCGTAACTGCGCTGCAGTGAGACAGGTTATGCTATGGAAAGACAGGCAAAGAAGTCGAATGAAAGAGAAGCTTTACCTCCTGCTGCCTATACACAGGGTGGCCGCTTTCTCCATACTTCAGGTCATGTCTATTCCTGGGCAGTACCTGCAGGAAGACTAATACGACCGCATCAGCGCAGCTCTGCGCCTGAGCTAGCAAGCCCTGCCAAACTCAGCCTGCATCTGCCCCCCATCTTTTCTCCTGTACACAGGAGAAAGGACATTAATACCCATGCGTGTGTGGAGAGCCCCAGGAATACATTAAGAGGTCGAGCATGATAAAAAATATGACCTGATCTGAATTGAAATCTATTTCCTGCAACTTTTTAAAGGGCTGTGACACACACAAGAGCTCTTGGCTTCCTCTCTTCCCCTCATCCTGGCTCTTCGGCCTTAACTCACGACCGCTTTGCACAGTGGATAAAAGCCGGCTGGATTCACTGCAGATTCCATCAATCCCAATCAAAGCTTGGCCTTGCTGTTCACTACTGAGCGACAAATAGTGCTCGTTTCCTATATTTATATATGCTCTTCAGAGATCAGCAATAAAAGCACTTTCAAATGTTGCAGAAGTGTAAGCACGAATCATCACCAGCTCTGGGAATTTCACCCAAATGAAAAATGAAGGATCGGGCTCAACAGCGATCGGAAATCATATTCCTTCAGCAAAACGTCCAACATGTATGAGGTCAGCGTACGTCTCTGATGAATAAAATCCGAGAGTCGGATGCCAGAAATTTGACATTTAACCATTCCTCTACTGCTAACTGCCTCTTCTGTAACTTGTTATCTGATCAAGTTGGAAGTATTCTTCACAATTTCCTAATTAGAAAACAACACCTACAGAGTGATTTAATTTTTTTGAACTAGTTAACTGCCTTTGAACACCTGGAATATGAGAAAATACACAGCTGCCTCCTATGGAGCAGAGATGTTTAAATTACAGACCCTGGTGCGCAAGAACTTGTGCTCGTGTGGAACACTGCCTGAATCCCACCACCTCTCCTCACCAAACCTGCCTGCAAACGTACATTACGGCTGATCTGCATATGAACCGACCAGGTCTGCTCCTGTGCTGCTTCTTGCCGGCGAGACCGTTGGGAAGAGAGAGAAACCGGACAAAAGGTCTAGGTGAAGGCAGCACACTTCTTAGTCCTGTAAGAGAAATTACTTGTCGGATTTACTACAACAGCAATAGTAAACATGGTCTGCTTGCGGCACGTAATTTTGTTGTTAAAAATCTGCGTGAGCCTGAAGGCTCGAGTCATCGGGCAACGTGTCTTGCAATCAGAAAGACAAGCAACTCTCTTTAAAAGTGGATTCTTGCAAAACACACGCAAGCCCACAGGAGGACGTCAGTGCTTGGGTCCTCCTCATGAAGACATTTTTTACAGTCCTAGCTTACAGCTTTACAGTGTCGCCACCAATCTCGCTATTCCACTTTGAATTATTCTGTAACCTAATTTTGTTACAAGTAACAATTAGCATCACTACGACTGAATACTGGAGGAAAATATCCATTATTCTCTTTCTAATTCTCTCTGTGCTCCAGAACGCATTCTGCGGTTCACTAGTGTCAGAGTTTCCCATGCAAACTGTTTCCTTTGTTTCCTCCATCCTTCCACGCAGACTGCCAGATTTAAGATGGTAAGAGCGAGCAGCGAGTCTGCCCACCGCACCAGCAAAGGGTCAGCTGGATGCAGGCTCAGCCAACACACGAGACAAGACAATGCCCCAGATGCTGCTGGAGGCAGGGAAAAACCTTCTTTTCCCAAAATACTCTCCGACATCTGAATTGGAGGTGACCTCAGTATCAGTGATGGATTCAGAGGCTTAAACCAACTCATACTTGTGTCCTCCAGGGACCCACGGATCCCCTCCGCTCCCCGGCTGCCAGAACTCCCGGGTTTTGACCCCAAGGCAGAGTCTCGCATCTTGTCTTTGGATTAATTCCTTGCAGTACCCCACAGGTCACAGCAGCCGCTTCCAGATCCCAGCTCCTCCCAATTTTCTCCTATTCCCTTGTTAAAGACAGCCAGAGTTTCCTCATCAGGGCAAACATCCATCCCCTTCAGGGAAATCCTTTCTGGTAAATGTTTCAAGACAAAACAAAATTAAAGATGCTACACGGAGGTTAAAATGGCTATATCCAAACCAGATCATACTTCAATCTTCCTGCTTTGGACCACTGAGGGGCCAGTTGGTTGTGCAACACCCAAAGCTATTTTGAGTCTTCACAAATGTAAAAAACTACATTTCAAGTTACCACTGGATCTCTTAAAATAAAGTAAGCATAATATTGCTTTCTGATATTTTAGCCAAAATACACAAACTTTTAACTCCCCCTGTAACTGCTGCTAAGGTGAAAAAAAAAAAAAAAAAAAAAACAAAACAAAACCAAACCATACAAATTTAGGAACCAACAGGAAGAAATCCCAGTTCAGGAAGGTGACCGTCCCTCTTAATGAAATTGTTTGAAAAATGTTCCTGGAATGTTTGGAGATCTCAGTATCACAACACCAAAAATAGCTTGTAAATCAGAGTAAATTCAGCAGGATGATTAGTGGGCAGGTAAAACTAACCTATGCCTAAAAATTAAAGAGTACGGCTTGGCCTGGCAAAATACAGTGAGGAGGAGATATTATTTAACTTTCTACAAGTTTTCAGAAAAATATCATCTAGACATAAATATCAGAAAGGGAGAAGCGGTCTCTGAGCTGGTGAAAAGACATTAGGAGGAATAAAAAAAATCGTTTCTGTGACTCAATGCAAGTATAACCCTCTTTATTCCCCTCCCCCCCTTTTTTTTTTTTACCTACTCTATTTTATTAAGATATTTTTATTCTTTTTCAGCTGGCTGATTTCTTTTAACTTACTCCTCACTGAAAGTAATGTTTCAATTGGTTAAAATTACCTCTTTGCCTACTAGAGCTTTCTGGTGAGTCAGCACCAATGCTGAGTTCAAAGTGTAACCGTGACACAATTATCAGTCATCCCACTCGCACTTAACATACTCTGGATCAAAGGCACGATAGGTTATGTGATCATTCCCACAGATGTTACAGCCTTAAATGAAAGTCTTTGTTTGTATAAGCAATTCTTGCAAATACAATATGGAACTTCAGAATCACTATGGCATCCGTGTGGATTTATGGCCATGCTGTCATATTGCACTGGCAGTAGCACGCTGCAGAGCGAAGAAGCCAGTACGAAAGACCTGATGTCCAAATCATGAATTTCAGACGCTTATACTCAAGCTTATTCTAGCTTGGTCCTGAGGCCCAAATACCCCCCAGGCACTGGGCAGCAGCAGCACATCCCCCCAGTTCAGCACCACCTGAACAAACACCAGTTCCTGTGCTCCAGGACTGCTCCGAGACATGAACCACCGTTCCCTTCAAAAGCAGACTGCTGATCTGAACCAAGATGCTTACGTAGATGCTTCCTTATGCACTTCTACAAATATCATGAAACTTAATTATCAGTCCTAAAAAGCAGAAAAGCCCACCACAGAAATCACTATAATTTCTTCTGCCAATAAATGACTTGCTATTAAAACCTATAGCAGTGTATAATTTTTATTTCACAGTTATCAAAACAATCAAAGAACTTGATTTCTGTTTACACCACACAATTATTCAAAGTTAACAAGAACGGTACTAAGTTACATTTAAGCAGTAATTACTAAAGCCTCAATCCAACAAAGCTCTAAAGTCTTAGCTTATCTTCAGGTCAACAAGCATTTGTTTTCAATTAGGCTATTCATAGACTCCACATTAAGCGTACGCACGGCTAATGCACAGCATCCAGATCCGTATCCTCTAAACAAACCAGGAGCAGCACCACCTGCAAAAGTCGCTTACCTCCTAGATGTATCTATTTGTTGTTGCTTTATTATTAAAAAAATATATAACTTAAAATAGCAAAAACTATTTTATTTTTACTTTACTCTTAGGCGCACAATTTCCCCTTTGCTGCAATACACAGCAATCAAAGAGCAGTGGTTTTGCAACGGTGGCAACAGTCACCTGCGGCGACTGGCCATCCTGCCTTTTTCTTTGCACGCCTGCTGACCTGAACTTAACGCACTGTCTGCTGCGGGCAAGAAAATGGACTGCTACCCCATTGACAGAAACAATCATGTGTTTGTAACCAGTGGTTAATGGTAGACTGACAGGCACAATCACAGGAAGTAATAAAAGTTTCATGGAGCTCGCATGTGACGTGACGGTCACTCGTCTGTCTCCCACGTGTCTAAATACGAACCGGGCAATTACCCTATTAAAAGAAAAGGTTCCGATTCATTTGATGCATGATAATTAGTTGTCCGGAGAAGTAACTGTCGCTACTCACTCATGATACAAAAGTTATTGCTTCTATGTGACTGTTTTAGACAATGTGGCATTACAGTATTACTGTAGTAGCTGAGCAATACCTGCGGTTGAGTGGGTATGAAAGTATTTAAAGACCAGCATTGCCCCCCAAAAAACAAGCAACTTCTACTCTAAACTGTTCACGTAACATTTTTTAAAAGGCATAAAAAGAAACTTAATTTAACGGCCAATATTGAAGGAATTAAAGCGAACGGAGTGAGAAAAAGCACACGGCAGCATATTCCACAGGTGATACCCTCATCATCCCCCCCCAGCAGTGTCAGCAGCCGTACTCCCCAAGACCAGTAAAGCCAGCCTGCTCTGGCTGGTAATTCCCACAGAACTTCATCAACAGCAATAAAATTACTCATTATTAACGGGAGCGTAAAGAAGAGCAGCATCGGACCTCGCATGCTCTTACTCGTGCGACCGTTTATTTATGACTTCAGGAGAGGAGGCAGCTGCTTGTTTTTATGCGGCTTTTTTTTTTTGTCCTTCTTCCCCCCCCCCCCCGCCCTCCCCCCTTCCCTGCCCGAGCAGCCGAGAAAATGCTCCTAATAAGGCTGGTAGAAAGGAAGTGGCTTCTCAACAGCAAAACCTCTTGTGAAGGAAATAATAAAATATGGTGTTATTATCTCAAAATGCAGCGGGAGCGGTGCCGGAACCAGTTACCGAGGGCGCTCCCGGGTGCTGGGGGCTTACCCCGCCGGGGAGGAGGGAAAGGAGGAGACGAAGCGGGAGCGGCGGCGCTGGACGAGGCTGCCGGGACCCCTCCGGGACCCCTCCGGGACCCCCCACCCCCCCCGGGAAGGGCTGCTCTGCCCCGCAGCTGGCATCTCGCCGCGCTCTTTTTTATTAATCTATACATATATATACACACATACATGTGTGTCTTCATGGCATCTGCAGCAAAGCGCGAAACTCCCACGCGGGAAAGCGGAGGGCGGCAGCCGCCGGCTCCGCGGGTCCCCGCCGGGGCAGGACCGCCACCAGCCTTCCCCCCGACCCTCTGCTCACCCCCCGCGGGGGCGGCTTCCGCGCCTGTGCGCACACACCGACGGCCAGACGGACGGATGGACACCCCCACCACTACCCCTCCCGCCGGCACACGTGGGCGCAGCGTCCCCCGCCGCCCCCCAGCCGCCGTCCCACGGGAGCCCCTTTCCCCGTCCTCCGCCGCTCACCGCGTAGCGCAGCGCCGGCTTCTCGCTGAACACCGAGTCCCCCATGGGCGCGGGCGGGCGGGCGGCGGGGCCGCTCCCTCCACACGGCGGCGGCGGCGGCTGCAGCGGCGCTGAGCGCTGCTCTGCTCTCAGACGGCGGCGGTAGCGCGGGGCTGCCCGTCCCCCGTCGTCTGTCCGTCCGCCCGTCCCCCCTCTTCCTCGCCGTTCCCCGCCCCGGCTGTCCCCACCCCGCCCCACCGCGGCAGCCCCTCGGCGGAGCCCGGGCGGCGGCGGCGGCGGCGGGAGCAGGAGGAGGGGCAGCGGTGCTTTACAGTCCTCCCGCCCAGCCCCGGTGACCGCCCCCTCCCCGCTCCGCTCGCCCTCCCGCCCGCACCTGCGGGGCCGAACCGGGCGGCGGAGGGAGCCCCGTCCCGGGCGGTCCCCGATGGGGGCTACGGAGCCCGCCGGGAGAGGTGGCCCCTGGAGGCGCTGGCCCAAGCCCCCGGCCGACCGGGAGCGGCGGCGGCGGCTGCAGCAGCGGTGCCGTCCCTCATCCCCGGGGCAAAGAGCATCCGAGGAGCCCGCCCCGGCTCCGAGCAGCAGCTGGAGCTTGGCGGGGCGGCCCCGGTCCCGCAAACGGGGACCCAAAGGTGAAGGAGAAGAGGAACGGAACAAAACTTCACTTTCTAAGTCGTGCTTTTTTATAAGGCGTGATTTGGGAGGGCTGGCTCGTGACTCACAAACACGTCGGCTGTGGAAAACCAAAGGCTGTTTCATGGCCTATTTGTTATTTTGCGAACGTGTCCTTGCACAAACTGTAGAAGAGGAAACAAATTCCGAAGGAAAATTGCATTCTGCTGTGTTATAATTAGTAGTGACTTCTGTGTGACTTGCCTGGGGAGACTATGGCATCTCCATCAATGGAAGTGTTTAAAAATACATAAACCTCCCTCAGTTAGGCATGACCTCAGCAGAGCGAGGCTAGGGACAGGCTAGATGATTTCCTGAGCCCTCTTCCATCTTTTTAATCATTTTTCAATGCTTTGCACAAATCTTCGTTAGCACAGTAACTCCCCCAGTTACTCTCAGTTGTTCTCTGAGGAAGTGGCCTTATTCTAGTGCTGCGTGACGTATATGAAATTAATGAGTTTTACCATTTCCGACCTACAATCTAGGCAAACATGTTACCAGCGCATTACATTGTCTATAAACAAAGGTCACGTAGTTCTTCCAGGGAAAAAGAAAAGTTTTTTGGGGAAAGAATTTGTAAAATAGCTCAAAATTCATGCTGGAAAGATAAATGGGTTGAGCCAAAGTTTTTACGTGCTCTGATGATGATGTACTGTACCCAACGAGCTTCCAATTATGGATCTTCCATGGACCTTAATTCCTATTGCAGAGGAAATCATCTCGAAGAGTTCCCATGGACAGGGAGGTAATTTTCAGTTAACTTGGCGCGGACAAAAAATACAGTATCTGCATTTACCCATAAAGTTCATTTTTGTCTCTCGGGTGAACAATCTGTGCTACTCCTCTTCCTGGAAAACGAGGCAGAGTGGATGTTTGAGCAGTTGCTGACCATGTACTAGAAAGCAGCACCCAACAGAAAGAAACCTTACTTATCAAACATTTCAAATCAGCAGGGTCTCCAAGCATGCAGAGGAAAGAAAAAAAAAAAAAGTGGTTTGTTTTTTTTTTTAAAAAAAAAGGGAACTGAGTGCCTGAAGTTCTGCTTTTTATTTATTTCAAGATGGTTTCAACCCAAGAAGTCTTCATATATCATATGCTCTGAGTCCAAACACTATTATTCCTCTGCTCCGCAGGTGTAGCATTTGAGCACAGAAAGCAACAGAAAGCAGGTGAACGAGATTGGGGAGAGGCATATAGTATTTCTGCCCTCGGGCTCTATAGCATCACCATCGCCTTTTTAGCCATCTCTTCTGAAAATAGTCAGTGCAAAAGGAAATGCTAAACGTCAGGGTTAAAACACGGTGGGGGCATGTTTCAATAAGCACCCCAAAGTGAAAAGAATAGTATGGAAGAGACCAGGAACCCCCAACTAAAAGGTACAGAAGGAAAAGAACTAGCGAAGGGAGAGATACGAAACTTGGAGGGAACTGAGTAGTTTAGGAAAAGGGAGAAAACCATAAAGCCAGGAAGGTGAGGAATGCCCCAGAGGGAGAAGCCAGAGAGGGGAAGGACTAAAGGTGAGGTTTTGCAGGTTGAACTCGTCTGACCTGGCAATTCATTGCCACCAGAAAGGGGAGTCCGGCTCCTGTAACCCTCTTCATCCCCTGCTCCCAGCCGCCCGCCGCCACCGCCTCCCTCCCCTCTGTCCCCCTGCTTGTCGAAAACCAATACAGCAAATGGAGCGCCCGGTTTTCTTCCCATTTAGCCGGCTGAATCATCTCTCCGAGGGAGGAGAGGAACGCCAGAGCTGGCACAAAGGAAGGGTGTCTAGTTGGGAGTGGGATACCAGGGGAAGAAGAAGAACATGCCTGGAAAAATACCTTTGCAATAGTGGCAGGTTCTTACATTGAGGTTCTTACTAAGATTGAAAAGAAAGAATATGCGAGCAGGGAAAGTCATAGAACTATTTAAAATGACAAGGAAAGAGTTGTGGGCAAAAACTTAACAGTTTGGGGGAGGGGTCAACCCAGAAAAATGCAAGTTTACTAGGTGTGGGGTTTTCTGTCCACAGGAAAAAAAAAAAAAAAAAAAAACAGGGAGAAAAGATTTTTAAAGTATTTTCATCTATAAAATCTCAAACGATCTGATGAGCTGCAGCTATCAGAAATGTAATATTATAGCCCAAGTTTTTTGTGAGCCTAGTAACAAAATTTAAAGCTAGTTGCTAGTTACAGAAGGTATTTTCTAAGGCCAGACCTTAAAACAGAAGCTTTCTGGATTTTGAAAGCAAGTTAAGGTGGCTGTGACTAAAAAGCTTGCTTATGCTGTATTTACGGTGGCCAAGGAGTCTATCTGACTCCAAATTGCACAGGATTTGGAGCCCACCCCTGGCCTGCAATATGCAATAACCGACTGAGCTGTAATCGTCCCTCCCTCTTTTAAGCCACTTAGCGACTAGGATTAACATACGGATCTTTCACGGCAGTTCTGACTACCTTTTCCCCCTTCGCATTCCTTCCTTATTCACATTCATTTACGATTCCTCCCTGGTGTTCCTTCCAAATTTCCTTCCTCCTTTATTTACCTGATAACGGGTACCCAAGGAATGCTTTGGGAAGCGTAAACCTTCCAGGTGAGCTTCTCTTAACAGGTGATACAAAGCGTAACAGTTAATTTCCTGCACATTTACTCCAAGGCTACTCAGTCAAGAAAAAACAATATAAATGGGAAAATTTTCAGTAAGTCATTTTAAATCATTTCTATCGTATGAGGTACTGCTTCGTTGCATTTCTTTTAATGCTTTCCACGATTTCCATTGTGGTTGTTCCTTGCACTGCTTTAAGAGGCTGTAATAGATGCTTTACACCTGCAAATGGACGTTGCAGTGAAACCTTCACTCCTTCTCTCCTATTTATCATCTGTTGTTAACAACAGCAAAGAAGAATGAACAGCTTTTCAACTAATATTTGGTTGCTTCCAACACAACAGCTGGGAAATGAGGAGATAATTGAATTTTACTGTGCTGATCATTAATGAAGCCAGGTTTTGTTTTTCCAGTATTACTCTATGAACTCGGTGCTTTCTCAACGTTAATTGCTCTTAAACAAAGGAAACTAGCTATACAGTTGCAGACAGCACACAATTATGAAACTGGGGAGAAGTGACTTCTCTGCTCCTCTGCCACGACTCCTGGAACTAGTGACTCAAGCTGTCTGATGTCACATCAGATGAGGTAGGAAAAAATTTCCAAATCCACCCTGTTATGGGAGGGAAGCCAGCTTGGTCTGTATGGCAGTAATGGATTTGTCTCACCTAAATGTAAACATCTACAATCTCCATCTCGGCTTATCACCTGAGGCTCCCCTAGTCCGTGGGAAGAACCAGACACATCTGGCGGACGATTTATGTCATTCCCAGCCGACATGTAAAATAGGCGACATAAATTGAAGTGCCTACTTCACTCCGCTGGGAGCCCATGACAATTAGTTCAGATGTCTGCCCTTCAGGCATCTGCAGTTAAGTGAGGGGAAGCCCACCTGGGAGCCGAGCTATGGGATCAGCCTTTACATCTCACTTTGACTTTCAGAAAGTCCTTAGCAGTCTCGGTGTCTTGATTCTTTTCATTCCGAAAAGCAGGGGCTTCCGCACTTATCAGGTGAAAAAACAGTCGACATCTTCAGGTGAAAAAGCTCCAAGCAAGCATGAAGGTCTTGTTTTGTTTGACCTTTCTAATAGCACATGAATGCAGCTTCCACAGAGAGCTAACTCCAAATCTGGAAAAGACTTGCCTCTGTGGCTGCTGAGCCAGGGCCAAGAGTGATACTGGCAGCACACTCCTTCCTCAGGGAATTAGCACTTTTCTTGTTCTGGCCAAATGTTCATTCCGTCATTACAAGTTACAGTTTAAGTCTATTTCCCAAAAAGAAGAGAAAGAAAAGATGACAGACAAGTAAATCAAATGCATAAAGCTCTACAAACAAAACCTAGAAACTAAGGAACCAGAATTTAGGGATAATACACTGCAAAAATCCTTTGCTCAGAACTAACTTTTTGGTATTTTTAAAGTCTTTGTTTGCTACCTATCAAAATATGTTGATAGTTTCTCACCAGCTTGTAACAGAACTAAGGGAAATAGTACTTAATGCCCATGAAGAATGAAGTGCCATCTCACTCGTGGAGATGCTTTTTCACAACAGTGACATAAATCTTCTTAGACAAAAGAAATCCTATTTAGAAAGAACTCGATCGCTGTCATTTCCTAGATGTCTGCAACCCCTTTATACGACACCTAATGCACTAGAAGAGCACGACGCTGTTATAGCTCTCAAGGAGCACAGTTGCCCGGGTGTTGCTCATACCGGCGGCGAGGAAGTCGGCGCTTTATTCCTGGGAAGCGGACAAAAAGCAGCCTGTGTTCCCCCCACACAAACACCCATCTTGTGCTCGCACCAGGTGGTGCAAGCTGGGAGAAACTGCACCCTGCGCGCACCCGCCGAACGCTCCCGCGCTGTCCAATTCTGGGAAGCCCAAGAGGGGGAAGAGGGCACCAGATGACTAACTCAAACCTGTCAACTGCGCCGGGCGGAGGGGGCAGGAGGAGCAGTTTTTTCTTCGGAATGGCATCAGTGAGCATCTAGAGGAACACCCTCTCCTCCACTCTTCCCCGTGCCCTCTGCCTGTCGTCAGCTGAAGCTGCTGGAGCTGCGGCTGCTTGATGGGGCACCACCACCTGGGAAGAAGCAGCAGCAATGCAAAAGTAGCCCCAGAGGAAGGTGAGACTCAAGAAAACGTGTCCCGGGGACAAAACCAGCTCTTCTGGTAAGCACCTGGTGTAAGAAACAGACAACTCAGGGAGCAATCACATTTTCCCTAATGAAAGCGTGTTTGCAAGCATCCGGGAGTATGTCACCACTGGTGTGTCACCAGAATTTCACTCTGGTATTAAATTCTAGTTACCACATTCATAATTCTAGTTACCACATTCATAATTTTCTTCATCCAATAAATCACTACACTGGTTCATTTACAGGTCAATGTATATATACTCTATAGGCCAATGATGTTCTGTATGTGACTGTGCACATTACCGCGCTATCAGTCATCAGCAAAGAAATTTAATATAAAAGCCCTGTATTTTAGAAGAAGGTTAAATTACTTCGCATCCCTTAAGTTTGCACATTGGTCTCGATCTCTAGCATCAGCGAAAATTCACTAGAATATCTTTAAACTAAAACGCAGAACTACTAACCTGTAAATCAAAAATATGACCCTAACCCATAGCATAAAATAGTTTTTCAACAAAAATTAGCATTTATCGCGTGCGTCACTAGAATTCATTCGGGTTTTAAAGCTGCAGAAGAAACTACCAGTTTTCCTGCCATCTTTTTCCTTCCTCAAAGGCTGCAATTTAAATAAATGGGACCACTCAGTGCTTCGTGTGAAGATAAATGACAGAGTTACAGGCCTAATATTTTTTTTTATTGTTTGGTTTTCCAGAACAAGCTAAAAAGGCAGACAGGACTAAGGAGAAGAAAATGAAGGGAGGGAAAAAGAAGGGAAAAAAATGGAAGCAAATGTAACTTCCAGGTGTAGAGTTCCAAAACAGCTGAAGAGGCTTAAGCATAGAAGCCAAAAATCTGAGTGAAGTCTCATCTCTGTAAATGATACACATCTGGGAAACCAACAATTCACTGGAAGATTTTTCTAGTTCCTGAAAGTGGGGAGATCTCCGTGTATTTCCTTCCTTGTTTATCTCCTTGCGACTCATGTTCACTGTAAACTGCATTACTGAGCTGAGCTCTCACTAGCAATTATCCTTCTCCCTAAAATGTCTTCCGAGAACTGGAGAGGGAGAAAAGCACAATTTTCTTTCATTACCTATGACTTTTACAGAAATTGCAGCTACATATAAAAAATTTAAAAAACACTAACTTGAAACAAATCGGCTACAGATACATGATTTACGCTCTGACTAGAAAGAGGAATGCTTATCAACAATGCATAGAAGCATGGGCTTCTATCTAGATTTACCATCTGGGTATTTGACAAGAATTTAGGAGGGGGAAGGGCTCTTTCACAAACCTCAAGTTTATTCAAAATTGTTTTGTGGATATTATAGGATTGTTGAAATCCATTTAGTGTACAGAGTAACAGCTACACAATAAAACCTCCCAAGAAGTAACGTGACTACTGTACATTTTGATTTAATGTTGTAATTCATAAACCAGTTTTGCAGCGTAAAAGTAATTATTTCAAGACTGGAACAAGACCAAGCCTCTTGTGACCAACAATAATAATATTCATAATGTTAACAAACCTCTTCAAATGAAGTCATTGTTTAATACGTTTCAGGCTATATGTGAAGTGGTTACAAACATCGTGTTTTTGTAGTTGTCAATAATTTTGGGATCCTGTAAGCAGATGGACCTAGCGGTCTTCTGTTTTTTCGGATTTCAACTCTAAATTAAAAGTCAGGGGTTTATTATTCATAGTATTCACCAGAGCCGGTTGAAAAGCTAGTGTTCCAGTTGAGAAGGAACTTTGCTTTTCAAAATTGGACTTGCATACGCTTGAGTCCAAAGCCAACATTTTAAAACTTCTTGTCAACTGTAAATTCTTATACTTCTTTTGAGCCAGAAAAAGACAAACCGCGAAGCAGTCTGCTTGGTTAGCAAGAAGCCCGACAAAAATTCCCCTTTTCTCCGAGCCCTGGGGGAGCGCTCATGCAAAGTGCCCTCGGCGTGACAGTCCCTGGGAGGCATCCCAGTACATCGCAGCTCCAGGGCAGGGAGCCTGGGAAGCCAGCAAGCCAGCCTGGGAATTACTATGGAATTAGGATTTGCCACAGTCCAGTGATGCCCCGAGGTCTTGGCACTGGCAAGCTGCGGGGCCGTGCCATCTCCCGGCGGTGCCAAGCCCCGGCAGGCAGCCTGCCCCGCAGCCGGGGACCCCGCTGCAGAGCCCTTACGGCGGGCAGCCCGCATTACGGATGGGAACCCAGAATTTTCAGGGTCACCGCATCTTGGTTTGGATCACTGGATGGACTTAACCGAAGATAGATGCTCTGAGTCAGTCCCGGGCTTTGGGCTGTGGGACAGCCCCGGAGGATTTTCTCACAGTTGTAAAGCCAGAGTCTCCGTGCAGCCTGCTTGTAACCCAGGGATTGTTTTCCTGGATTGATTAGAAGCGGATTCAAGGAGTTGCAAATGAAATATTCGGAGGCCAGCAAATTGGCTTTTTCCACTGCAGCAAATTTCTACTCGTTACTGTGATTAATGGCTTTTGAAACGTTTATTCTTTTGTATTTATAAAATGGAATCACATGCAATAACCTCACACGCCGAGTTCCTTATGAGGTTTTTTAAACTTGTATTTATGGCTGTCCAGCGAGCTAACAATGAGTATTTTTACCACATGCTGTAGCAATTTACATTCATGGTCTGGTTTTGGTCTGAAGAACAGGTATGGTTACCATTTCAGGGTACGGTTACAATTTCACTGTATGGAGTTCTGAGGGCTTCGAGCAGTAATGAGTTTTATCTGAGCATCCTTTTCCCTGGCTATTAAGTCCATCTTTTTTTCACCTCGAGGCTGCAGAAGCATCAAAGTATATTTGTTGTCTAGTAAGAAACTTCAATCCCCTAATGATTTGGGCACAGAAGTTCTCCTGACCTGTGACGACAAGTGAGGGAGAATATGAGGGAACTGACTTCGGCACTCAAAGGAGAGGCGGGGAAACGCAGAATCTTAAACACTCTGGATGACTCTTACCCTGAGCCTGAAAACATTGTAAAGTAGGCGGGAAAAAAAAGCCCAACTACAACCAAGTCCAAGCGTTCCAGGTGGGATTCAAATTCAGACAGCTACCTGTCGGTGTCCACGCATGAGTTAGGTGTCTTGGTCCCCGTTATAGTCACTGAAGACCCACTCCATACAGATAATGGATTTGAAAGAGTTTGGGACATGTCAGTCTAAAGCAGATACCGCGTTTGTTCTGTTGAATACATTTCCAGACCCAGCTGAGTACGCTGACTATGTGTGCCCACCCGTAGAAGCTGCCATTGCAGACACCACCTTTGCAAACAAGCTGTGCTACCCAAAGGAAAGAATTGATGATGTTAAATACCTTCTGCCCAGCTGGCTGGATAGCCTGTTGCAATGGTCACGTATTCCCAAAATATAAACCAAAATGCACACAGGCTGGAGCTTGGGGAAGGGATTTGCAAGAAGGTCTGTCTTAAATGTCCAGGCAAAACGGATTACTACCTCACCCAAGAGGATTCACGGACTACCTCGGTAGTGAGCAGTGCACACTGCTGATAACACAGCCCAGTAAACATACAGCAAAAGGTGTATTTATTGCACTTTTGTTCTCCCCTGCAGCAGTCGTGACGACGGTTGCACCAGACGTGAATGCTGTCCAGTAATGACGGCATCTCACTCTCGCAAATGAGCCCTCACACCAAAAGAGCTGCGTTTAACTGAAGGGTTGTAATATGTTAGTGCTCACAACTGCTTCCCAGTTGCATCCAGTGAAAGGCTAAATCACCCAGCGCTTGGGCGTCTGGTGCTCCCTGTTACCTGGAAACTGGAGCCCTGAGCGCGAGCACTGTTGAGAAAGCGATTTTAAAAAAGCAGTAGGAACATGAAAGCACGATTCACGCAAGACACGCACCCTCGTCCAAGCAGCTTCTCCGCTTGCAGTGCTGTATTGTTTTAAGCTGCGGGATCCTTTGCTGATGTAATTACACCAAATGCCTCGTAGCTGGGATGCAGTTATTCTGGTATAGCCCAAACTGGGGCTATTGCCTTTGCAGGGGTGGGAGGAAGGTGAAAGCAGGGCACAGCCCGTAGCCTCCCAGATCCAGGGATCCAGAGGTGGTATAGCCACGGCGCTGAGCAAGGATACTTATGCTAATCTAGGAGGGGAAGATCCCCCCCGGGCAAAATAGCTTGGGAAAGGCTGGGTTGTATAAAAACGCTGGCCTATTCTCAGGCAATTGTTTTGGAAAAAGGTAAGCTATGAACTGCAAGCGCTACAGCTATTCCTCAAGAATCCCCCACCAGCCTGCTCTCCTTCTGCAATAAGGACGCCCAGTTCCTTTGTAGTTAAATTCTTCTCAAGTGACTTGTATTGCTTTAACTGTCCTGGTAAGACTCCCAAAAACGTACGTAGAGAAAAGACCTTGGAAAAATTCACCGCAGTTTTACTCGAGCTTGGTAATACTGGTGATTCCAGTGAAGGCAGCACAGGGGAAAGCGGGAATAATGCAGCAGTGAAGCAGAGCTGTGCTCTGCTCTTCCCCCTTTTTGTCCTTCTCCCTTGACTGAAAAGTTGAGGGGAAATCTTGGAAGTGGTCCTGTACGCCATTTGTGCTCCTAAGCAGAGCCAGAATGCTGCGAGCCAAGCGCCGGGCTGAATCTCCAAACTTTTACTGTTTATATTGAAGCTTATATTCGCTGGCTGCAGGAGTTTGAGACCACTGCTCCCCATACAACAGCTGGGAGGTATCAAAGCCCTTGCGAGCTATCCACCCATTCACCTCCGATCAGGCCAAGCGTCCACAAGATGCTGAGAACGCCGGAGAGTGTTAAGGAAAAGGAATTCACTCGCACAGGGCAAAGAATTTAAGCTGTTTACAACGTTCTGCTCTGCAATGTTTATTACTCCCCCTCCCCGTAAAATCTGCCTCCATCTGCGGTACCTTGTAGCGACAGAGTTAATGAAAACCCAAGCCGCATTCCAAGGATGGCAATACAGAATGAGAGCGACCTCAGCATTGTTTTGTTAAGATCTCAAATTGCTAATACTGCAAAATGAAGTAATGCGCTCTGTCAACATGTAGTATGCTCTATAAATGGGATGGCCTGTTCATCTGTTAGTAAAACATGCAGAAAAGCACTATTTGATTGGCCTCAGAGCAGCTGACTGCTTGCTTGAACTTCTTCCTTAAGATTTATTTGAAGCGTGAAACTGCTGAAAGTCTGCAGTGAGTAAAAAAGACAAAAAGATATCAAAAAAATAATGAAACATGTTTACAAATAGCCTTCGTTTTATGTGTCTGGTCTTGAATTAGCATTTTTTTATCAGCAGAATTAAAACAAAAGTTAGCTAAAGCGCTGAATGCCGAGAATTGATTTCCATGGACTTCAGTGTTAATTTATAAAACTGTTATATCTTTTCACAAACAAAAGATAACTTTATTAGTCAACTTAGAAACCTCAGACAGGTTTCATAAATTTATAGACAGCTTCCAGATTGAATTTTGCTGATCCAGGCTTCTTAGGCGGAGTTTATGGAGCCAGACTTGTCATATGAGCTATTTCTATAAGCCTCAGGTAAATATACACAGGGTTCATGTTGTGAGAGAAAGTGGGTTTTTTCTCTTCTAAAAAACTTAATTTAATCTGAAGCAAAACCAAAAGTTCATTCAGTACATTTTGTATTTGTTGTTTTTGATCCATGTTGGGAAGTATTTTCCTTCCACAGATCTACACTGCCCCTGCTTCTCTCAAACTCCCTTTAACTCTTGCATTTCTTTTACCACTCTGCTTCACAGCCTGCTGCTCTGCTCTCCGAGCTGCAACCAGCTAGGTGGCACAGCTGCAGGAAAGGAAACGGGGGGTTCAGGCATTTCCTTCTTCTTCCCAACCAGCAGCGCTCACGCCTTCCCTTTCCTACATGTCTATTTTAACTCAAGTCTCACAGAAAGTTGGACCTGTATTGCACACCCAATTTGGAAGTGTAAGTTTTTACTCAGGTCGCTGAACTCCTGATGTGGATATAATTACAGAGGTCAAATGGATCTGTTCAAGGCCAGGCTGGATGGGGCTTTGAGCAACCTGCTCTAGTGGGAGGTGTCCCTGCCTGTGGCAGGGGGGTTGGAACTCGATGAATCTTTAAGGTCCGTTCAACCTAAACCATTCTGTGATTCTACGTTTTATTTCCTTTTCCATTCAAAATTGCTATGGCCATCTATAACAGCTTTATAAGGATATCATTCTGTCTGTAATAACAGGGTTCCCCAATTTCCAGTGTACATAAAGCTGTAACTTATAAACTCGATAGCCCAAGCAATACCTCTTATTCAAGATTTCAGTTTAATGATGATCTTTCAACGAAATGTCACATAAAATTTTACCCATAAAACTCAGACTGAAGTACTCAAAGACAGATATCAAAGTCAGGTATCAAAGGAACCGTAGCTTCCCCTTTAGGTATACGTGTGCCTGGCAGTGAGATGGGAAAATGTCCCTCCCCCTGGTTTCATCTATAACATAACTCCATCCACCATTGGTACTAAGCTGAAATTTGCAAAGTAATTCAGTTTTTTCCCACTAAATTATGATCTGGTATACTCACTATAGGTAAAGGTTTGTTACTAAATTTGCTAAATCTTTCTATGCCAGAGAATGTGAGAAAGGATAGTGTTAGCAAATAAAGAACAAAGACATGGATACAGCAATACAACAGGGATGACCAAACTTGTTGATCATTAGCTGGAAATGGACACCTTCATGTGACCGAGAGCCTTCATGTGACCAATGCCCCTGACTTGAGGGCCTTTTGGAGCAGACTCCAATGCCTGTTGGAGCAGGTCTCAGAGCAGAAGACACGATGGCCAGGAGTTCCTGCTACAGCACTAAATTGCACGCACAGTTGGGGACCCAGTCAACCCAGCAATGTTGCCTGAGCAATCCCTGTTGGTTTAGCTCTACTCACAGCCAAGGATGTGGATCAGTCCCTGTGCCAGCACAACTTCACTGCTGGCCTTACGATGAAATTATGGCACTTGAACTGTCCCACAAGGACTGGAGAGACTGGCTACAAGCCCACAAGAGACTCCAAAGAAAAGAGAGTAATGTTCACATGAGGGGAGACCCAGGCAGGTCGTCTGAGGTGGAAAATACAGGTTTTCACTTTTTATTGGTACTTGTGAGAAGGCAGGCAGCAGTATTTTGCTGCTGATGGTTCCCAGGTCTAGTGGTGTTCTACAGCTGAACACTCCAACAACAGGCACAAAACAACAAAGTCATGGCTGAAAACTGCCCATGACACACTCTTCTGTTCCCTCAGGCTCCCAGCTGTACCAGCACAAGAAGTTCTCTTGTGATCCTGACTGAATCATCACTGTCCTAACAGAAATTATGGATCCCACGGGCCCACAGAGAGAAAAATTTGTATGCTGCTTCTTATTTCATTTTAAACAAAAGCATCTTGGCTTGCTTGAATGGTTACACTGATAATCAGAGAAGATTTGACTGATTTCTTGCTTGAACCATAAGCAGCTGGCTTTCATACACCCTGGTCTGTTGGCACCTCCGAGACCTACCAGCGCGGATGAACAGATGGTTGTGGTGACCTGTTCCATCAGCCTAGAGGGATCCAGAAGACGATACCTGTATATGTCTGTTTACCATCTGGATTATTCCGATAAATGGGATGGATGTAGTTACCCTACTGAATTGTGAATGAATGCTCTTGGTATTGTGTTACTTTAATTCAAAACCATTGTGAAACATCCAAAGCGCAATCCAAATCTCCCTCTCCCTCTTCATTTAATCACAGGCTGCTGACAATGGCTGTGATTCAAGGTAGCAGCTACTCGCCTCGCTTTGAGCATGTTTGTAGTCCAAAGACTGTTCATACTTTTAAAGCTCCGTACATGCTTAAATGTTTGTCTAAATCTAAGTCTAACTTGATATTTTTTCCCTGGAATTCTTTACAAAGCCTTAGGGCGGTGTGGTGAATGCCACAGTGACCGGTGTGGATGGAATTCTTCCTGCTTTCTTGTGGAAAACTGCTCCTGAACCAAAGGCAGAGAAAGCTGCACACCTCTGGGTTCTCAAAGCTGTATCTGTTGCCTCCAGGATGACCTCAGGTCCAGCTAAGGGTCTCGGATGGAGATGCCATCTCTCAGGCATATTATTTCAACTGGACAGAAAGCCGTGGCAGAACTTCACACAGGAAAACCTTCCATATTGCCCCCCCGTCCCTCTGTTGTGACCTTTTATCAGTTCCTCTGGATTCACCGCTGAAATGCCATCCAACGAGCTGAGCGTTTTGTTTTGCACAGTGAAGCGTGTAATCTCCCCACAGGTGCAGCACAACAAATGCTGCAGGAGGCACCACTTGATGGAGGCTAAGAAGAACGTGGCAGTTCTGCTGCTCGAGGGCTGCCATGACACACAGACCTACACTCTACCGTTTTTGGTGGGAATCCAACCAAAACAAATGAGGGGGGACTCTCAGCAGAAGAGGTGAGAGCGCTCTGTGTCTGCAGCAAGCAAACAACTGGAGCCACCGATGTCCCTCAGCTTCAACTGCAGCTGGGCCATAGCATTCCTCTGGAGCACATGCATTACTCGGAGCCTTTTCTATTTATTTTCTTAACAAAGCTTTGCAGACTTTTTAAGTGGGGGAAGGGAGACTCAGATGCTTCCCTCCCTCACTTTTAAAAAAATCAGACCAAATTTTGTAAATAGATATAAGAAATACAGCACTATTAGAACCTGCCAATCCTTTAAGGTCTAAGCTTGGTGGCTTTTTTAGCTGACTCAGGATCTTTTCATGTTTTCACTGTCACATTTATTTTCAGTTGAACGTTATTAAATGAGCAATACCATTATGGCAAAATTGGTATTATTGTAATTAAATAATATGAGATATATAGAAAGGAAAATAAATTAAGTGAATCGATGCTCTTTTGATTTAAATTCAGACATTAAATCAAAATACCTAAGTGAACTTGACAGTGTCTGTTCCTTCGTCTGCAAGTAAATTCTTACTTCTTCCCTACAGCACTGGAACATAAAGGCGCTGCCAATATGCAGATAAGCACTGTGCACTATACAAAACAGCAGTACATTAATGCTTCGTGTTGTAATGGAAAATCTCAATTTAAGATCTGAAGAGCAATAATAAAGAGGAGGAAAACTTGTAGCTACCATTTGTAGCATAGGTGATGGGACTTTTTTTCCAAGGGAGGTCAGGGAAACGGATTGGAGAACTACATTTATGAGGCTCCTCCTACTCATGCACAATAGGAACAAGCCCATAGTTCTCCTTGCAGTTAATAAACGATGTTCTGTTCAAACTTAGGTGGCTGTTGTGCCCGTGTCGCTGAGGGTGGAATTTGTCTTAGCGGACTACAAAAAAACAAACAAGTTTCTCACTTAATGAGAAAGCCCTGAAAAGCTATGGTATCTATAAGATAAGTTAGACAAAGAGTATATTCTGCTCCAGTCTTCTCAAACACTCCTGCCATTGAAACCCTGTGCAGACTCACGATGGGCTTAACCTGTCTGGCGGTGGGCTGCCACCAGAGAAGTGGTCCTGCATCCTGCTGCTTTCCTCATGTCCGTCCGCATGCTCCTGGTTTAGTGGCTGTGTGGGAAGGCTGCTACTCTGAAGGAAAATTAATAGTCTTCTGGTGGATTAATTTTCTGTCAGATCAGCTGCCCCTGAGGTCACTCAACTGCTATACCTGGAGCAGGGGAAGCAGGAGGAATGGATGATCACAGGTTGCCTTTCAAAAGTGGCCTGCAATTAAACTGAAGTAATTCAACATTTTGTGCAACCGTATATTCGCTCCCTTAAACCCTGCATATTCAGGGCTTATTGCTCCTAAAAGAGGTTACGTTACCTGTTAGTTTCCCTTTCTACAGAAGGAAAGGCCCTATCAGCATTAGGAAGCATTTTCCTGTGCCATACATAACTCTGTTGTGGAATTCACTGTCATGACCGCGGCAGCCGGGAGTGCAAATGGGTTCCAAACCCAAATGGACACGTTCCCAGCCATCAGTGGCTATTCAACAAAATCACTCACATTATTGTCTAGTTCAAGAAGACCCTAAATCACTAACCATCAGGGATGGGAAATCATACCTTATATCTTACACTTACTTCTTAATTTTTCTACTGCGTTCTACGCTTTCTTTAATCATCATTCCTGCCTACCATAGAAAACAGCATTATGGTGTTAGGGTTCCTCTTCACTTTAGCCAGTATGCCAGTTCTTATATTGATGTACCTACATCTCACAGGGGTTTGGCACCTCATCTGTAATCAATGAGTCCCTTATAAGAAAATGCAGTGCTGTCACTAGCGTTCTTGCCATGCAAGGTCTACAAATGCTGAACTCCTCAATAAAGAGTTACTTGCAAAATAAAGCCTGAAAAGGGGAGGAAAAAAAGAGATCCATGAAGCTGAACATCTTCAAAAATAGAGCAGAAAAATGCAATGTCTGCAAAGACAGTTGCTTTTGGACCAAAGAGAAAAAATGAAATCAGCAAAGATGACATTTTTTATTCAAAAAATAAATAGGAATAAATATTAAGAAGAAGTATTAATTTTCAAATGAATGCATTTTAGATTTCAGATTTGATTTAAACTTCACCTGATGTATTAGCTTAAGCTTTTGCCTGAAGATTCAGGTTTACATGGATCAAGTTTCTCTGCAGAAGAGACCTCTACCCCCTAAGCTGGAAGGGATGTAGTCCCAGGTTTCAGTAGTGCTGTTCACCCAAGCCCCCGTTCCACGGGATGTTAACCTGCCTTTCACTCTAGAAACCAGGATGCCAGGTAAAACAGATCCTCAGATTAAAGCAGGTGCTCGAGAGTCCTCTTAAAGAAGGACGCTTTCCTGAACATGGAATCGGAAGATTAGTGTGGACTTGGAAACACGGTCCTTTGATGTACAGACCACTGCCAGGAGAACAAGACCTTCTGCAGGATGGCTCTTCTGACTTTCAGAAGCGCTGTTCGACAGGCACTCCCACCCATCAGAAACACCACCTGCTGCTTGCAAATCCCACCTGAGCCCCGAATCCCACCTGAGCCCCAGCACTCTCCCACCTCCCTGAGACACGGCCGCAGGGCAGGCGGCCCCTGTGCCTTCCCTGGAGCAAGCCCCACGCCGGGGGACGACACCAGGCGTATTAGGAGCGGCAGTGCTTTTACAAGCGCGTTAGAGAACTGGTCACAGGAGACATGAGGGGGGCAGGAGGAAAAGAAAGGATAAAGTCTGCAGACAGCTTTAGCACCCACAGCCCACGGAGCACACTTACCGACCGGGAAGGAGAATGGCAGTCCTATATTTAGCAGAAAAGGCAGATAGGCTCTCTTGAGAAATGCTCACTGCTTTGAAAGGTTAACGCAAAGCAACAGCCTCGTCTGTGCCTTTCCACGGAGGCCACCGGCGGTCCCCGCATTCCCCTGCTGTCACCACCTTCTCCACTCCTTTGCCTGCCAAGTGCTCGGGCTCGTCGCAGAAGCCTCTGCTCGCTCTCCCCGAGAGCCCTGCTCATTTACTGCTGCTCTGACATGCAACGCCCATGCACATCTTGGCCGCTGCCATTTATGAGCACGGACTAGGAAGAAAACCTAATTGTTCGCTAATTTTATAATGGACCACTAAATTTAGATTATTCAGGCTCGTTCTCCAGAAACAAAGGGGCATTTCCTTAACCCATCACGCTGCAGAGTTTGTAAGTCAAATAATTGTGCAGTCTGCTGAAGACACGGACCTGAACTCAAGCCTGCCCGTTTCTCTTTAAAGCTATTTTTGTTCTGCCTAAACACTAAGGATTCAGAAAAGCCGTACAACGTGCACCACAGCTTCACTCCTCATTTTCCACTGACACATTTTCCTCCACCCTTCCCAGGAGCCCACAGCCGTGAGGCAAAGGGAAGGCAGAAAACTGCAGAAGTTTCCCTTTTCCGCAGGGAGTGGTTTTGAAGAGTCATGGGGGATGGAGACCGCTCTCCCTCCACACATGTTGGAGCCACAAGGAAGAAAGGTGCTTTCTTGAGGAGAACAGAGCCACCCTGCAGGGACAAGGGCTCCTGGTTGTTCTCCTCGCTCATGCTGCCTTGGCCAGGGGGGCTTTAATGTCACTGTTTGGCACCAGGCATCCCCGCAGCGGGGGACGATTGAAGCTCAGAGGGTGAGGTGTTCTGCCTTCTCAGGTGCCTGATTTCCTGACAGACCTGTACGGCTGTGACCTCCACCTCGCCAAAGCTCAGCACCATTCCACAGACACATCTTGCTCACCCAAGCCAAGCAAGGCAGGGACCTGGTTGGAAAAACCTTTACTTTCACACAAAATTTTGCTTCTGTTCCAACCCATAATGTATATTATCAGCAGAAAATCTAAAAAAAAAAAAAAAATAGTATTTTTTAAAATAATGTAAGGGAATATCTTGACAAAAAGCTATTTTTTGAGGATGGCAAGCACTTTTTGAGACAATACTGTATTTCAATAAAGTCCAGTTTTTCCATACAAGATAAAGTTTCCTTAGATGCACTCTGGGTGCCAAGCTTGTTTTGAGCATGCCAAACTCCATGCTTGATGCAAATCCTTCCTTTCATCTGACTGGTCTTACGTATTTTCCCTAATATATGGTTTAAGTAACCCTTTTTCGGTTCGCTTATTTCTTTGGTCACCTGCAGCAGTTCTCTTCTTTTTGTTAGTACTTTTAAGAATACGAACATTATGTTTCAAAATAATTTTAAAGTATTCCTGGCCCTCCTCTTATACTGTGTATTTCCAACTCTGCCTGCCTTCTCATTAAAGCTGGCCTTATGCCTAAAGTAATTTTTCCTAACTTTTTGGGCTATCCCTGTCCTTTGTTCACTCAACAGGCTTTTTATTTGTTCTGTGTTTTTCCATGGAGTGTTCCTGGTCTTGCCTATGTTGTTCAGAGAGAAATATTCACTCTGAGGACTTAAAAGGAAGACAAAGGATAAATATAACTCAGAACCATCACCGTGACCTGTAATAATCCAAATACATGTCCAGGGCATACACACACAACAGAAACCCCAACTGCATACAACTTGAAACAAAAACATGCCATTACTTTAACACGCATTATCTGTGAACTGCGTTTCATGATTCTGCAAGCTTTATGTAAAAGGCTAAGGAGAATAGAAAATTAAGCCCCTGTAGGGAAGAACTGGAGAAAATCCTAGATCAGATGTAGCAGAAACATTAGGAACCTTGCCCAGAACAGTCTTTGCCTTTTTGCAAATTACACTGTGGCGTGTTTAATTTTTTATCTATTAATGCCCAGATCCTCTTCCCCACTGTTGCTATATAACCATTTTTTTCTCTGGGTTTTGATTGATAAAAGTTTGGCTTGTTTTTTTTTTTCCTCTCACTGACATAACTTCATGACGCTGAATTTCCTTTTGGAAGTTGCAGGTTTTGCTAGAACTCTCCATGGCCTTTGGCAGTTTCAGTGTTCCAAAAACTGTAACCTTCCACAAATGGCAATAATTATCTAGTTTAAAATGCCAGATCATTCATGAAAGCAAAATATAAACAAAATGAAATACAGATTTAGCCTTGACACAAAGGTATTTGCATAAATGTCTTCATTAATCCCTAAACTCCGTTTCAATTTGATATCAGCCCTGATTTTCACATCAACTACCTTATTAGAAAGCTTATGATTGCTTTAAAAAATATACAAGCCTTGCAAAGTTTGCTCTGTTTTCTACTGTCTCCCCACAGTATATCAACCTGTTACCATCTGAACGTTTACAGAATAATTTCTTTATTTGTTTTTCGCTTTGCTAGATATTGAAACGAGACAAACTGGCCAGTAGCTCCCTGGGTTGTTTACTTAACCATTAATGAAGGGAGACCTCAGCAGAAATACATGCCGGTATTGCCCCTCATCATATCATCTAAACGGCTCTTCTTCTCCACTCAGGACGCCCCAGTCCAAATCTCCAGGTCCAGCTTATTCTGAAGTGTTTTGCTTATCTGGAGACTCGGGAGTTTGTTATTGTGAGTAATGAACAATGCACTGCTTTTCCTCATTACAGCCCTGTGCAAACATTGGCTTGGTGTGAGCTCCGGGGGCCAGGAGCAGGGAATGGTTCCAGCTGGGTGTCTCTCAACACCAGCACTGGTTTCCTGCTTGTCCCACCAAGCCCCAGCTCATTCTCCGGGGAGCGTGGACCAGCGCCCTGGCCCCACTAGCCTTTTCTGCATGACCGTGCAACGGGAGGAGGATTCTTTGCTGAACAAAAAGATGCTTTCAAGTCACATTTGGCCACTTTTAGTAATTATTCTGCTATGCATATTACATTATAAAATGCATTCAGCAATTTGCAAGCCTAGTGGGCCAGTGGCAATACCAGGATTGAGGACTTCTTGACACCCAAGAACTGGCTCCCAGCTGTGTCAAAGGCAAACCCCACTTCTACACCAGTCGACACCTCTCTAAGCACAGTGCCAGGGGTGGGAACTCGTTCATCCAGCGTTGCTGCCAAACCACTCACGCTGTAGAACCGCAGTCCAAAACACACAACGTTTAATCGCAAAACTTGCTTAGGCAGCTGCTGAAAAGGAGAGACAAGTTGCTTACGCATGCATAGTCCTGAATGGCCTATCTTATGCAGACTTCAAGATGCTTCATAAATATCATCTAAAACCAAATATTATTTAAACCATCTAAAAAGAAAGCACAACTCTGAGAGCCAGAGCTCCAGTTCATGTGCACCGAGGCCATAAAGTGGGTACTGACATCCACCATCCATTTGCTGCTCAGACCCAGGGTGCAGCACCTGCAGCAAGGAAAGCTGAACAACATCTGGAGCAACTTCTGGACCCCACAGTTTCTGCCCCAGACTTAAAAGTAAATTGAAATTGCACCACCGTATGCTCTCAGTCAGGGCATTATGGTAACTCGCTCCTATTTCAGTTCACTAAGTGCAGGGAAAAACATCGTGTTAAGGGGCTTTTGAATGCACATTCATTTCAGGACAGCAGTGTTGTAGTCTCTAGAGGGGACACGGTTTTGAAGCTAAGAGCATGAGACACTGCTTCTGGTCTCCTGGAAGCCCGTATCCTGAATCACAGCTCTCCTGTGGACGATGCAGTGCTGCCACCAGCTCTCTCCCCTCCACACCAGCTCACATTTCTTTTTCTGTGCTTATCACTGTGCTATTACTGCTTTTCCCTTATGTTTTAACAAAAATCCTAACCTTATTTAGCATTTTTCTATGGTACTCTTCCAGTTATTATGATACTTTTAAAGTTTCGTTTGACTCTCTTTTTTTCTTCCCCAAAATATTCTTATAGCCTGGAGAGAGACCCTGATGTCAAGATGGGCCTAGCTTTGAACCCAGGGTGGAGAAACTTTTGATACGCTTCCAGACCATTTAATTCTCCAGTCAGGTCTCTCGAGTAGCCGCAAAAAACAACTTTCCCAGGCCCTGCATGCCTGTGAGATGCAGGAGAGTAAAGCACCCAGTCTTTCTGAGAGGTAAGGTGCTGATTACACAACTTTCAGCACATCCTGAAAGCTGATTCCAAAAACTAATATTGCTTTTGGCGTCACGCAGAGTTCTTCACATCGCCTTTTGAGGAGAAAGCAAGCACAGGAGGAAAGTGAGGGGTTTTTAATATGACTTGCAAAAAAGAGAATTATGGAGTTGAAAAATGAGACCAAACAACCCAAGAATCCAGCTCAGTTTTAGCCAAACTGTGGCCACATCATTCACAACGTTTTGTTTCTGTCCTCTCCATTCAATGTGGTCATGCATCAAAGGTCACTCTGCAAAACTGTATTAAACTATTTTTTACACTTTCTCCTCTAGCTAGTACCCATGGAGGATGGATGTGGTGCCGAACTGCAGTATAAACTGCTGTACTCGGGAGACAAAAAATTTCTCAGATGCAAAAAGCTCAGAGTATCAAAACTGCTCCTCAGACAAAACTTCTTCTTGGCAAACTGATGCTGTGAATGGTTCTAGGCACACACAGGAGGCAGGAAGAGAGCCTGTGTTTCTGCAGAGTCAATAACTGAGATTTTAAGTTGTATAGCTGATCAAGAATGACCAAAGCTTCAGTGCACATCTAATTCTGTTGTTAAAATAAAAGTTGTTGGTTAGACACCAAACCATGCTGAACAAGCAAATCCTTTTTATTACAAAAGCAAATAATTTCTGTATATATATATATATCTTTCCACATATACTTATATGGAAAAGGAGACAGCAATGCAAATTTCCTCTCTAAGCTTGAAGCAAAATTTTCTATATTGGCAATTCTTTCCAGGCCAGACTACCTTTGGAAATCACTCTGGCTCTCCTTAAAATATAAATATAGTAAAAGCCCTCCCCTCTACTCTAATCTGGTGAGACCCTACCTGGAGTACTGCATCCAGCTCTGGAGTCCCCAACATAAGAAAGACATGGACCTGTCGGATTGGGCCCAGAGGAGGGCCACGAAGATGATCAGAGGGCTGGAGCACCTCTCCTACGAGGAGAGGCTGAGAGAGTTGGGGTTGCAGCCTGGAGAAGAGAAGGCTCCAGGGAGACCTTATTGCGGCCTTCCAGTACCTAAAGGGGGCCTACAGGAGAGCTGGGGAAGGACTTTTTACTAGGGCATGTAGTGATAGGATAAGGGGGAATAGTTTCAAACGGGAAGAAGATAGATTTAGAACAGATATAAGGAAGAAATTCTTCACTCTGAGGGTGGTGAGGCACTGAAACAGGTTGCCCAGAGAAGTTGTGGAAGCTCCATGCCTGGAGGTGTTTAAGGCCAGGCTGGATGGGGCTTTGAGCAACCTGGTCTGGTGGGAGGTGTCCCTGCCTATGGCAGGGGGGTTGGAACTCAATGATCTTCAAGGTCCCTTCCAACCTAAACTATTCTATGGTGCTATGACTTTTCTCTGCAGACTTTGCATATTCAAGCTATCCCAAAACAATTTACCAAGCAGGCCAACACAGCAGCAGCCATATACCAAGACACAGCCTCCTGAACACTGATTTTGTTTAATGTAAGAAAGACCTTGATCCCAGATGGGGTGGGAGATGTCTGTGTGGCTGCTGGTGCCCCCCAAAGCCAGCGCCCCTGCGTGGTGCTTCCCTGCAGCCCACTCCCACCTCTCCCCAGTCCTCACAGGGGAGCTCGCCCCTCTCAGCACCTCCTCCTCCCCTCTTGCAATAGAGAATGACTGGAACTCGGGATCACTTCACCAACGCTGCCCCGAAGCCAGAGAGACCTGAAAACGCATGGAGCCAGCGGCCTGCCCCAAACTCCGTACACCAGTGATATTCCCAGAGCAACATGATTCCCGTAGCACAGCTGTGATACTGGAGAACCCTAGGTGTGAGCAGAGAGCTCTCTCTGCCAGGTGCTGCACAAACAGCATAAATCGATAGTTTACTGAAAAAGCAACCCAAACCTGGAATGGACACTCCCTTCCTCCAGAGCAAAGGAAGGGAAAATAAATAAGTGAGATAGATAAATAGAAGTCAGCAGAGGAATTAGTGTCTAGCCTAGAAAGTATTTCAGAAAAAGGGTGAGCCTCTAAAAATGATAGCTTGAGAGAGAAGCACAGTTGCCAGCAATTAGAGACTGTACTCCCACCAGGTTTAAGACGTTTTAACAAAATGCAATTCATTTCTTCTGTCCTGAAAGAACATTTAAACACTGTTTTAAACAGTGGGAATTTTTCTCAACCTTCCACTCGTGCCTGTTTTCACCCTTGGCTTTGGAGAAACAGGCTCTACTCTTGGAGGAAAAAAAAAGAAACAGGCTCAAAAAAAAAAAAAAAAAGAAAAGAAAAAAAAGCCAACAGTTTCATTACCAATATGAACAAGATGAAAGGGTATTTGTGACTGCAAGCAGGTCCTCTGGTTCAGCATTAAGCTTTTGCAGCTAGAGACCACACAGTATTTTCCCTGACAGAGTATCTGGTGGAATACAGAGGTGGACATCATCAAAGGCAGCCCATTGGCAACACAGTACTGGGAACATTTAACCACCCTGCTGTTTTCCTGCATGTTCATCTCTATCAGGTATTTAAGCTAATAAGAAGAGGACAGAGACCATATTCTTATGCTAAGCCTGCGAGGAGGACAGGAACCGTAAGTTACTGTCCAGGAAGGTTACTTGCCCAGGAAGATTCACCAGATGGTTTCTCAAGTCTGCATTTCTTCAACAACTAGACACCCAAGAAAGTAAGGAACACCATGGACTCCTCTTTGATATCTGTTACTTTTATGATGAAAAAAGATGATGTTGAAAAATGATGTTTCAAAAATGGAACAGAGTAAATCCAAAGAGGACAAAATCATGATACCTAGTGAGCAGCTATCAATCAGTAGTAGAAACAGATTACAAAGTTTATTTAACTTGCTTTTCATGGAATCATAGAATCATAGAATGGTTTAGGTTGGAAAGGACCTTGAAGATCATCGAGTTCCAACCCCCCTGCCATAGACAGGGACACCTCCCACTAGACCAGGTTGCCCAAGGCCACAACCAGCCTAGCCTTGAACACCTCCAGGGATGGAGCTTCCACAACTTCTCTGGGCAACCTGTTCCAGTGCCTTACCACCCTCAAAGTGAAAATTTTTTTCCTCATGTTTAATCTAAACCTGCCCTCTTCCAGTTTAAAGCCATTCCCCCTCGTCCTGTCACTACACACCCTAGTAAAAAGTCCTTCCCCAGCTCTCCTGTAGCCCCCCTTCAGGTACTGGAAGGCTGTAATAATAATTTTGCTGCATACTTTGGCATCTAAGCCATATATTGCCTGGGATGGAGAAGAGAAGACTCTGGGGAGACCGTATAGCAGCTTTCCAGTATCTGAAGGGCGCCTACAAGAAAGCTGGAGAGGGACTTTTTCCAAGGGCATGTAGTGATAGGATGAGGGGTAATGGCTTCAAACTGGAAAAGGGGAGGTTTAGGTTAGATATTAGGAAGAAATTTTTCACAATAAGGGTGGTAAGGCACTGGAACAGATTGCCCGGAGAAGTTGCGGAGGCCCCATCCCTGGAGGTGTTCAAGGCCAGGTTGGATGGGGCTTTGAGCAACCTGGTCTAGTGGAAGGTGTCCCTGCCCATGGCAGGGGGGGTGGAACTAGATGACCTTTAAGGTCCCTTCCAACCTAAACCATTCTATGATTCTATGATTTTCCAAGCCTTTTCCTGGGCATATTGCTCCCAAGATGGTGTTCCTTAATAACCCAAGCCACTAATCCAGAGGCCTTTTCCAGCAGCAATGCCTTCAGAACCACACGAGTCTGGAAAGCAAATTTGCTTATAATGATTCAGCATGCTTGTCTGGGACGTCGAGGAGCTGCAGAACTTCTTTGCCTTTGATGTCCACAACACAATGTCAAATGGAATGGGTCTGCTCTAGAAGTACTGTCCCAAAGCCAGTGCAGGTGGGAGAAGAGCATGCCCCATAGGAAGCACAAGCACTGCTGACTTTTGATGCTTCTGTCACTTAGATTTTTCCAGAAATCTCTCCCCAAACAAACCCCTTTTTTCCCTTGTGTAAAACAGGGCTTCGTGCTAACAAATCCAACATAAACCAAAGGGCTTGGTTAGTGTGATGTCTTCTTGTTGCCAAAGCAATATCAGACTTGTTTTTTTCTGAAGGAAAGCAAGTTCCAGAAAGTTATATAGCACGAACTTAAGTAAAACATTACATTATTATGCAACTGATGGCAGTTTCCTACCACATTAGGTATTCAAGGTGTTCCAAACTGACTCTCACAGTAACACTTGTAAACTGTATTAATCATCATTTTAGAGTACATTTATCTATGGCTGATTACTCAAGAGTTCAGTAGGCTAAAAAAAATAACTTTTTTTCCCAAGAGATAAATACCTGGTGTCCAAAATACGTCATTAAAATACACATCCAAGCATTAAAAAATATGTTTAATAAAATGTACTTTACCAAGCCAGTAACTCTTAGGACCTAAAGCATGTATTTTCGTAAGGGTGGATTTGCTAATATAAGCATTTTTATTGTAGATGTGTTTTTATTTTTATTCACTGGCGCCGTAGTTTGCACAAGAATCCATAAATCTAGCATGCTGTGTTTCCTTTATCCCAAAAATTCAGTATTGTACTCTTGAGGCTCAACATGGTAAGCGCATCAGTGAGTGCTCAGCGGCACAGAACACTGCCTATTTGTGGATGCCGTTTTGCACCTGTGGTCATTAGGCAGTGCCACTGAAAGCCTTCAGCAGCTGTACACCAGCACAATTAGATGGGTATTTAGACCACATCAAAACACAGGTCAACAAGAGCAGTTCACAGGGATGCAAACTAACTTCTCATTTGCCTCATGTGCACAGACTGTGTTTATGTATCAGCCTGTTAGCAGCGTTCAGGTGACCTTCAGCATCAACTGGACACCACCTTATGAGGTGGTGCTTGTGTGATCCAATTAATTCTGCCCGGCATTTTGAACCTCTTCTCATTCACATGTTGGTATCAGCAAGAGAATAATAAAAGAGAATAATAATAATGAGGGAGGAGAGAAGGCGGCTCTGCAGTGCTGTCTTAGATTTGGGGCATCTCCCAGCACTTAAGGAGTGTCCCTAGCTGAGATTTCCAGAGGGACATCAGTCTGAAGCAAATAGGTTGTTGCTATGAGAATTAGTGCTGCTACCAGCCGGTGCTTGTTTTCCTCACCGCCACAGCCTGAGCAGAATGAGGTAGATGACTCAGCGCTCTCCACACGTGTATAATGGCATTTCCACCATCCCTGCAAGATCACAGCTTGGTGACATGCGACACTTCAGATCACCGCTCAGGGAGTCTCTGCCATTATGAAACCAGGCTTCTTCACAAGGACTTTCAACTCCTGGGAAATTTCTACAATGAATCTAATTAGCCCCGTTTTAAAGATGGCAGCTCATGCAGGGAACAACTTGCAAAAGATCACACACATGGGTTGGTCTTCTGTGGCAGATCCGCTCAATGCCAGGCAAGTACTTCAAGTGTAAGACTCTCATGAATTTAAAACGGAATTTCCACTATCATCTCCTGTATTGGAAGCCATGATGAAGAGTACTATTAAAATTAAATTCAGCCCAAAGTCTTACGGTTAAAATTAATTTGAAACGGATCCTTTAAAAAAATGCATGAGCAAATAACAAGGTCTGCAATAACGCAGAGAAAATTAATTACCTAGGCAGACTCCTTTTCAAGTTCATGACTCATGCCAGCATATAAATGTCTGCGTGAAGCCAGCTCTTAATGCTAATTTCGTTGCTGTAAGAAAATCGTAACCTTCTCTGTAAAAAAATGAGTGCATACCTTGCTATTGATTTTTCAAGAGTCTGACTGGCAGAATGTTGTACTGTAACTGCAGATTTCTGCTAACGCTCAAAAATGTTTTGCTACATTTTGTTCTTCCACCGCAGATCTGAGACTCCTGGCCAGGCCGCAGTCAGCCTCAGCTGCACAGAAGTTGTGGTCACATCCACTTAACTTGCTCTTTTTTACTGAATATAGACATGGCAAGTGTATCACTTAATAGGTCAAAAATCCCATTCCATATAATGACAGTACCATGGTGCAAAGAGTATAAAAAGTAGGAGTAAGAAAAAAAAAAAGATGCATTTTTGTTAAAACTAGTCTGTGGTTCAAACTGTAGCCCCCCTCTCGCACCCCTGCCAGAAGCTGATGTGTTTATCAGCCGGTGCTGGCACCGGGTCACAGCACTGCGGCGCTGACGGAGTTTCTGAAAGAGCCGGCCCTATCTGCCTCCCCGAGACCCCTTCTCAGAACAATTGCCTCTTACCACAGAGTTAATTTAGACTCATGAGCTACCAAGTGTAGGTATCCGCTTTTTATATAAGAATTACCAAAGTGCTCCTTGGGATAAAAAAAAAAAACACTAATGGAGCATAACAGGAGAAAGCAAATGTGTCTGATACTCCGTATGCACAGCCGTACGTGCCCATGCAGCGCCAAAAGCTACACGTGGCACGGCAGAAAGTACCCATTACAATGGCAGCATCTCCTTTAGGGGTCACGAGCTCATTAAACTGGGGAAAAAGAAACATGCGTGCACTGAAACGGGTGTTTCCCTCCACTGGAGGCAGGCAGCGCCCAGCCAGTGCAGGGAGGAGGGATCTGCCATGGCGGGTGCAGCTGGGCTGTGCCTCCCCAATAGCTGTCGCTCCTCTATGTCCCCCCTCGGTAAATCCCTGGCAGCGGGTAGGGTGTCGGCATCATACTGACACCAGAGATGTAATCAAAATAAGGACCTTGTTGTGGTGGGCCCTCTTCAAACACGTAGCCACACAACGTCCCTGCTGCAAGGGGCCTGAAGCACCATGTCTGACAAGGCACAGAGGATTTCGGCCAGCATGCTGAGAGCCGGCCAAGTGTCCTGGCAGCCCCTGGCATGCCACAAGTTGCCTTCCCGTTACACAAAGCAAAAACAGTGCAAGAAAATAGGATAGGGAAAAACACCTCCCCCCCACCGATGCTGTGCCATCCTTCGCCAGCCCCGCGCCTATGGCAGCGCGCATGGGGAGCGAGGCTCAGCACAGTGAAAGCCAAGGGCAAGGGGAAAATCATCGAATCACAGAATGGTTTAGGTTGGAAGGGACCTTAAAGATCATCTAGTTCCAACCCCCCTGCCACGGGCATGGACACCTCCCACTAGACCACGTTGCTCAAAGCCCCATCCAGCCTGGCCTTGAACACCTCCAGGGATAGGGCATCCACAACTTCTCTGGGCAACCTGTGCCAGTGCCTCACCACCCTTAATTTGAAAAATTTCTTCCTGATATCTATTCTAAAATAGATAAAAGCAACCCATCACCTGCTGCACCCAGCCTCACCCCAGACACTGGGCACCCAGAGGACCAGGTGCGCTGGTACAACTGGTACAAGGTTCACAGGGGCACATGGAGCAGGGAAGGCGTAGGCAGTGGAGGCACTGGCCCCTAGCCCACTCTGCATGGTGGCCAGGCTGGACCCAGGCATGGCCGCAGGGAAAGAAGAGGTGAATGGAGAGTAAAACAAAAAGTGCGCGTGCTTCACTGTGTACCACACAAAACTGTGCAAGGCAGCATTCGCAGCCAAAGTAGTGCAGATCTAAGCAGTTGCGTTTATATGATGCAGTGGCTGATGGTGTGGAGGTCCTAGTTTGCACCTCCAAAGCAGCCCAGCCTTATCCCAAAGTGCCAAACCCAAGTTGCATCTGGAGGCAACACAGGCAGCAGCATCTCTGCATCCCGTTTCCTCAACAATGTAGACACAGCACTTACATCCTTATTTACATGACTGTGATGTAAGAGGAGAAAGGGAAAATTTGGAGGAGTTAAAGGGAAACATAATTAGAGCATGTGGTTTTTTTTTTTTTTTTCAGTAAAAATGGTGTATTTGGCTTTTTTTTTAAGCTGATTGCAAAGGTGAAATGTTTGGTTAGTAAACTTATGAATTCCTTGCATGTATTCCCAGAAAGTGAAACAGAGCATGGCCGGTGTTGCCCTAGATTGATTTTATGACTTATTATTTTTTATTCATACCACTGGCTTAGACTTATGCACACATGGAACAATCAGTCAACTGGGCAAATATCAGCATTTCCAGCCTAACGGGGAATAAAATCATTTGCTGGATGTTTCAATGTTTCTGTAGCAAATCAATAATATGTATTTAAATTGTTGGTTAGACTTCAAAGCTAAGATGAATGAGGAAATTCTCATTTCTTTCCTGTCGTTATGATTTCAGGCTGTACCTTTTAAATAAGACCTGGCATGTGCGATTCACATTGCACAGAATAATTTGTACTTAAAAGCTCCAGATCTTATTTTCAGAGTAACATGCCAGCCATCTCCATACATACGTCACGTTGATTCCGCCTGTTGGTCTTAATTGTGAAAACTGAAAAGCAACCGCAGCAGTCTGTTATGTGGCTTGAATACCTTCTTCATCACTGCATCAAGACAACATGGCGCTCGTTTGCAGTAACCGCTCAGCACGCTGGGGAAGATCTATGGTACTGCAGGCTCCTGCTCTGCAACCCGCCCCACGCTAGACTCCTTCCAGAAACCAGGACAGTTCTGGGGTATGCAATCAAACTCACACACGCTCACGGTCATTTTCTTGGCGTCCATTAATTTTGTCAGTGTCATTTCCCAAATACAAAGAATTTTGGTCTTTAGCTCAAGTCTGTTGACATCTTTTTAAATTTTGTGGGAAGCTGGACAGATAAGAAGCAGAGTACAAGTGAGGGGTTTAATCTGGCAATGTTCTGTAAAAATGTTGTATATGTATTTATTCAGCTAATAGGCTCTTTGCTGGATATATTATTGTATATGTGATTTATTTATTGTTTGCTGCTCTGTTCAAGCTGAAATTTTTTAAAGGCTTTATTGTGTATAATTAGAAGGGTGAAGGATGGGTATTTTTTTTACATAAAACAGGGATGTGGCTTTTTAAATACCTGAGAAAATATTTTCATTTGTAAAACAGGACAAACATGACAGCATAAATCAACAACAGCACTGCAAGTACATTGTCAAGGACATAGACCTTAAGAAGGCCATTTAGCTTGTGTGACGTAGGCCACACTTGGAGTTTTACAATTGCAGAGAAAGGTTGTATCATTTCCCTCTTAAGCAGCAACGCAAAAACATAACAGTTCTTAATTTGTGTTTCTGAAATGTGTAATGAAAACAAGATGCCTCCAAGTCCCAGATGCATTCCATAATGCCCCCACTTTGCTGTTTTCACCGTGCTGACTCCAACAGTATACCAACACCTCCTCTCCTCTGGGCCCACCTGCAATAAAGCACCGGGATCCTCTCCTTGATCGTGAGCAGGACCGTGTTTCTCTACTGCCAAGAGATCAGTAGTTCCACTGAAGCAGAAGCTGATTGTTTGGAGGGACCTTGCAGCTCTGGCGTGCTGCTCCAGCCTTCACCCCGCAGGTATTATCAAACAACCGCAACAGAGAGACGCACAGCTCAGCTGACATCTGTAAATTTATTTCAAGTGTAAGCAACAAGCAGGCGTATTATGAAGACAACACGGGAATTAGTCGTGCCCAAACATTCCGCATCTCTGGCACAATGTGACTTACCCTGACTGAAATGGAAAAACCAGCGAGGGAGCTGGAGAGATGAGTGGGACAAAATCCCTTGGCATAATTGATGGCTGTTTTCACCTGCTCTTCATGTGATGAAACTGAGCTTGTGACTCATTACATTAAATTACATTTCCAAACTGCCCCAGTAGAGTAGAGAAGAGCAAAAATATAACACAGAAACTAATAGCTCTGGTTTTCAGCAGCAGGTGGACACTGTAAGGGACCAGGAGAAGAAACAACAGCTATGTAGGTGTCTTGACTTCAGCCAACCCCACACTTTAGCTAACAGCATACCCCTTACCAAAGCCTTTGAATTTCTGACTTTCAAATCAGAAAGACTGGCAAAAAACATTCAGAATTGTAGAGGCAACAGATTCTTAAATAACGATTCTTCAGCTCTTCACTTCTACCAGGTATCCATCCATATATACTCAGCTGGATTCTGTCATATTGGTATTAAAAAGCATGTCCCAAAAAATCAGGAGAGGAATAGCAACACTCTTATAATGTCAGACAATAACAAAAGAAGGAATTTAAAAAGCGTATCTAGACAATAAATATACGTTCTTATTTTTCAGCTGATTAGTGAATTTGGAGGCTTTTCGTGCTTTCTCGTGAGACAGAATAAGCGTACATCAATACTTAGCTTTCAAAGAAATGAAGTCAGTGGGCATCCTAAATTCTGCTCAAAAACTCTATCTGGCCCCTGTGACAACAGTTTTACAGTTGTTTGTAGTGTCTTCCAAAACTCATTGGAAAATTTACAGCTTAAATCTTTTATTTCTGGACTGGTTAAGCAATTTTTAATATCTTGAGCAATCTTTAGTATCACTTTCGTTCTCTCTTAAATTACACAGTTATAATGGGACAAACTTTGAATGAGAAGACAGAAATGACTGTTTCCAACTTCTTCATGCATGGAAAGAAAACCCAGGTACCCACCTACAGAAGAAGGTCCAGACATTATTTCCTTCCCCTCACTGTGTTTTTTCACAGTTAATTGCAAAAACAAGGAGCTTTTAAACCCTAGTTCAGTTACAACAATGTCAGCCTGTCCCAGTCACTATATTTATGATCACGCTAATACTGTGCCCTTTCACTGAATGCTTCCATTGTAACTTTTAAAAATTTCCTTTAAATGTAAAGAGATTAGTCGTCTTTTTTATTATGTCTGTGTATTCAAATTACTTTGTTTTCTTAACTCTTCTTAACATCTCTTCACAGATGCCATTTTTTTTTTTTTTTTGCTGTAGTATAAAGGAAACTACTGCTTATCAATCTACTGCAGTTAAAACCAGTTATACTCTTTTTTGTTCTTGCTAGGAGCATTATCAGTCAACTTGCTTACATATAGCCCGTGATTTATCTGTAAAAGTAGCCCCAAGAATTTAGCAGTAATGCAGGCTATATATATACATGTGTGAATAGATGTGACATCAACCTTCAAATCCCTCTCTTCCTGTAATCCCTTTGTTTTGATCCTCCATGTCGTAACTACACTAAAGCAATACATGAAGAGCTCAAGAAAGATATTTGGTGTGCATGCAGTCGGGGATATTCCCTGTTGCAAAAACGCTGTAGTCCAAGTGAATGACATAGATGGAAGCAATACAAACATGTTTTCTGCCAGATCCTCATTTTACTATGAGGTTGGTGGAATGGAATAAATATAATTTAAGACAGTCATTCATAAATATTCATTTCATAAGAGCACTCTTTTGGTAAGGAAAAATCTTTCTGAATGAAAGAAGGGCAACATGTTAACAAAATAAAGCGCTGCTTCATTCAGGAAACGGGGTCAACCGCATGCTAGCTTTTTGTGTATGGAGGTATTTGTGGTGAAGGTGCTATGATAAGCCTTGCACATCTTCAATATCTTACATTGTAATATCCAAAAGCCTTTTGCTAACAAAGATTTGACACACGTTGAAGATGGACAAACATGAACACTTTCATTATAGACTTATGCACAGGGAAGTTAAATGGGGTTCTTGGCCACAAAGCCATTTGTGGCATAGCTGGAAAGAAAACCCCCAGTAATATTTGGTTTACCACTTGTCCTGGTTTGAGGTAAAAGAGAACCAATTTTCTGTTCAGTAATTTTACTATCCAGTCACCAGTCCACATATTCCCTTGAGGCCATTACATTTCAGTCCCTAAATTATTATTTCTCATTCTGTGTTCCTGATATTATCTTGATGTTCTTGGCATATTTTAATAACCCCCACAGGGCAGATAAACTGTTCTGATGGTCTCAAACTAATAAAAGAAAGGTTTTTACCAGGCGTAGAGGAGATTCCTCAGAAACCCTTTAACAGTTACAGTAATTCACTCAATTTTCCATGGATTTGTATTTGCTACGACATCAGCCTTGCTCACTGCATATTACCAGATATCACATCTATTAAATCCCCAATAAATGGTAATTTTCCCTCGATTACTGTCCAGTTTGACATGCATTACTTCAAAGATATTGCATATTGTGGGATGCAGCACAGTAATGTATCTGTTGGGTTCAGGGGATGTGTCCATCTCTGGGGCAACATCCACCCTGTTTTTATCACAGAGGCAAAATACTGACCTAAAGCTGTCCTTGTATTGCAGGTACCACTGTTCCCCTTACCAACCCAGTCCTTCTTAGTATGGTCTCTTCTCCTCCCATCACAGACTTTGCCTAGTCTAGACCCACCAAGGTCCTCTTTCTCACTCCTTGCTCCCACATCTGCCTCTGCCGCGGAGGCAGCAGAAACAGGAAACCTCCCCAACCTGGACTGCTCTGCTGCTGACAGCAGTTATTCATCCAGGACTTCTCAGCACCACGAGCTAACAGCATTTTGGAGATGCGACTCAAATTCACGATTACGAAAGAGTTGAATGCTACGGCTTATGCGGTTTTTAAACTTTCGTAGCTGTTGTCATCTCAAAGTACACTCCAAGTCAAAAGGTTGGGTTTATACACACAAATATATACGTACATGTATATATACACACACGTATTTAAAGACTGACACAAACATTCTTCAAATAGTATAACTGCACAACCCAAGCCTTCAGCTAACAAAAGGCAATGGATATGAAGTTTGTGTGTGTTTGTACATAACTGACAGTTTTTATATGTTTACAGGGTTTTCTCACAGTGTAATTCTCACCACCTTGCCACGTCAGTGGCTTTCCACAGTATCAACCATCTTGATGACACTGGGAAAGCAGATGTTATTACTAAAGTATAACAAGATTGTATTGGATGAACATGCGGGGATTTATTTTACCAATACTGACAGAAACCAAACATCTAGGTTTTAGGGCAGGTCAGGACATACGAAATGAGCAGAGAAGCCTCTGAGCTGTCAGGGTGCCTCTGGACAAAGACACGAGAAAACTCATACTTAAGTTTAGGCTTCCTGCTAGCACTGATGCTTCAAAGCTGGAGGCTCCTGAGTCAGGGGCCCCTGCAAAGGAGAAACAAAACAACCCCAGCAACTAGTCAGCCAGCAAAGGCTCATAAAGCCACAGCCTTGATGACTGACAGCAAAAACGAAGAAAAAGTCTGGAGGAGTAGACAAGGGGGCCCTTGGCATCACAAACAACACAGATAAATGTTTTCTTTCATACACTTGCCAATTTTTGATGAAACAAATGAAAGAGAAGCTGCCCTAGGATCGTGGTTCTGGATGCCAGTATTTTTCACGTTTTAGCAATTTTTGCTCTGACTTAACGTTGAATATTGCAATTTATGGAAACAGATTTAGCAGTGTTTGAGAATAAAAGGAATGCAATTTTTTTATTATTATTTTTAAAAAGTTGATTTTGAAAGCAGGAGCCCCAACTCCAACATGAGTTAATGACAATTAAAGTAGAAGTATATTTTTTAATTGACTCAAACTATAATTAGGCAATTATAAGCAATCAAGTGGGAGCTGTTTAAAAGCTACTGGCCACAGTTGTTAGCTACCTCACCTCAGTTGGAAATCAGCACCCCCCCCCAGCTGGGGGATTTAAGCAAATGTATTTTATCAGAGAAGTGTAAGTGCTCACGTCTTCAATTACTCAGCTGAGAAATCACTAACTTCTGGGAGCAGGGCCGCAACTTCGTTACAGCTCCACATGGATCTGGAAAGGGCATATCTGACTGTGCCCAGCAGTTTGAGCTGTTCTTTCTCCAAAGGTGACTGTCGGAGTTTCTAGTTCGTATTGCTACTAATTTTCCTCTCAGGGCTGCCAAGATAGCATGCATTTAAAATGCTGTTCTTCTCTGAAAAATTATTTTAATTAAAATGGTATTCAGGGGTCCCATATTCTTTATTTCTCACTAATTATCATAACACATTTGTTCAGTTTCCAAGCTAACGGGTGCTTTAGCTAACTGCCAGCTCCCAAATTAAATACAGGCTCTGAAACACCAGGCTCTTTTCTTCTCAAGTCATATTTCACTGCCACTCCATCTCCTGGGATTGCGCAGTCTCGGCAAGGAGAGATTCCTCCAACGTCTCTTCACATAAAACTCCGAGATGAGCCCTGCCGAGCGTGTCTGACAGAGCACAGCATACGTCCCGGTTGCTGCACTAGGTCTGTGGATGCAATGGCAGCAATAACATACTTTAGAGCTTAAAGTAGGCAAGAAGTAATCACTAAGAAATTGCCACCAGTGAGCACAAAACACGGAAAGCAGAGCTGTTAAGTGTAATTTGGACACAGCCACCTGCCCAAAGCAAGCAGTGCTTAAAGATGCAGTGAAAAGCCTCTTCCAGAGCAGCAGGTTTTGTACAGTGGTTCATCATGCGGCTTTCTTGTTCCATCAGATCTCCTGCAAGGGTTTCCAAATCCACACTGATTAAACAAACATGTTAACCTAACAGAAGTAGGATTTCTGACATGGTGCAGTCTTGGAATTTGGAATACAATCTGGGTCTTTCATACAAAGTTTTTGTTCAATACACTTGCTTCTTCAGGAGAAGATTTGTGTTAGTTACTTCAACATATACATACCATATTTGTTTGCTTCAGAAATGTAGGCTAACATGCTAAAGTTATATCAGCCAAGCCCATCAGTCAGATCACAGAGAACTTTCCATGGAAACTCTTACTCAGAAGTTGAGAAGATTTAACTTAGCCCATAGGAACAATCAGTGGGCAAACAGATTTTTCCAGTCTTTCCAAAAGGCTACCTTGATGTGTACTTAGCCAACGACTAACACAGAGAATAAAACATTTCAGACCTTGCAAATAATCCTGCTGGTCTCTCTGCTCAGAAACTATGACCTAGAGGAGCAGATGCAGAGGTGTACAGTGCATAAGATGGGGACAAACTGGGTCCTGATGACATCCATGTCATCATGCATAGAAATGAAAGACACTGCACAAAGCAAAAGCAGGTACAGTAGATTTCTCAAAAGATCAGAGTGTAACCATAGTTGTAAAAGATAATGCACGAGCATGATTTGATGGATGAAGCGATCAGAGGGTGCAGGGACAGGGGGCACTGTCCTGGTTTGAGGTAAAACAGAACCAATTTTGTTCGGTAACTTCGCTTCTTAGCTGGGCCTCTTCTAACTACTGAAATTAACGGCATATTGTGCAGACAGTGTTCACTCCCTCAGAGTGATAAGACCAATGTTTATAGCTGATGCCCAGGCATGGGATGCAGAGGGGCTCCTGCTTATGCTTATTGCTATAACAGCCAAGGGCAACCAACTTTGTTATTTGCCCCATCGGAGGGTCAGAAGCGGAAAAGCATAGTGGGGTCCCACCTGCGGGGAGGAGCGGACAGGACAGGTGACCCAAAACTGACCAACAGGGGATTCCATCCCATCTGCCTCATGCTCAGTATAAAAGCTGAGGGATCAAGGGGTCAGCCCTCTTCCTTCAATGGCCGACATCTGAGGAGGACTCTGTTCGTCTGCCTGTGATCCCCATCCTGAATCCATATGTGGAATCCAGTTCCTGTCCGTCACTGAGTCCAGCCTGGGACTGCCCCAGTGCCAGCCGGTGACGTGATTGTCATCTCGGGAGCTTGATACGGTTTTGTATATATTTCATTATTTCTTTTTATTTTATTATTAATATTTCATTAAAGTAGTTTAGTTCCTTCTAAACTAATAAGTCTCTTTTTCCTCCTCTGCCTCTCTCTTTGAAGAGGGGTAGAGGGGAGCATCTGTCGGTCCCATCTGGGGTCCCTCAGGTCCCCAGTAGTGGATTTGGCCTAAACCACGACAGGAGAGGACTGAATAAGGATGCTGAGGAGAGGGGGGTCACAGGAACCAGCGCTTGCACATTCACGGAGGACATGACTCTCTTCAAGACAAGTGATGGCTTTATCACTTAAATTAAAAAATCAGCAAATTAAAATAGTTCTTTGCTTTCTAAATGTTTCAGTTCATGTATCAGTCTGACATTTCCATAGCAATAACACAGTCATAATTGCCTCAAAAACACTGTGCACTTAGAAAACACTGTGCACTTAGGAAAAAATCTACTGAAGACACTGAAATAGAGCACAGACAAACAAGTGCTTCAAATTATAATTGGAAAGGTACTGCCTGAGGCCTGACCTGTGCACCCAGTTTCTGGATGGATGTGACTATTTCTACAAGTCAGAGGTTAATGCATTCACACCAGGAGTGTCAAAACACCCTGTCTAAATCAGTATAGTCCCATAAAAAGAGATTGAGTGGGGACCAGGCATAAGGCATTGGGTGGATTGCAGGAGGACTCTGTGGAGCGGACTGCTCTAGAGGAAGAGGTTCCCCTCTCAAGTGGTCCTTCACAGCCCCTCTCCAGGAGGTGTCAGCCTCTTCAGGCCTGAGGGTTCACTTGCACAGCCAAGGACTTCCCAACTCATGACTGAATTATTTAAGCTAACTTTATCCCCAGCTTTTGGCTAACCTGGCTCTACAAGCAAATCTGAGGAAACACAAGGGCAGGTAGATGTGTATAAAGGAACTTTTTTTTTTTTTTTTTAAATTAAGAATATCTCTCCATGCCACCAGGAAAACTTCTTTGTCTAATCCACATGATTTTTGATAAAAGTGGGCTAGGAAATAATCCCAAAGACTCCTCTCCCAGCAGAGCTGGGGGGGGAAATGGTATCCTGCTAGCAGGCCTGGTGGGTAGTAACATCTTCAGCTGTTCAACTTCAGAGTGCCTAGTTCATGAAAGACAGGTCCTGCTTGACACTTCCATGACATGGTGACCTGCTTAGTGGATGAGGGAAGGGCAGTGGATGCTGCTTACCTGGACGTTAGTAAAGCCTTCGACGCTGTTTCCCACAGCATTCTCCTGGAGAAACTGGCTGCTTATGGCTTGGATGAGTGTACTCTTTGTGGGGTAAAAAACTGTCTGGATGGCTGGGACCAAAGAGTGGTGGTGAATAGCATTAAATCCAGTTGGCAGCCAGTCACAAGTGGTACGCCCCAGGGCTCAGTATTGGGGCTGCTCCTGTTTAATATCTTTATTAATGAGCTGGATGAGGGGATCGAGTGCACCCTCAGCAAGCTTGCAGATGACACCAATTTGGGTGGGAGTGTTGACATGCTTAAGGGTAGGATGGCTCTACAGAGGGATCTGGAAGGCTGGAGCGATGGGCCGAGGCCAAGGGTATAAGTTTCAACAAGGCCAAGTGCTGGGTCCTGCACTTGGGTCACAACAACCCCATGCAGCGCTACAGGACTGGGGAAGAGTGGTTGGAAAGCTGCCCAGCAGAAAAGGACCTGGGGGTGTTGGTGGACAGCCAGCAGTGTGCCCAGGTGGCCAAGAAGGCCAACAGCATCCTGGCCTGCATCAGGAATAGTGTGGTGAGCAGGACTAGGGAAGTGATCATCCCCCTGTACTCGGCACTGGTGAGGCCCCACCTCAAGTACTGTGTTCAGTTTTGGGCCCCTCACTACAAGAAAGACATTGAGGTGCTGGAGCGTGTCCAGAGAAAGGCAAGGGAGCCGGTGAGGGGTCTGGAGAATAAGTCTTATAAGGAGCATCTGAGGGAACTGGGGTTGTTTAGCCTGGAGAAAAGGAGGCTGAGGGGAGACCTTATCGCTCTCTACAGCTACCTGAAAGGAGGCTGTAGTGAGGTGGGGTTTGGCCTCTTTTCCCAAGTGACAAGCAATAGGACAAGAGGAAACGGCCTCAAGTTACGTGGGGGAGGTTTAGGATGGATATTAGGAAAAAAAATGTCTTCACAGAAAGGGTTATCAAACATTGGGACAGGCTGCCCAGGGAAGTGGTGGAGTCGCCATCCCTGGAGGTATTTAAAAGATGGGTAGACATGGTGCTTAGGGACATGGTTTAGTGGTGGGTTTTGGCAGTGTTAGATTAATGGTTGGACTCAATGATCTTAAAGGCTCCTTCCAACCTAGTTGATTCGATGATTCTATTCTATGGTTCTAAGTTGTTGAGGCAAACAACAAAATAAGAAAAAAAGGACTGGACATGCAACACGCATGTCCAGCGTTAACATAAAGAATAGTTTAAAGTAGTGGAAGCAATATTAGATCTAATGCTCTAGGGTTTAACCAAATCTATCACTGAACATACTGATACAGTACAAATCATTAACTCACACCTGCCTGCTAACATGTCTAACACCACCATGGGGGGCTCTCAGTGCTGGCTGCTATTTAAAGTGCCTCAAATACTGGATAGAACAGACCCAATATCTGGTCTAATCCTGCGTTTCTCCTTACAGTAAACCAACTACGGATCCCCAAACCCTTTGTCATCCTTCTTTCACGGAGAAACTTCGTATTTGTCTTGAACCTACCCTACAGCTGTCAGAGCAGGAATGAAGACTGACAGCTACAATGACATTTCAGGCACCTATCTGCACGCAGAATAAATTTCACAGTTTTTGTTGCTTTGTAAAGCTGTAACAACAACTTTAGGGCTGTTTCTTATCATGCATGGTCTTTGCCAGTTTCCTATTAAGCATTAATTAATCACTCATATACCAGCATCACTGAGCACTGCTGAGCAGGACCCGGGTCATGATGTACTGGGTCCTACACAGTTTTGTTGCAACAAAATGTCTCTGCCTCTCCCACAGCAAATAAGTATCTTTCTGCAGCCAAATCACTCCCGTTATTCCGAGAGATCCATCGCCAACTGCCAGTTATCAGAAGGGCTTAAAAGCTACAGAGAAAAATGAGAGAAATTCAGAGCAACTTAATAAAGCTGCTAGCTATAAAACAGTTGTTAAGGTTGCACAGCAAAGCTCAGTCTGCTTGATCAGATCCTTTCTTTCTTTGCTTAGAAGAGAGATGCATTTATGACAATGCTCAAGGGACCTTTTGGAACAAAATCCTTCTTTGCTAATAGCCCGCTTATCACTAGGTTTGCTACATCATATGTGCACATGCACAAAAAAAACCCCACAGCAGCGATGATGTCAGTGACGACTTCTAAAATGCAGAAGCTCAAGTCTTCCAGGCTGTGGTATCCCTGCTGTGTACACTTTGCTGCTGTTTCACTTTCTTAACGTATCAGAGGGGGTGATGAGGAAGAACATGATTCCTTTACAGCCCAGAGAAAGAGGCAATAGTAAAGGTGATGATGCAGCTGGAAGCACATTGTGAAGCCTGACCGATGACTGTTTTTGTAACAGACTATATACATCATTTGGTTTCACCTTGATAATACAACTTGTCCAGTAACTACCAGGTGGTGAAGTGGCCCAGGAAGCTTAATAATTTCCAAGAACAGCCCATTGCAAACCAGGGTCTTACCCAAAACCAGTCCGCTGGTACAAAGAAACAACTATGAAGAACATTATTGCACAAGCCAGGATTTTCTGGGTATACATGTATACCCCCTGCTTAGAGCAGATGCAATAAATCCAGCATTTCCTGAAAGCATCAGACCCACTGGGTTAATGTGGGCCTGCCTGGCAAGTTTTGGAGTGGTAAATTAAAATATGAGTAGTGTCACCAAGTATATGAAGTCATCAGTAAACAGAGAAGCAGATATGCGGAGTTTATCTGCATTTACCCACAAGTACGGCACTGAGACCAAGGCTCAGAGGAAACACTGGATTTAACTGAATCTGGTGCTACACAATTACATGGCAGTTTAGTTCAGGCTGTGGGACACTTCAAAGAGTTGTAGAAAAATCCACAACAGTTATTCTGACAAAATTCCCAGGCAGGAAACAGTATATATCTAGAGAAACCCAGAAGGAGAATGATCTTGAGCATAAGTAGAGAAGTCGAGAGTGGGGCTTTACCCAGGACCGCAGGTAACCAGAAAGACATGGAGAACCGAACTGTCAGAGTCATCAGTCAGTTGGCTTGAACATAAAACGACTGGGAAATGTCACACCACACCCCCCACACCCCCCCGAAATAATCCTAAATAGAGGTTATTACAAAATTACAAAAAATTACAAATCTCTCAATATGCTTGTCTTTTCATTCTATGCGCAATTTGAATTTGAAAACATATAACTTACAGTTGGTTCATTAATTTAGAGTCCCAGATCGATTATAAAAAAAGAAAAATAACTTTCCAGTTACTTAAACCACTTGAAAGGCATTTCATACCACTTACGATGGCTTAAGGTGCATTACTGTATATAGTTTCAACAGAATAATTCAGGTGAATATAGATATGGAGCTGCATAGGTAGTAGGTAACAGAACTCGAATTGTTAAGAATGTTTCATTTTCTTCAGCAGTCAACAAAATCTTTTCTGATACTATACTTTAATTTTCATGTTACAGTTCTTACAAAAATCTCAGAATTAGAGGTGTGCATGAATTATAAGCATCCATCTTATGAAAAAACCCCTGTATTTCTGTCTTTTTTCCATTTTAAAATGGAGTGAAAGGCTGGAAATGTGACATATTCCACTGAATAGACATTTCTGAGAAATAATAGGTTGTCATGCCACCTCCCCTGATAGCTGTCACTCAGCATATCAAGCAGCCTGCCTTGTTCAGAGCGTTCCCACTGCACTGGATGGGTAGGAGGAAAAAGCAGGCTTCACCTCCATCAAGAATTGCAAGAGAATTGCTTGCATGTATCTCCAGGGATATTTTGATTCCGGCATACAAGATTTCTCTGACCAAAAGCTCTCATTGTAGTCAGCCCGCATGCACACATGAGCACACACAGAGATGCTTTTTGGCACACGTGAGAGTGTGCAGTTGTCGGACCAAGCAGAATCCTTTTGAAATTATGTGTGATGCGTGGGGAAACAATGATAAAAATGGAAAGCCAAGGGGATCATCTTTAGGATGAGAACACTATCAGAGCACATCTTCTACGCAAAAGAGTGGAAAAACCTTGGAAAAAAACCCAGACCACACTCGTAGACTTTTCTTTCCATGCAACAAGAGGCTACAGATACAGAATGGAGGCCAGGTAAGGGCTGCATAGTAAACCAGCGCCTCACCAGAGGCTCCAGAGATATGGTTCCAGCTACAGCTAAAGGGCTCAGATGATGACGTCAGTAAATTACAAAAATCAATTCAGGAGCACAGCTAAGACTTACAGAATTTTCTCCTAAATAAGCAAAACTCTGTCATCCCCTCTTTGAGCCATTGCGCTCACAGGCAGACACAGGAACTTGCGACTTCTCTGGGGAGCAGTCCTGGAGATCGCACAGAACAAACAGGCTGTTTGCCTGATCGAAACACTCTCCGAGCTAATCCACGCGTTACTCTAGCTGGCTGTTCCGTACTGTCGTGGCAATTGGCAGTACCTTGCTACATCCGAGTCCTCTGCTTGAAGTTCACCGATCTTTGATGTTCTTTCACCCTCCAGGAAGAGGGGTCAGCACATCTCGAGTGGGACGGTGCCAACAGCCTCCCGCTGAGCCCAGGTGGCCACGCGGGCTTAGTTTGCAATACTCAGACACCTGGCACATTTTCCTGCGATGGGAATCTTTTGTCTCGTAAGTACGAGATTATTGATAGGAACTTTGGCAAGTCCCTAGTCCTCTGAGCTGCAAAGAGCACTTGCGAAGCTCTGACTCACTGCATACCGGTGGCACAGTGTTTGAACTGGCTCTGCCCACAACCTGCAACAACAGCTGAGAGAGGTGTGACCTTTCTCAGTTCAGAGCAACAGGCTGTTAATTTTGAAAGTCAGCGATAAATGAACGTCAGCTTTGTTAGCAACCTAACGAAATTACCAGAAGTAAGAGGGAAGATCATGCTCTGAAGTAAGCAGCTTGAGTAGCTTATGAACAGAAATTATGATAACGTCAATGGGGGCTTTTTTCTAGATATTCCCAGCCAGGAAAAAGAATATCGAATTCTGCATCTCAAGCCCCGTCTCCTACTGTCACAAACATCCACATCACACAAAACTTCCTGCAAATTACCCAAGCACACGGGCAGAACTAGGTAAACATCTCCACTTTCCTCGATGGGAAGCTGTTGCAGAATTTTGCTCCTCTGATGGTGAGAAATCTTTTCTAATTTCTAGTCTAAATGTCTCCTCCTCAGATCATCTGTTTATACACTACGACAGCCCTTTAACTGAAACAATCGTAAGCATTCCCTGATTTTTATCCTCCAGGCAGGTAGTAATCAAATCTTCTCAGGCTTTGTTTTGCTAAATCAAACAGCCAAACTCTTAATCTCACCTCCTTACGCACTCTGTTCCTCATGTCACACCACTTCCAGTTGTCTGATTCACAAAATAATCCAGCTCCTTCCTTCCCCTTAAGAAAGGGATATCTTATCCTTTCTGTTAATTACAACTCCAAGCTTGAGTCATCAGCATATTTCATCAGTAGAGTTTTTCTTTTATTCCAAAGGTCTATTATACTAAATTGGTCCCAAGACCAACAGGAATTTCTCTAGTAACCTCTCCAGTCAACATTTCCACTTTCAGCACTAATTGTTGTCCTATCCCCATTAGCCAATTCGTTACTCATCTCAATTTTTTTTCCTGCTAATCTGACTCATTGTATATAAAAATTCTCCATGTAATGAAAACATTAAGATCGATCAAAGAACTATACATCAAAAAAAAAAAATCCCATTAAAGGAAAAGCTCAGGGAAATACTTTATTAAGTAATCTTCCAGAACAACCAGAGCTATAACAGAGTAAAAGTATCTGCTAACCGGCCTGTACTCCAATGGGGACTACTCAGTCCCCTTGTCCCTTTCCCTCTGTCTTCTCCTCCCCGTTTGAGCACAGAAAGCGAGTGTGAGCACGGCTTTAACCTCAGCTGTGGTTATTTCCATTGCACAAGCACTTGTGCCAAAGGTGATTTGGAAGGATGTTGACTGCTCAGATAAAACTGCTGATGAAGGTAGTTTTATGCCAACATTTGACAGTTTCTACTCAACTGACAGATCTCCTCTTCTGCTCCCACTGCTATAAGGGCAGCCATCTGCAGTTGGGAGATAGAGCGTTGAGGGACTAGTAACTTCTTAGTCTGCCAGAGCAGGGTTTGCCAGAGCATCTTCTACAACACGCTAGAGACGGTATTTTAAATTGATCTACCTAAGTCAGAAGCAGCACTGAATTAAAGCCAGTCAAAGGTGCAGTTCCAGGTTACAGGTAATGATGAAGTTCCACCAAGAGCTGCAGTGCACCTCTGTTCAGCCCACCACTGCTAGCACCAGCTCCTGCCTGAGCATACAGTGAGATGATATTAGGAATTCACACAGAAGAAAAGCTATCACTTCATTTTTTTTTCAGGTTATTTCCCTCTCTCAACCAGTTTGCCAGGAGCATCTGTGCCAGTGAAGCAGTTTAAAACTTTACTGAAATAAGCACACTCATCAGGCAGTTGCGCTGCCTACAAAACCAATTTTAAAACGGACTTAAATAGAAGCCATGCAACTGTTTTTTGGTGCAAATGGAGCCTGTGGGCCCAGATCATGGTTGGGTGCTCCTATCCCCAGCTGTCTAACTTGTCCTTTTGCCATACACTATTTTCCCTGTAACAAAACTGGATGTGTCTCTGCTCAGATGGCCTGGCAGGAGACAGGGCTGGCTAAGCATCATCATCCTGCTTCTCAAGTCATGCCAGCAAAATGCAGCAGGGATGTCTACTGGAGGATCGGGTCGGGATGATTAGAGATGTAGCTACAATTTCCTTGGGAGAATGACTAGAAAGCTATCCTGGCCCTACATTAATCATATGTCCTTTTAACTCTTGCACACACTTCTAAAAAAGTTATGTGAAAAGCTAATTATCTTTTTTTTTTCACATGAATGTATTTATATATATATAAATAAATATATATTATATATATTATATATATATATAAATATTTATATATATAAATTTATATAATATATATAAATATTATATATATAAATAAGGAAAAAATGAGTCCTTGGTGAGATCAGTTTTAGGTAAGTATCCTTAGGTACTTGTATATATCTTGAAAAACTGGGTTTCAAGTCCTGGGGAATAAGATTGCTGCAAAGATAACACATTTTTTATTATTGTCTTTTTGGTACTGATGCTTCTCAATGCCTCACAGAACTGAAAAAAAAAAACCAAACGTCTGTAGAGGTTGAAATAATAGTTAATAAAAAATTATTGTACTTAAGAAGAAAATTCCTGAATTCTTTGAATTTATTCTCATTGAACCTGAATCATCTCACCCAGATGCACCAGCTGGCTTCCTGGCAGTTCAGAGATAATGAGGGTCAGCAGTAATTTATTACCTGTAAGAAAGAACCTCAGTACAGTGACAGAACTTTTGCAGCATGTAGCCTTGTGTTGTCTAAGATACTGCACCAGAAATATGAAAATGGTCTGGAGACTGAAACCGTTGAACCCTCAGAATTAAAAAAAACGTCTACATTAGGAGTTAAAATATTTCCTGTTTCCTAGCAGAACTTTAAAAGCACACAAATACTCTAGGCAGCCAGTTTGCATCTGAAAATAAGCTTTTCTTACACAATATTGTAATTTCAAATGAGATATGCGAACATTTTTAATTCATGTGCTTCCTTCCAAAGACTTCTGGTGACAAAACCGTGAATGCTGTTAGCAACATTAGGCAGTCTTGCCATATCACTTATTCTACGCGAAATACTTGAGCCACCCAAAAAGTGCAATAATCTCCCACTACACATTGTTTGAAGGGCTGTATTGTTTTCATGTAAAAGGGTGAAGGTGGAGAAGGTCATGTTTATGTACTTAGTGTACATTCTTGACACACAATCAGGAAACTCCTCTTAAAGTATTTCCAAACCCATCTCCAAATAATATTCAATACTGTAAATCCCGCTCATATGTAATCGTGTTCATCATCTGAGATGAATCATGCTCCTCTGAAATAAGAGAGAGACACCTGGACTGTCTTTCTGAGCAGCTACAAAACACTGTGAATTCAGGCTAGAACTATGTATGAAAATGGAAATTGGAAACTCTTAATCACATCAAAGCTTTTATATGAATATAAATGGCTAAAGCAAATTGCCACATTGGACACACATAGCAGCAGATGGTGGACCCAGCAGAGTCCTCCAGCAGTACCTCCACAAGCTTTGCACTCTCAGGGGCCCCTGTATGCCCTCCTGCCACACATATGCTTGGGTTTATGCTATAAAAACATACTCTGGATGACTGCGACATAGCCACCTCCTTTTTTTCCATACACTTTGTTATTATTTTTCTTTGTGCTTTTTCGTTCTTAAGTTCAATATCCAAAGGCAAGAGGCGATGCAGGGTCAAGTGTGATGCGGTGTGGTGAATCCAGCCAGTATGTGCCAGTTAGCCTCAGGGCACATCTTGGTTTATTTCACCTTTGAACTAATTACAGGTGTAGGCTTGGGGGCATATAAACTGCAAACCTAACAACATATAGTGTGATCCCCAAACAGCTTAGGAAGGTCACTTCATGACATCACGCAGAGGACTGGACCATGGCACCTTCCACTTCACATATTCTGTACTTGGCCAAATCAGAGCTCAGTCCCTCTTTCTGTGGGCTAAATCTATACACAAAGTCCTGAGTTAAAGCAACAGGGAAGGGTGTCAAAAGAAGACTTGCTCCCAGGGCCAAATGGACTGACCTTGCAGACCTGTGCAGCCACACCTCTACAAAATGAACCCTTTGGCAGCAGCACCAGCATAAGGAATTTTGGTCCCCAGCTCCCTGCTCCCTCATTCCCTCCTCAGCTCGAGGCTGAGGACCATCACCCCCCACGGTGCCGATGCATCTGCTTGTGGGACCGCACTATGAAACAGGTCGTTCTGCAGCCCTGCCTACTGCCCACCGAGGCCATGGGCGGTTTGGGGGCATAGCAGAGAGGGTGGCAGCTTGGAGCACAGGGGTAGTGTCCTGGTTCCAGCAAGGATGGGGTTAATTTCCCCAAGGAGCCGGCAGGGGAGGCAGGTATTCCAGGCCAAACCACAACAGGTAGGGAAGAGGAGGCCAGTGCTAGAGGATGGTCCGAGTTTGGATACTTCATCAGAAAGTTCTGTGTCAGCACAGGTTACAGGGCTGATCTGTTCTCAAGTCCCTCTGGTTAGAAAGTGTAGAAACTTGGAAGGAATAATTCAATGTAAAAAGCGAGGATTCCATTTCCCTCTCCCACATTTAGAAACTCAGAAATGCCACCTTTATTTTGCTTTCTACTAACTCCATCCCAGAATACAAAATCTAGAAATATTTCCCAAGCAGCTGAGCTGCTGATCTCTGAATTTTTCTCATTTATCTATCATTATTTTTCACTATTTGTTGATTTTTGCTATTATTTCATTGGCTTAATTTTTGTATAAATATTATAAATACTAAACTTGTGTAAATATTTGTGATATAAATAGTATAATTTACCATGGTAAATGATTTCTAAGCAAAAGCTGATCTCAATCAAGTTTCCCACACTAATGCTGGAGAGAACTGAAAAAGAAGAAGATGCTGTATAGAATCAGGTTTTGTTTTATACAACATACCATCTTTTCTGTTCTGGACCATCCAGCCTCGCCAAGAGTGACTTCAGCTGGAAAATATCCTGGTAGGGAGATGTACTTGTAACTTTAGATACCATGAAGCACAAGTCTGAAACTTCAAATTTCAGCACTCTGTCCATAACAGTAAGGGGCAAAAGAACTCCACTTCAGCTGAAAGATAAACTTAAATAAAGCTAAGTAAAACTATTATTGCATAGTAGTCCAGTTAACAAGCAGCAACAGAGAAACCAATGAAGTGAAATTAAAGCAATCTTAACTCATTTACAAAATGTACAGAGAACTGAGGATTGATGAGTGGGTAAAATAAAAGTAATGAACGTCCCATTTTGTGTAAGGTTTGCTTCTCTGGTTCTACATGCCTCAGCACTGATTGGGTTTAACAAAATACCACAAGTAAGACTTGCTATCTGACAGCCTACTTTTGAAGAGTGTAAGACCATGAAATCCTACTCAATGGCATAGATTTTCATTCCAGGTTTTTAATTAAAAAAAAAACAAAACCAAACGTAAAAACAACAACAACAAAAAGAAAAGCATTTCAACTTCTGGATATGTCTGGATTTTCAGACTTTCAAAGCTTGGTTACTGCCAGCCTAAACCTCCAGATGTCTTTGTTTCCAAATGTCCAAAAAACTGCAAAAGACTAAACCCACCTGCAGATCGGAGGAAGGAAAGGATTAACTTGTACACAGCAATTAATGCTTACTGCTTACTGCCACAGTACCTTGATGCCTGAAGAGACATTAAAGCACCGCCAAATGAAGCTACTAAGAGATGGTGCTGTCGTTCCTGGATCACACATTCTTTATTATGCAGCTCTACCTCTCTAATGTAATTTCTCTGTCTTAGCAAGTTTATCAAAAAGAGGGGAATCCTTTTGTTTAATTAAATCATGGTACTTTCAAACTGAATTCCATGAGTCACCATGCAATTGGGCTTCCTGACACCAAATAAAAAATATTACTTCTTTGACAACAGAAATCATAAGGCAAGATGCCCAGCTATACAATTTCTATTCAACTAATGGCGAAATGCTCTTATCCAAGAGCTCAGCGGCAATTAAGACTGATGTTCCCTATGCTAAATGCACTCCTGGAAAATCCTCTCTTGAAGGGCAAGCAACTTAGTATTTTTTTTTTCTTAAAAAACACAGTGGTGATCAGAACATGAGGTTTGGAAAATAGACCAGAAGTTATGATAGTGAGTGAGCATCACGATCAACTAGTCCAATAAATAAGCAGATTTTTTGTGGAGAAGGGCAGGAGCAGTGGAAATAGCCCTGACATGACTGGAAGGACCACACAGCTGTGACGTATGAGAATACACCATGGCAAGGAATACTCAGAGGCAAGGGTGCTCACATCATCTTATTCTTTACAGTGAATCCTCAGCTGGCAGATACCCGAGTTCCTGTCACTGTTGCCAAGACTGCTGACGGATTTACCACTCAGAAGTCATTGAGAGGACACAAGAATAAACCTAGCACTAGAAATCAGGTTTCTCCTCCCAAGTGAGTGCTTGCTGCTTTGTCGAGGGGAACCTTACCCTGGTTTTTCCCCTACTCTTGAGTATTAACACTCAGCGACAGCTGTTCACTTGAGCAAGTGTTGTCCTCAAAGGTCAGCTTCAACCTCTTGACTGCAGAGACACGTCAGTTTGAAAGTGTCTGGCTGAGATCAATCAACCAAACTCCTGAAGTAGTTTAGCAATGAAAAATTAAGCACTTGCTACTGCAATTGCATTTGTACCACAGCCCTTTTGCATCAAGAACATTACAAAAAACTGAAACATAGAAATTTGGAACAAGATGTTTCCTGAAAAGAAGCACAGTCCAGGACAGACAAATGTTATATTCTGAGGAAGTAAGATATCACAATACCAGAGAGAAAAAGTTTAAAAGCTGATGATTAAAGGGGCAAACAAAAATGGTTTTGGTAGACGTGACAAAATTAATAACTGATACGAAATGAAATACATAAAATTATGAGGAATGTACACCACCAGTTCTGTAGCAGTGAGGGCAAGAAGACAGACCTCTGTTTACTTTTATCCATTGTTTTACAAGGTTCAAACAGGGTTGATGCCCCAGAATACAAATAACTATATTGCTTCCATTCCCCAAAGAGTGTACCGGACCACCTCTGGTAACAAAATGGGAGCTACATTCCACTCCTGCTTTAGGGCTGGCTCCTCAACACACTCAAATAACGAGAAGTTTCTTCACTACTGTCAGCAGGCTTTGCAAACCTGCCACTGGTCAATGATGGTACATAATGATGGATACAGACTGTTAAGCATGGTATTCATGTTTAACTTCTGTCTCCTACTTCCTCACTGCTGTGACAACACCTCATAGATAAGCAACATAGTGCAGTGCTGCTTGTGGGACATGTCACTTGCTCAGCCTGGTGCATCATGGTTGAAGGCAAATAACTTTGCTTCATTCGGCAACTCCTCCCAGTACAGAGGCCATGGTGCTCCGCTGCAACAGGGATGCCTTTTGCTAGCAAAGCCCTGTGACAAGTCCTCTCCAGAATGTGGCTGTGCATCCCCTGCCCTCCTCTGCCATGTGATCTACAACACCATCGACCCTTGTCATCTTCAAAGTGTTCTCCTGCCTAATTGCCAGTTCCCAGGAAGGCCTCCCATCCCACATGCCAAAATATGGATCTGAAATAGAGATCATAGAAATCTCAGAGACATCTGGGGAGACAGAACTAGCGGTGACCACGGGGCTCAGTCATTCTTCAGTACAAGAGGATGATGGTCATGATAAGCATGTTTGTAGCACTGTGATTTACTCCAACTTAGACACCTTCCCTGTTGCCAAAAAGGCTCTCAGGTTCCCTTGCAGACTCTGGTGCTCGGAGGTGGAGCGGAAACAGGGAGGGCATAAAGGACGCACCAGAGAATGGCTGCTTTCTTTGCTGCCTAAAACACGAGCCTTGACGATTCATTAACCCTTTGCATAACTGTCCTGCCAACTGAAATGCTGCTGGCAGTCCTTTGGCACAATGGAAATTATATACCAGGCACGCACTGCTAGACAAGCAGTCACCAGAAACGTATCACTAAGTGCTCTTACCATTCCATTCCTCCACCTCTCCAGCAGCATACTTGGAGGCAGTAATTCTCAATTATCTTCCCTTCCCAGAGCAGTATGAGATCAGTGTACAAAATGCAATCTCTTCAAAAGAGGTTGTTTACACAGGAACGTCTGCTTGGCTATGGGAAAGAATACCTCTGTGCATAGGTTTGCCTATCTCCCACCAAGACCCACATCTAAGCCAGGAACAAATGAAGATGTTTTCCTGATTTGTTTAAGCCAATTTTAGTGTAACTGCTTCCCAAAGCGATGGTCACACCTTCCCATCACTTCTATCTTCATATTCCCAGTCTCCTCCTCATCACAGTGCTAAAAAATGTGTGACTGTGTGATAGAGGAAATGACTTGCTGAAAATTCACCCAGTGGCAAAAATGGAGCAAAAGATGAGTTTTCAGCTGGGTCAGTTCTCTGATCCAACAACTCGCCGTGCAGCTGTGCTTTTACTGGGCGCTGACACAGAGGAAGCAGAAGGAACACCAACTGCCTTAAATCATGAAATTGCAACCTAACCAGACCTTAGTTTTAAATACCGAAACCATGACTGAAAGTTCTATTGTAGGTGGGTCCCCAGGGCTCAGAGTATCAGCCCAATTAAGGGAGTGGTGCTACACCGCAACCTTCACCTGCAGGACCATAGGGACAGTACAGCAGTCGGATGGCTGCAGTGCCAACAGGGCCCCCATGCTCCCTTCATAATTAAGTTAAGGGTGTCCATGTCATGTTGTATTAATAGTACAGTATAAAGGAAGAGCACAAACAGCAGTTATTGTAATCTGAAAGTCATGATACAGCCCCCCCTCCAAAAACAGCGAGATCGATGGTCTGGGAGAAGCAGGGGAGCCGGAGCTTTTTGCAGATGTTTTGCTTTTGTGCAGCCTTAATTACTCAAATATCATCATACTTTCATTTCAGGGAATGGTTGACTCTGACATTTTTGCAACTTTCTTTTGTGTTTTTATTATTTGCACTTTCAGAAATAGTTTTCTGCGACGTTCATCACCGCCTTATTAAATGTCTATACCAGTAGGACATGGCAGACACAATTATTAACATTAAATTTCTGGCATTAAACCTAGCCATGCAATTCTACCTGACGTTAAATTTTGCTTTTCTCTAATTCAGCCCGCATTGAATGACATGACAACAGCAGTAAAATTACAAACATCCTAAAGCTAAGCACATATCGAAAGGTACAAAACCTACAAGTAAAACAATTTGCAAAAGCACTCACTTAAGAGGCATACTTGTGCCTAAGAACAAGGAGACACTGCCTCCACAAGAAGTCAAATGTGATGCATTTCTTTTCTCAGCAGGAAGACTGTATCCCATGGGAGATACCATCCGGCCTCCCAGGGCTCCCCTCACCCTGCCCAGAGTCCAGGACCCCATGTCAGCCCACTGGGGCTGTCAGCCCCTGCCCCAAGGCCACCGCAGCAGGGCCGGTCTCCAGCTCCCCACAGCCCTGCCCTGCCCGGCCATGGGCCCCACCAAGCCCACGACCCATCCCTGTCCCCATCCCCAGGGAGGTGCCCAGTGCCCAGGCTGCGGCTGCCCCGTTGCCCCCGGCTGCCCTGAGCCTGGCTGGGGGTGGGACGGGCCTTGACTGCCAGGCCCTGCCATCACCCACCATGGGACTTGCCATGGTCCCAGCCTGGGGGAGCCCCCGGCCCCCGCAGGGCCTTAGCATTCAGAATTAAGAACTAGGGCAGGAGTACAAGCCTGCCAGCAGCAGGTCTGGTTTAAGCCTGCCTTGCTTCTGAGCAAGGGTGACGCCATTTGTGAACACAGACCTGCCCAGCAGCCTTTACAGCAAGACGACATGGAAGCAAGAGTGTGGGTTAAAAACCATTTGCTCCCCACCCCAGAAATGTCTTCCAGCTAGCCAGTTGACACTTCTGAACATCCTGTGGCAAAATGAAGACAGCACCAAGCACCAACATGGCGTAACACTGGGGTGCTTATACCCTAATCGCCTGCACCAGCAAACCACTGAGTTAGTCAGACCTGTTAAAAAGGTGTGAATGCAGCTCCTCACTATTTTAATTACAACAGTCCCCACGAATGTCTCCTCCTGTTTTCCCCAGCCTCCATTTAATGTGCTGCAGTGACAAGGATGATGTTAACCACGCTGGAAGGAGGGTGGCTGACAGTAGTGTTATCTTTAGGCTGGCTTCTGGATAACCCAGTGAGACAAAACTGGGAGGTCTGCCTTGGATTGGGAGCAATCTCTCTCCCTCCCTCCCTTCCTCCCTCCACCCTTATCAGACCCTAAAATTGGGGCGTGCGGCTTCTTTGCCTTTCCTGTTGTCTGCCTCGTACTTCCGTGCTGAACTGGAATGTCAAAAGCAAATGGTGTTACATTAGCGTTACATTAGCGTTACATTAGAGGGTTGATCGGCCAAGAGGTGTGCCACAGAAACCAAAGGGTCCCCACACAAGGGGCCAACTCCTTCCAGCCAGGAGGTTCATCAAGAGCCAGACGGGGACCTTGTGCACACCCATGAGAGCCTCCCGTCCCCCTCCATGCACATCCTCCTGCATCCTCTGGGGTCCCACCTACCGAAACAGAGGCATTGCTCACTGGACTTGTAGTTAACTAATAGACTGCTCCATAACCTACTCTAAACCAGAACGTGCTTTCCTCTCTAGTGACACTTTCTGTTGCTTGGGCATTTTTAAGGCCAAAAAGGCTGTTGTTACAGCAAATGGCTATAACATTGGTCATATTTCCCCCCCAGACACCATCATATGTACCTTGCTTCTGTGCTCTCATCTGCTGTTACGCGACCAGCATCCACCACTGGTCCTCCACTGTCAAGGACTTGCTAAGGGGCCACTGAGGCAACGTGGAGGCTTGCCGCCGGAAACCGAGGGGCTTCTTCCTCCCTGTCCAGGAGCAGGCGGTGCCGCGCCTGCATCCCTCTCCGTTGTTCCTGTGTGTGCGCCCGTGCTCGTAGGGCTCTTCAGTGAGCCGTACCTCGTTAGGATAGCAGAAAGCTATCCTGCTTTTCTGATGGCTGCATTACATTTCTAAAATAGCAGGAAGAGGCTCAGGATAAGTCATGGTGGGGATTTCTGCCCCCAGCCCCTATGCTGAGCTTGATCTCTGGTTGCATAGACCCTGACAAGCCACCCCAGAGGGCAGGCCAGCTCCTTTCTGTATCTATGAGCTCGTCTGAATCACTCCGCTGCCATACTGATGCCAGGGAAGCAGCAGGAATGTCCTGCAGAGGAGAAGCCCCATGAAAGCCTTCCCTAGGCAGTCCCAGGTCGGCTAGCAAAGCAGACCAATGCGCTGACCTAGATTTAAAGTGTTAGCCTGGGTTTGTGCTGGCTCAGTTTTATCCAGGAAGGCTGCTCCGAGTGAGCCAGCTTGTCGTGTGGCCTCCTGACATGGCACCAGGGGGACGATCTGTCAACCTGCTGGTGGGGGAAAAGCAAGGACATGGAGTCAGAGCCACTGCAGTGTGCACTGGTCCCTCCTACACAGCGACCTGTCCACCTGGACACTTGTCACTCTTGTGGTTCATTAGCCCGTGGTTAGCCAAATACAGCGTGCTCCTTTTCCACAAGGAGAAAAAGAGGAGTAATCTGCAAATTCCACTGGGTAAGAGCCAGTTTAGCTCTTCGCTTTCCACATGGGCTTAGCCTTGATGACTAATATGATAATCTCAGATTGTCAACAAAACAAAGTTTGTATGTGACTGGTGCACATCAGGGCCTCAAGGGCACATCAAGGCTGAGCTTCCTACTTCTCTGTGATAATTAGGTTTGGTTTCAGTAATTTAGATTCTTGAAGGGGTTCCCATCCCTTATACTGAAACTGTTCAGCACTGAAAGTTTTAAGGCCCTGAAAGTGCAGTAAGAAGTCATAGTTTTTGAAATAGCCAGGGGGTAGCTTAGTGCTTTCCAGACCATTCTGAGTGAAAAGTGACTAAAAATGGTACCTCAGGGTTCAGTAGCAGTTAATAACCTTACACCCAAATTAAGTCTTGTTCATATTGGGTTAAATAGCTCTTTGTCCTAGCCTTGCAAAGCCTGCCTGAAATCAGCAATGTGAGTTGGTTTCTTTTTTTCTAATGAATTACTGGTGGCACAGACCAGTCTATATGGGGCACTATTCTGGAATAATTATACATAAGCTAGTTCAAACACTCATGCAGAAAACTATCCAGGGAAAGCTACTTCTTAATTCATATCTCACTTCACCTTGTCTGGTAGAACAACCTCGAATGCTGCAGTTTTTGTGATGAGGCCCGCGAAAACTTAATTTCCTCACTTACAAAATGAGCAGTTTCCAGTCAACTCTATTTCTGCCACCTTCTACTCTCTAAAATGCTAGAGTAACCTGGGTTTAAAAAAAAAAAAAAAGTCTGCTGCTTTTTTGGGGTTTTGGGGTTTTTTTTTGGCTAGGTTTGAGAGCTGAACTAGTTCACCATAAAGACATGCCAAGAGGGGAGGGGGAAGACAATGCAATTGGGCCAGGGAAGGAAGATCAAGTGAGGAAAGAGTGAGCCTGTCCCTTCTGGCAGAGGTGAGCTCTCAGTCTGACCCACTCATAAGGTGACTTAAGCCTTGTGAGCCAAGATCGGTCCTCAGTTAAGGATTTTTGCAGTCCCACACATGCTCACATTTAAGATTCTTCTTTCCCTGAGCCTTAGTTCTATTCACTTGTGCCAAGCTTAAAAGGTGATTCACTGTTGCATCATGGCAAGTGCATTTCTGTGTGCATTTGACAAGCAGAGTAATAACTCTCCTTTCCTCATGTGATTCTAATCTCTGGCAAGAAATTGGAAAAAACTATTTCCAGAAAATGACTATGATAAGTGCAAACAATTCAGTGCCATTTTCATAGTGATGTGCTTTCAGCTATCATTAAGTCTGCATGAGAAAAACAGCCACAAAACTGCTGGAGCACACTGAACCCCGATTGCAGGTTTTACTGTATCCGTCATTTTCCAATGTATATTTTTTATAAAAAAAAACAAACCTTTTCGGCATGCAGAACTGTTGTATTCAGAAGTTAGCCAACATAATTCTTTGAGAAATATAAATGTACATATGCTGATTTCTACACACTGAACTAGCTTAATTGATGTCCCTGTAATTACCCATATAAATTAAATTTAGGGGTATGTAAACATTTGAAAGACTGGGACCTAGACTAGCGTGTTGCAACTTCTTCCAAAGTACGTGAGACTAAGGAGAAAGAGGAGGAACAAGTGGATAAAGAAAATACTGTGAACTCCTAATTTCCACACAAACCCCTAAGGAGAAATAGAGCAGTGAAAACAGACAACTACGTTATACAGTCTTTGGACAGCGATGTGTGTTTGCTCTAAAATGGAAGAGACCATCAATTTTAAAGGCTTCCTTCCAGTAATACAGATGTTCATCTTTGTGAGCACGTAAGAGAAATCAGTCTAGGCTTTCTAGTCCTGCAGAGAAGATTGCTATTCTAAACAGCATGCCCTTCACAGCTTGCTACTGGACTTATTCCCTTAGGAAAGATTACATCGGTGCCAATTTCTTCAGTTCCACACTTTTTTTAATCCAGGTCCACTAGGAACTTTTTAACACTACTCTTCCACACAAGAAGGGTATGGAACAATGAAGCATGGAAGAATATCCAGTGCTTGGGCAGTGAGAGACAATGACATCAGGCTGACCTTCCGCCTAATGAGAAATTAATTTCTTTCCAAAAGGGTACGACTGCCCACGTTAACTGACTACTCCCTCTCTCTCATACTTCTTACTGTTTAAGGACATATAACTATGACCTCAGAAGACGGTTCTCCTCGGCCAAAAAAGCAGTACCTATGATACAAGGTACTGATAATAGAAGACGCAAAATAAGTATGGGACCCCCAGTGATTTTGAAAGAACATGGATGCTTCCTGAGTGAATTAAAAATCAGACAGCCACACGCTTTTAATTTTCTCATTCAAAATTTTTTCTACCAGTACTTATGATCTTTACTGGAATGCAAGGGATATTATAACTTATTCAGCATCCTGGTATTTATCAGCCACTGCCATTTTGCTCTTATGGTAGTCTCAAAATACACATTATCCACTCTATTTATATAAGGCCTGTTATTTTGTGCATGGCTGTAAATCTCATGAGAAAATTGTGACTATACACGATTTCAGCTTAGAATTCCCTCTGGTAATCTACTGGGAACCAGTGCAGCTGCAGCTGGACTGATTTCCACCTGTACCTTTATTTTCTGTGAGATGTCTGCTTCCCCAGCTGGAGGAAGCAAAACACGTCAGGCTTCTCATCCTAAATCCAGAGGAGGTGATGAGCAATATGTTGTGAGTTAAGCCGGAGAGAGCTCTCCGAAGGAAGACTTACCTTTCATTTCACGCTTCCACTGGATGGGGAGCTGTGCAGAGGCACTGACAGCCGGGCAATGTGAGGCAGGGGAGAAAGGGCGCAGGGACGGGAACTCAAAGACTACGTGCTACTGTGGGAAGACAGTAGACGGAGGTGAAAAAGGAGCTATGTAAGGAAAGAGATGCAGTGGGTAAGGAACTGAGGATGAGGACTGGTAAACAGCCATTTGGAGACAATTTGTGGAGTGTTATCTAATGGATTTCAGGAGGCATTTCCTTAAGTGTATGAGCAGACAGATGAAATACTCTTCTTCCAGGAGGAATTAGAAAACAAGTAAGGCCAAAATACAGTTGAAATTGGAAAAAATACCCTAGTTATGTAAAGCTAATATTATTTTAGTCATTATTTTACACCAGTGTGTTTATATTTTGGTTTGTCTCATACCTTTCAAATTCACAGGCAAAATATTTATTTTTCAGTACATGATTAATACATGGTATTTCTCTACCATGTGTTTTACTTTACTACTAGGCATAATTTCTGGATTTAAACCTTGGTTTCCAAAGTTCCTTTGGTTTTGAACTCGCAATGGCCTCTGCCATCATCCTTTACCTCACAAAAGTATTTTGAAGATGTATTCCCCAAACACTAAACCTACAGCACTTTAACCAGTATTCAGCAAGAAACTATTCTGCGGCTTAAGTTTGCAAGCCAATTCTCTTTCAAATAGTGTGAAAAAGCCTTCATGGCATTTTTAGTGTTCCCTGCCCTCACAACCCACACTTTACAATATTTTTGTTGGAGGCAAGAAGAAGGAAACATACAGAACAACCATTTTGAAAGAGCCACGGTTTAACACTATAAAATGCTAATTCTGCTTCATCTGCCGCAGCATATAAACCCTACTGTATCCAGTTCGGTGGCAGAAAACATTAAAAATGCTGGGGTTTTTATAGCGGTTTCTATATTAAGATTGCTGGCCTAAATTAGACATCAAAAATAGCCAGTCCCTTTAGAAAAACTGGAAGGATTTTAAACGAGGTGATTTGTTGCAGACCACCTTTTCTGGAAAGCATGCAGTAATCCATGCTTTTTTAAAGGTGCTTAAATTTGGACAAACAAAATCACCTATGACTATTCTCCAATGCCTCCGGATGCTTGAAAACAAACGCGATTTTTCATTGACAAACTGAGTTTTTGAGCGCTGCAGCCCTATTAGACAGCAGTGGAGTATCAAGGGGGTATGAGAGCAAGCTGATGGGAGAGCTATTACATACCCCCAAGTGCCCTCTTACAACTTCCTCGTAAATACACGGGGAACCTGCCAAGTCAGATTTCTAGATTTCCCTACTCTGAGGCTCCCAAGCGCTTTACCTCCAGCTCACAAGAGAAACAACCATTGGGTTGTGCGCAGCTTTGCCAGAGGGACTACCTGCACACGAGGTGTTCCTGCCAGGAAAAGCCACGGGTGTCGAGGCTCGCACAGCTTCGCACCCCAGCTGTGACCCAGCTGCCTTGGCAGAGGTCTGGAGCACAGAGCTGGCCCCAGCCTTGGTTTGTAACCACAGAGCCAGCCTCTCCCTCAACAGGATGAGTCAAGTCATTTAATTCCTCTTGACAGATGGACTTTCATGCAATTTCACCTGGTTTTCTTTCACCCAGAAAGAAAACTATAAATATTTAGGCTTTTAAAAAATAAAGAAGGCCAACTTCCTGAAAGTGCAGCTACAAGGGAAGGGAGAGCAAAGCTATTTGAGTGCCATCTGGACAAACAACTTCCATCTACATAAACACGTCTCAGCGAGTGCAAGTCCCATGGGCAGGATATTTGCCACCAACTTTCAGATTCACATGACCCTTCTCACAAACACTTCAAGGCCTTTAGATTAGGCGTCTCTGTTCCTGGCACAGCCTTTTGATGCATATTCCCTCATGGCTGTGGAAGAAGGGGCTTATCTACACATCTGACTTTGGTCCTACCAGCTCCATGAGACCCCAGTTACAGAACTGCTGCCGAGTATATGTAACACACTGTTGATTTGTACTTTTTACAGCCCTTTAACCCACCCCTCCCCTTTGCCAAACAGTAATGCATTTGAAAAGCTGTATTCAAGTCTGGTTTAAACTATTACATGCTGCTTCTTGCTGGCTCAGGACATGATGGTGCATGAAGGAATGGGACACTCCAGACCTGCTGGAAAGACCTGGCATGTTATCAGGCTGACCTGTAGCTCCAGGTGGTGAAACACAACGTGCCAGTCACTGCTCTGGTCTGTCACAGCTGTTCCACTAAAACAGGCAGTGAGGCCATGAGGCCACGCAGAAGGAGGAGGGCTAAGTCCAGCTACATCATTTGCCTCCTCTGTCTATCCTGGCATCACTGATGTCCATACTGGAAAGCATGACCAAGAGGAGTCAGTGGGAGTGAGGCTGAGGATGCCCTTCCATTCCCACTGCTCCCCTGCGATCACCTTCCTCTCTCCGAATCCCACTCCCACTTAAGTCTTTTTTGCAAGATCATACCTATCCTGCTAACAGTCCTGTCATTCCCTGACACTCCTTCCTGCCCTTCCAGGAGTTCCTCTCCCTCAAAATGGAGTCGGGCTTATTCTTGCTGTGCGGAGCAGGAAGGAGGGGAAATCTCTGAGCAGCAGTCCCCCTTCTTCTCCAGCATCACTCTGTTGTATGACTCCTGTATTAGGGAAGAGGTGGGGGAATGCAAGGTAATCTGTAGGTGTGCTAAACAGCTACAATGGTAATTGCATTATTAAAATCCTCTAATGTAAGACTGCCTAGAGAGAGGAAGGAGAATAGCTAAGCTGCCTACTCAATACTTCTTTGTATAAACAAGGCCATGGAAATGTACGCAGTGTACCATGGAGACTGGCTTATGAGAGCCTCCTTACAACCTCTGACGCTCTCTAGGGCTACATTTGCTCTGTTGTTCACTTGCTTCTTTTGTTTCTTTGTTCAGTGTTAGCTAATCATCCAAAACCAGTAGTTCACACTCAGTCACAATACTGCGCTACCTTTCTGCGAAAACCATTAATTTCCTACATTAGTATTTTTCAAGAATCAAAGTCAAGAATCAAGAAGAGGAAGCTCTAAGAAAAAAGCCTTTAAGCATAACTAAAGGAACATTTTATTGGTGCTTAAATGGAAAAAAAAAAAAATGGAAGAGAAAACCCAACAGAACTATCGTGTTGATTTTGTACCATTTTTACTAGTGCCAGGTAGCCATACACACCTCTTTTCTCTTAACTGATGGCAGCCAGACTCAACATCTTCCTTAGTGAAGCCCTTCCTTCTGCAGGCCGCTCAAAGCATGCTGACCACACAATCATTTTGGAAGAGCACTATTCAAAAATAGAGTTCAGAGCTTCAGTAACCACCTGCCTGAGGGCTCCCAAGCTCTGTCCCAAATTCCACCGCACACTCAACTGCCCTTGTTCCCTGTACAGTTGCCATTCATGGTCAAGACAGTAGCAGGGTCTGGCACCTGGAGGTGCTGCTATGGAGCGTCCCATGATGATGCTTCAGCCTTTGAAGTCCAAGTGTCAAATCCTGAAATCCTTTCAGCCTGCTTAAAGCATGTATCAGGGGTGCATGCTGTTTGTGGTCAGTGGCTTTTCTGGATATCCATTCATGCTGTTGTATGGAAATGAAAAAGAAAAGGTATGCCTGGAAGTAAAACAGGCTTGATCTGCAGCTACAAAACCTGTGGTACAGGGACTAGAAGGCACCTCTGAGCCAAGAGTCCTGGGCATTGGCGACTATTGCAGTAACTGGTCAGGCCACAGTCAAAAGCTTTCTGGGCATACAAGTCTCTTCATAAACCTGTTGCCTTTACTCCCATTGCTTTCATTCTGAAGAGTTTCAGAGCCTCACTGTTTTGATGGCTGTAAACCATCTTCTAATTTCTGTCCTAAGGTTATCCAGAGCCACATTATAGACCTGTAAATCTTCAGCTTAAATAGCTGTGCTCTCCCATTTCATCCCTTGTATTTGGTCTCTACTAAGAAAGGATAATCCTACCGCCTTCTCAATGTCCTTCTTGTGTGAGGCTAAGCAATCTAAAATCTTTTGATCTTCTTCCTCCCTGATTTTAGCAGCACTTACTTGGATCTACTCCAGCCCTAGGTCATTGTACTTGAATATGGATGACCAAAATTGTACATCAAGTCTTAGTCATGCTTTGTACAATGGAGTAACTCTTTTTCAAATAAAACTATATAGACACACATACAACTTAATAGTTTTCCAAAGAACATAAGGTGTTTCCAAAATTAAGTCTCATCATAATGCTACAACGCAGAAGTCATTTATGAGCAAAGGCATGCTAGGGCTTCTGTTGCAAGTCACTGACAGAACTGGGTTTTATTCTTTCATTCCCTTCCTCTCTTTAACTCAGTGCTGTGGTAAAAAATTCTATTAATCAAACTCAAGTATTGCAAGTGCATCTGATGCTGCAGTATAGAAGTACTGGGCTTCTAGGTAAACACCTTCCCAGTAAATCAAATTCAAACTGCAGCGGTTACTGGTCATTGGTGTGTGAGAATTAAGTTTTTTGGTCAACTTTTTTTCTCCAAAAATTTCACAGTTATTGTTCAGTCCATAAACAAGAAATCATTTTATCTGTGCCATTCTGTTATGCTCCTGTTCCATCATTTCAAGTTTCCCTCTGAGAAGCCATAAAATTTCCATGACAAAAACAAATGTCACAACTACCTGCATAAACAGTTATTTCCCATTCTTTGTTCACTTTCCTGAAAAGGCAAATGTTGATTTCGTAATACTCTGTGCCCAAGCATCTAGAAGAAAGTATGACCAGGTAAATTACACCTCATTAAAAGAAGCAGCTTAATGACATTTGGATGGGTCTTAGCTCACATTCCCTAGAATCCAAACAGTAAAGATGATTGTAATAATGCTTATTTGTAGAATAATTTTCCTTTTGCTTCTAACACATGACACCAACATACATACCTCCAGGTGTTTCCAAGATATTGATGTCATACTGATGCCTAACCTGCTTGTAAGAGTGGAGGTATCAAACAGTGGTATTGATAAGACTCAAATATGCTGAGAAGGGAAATACTATGGACAAGTATTTGTGCACCTACTGTGAAATTTACAAGTAGTTTGCGTTTTTAACCATTTTTCCAGTTTTCCAAATCCCCCTACAGTAAAGTAACTCATCTTCCAATGTGTCCCTTAGAAATCTTTACAATTCTTTCTATGCTAAAACTGTTTTGGAGCAGCTGTGGCATTGAGAAGACTACACAAATGCACCCATACCTGAAAGTCTAAAGATAACTTTAGGAGGACCACAGAATTAAATAAAACCCGACACTTTGCTATCCTATGAAAAGGTCTCTCTGAGGCCTGCTGTGTCAGAGGAAAGGTTGGCTCAACCTCAGCCAGTTCCCCTCTCACAGTACTACATGTTTAACAAGACCATATAAGCAGTGGACAAGTATGAAGTTATCCTTGCACTGGCTTTCCCCCTCAGTTCCAGCAATGCAAAGTTTAAGGACTGCCACAAGCTATATTCAATGCATTTTGGTTTTCATCTAATCCATTTTTTAACTCTTGCCCCTCCTAATAGGCTGAAGGAATGTACTCTTAAAAAAGAAGTCCTTCTTTCATTCGTAATAAACTCTGCTGCCTGATATTGCTGCTTATTCCACCCAGCATCAGAACAGCAACTTTTACCCAGCACCTACAATATAAGAAAAAGACATTCTCCCAGAAATGGCAAAAATACACAGAAATTACTGTGAACCAACAGGTGTCACTACAAGATTCACTCAAAACTTTTCCACAAATACATACACGTACATATAGCATTTCTTGGGTATGTTGCTACTGCTGTGGTATGATTTGTGACAACAGAATGGAGGTACCAAGACAGGACTTCAGCAGAACATATCCCACACGGCCCTTAACTCAGCAGAGTGACAAGCAGGACTGCACAGTGATAGAGAACTGTGAAGACCAGCAGTGGCAGCAGCACTGGAGGATAAGAAAGACAATATTCCTACAAGTCATTCTGGGGCTCACGCCAACACCCTGTGGCAGAAATCTAACCTGGGAGCACCCTTCAGCACGAGAAATATGTTGTGAACCCCAGCTGGAAGGGATCTATCCCTGCAGCCAGCAGCTACCCAGGTGTAGTAGATAAATTCATTATCACCAGTGTTGTCAAGTGCATTTGACTGGCTGCAAGGCAGTAGCTGCTGTATCTTGCTAAGAAGCTGGGCAGAAGGTTAAAATCCTTCTCCTAACCAGAGGTCTAACTTAGCCTCGCCTTTCCTGGTTTATGAAGCCTCCGGCTGAAAGCTTAGCCAACAGAAAGAAGACATGTGACTGGAGGCAGAGAAGTTGTACAGCTGGGTGGTTTTGGAAGAGCATCAGTTAGATGGCACGGCCACGCTTCCCAACCTTCTGTTTCTCAGAGGGGAACTGTCTGCAGCAGTTTGCCCAGCTTCTAATAAACGAAATCGTGGATAGTAGGCAAGAGCAGGAACTGAAGAGATTTGGAAATTTGGGGCCGTTGTAGACGTTAGCTCTGGGAGAAAAAGTGCAATTTGTCAAGGAAATAGGTCACAGATACATTAGTGTTGCCACTTCAATGGCAAATGCAGTTGTGGCTAGGAAACACTTGGCAAGGCAATAAATATACTTTTGCATGGGAAAAGACAGGAGAAAAATGGAAAAGGAGAAGTTAGGTATAAAGAATGGAGAAAGCAGGCATATTGCCATTTGCAGATTGACCAAACTATATAAAGTGTTTTGGACGTGTAGTTAAAAATGCACTTGTTGGTTTCGGAAAACACAACCGTTTCTTCCATAAAAACTGGAAACTTTTAAACTTAGGAAGAAAAGAAGCAAGTCATGGCAAGGAAGACTCTGTCTCCTGTGGGACTGAGTATGGTGGAAACAATCTGCAAGTTGGCTGACCGAAATGGATATTCCAGTGTGGAGCGTTTGCTCAGTTTTGCAGGGCACTGGAGCGTAGCGTTTGATCTTACAGTAAGAGGTGCAACCCAGCAGCTGTGCTCCTCTGTAGGTTTTAATCCTATCACTATACAGAGCCCTGTGTTATCGTTTGCTCCACTGAGACTGCTCCAAGAAACGAATTCTCCCCCAGTCTGATTTCACATCTCTCAGCTGGGATAAACCAAATGTTTCCTGGAATTATTTGGAGCTATTTAGGGAGTGCTGAGGGAGTTGCTTGGTCATTTACTACTCTTGTCAATCAGAATACTTTCTTTGCCTTAACTCCCACAGACCAAACTAAACTGTATTGCCAAACTGACAGATTTCTCTATGATCACAACACATGACAGTGCCTTAAGTACATAAGGATTTTGAACTCCTTGCAGCCTTGCTCGAAGCCTTTGAATCACGATCTCTGAAGTTTCATGAACGAGGAATGCATGGACAAGATACTGTATGAAATAAAAGATAAAATATTTCCATTTCCAGCAGAGAGGCCACTTGGTGAAAGCTGGCAGTAGGGGGCTAAAAGCCACACGTGACTAGAGACATACTTTCCTCCACTCCACAAAGTGCTGGGCCATCTGCAGCTAGGAAAAGTAGCCGAAATACACCTGTTAAATTACACTGCAGGGAAAGACCACACTACTGGAAAGACTTACAAAACAGTGCTTTCAAAAGGACTGTCCACTCAGGGCCCTCCTGTAGCATCACTCACGGATAATGTTCATCTCCAGATTGATTGGCAAGTGACTGCCATGCTCTCTGCAGGGCTCTGCACATTTCTCTTTCAATGTGTGGTAGCGTTTCCTCCAAGAAACAGGTTCCAGTTCCTCAAAGGAAAAGTAGATATTGGATGAATTGCCCAAAGCCTTGCTCTGACTGTGTCTGAGACTTCATTTAAACACTTGAACAGTTATGAGCAGTGTCCAGCAGCCACCTGTCCCATGGGACATGTGAACAAGGCCATCAGCTCCAGTCCCGACTTCATGTCACAGGGCTTGAGACCGCACCGCTTGCTACTGCAAGGGGAAGGGCCACCCTGGGTGCCTCAAGCACTAGAAAAGTGTCAAGCAGCTCGTGGGCACGCAGCTACCAAGCACCTAGATTGAGTTCATGTAGGATGCCAGTTTGAGGGCTGCCAACAATGCAGCTGTACAAAATTCGTCTTTGCAAGCCTTAAAGCAAAGCACCCCTCCATAAAGCAGAAAGGGTGATGCTCTGAGATTGCTTTATGAAATCCAAAGGGCAAAATAAATGGGGTTTAGCAAACACTTCCACCATAGAAGACACTGTAATGTAAACTAGAGATAGTGAGATAGAAGGACTCTTTGCAGGCAAGATCTAACGGAACTTGTGCTTCTACAGGCAGGAAAAGAGGGAAGCAGAAAGTACATCAACCAACCCTGCCTGCTTTCCCCCAGCTCGCCCTCCCACAAAGCGCACACTTCGAGCACGGCTGGTGCACAGGGTGGAAAGCCGGTGTGTCAGCTGCAGAGCCAGCACTCAGGATCTGCCATTATTAAGCAATAAATTCTGGACACTATCCACTGGAGAAAAAAAAAAAAAAAAGTTTGGGGGTCTTGAGGAACTACTTCAGTCTGGAAAAAGTTGAGAACTGCTGAAGAAAAAGTTTTCCTCTAACAGAGTAAAACTAAGAAGCTGAAGTGCCCCACGCTAGCGAGAGAGCTGCTTGCAGCCAGAGCCACAGAACAACACTCCCTCATGTGGTCTGTGACATACAGTTCTTCCTTCCCGAAAAGCTGAATCGGGATCACCATCAAATAGCAAACCTAAGCAAAAATAAATTACTTTTAGCCAAGTGGATACATCAAAGGGGCATGGGAAAATAACAACAACCAGCAAATCTAAACCCTTGTAGAGGCACTAGCCCATCTAAAACAGTTCCTGGAACAGAAACCATTAACCAGCACAGCAGATGCCCAGCTTTTTCCTCTCCAGAGGTGGCTTCCAATGCTTTTTGCTTTTTTCTTCCAAAAGAATATTTTTATTTATTACAATTGTTATGGGAAAACTCTGAGGTGGTCCAATAGAAACATCTGTTTATATCTGTAAATGGGAGAAGAAAAATTACAGTTTGGAAGAGCACAACATCCTTCGTATTGATTTTATCTTTTTCTTTCCCAAAAACTAGCAGGCTTTGCTGTCGTTGCTATGAGTAATTGGCATTGCTGCAAGCTTAATCCCTGCAGCAACCCTCAAGTGTTTTGTCTAGTTCATTTTTCTTTATCTAAGAAAATAGGGGAATCTTATTTCCCTTAAGGGAAACTTAATTTACAATCAAACACATCTCACTCTCAAATTATTAGAGACTGTATGTATCTGTCTTTAGGTTCTGGTAAAAGTTGTTAAGCTTTTCTCCAGATTAATGGGAAAAGAAAGCGTGAGGGAAAAAGTGAGTCATCACACGCATCCCCATGTTCTGTATCAGTGAATCACTGAACACTCATTGCATCACAGATGTCCCGTGCAGCACCCAGAGTAACTACTATAGTTAAAGACGCATAAACTTGTGTACGCTTGTACATAAACAAACAAGAATGACGTTTCCTTTTCTTTTACATAACTGCATACACGCATTCCTCTAATCTGGGTCCAGTAAGGTTAATGTCTGTATCATCGGCTTTCTTGAGAACTCCAGCTTCAATACTGATGAAACAAAACATATTCAAGCTGATGATCCCTACGTTCGTAGCACACATGAAGACACACTTCTTGACGCATGGACCTCGGCTTTTTGGTCAGTTGACATTAAAACATTTCTATTGGTACATGCTCTAATCATGTCTCACAGTTCCATTCAGAGTCACAGCAAAATGCCATGTACAAGCCTACAGGAAATAAGGAAAATCACCCAGCAGATTTCTTCTTAATGAATCATTTTGGAAAAATTAGCCATTATTCTACCACAAAGGACAGTCAGCGACAACCTTCAGAGGAAAGCAGCATGTTTTTCTAACCCAAATCATCACATCTCTCCTTATTCCAAAGGGATAAATTGTCCAAGCAGCCAGGGATCAGGTTAGGAAACCTAAAGCCCTGATAAAATTAAATCTGGCCAGAGACATCAAGGGCAACAAGAAAAGCTTCTACAGGTACGTCAGTGATAAAAGGAAGACTAGGGAAAATGTGGGCTCTCTCCAGAAGGAAATGGGAGACCTGGTTACCTCAGATATGGAGAAGGGTGAGGTACTCAGCAACTTTTTTTGCCTCAGTCTTCACTGGCAAGTACTCTAGCAACACTGCCCAAGTTGCAGAAGGCAAAATCAGGGACTGGGAGAATGAAGAGCTGCCCACTGTAGGACAAGACCAGGTTCAAGACCATCTGAAGAACCTGAAGGTGCACAAGTCCATGGGACTTGATGAGATGCATCTGTGGGTCCTGAGGGAACTGGCGGAGGAAGTTGCTAAGCCACTGTCCATCACATTTGAGAAGTCATGGCAGTCCAGTGAAATTCCCACTGACTGGAAAAGGGAAAACATAACCCCAGTTTTTAAAAAGGGGAAAAAGGAAGACCTGGGGAACTACAGGCCAGTCAGTCTCACCCCCGTGCCTGGGCAAGATTATGGAGCAGATGAAAACTATGGAAGGCACACTGGAAATTATGCTAAGGCACGTGGAAAATAAGGAGGTGATTGATAACAGCCAACAAAGCTTCACCAAGGGCAAGTCATGCCGACAAATTCGGTGGCCTTCTAGGACAGGGTTACTGTGTTGGTGGATAAGGGAAGACCAACTGACATCATCTACCTGGACTTGTGCAAAGCATTTGACACTGTTCCACGTGACATCCTGGTCTCAAAATTGGAGAGACAGGGATTTGACGGATGGATCACTCATTGGATAAGGAATTGGCTGGATGGTGGCACTCAAAGGGTTGTGATCAACGACTCGATGTCCATGTGGAAACCAGTGACGAGTGGCGTTCCTCAGGGGTTGGTATTGGGAGTGGCACTGTTTAACAGCTTTGTCAGCGATGTGGACAGTGGGACTGAATGCTCCCTCAGCGAGTTTGCTGACAACACCAAGCTGTGGGTGTGGTGTGGTTGACACGCTGGAGGGAAGGGATGACATCCAGAGGGACCTGGACAGGCTGGAGAGGTTGACCCATGTGAACTTCATGAAGTTCAACAAGGCCAAGCACAAGATCCTGCACGTGGGTCAGGGCAATCCCAAGCACAAATACAGGCTGGGCAGAGAATGGATTGAGAGCAACCCTGGGGAGAAGGACTTGGGGATGTTGGTTGATGAGAAGCTCAACATGAGCTGGCAATCTGTACTCGCAGCCCAGAAAGCCAACCATATCCTGGGCTGTATCAAAAGCAGCATGGCCAGCAGGTCTAGTGAGGTGATTGTCCCCCTCTACTCCGCTCTGGTGAGACCCCACCTGGAGTACTGCATCCAGCTCTAAGGTCCTCAGCACAGGAAAGAGAGGGACCTGTTGGAGTGAGTCCAGAGGAGGACCACGAAGATGATCAGAGGGATGGAACCCCTCTGCTATGAAGATGAGCTGAGCAAGTTGGGGCTGTTCAGAAAGCAGCTCCAGGGAGATCAGGCAATATGAAAAAAATAAGCAACAGAACCAAAGAAGCTCAAAACAAAAAGCTGAAAAACGTTTTTAGTAGAGTACCCAAAAAAATCATCAGGCCTAGGGTTTGGCCAGGAACTGGTTTGCTGGCTGAAACAGCAACTACAAGGCGAGAGATGTCCCACTGAAGTCCATGCCTGCTTTCTTCTGCCCATGCCCCTGCCTGGCTCCCAGCGGCAGGGCAGCCTCCTACTATCCCAGCCCTGAGGTCCCCCATCACCCACACAAGGAGGGACCACAGACTTGCAATGGGGCTGCAAAGACATCAAAACTGGGATGTGATGGAAAAATTCAAATTGCTGCAGAGGGACCAGCAAAAAGCTCATGCACTGTGGGGTGGTATTTCATGTGCCTCCAACTACAGCTCCAAACATGCCAAATATACACAGCCATTGAGTTGAGTTGGCCCCTCAGCATCAGTTGGCTGGATTGGTGAAGGCTGTAGTTTCCCTGGGAGGATTCAGTTTTCCAAAATCTGGGCAGCGTTGATCCAGGCCAGCATATGACTAACAGTGCGGCTGTGAGCCATGATGGATGCTGTCTCCCTCGCAACGCAACAGAAACAGTAAGATTGCCAAGACACATTAACTGAAAGTAATTTAATCTCTTTTCACCTGCCAAGCAATCAATTACTTGAAAAATCAACTTGTTTCGCAGCAGCTTGTGAGCAGATCTAAACAAACTCTCACCACGAGACTGGGCAGTGGACACAGGCAGCACTTTGGGATGGGACAATAACAACGGGATGATAACGATGTCGGGCTGGGCTGCTCTATTTGGGTTCAGCCAGGGCTCACAGCTTGAGTGACTTCGGTAGCAAACCAGACAGGCACCATTAAACCGAAATCCTGCCCTTTCACACGGAGGCAACAGTGAAGAAGGAACCAAAGTTATTGAACCCAACTGCTACCTTCAACCCACCTGTGGTCCTTCTCTGGTGCTCTCACTGCCTTCAGCGACCGGCGTGCAGCAAACCCTTTGCCACTGCAGGAGCCCGAGCAGCCTTCATAATACCAATTAATACCAAGTACTGCTTGGTAACAGTCAGTAAGCTGGCAGGCAACGTGCAGAGCGCTTTACACCTCTGTGAGCTGCAACTTGCCAAACTTCTTCCTTTGTGAACATCGTCAACCCCGGCCTTCCCAAAAATTTCAGGATTGTCGGCATATTATATGACTACGCCTAAAGAAACATATCTGACTGCACATTGCAAATTATATTGTATGTCATTTTAGGACAAATTCAATCCTGGTAAGATCTCACGATCTCAAAACCTGGTATTTATGAACCACAAGGAAAAATATTCTCACATATTTTTCTAGTTTTCCACCAGAAAACATTTTCTTAAGTATGTAGGAACTGATGAACTGAGCTTTTTATCCTGCGAAAAATAATTAATAGTAAAACTGAACTAAAACTTTCCAACGTTTAATTTTCTCTTTTTTATATAAGAAATTATGAATTATATAAAAAAAAAACTTTTCAACATAAGACAAAACATTTTGATTGATCTTAATATTTTTTCAGCACTTTTCTTTCTAAAAGATTGAAATATCTTAAATTTTATTCTAATTCAAAGGAAAAGCAAAGTCTTGAAATAATGGAACCTCATACATTAGATGAACTCCATTTTCAGCACAATTTCTGTGTCATTTTAAAATACAGATATTAGTTTAATAAGAAAACAAAAATACTAGCAAAAAAAAACCCAAAATTTCAGATCTTTGTAAAAATTCAGAAATAAGAAAACAGAAAGATAATTACTGAATATAAAAAAAGGACAAAAATCTTAATTTCTTCTTGAAATGAGTGGTTTTACATTTTTAGTAGTAAGAAATTCTTATTTGCTTTTTTGGAGGTTTCCGTCAGAAACTGACCATATTCCTCTTGTCCACTGGGTGGCATTACTGCCTAGAGATGTAGCGTTTGATGGCTACATGAAGTTGTTAGAATGAAGTAAACATCGCGCATACTTTATTGATCTGAATCTATAAAATTAAATCAGTTTCATGAGACAGCCATCTAAGCTAGTCTGCTGATGTGCAAAACTGCCCCTTCTTAACCAGATAATAGTCTTGTCTGACAGTTTCAGAATGAAGACTTTTGTAAAATAACTGGATCTTTCAGCTTAATTTAATCCGTACTATTGGGTTTGGCAATGTTGAATCACATACATCTCTCTGCAAATACGAAATTCAAAGGAAAGTATTAATATAGTAAAAAAACACGGTCACTACCTGTGAAACAGAAAGAAATAGAGAGTAAAATTAGATATAAAAAACCCTCACATCTTCAAAGAGCATTTGAGCTTGTCCTGGTTTGAGGTTTGAAGGGGAGAGAGGTAAAAGAGAACATCTGTAATTTGCTTTTAGTGGCCAGCCAGCCCAAACCAGACAGAGCTCTACCAAAAATCAGGGTGTTCAAGCACGTAAGCAGCCCCAATGAAGTGAGGTACATGCTCACGACCTCGATGAATGTGCTGGAGGTGTCAGGAGAAAAGCAAGAGAGTAGATGCTATGCTGTCTGCTGCACATGAACGAGATACCTGGGCTCTGCAAAGCATCCCACAAATCCCACCACTAAAATGCCCCTTCTTTCCCATCCACGTACCGTGACCATACTGCCCATTTTCTTCCAGTAAAACCAAAGCACAAGAAGCGAGGAAAGAAGCTCCAAACCCAAGTACATCTCAATTGGCAGGAAGGATGTAAGGGGTGTGCACACATGGATGCTGGGTTGGGAAACACTTTGGGTCACGGTTTAGACAGCAACTAGCACTACTAGGAAATACATGAGGAACAGGAATAACTCTCAACAATCTCTTCTTTTCCCCCTTCTACCATGTTAAAAAGTAGGAGCTCGGAAATTAAAAAAATGAATTCAGTTGTTACACAAGAATCCACATAAAAAAATATGAACAGGTAGAGTGTTAGATTACTGGATAACAAACAAGATTTTCTCATGTTGTTAAGCGTTTTATTTTAATCGGGTTTGACCACAAGTCTTAGACCACGATCCCCGAGTTCTGTTTCACTGGTATTCCCATCCTTCTCAACACATTTTCTCCACTCCTTTCCCCAAGAAATGCTGTTGTTAATCTCTTAAATAGTCTGTCTTCATGTGCACATACCAGACCTAATGCACGTCAGGCTTTCATCCTTGAAGGACTTGCACAAACTTATGATAGGACAGCAAACCTTGCACTTTTGGCATATCACAACTATCTTCTTGCGAAGTTCTGTTCTCATGCTACTATCGCTTTTTATCCCAGGTCTTAACCTAGGCTTGAACATCTTCAAGGCTGAGAGTATTAGCACAGAAGAAACTGCCCTGACTGAACCTTCTAGGAAAACAAAAACCTAACAAAACCCCAAACTTCCTATTGCTACCAACACTCCCCTCAAATAAAATAATCCATGGGGTAGAAACTGTCTCATGTCTTCAGTAGTGCCCTCTTCAGGTATGAACCTCCAGGGAGGAGGTATAAACCTCCTTCAGGAATAAAGCCTCCATCCATGCTTCCTAAGGCTAGGATCTTTTATGTTGCACAGTGCCTTGCTTCTTGTGTGTTTATTCCAGCAAAATCCATTCAAAAGGATTTATAGTCCAGACTGAGAGGCCTGAATGTGCCCACACCAGCTCCCACACAACGATGGGCAGATGCACATTCCTGTCCAGCCCCGCCTTGGCATGCACGACGCACAGGGCTGCCCACGCTTATCCCAACGCATGTGCAAAGGGAAGCTCAAGACACAATGCACAGTGGGTTTCTACACTGCTGAATTAATGTAAACATTTAGAAAAAGAGAATACCCTCTGTAGAAGGAGTTCGTGGTACAAAGCTGTCTACCTACTACTTCCTTTGCTCTGGTGTTCTCTCTACGAGCACATACATTTCGGGTAAGAACTTGATGAAAGAACCAAATTTGTCTTTCCCTGAGATATTTGTATTTAAAACCTCCCCACAGAAACAAGGGTGGAAACCTTTCTTCTCTTTTTGTTTCCACAGCCACATTTAACCCATTTTTGTTGCTTTCACAGACTTCAGGGGTTTTTTTTTCCTATTCATCTGTGGACTAACTTCTATAAATTGTGGTCTTATCCTCTAAAAGGAGGCTGGATTAGGAGGAATGAAGTTTTTTCAATAATGATTGTTCCTTTCAATACCAGCAAGTTACAGATTTTTTATGTCACCAAGGACAAAGTTATTTTCACAATGTCACTAATGGTTATTCAAAAGTGACCATAAGAATACCAGAATTACTCTATTATTGCCAAATCCAGTTTATCCACTTACTATTTCCAATACACCCTCTCCCACCCAAAGTTACCATCTTCTCAGTTCTACTAATTTAACTACTCATCCAGTCCTATCCCAACCCAGCTTTGTCAAGTGAGCCCAATTATGAAAAAAAAAAAAGGGGGAGGAGGGGAGGAAAAAAAGAAAGAAAATCTAATACAAACTGTTCTCCACACATACACTTTTTGTAGTCCATTTTAAAAAATGCTTATTTCACAGATTTGGAAGAAAAGAACAAGTGGGAAAGTGAAAACGGCAACCATATAAGAGAACTTTGTCACCAACAGAAGAACCTCTTATTCAAATGGGTTTGGATGACCTTATGAAGGTTCTTTTCATAGGTTCATCTCCATTCATATATTTGGGCATTGGTCTGGCTGACATACATATCTTCCTGCATCTTACCATATCAACCACATCAAAGAAGCGATCCCAACTAAAGAACTTGTCCGTATACATGCAGTAAATGCAGAGAAGGTTTGTCCTCCTCATTTCTCACTCCCAACAGCATGGGCTAGAGACCCCCCTGCAGGGCTGCGCTGCCGGGAGCCGGAGCCAGAGCTGGCACCGTCTGGCATGTACCATGGGTGACACAATGGCATTTCTGGTCACACTGATGCAACCGACGCTACCCACCATGCTTGCAAAGATGTTGCTCATTATTTTAATGAGTATACAGAATGAGCAATTTTCAGCTCCGTGTGCCACATCATGTACAAATTAGCAAGCAGAAAAAACATCTTGCTACAACAGCTAGACTGACTAATTCATGTGCAGTTGCAGCTGCGCTGCTTTGTCCAAGAAACACACTCCTTGTCAGCTCCGAGAAAAGCTGGGTTTAAGACGCACTCAGGCTAGTAGCTCTGAGTCGCCTTTTTCCTCACATTAGAGATTTGCCAATAATCCTACAGATCTCGTACAGGTCTTGGGATACATGGGCGATGTACACGCCAGAGAATGTGCACTGCTACTAATCTCTATATTTCCTCTGTAAAGTAGACTAGCAACAGAGGACTTCTACAGTCTTTGTTTCTTTCTCTTGCCAGTTTATGGCAAATTCTGTCACGCATTTTTGGGTGATTTAAAAAGCACAGGAGAATTACCTTACAGTAGAATTCACCACCAACAAACTCTCTAGCCTTTGTCCATTTACATGCTCTTCCTCCTTCTAGAACAACACATCGTCACCTTCTCTATGTTTTTCTTACAAATGTATAAACCCTTGAGCTCAGCTGTAGATAAGAGTCACTGAAAGCATAGAATCATAGAATGGTTTAGGTTGGAAGGGACCTTCAAGATCATCGAGTTCCAACCCCCCTGCCATGGGCAGGGACACCTCCCACTAGACCAGGCTTCCCAAGGCCACGTCCAGCCCGGCCTTGAACACCTCCAGGGATGGGGCCTCAACAACCTCTCTGGGCAACCTGTTCCAGTGCCTTACCACCCTCAGAGTGAAAAAATTCTTCATAGTTGGAAAATCCTGAGAGCCAGGATCAGCTACAGCTGAGCTATTCCAGGACACAGCTACCTAACAAAGCTGTGACATCACAGTCCCTGGAAGGTAAGTACAGGTTAGGCAATCTATTTCAGTGCTTCACTATCCTTATCATCAGAGAAATACTGACGTTTAGATGTTTCCCCGTCACTCTATTTTTGGGGGTCTTCTTTGCTGTGAACACATAGAATTATATTGCCTCTTCGCCTGTGGTTATATTAAAGAAATTTGGAATGTCTCTCCCACGTCCTCTTTTCTGTAAATTAAACAATACCGGTTCTTTCAGACTTTTTTATATATTGCAGTTTGTAAACTTCTGGTAAATCAGAATTACCTCAAGATGGCCCACATCATTCTTGATGAGGGATGCCCAAAAATGGACATGGTACTTTTTGCTAAAGCCTCGGCAGGGCTAAGTAGAGCAGGCAGATTACTTTGCAAGTCTTGTATGCAGCAGTCCTGTTTATACGTGCTGGTATTGTGTTTGCTTCCCTTAAAACACATGACACACTGAACCACAGATTCAATTCAAGGCAACAGCAATCACGGCATCCTCCTCTGCAGACCTGTTGCCTAACAAACAATTCATCCCTTATCATGGGGATGTGCGCTTGATTGCCCATAAATAAACACTGTATTTTGCACTCAACTTGTATCTTATGTCATACCTAGCTGACCAAAACAAATTAATTTTAATCCCGTCCTCAGTGTTTACAGAGCAACTCCTCTCTGTTTGGCATTAGCTGCATAGTGAATAAACTTAGAGTCTACACCACTTTCCAAGTCATTAATAAAAAATGTTAATTCATCTTTGACCATGACAGACATCTGGCTCAGTATATAGGATTGACCTCTTGCTCAGCATATAATTCCCATTAATGCCTACACAGACAGACAGGCAGTTTACTGTGGTTATGGAGATACAGCACACTAATCTCCTACACTTCCTAGGATCTTCAAGGCAATGTTGAAATAAAGATCAGATCTACTACATTTCTCTTTCTTGAAAATGAGCTCTTCTCAAAGAAAAGTGTTAGGTTATTTTCCATTTCCTTCCATTTTTTAAATTAATCTTTCCTTCAATACATATTCAAAGCCCTCAGGTAATACAGAAACTCAATTCATGAACCCATATTGCCTAGACCATGTTTTTCTGCCAGCTCTCAAATCTGAGTCCTACATTCCTTGCCCTGTGTTCCTTTAGGGACAGTCACCAACTTGACTGATGTTATAGTCATTTAAAGTCCTTTTTGCCACATTTACAGTTCCTTGTACTCTAAGAACCTGGTGATAATCAGAGAAACACCCTCTGAATCACCCAGTTGAGTTGCCGTCCTCTTGGTTATGCTATTTTCCACTTCCAAGCCTCATCTCCATTAGTCCTCTTTCCTTCAGTGGACATCACTGAAAGCTGAAGCATATTTTTCATTTGATCATTTTGATTCTCTGCTCTGTCATCTCTGCAGAGCAAATGCAATTCCTTATTTTCTAAATAGCTAAAGAACTTTTACTGTTGGCACCTTTGTTTTATGGTAACTAAGCAGGACTTACGTGGTTTTTACTATGGGTCTGTGTTTCTGACTTGTAAACATTTCTTTATTGATTCCGTTCTTCTTTTTTTCTGTTCTTTGTGGGAAAACTCGCTACTTGCTGCTAACCACCTCAAAAAGTTCTTTGTTTGATAGACTGAGTGGGCTGCTCTGCAAGTATTTCTCCTCAGTTTGAAATACCACTCCCAGTTCCTCTGTAACGTTAACACTGTTCACCAACCAATGTATAAATCAGTATTAATGGGTTCCTTAGTTATTTGGCGTTTGTCTTTTAAATCTAGGAATATCTAAAAATCACTTTTTCCTACCCCTGTATCTGCTGAGATGACCGGTAACAGCAGTCCAGTAATGCCTAATGAACAGCACCAGCCACAGCGGCTTTCTGGCACAGGGACTGAGAGAGTGAAGACTCTCCCTGGGCTCATCTCCACGACGCTGTGCAAGCCTGAGTGCCCTTTTTGCTGTGTCACTTACTGGCTTTTCTGCCTTACCTTTCAGACAACACATATTTTTCCTTGAAGATCCACACAATCAGGTTTCTGCCTCCTGCCCCGCTCAAATGCAGTCCAGAAAATGAGACAGTGCCCCACCACCAAAATGCCAAAAGCAAAGGAGAAATTAGTATTAATATTGGTTCTTTTACCCTCAGAATGTCTTCTTCTCCCAAGAGTAACTTCCAAATATCTCTGTAAGAAAGTACAAAGCAGAAATACTCCTTTCAGGATGACAGCTGACTGCTCTAACCTTTCTGGCTAATGTTACCCTCGTTTTCTAAGTGAGAAAAATTGTCATGAAGAAGCAGAGTCTCAAGCAAAGGCACAAGCAGTGTTTCTGTGACCTTGCCTTTACATCAACCCCTTCGTCTCCAGCCAGCAGGAAAAGCTCCCATCGCCTGCACCCAGCAGTCAGGACCCCACCAGGGAACGGCAACAGAAGTCAGCCCACAAATTCACTGAATGTGGCTGGAGAGATGCTCTGTGACAATGGTGACAGCAGTTTGCTCTTCTGTGCTGCTCAGAGTGTGACCTCTCCAAAGACCGTGTCCAAGCAGACACACACCACGTTCAGTGCCCTACCCAAAGGGATCCCAGCACGAGGAAAGCTTTGAAAGACAGCTCTATTAAAAGCCAACCACATCAAACACACTCTAAATAACTTCCCCCAACAGCTGCCATAGGAACCAAGTGTTTGGGGGACAGAAAACAAACATAAAGTCATATTACACTCTAAGAAAAAATACATAAAAATATCAGAGGTTGGGGATTCGGGATTTACACAGCACTGACCCAGAGGATGATGAAAGTAAGAGCACTTACTGTCTGCCCCTCGACAGTAAGATCCTTTGTCAATAACACACATTTTAGGATATTCTTATTTAAAAGTGAAATACATTTTTCAAGGACTCAAGCACTATAAATTATGAGTTTACAATTGAGTTTTTAAGTATCATCTTTCTTTTCTTAGGCTTTTTTTGTTGAACCGATGTAGCATTTCAGTAGCTTGTACCACTATTTTTAGAAATTATCCACCAGTGATGATTTTCAAGAAATAAAGGACTCTATACATACAAAGTCTTGCCTTTATATCAATCCCTTCATCTTGTCATTTTGTGAACCAGATATAAAAACACAGAAAATTACCCCAGGGATTTGTGACTGCTCAGTATGAAATGACCCTTTTGTGAAGCTTTTATCTTATAAAGTATCTCTGTTTCAAGAAAATGTTCATTTCCTACTCAGAGGCCAGTTCTTGTCATCATTTTATGAAGACAGATTTTGCAGCTCTTTCAAAGCAAGATTTTCCTCTTTGCACTTTTCTAAATTAAGCTAGCACTGCTAGATGTTATCTGCAGTATATATACACTACACTCCCTTATCACACCTTTTGACCTGCATCATTGAAAGTTTTCTTCCTGGACTCCTCATATTTACTATCCCTATTCTAGACAGCAAGAGCACAAATCCACATTTTACTACATTCACGTTTTACTATGCAGTTGCCCTTGGAAGTTGTGAATAACCAAAAAAAAACCAGACAGAACAAGTAAAATGTTTCACTGATCAGCACCAGAAACTGAAGTCTGAAAAAATACAGGCTTGTGGATTACAGGTATTTTATGTTCCCATCTGCCTCCACTGAGTAGTGGATACGGTGCTACACCTTGTTCTCAGGGCAGTAAGTCTCCTACAGCTACATTTGCTCACGGATAAAATGACTTACAACGTCTTTTATTGACCTCCTACAGCTACATTTGCTCATGGATAAAATGACTTACAACGTCTTTTATTGACCTGAGAGGAAACGGCAGTCCCCTCATCTAACACAAGTCTGGCCTCTTCAGTAGGTAAAAAAAGACCACAAGGTTCCACCTTAGATTGCAGACAAGATGCCGTCCATCAAACACGACTGGCCATTGTGGCCACCTCCTCCCTGAGTGGAAGGAATGCAATAAATGCCAAGGATGCCGCTTTACCCAGGAGTTACATTGTCCCCAGAGCTTGCTGAAGGGTGCACTTTCAACACTTCCTATTCACCTGCAAGCCCCATAGGCCTTCTGAAAACACAAGGAAGCCAGCTTATGGTGAGGCTGAAGGGAAGACGAGATGCCTGCAGATGCACCACCTTCCCTCAAAACACAGCATTTGATTCTCGCAAGAACAGGGGAAGAGCTGTCACGTCAGCTACCTGAAGAGCGGTTTCTTCTCAACGCAACAGGTCACTTGCAAGCCGAGCCCTACAGGCACAGTCAATCCCCAAAGTAAAACACCGCAACCCTCATACCAGGGAGAAACCAGTATCACCGCAACAGCTAAAGGTGCTTTGGTCCACGTCTCATATTCAAAAATAATTTATTGGGGCAATAAACTCTTGGGCAATTTATCCTTTGATGTTTGGCTCACAATTCCCACTGGAATCATACGGACTATGGAAACTATGATAGATAATCTGTTAAAAAAGTGCATCTGTTTCTTACGCAATGTTTCCAGCATGGAACCAAGCTTGAACTTAACAGATGGGTCCTTCTAGTACGGGATCATTTTGTGGACAATTCTTCTCCTAAATAACCTCAAATGCTTCTATATTTTCCCTGCACAAATCAGTGTTTACATTGAAGCTTCCTCTCTCTCTTCTTGATGGCAGCCCATTTTGTAGAAAGCTGCACAATTTTAAAATGTGATAAATACTGTATGAGAAAATGTTTTCATTGGTCTCAGGAACTGTCACAATAGCCCACCTGCAAACATGACAAATAACCAGAAAGCTGCTACAAAGAGTACAGTTTAACACTAACTTGTTTGTCATGAGAACTCAAAGTTAAAATTAGAAGCAGAGCTTCTTCAGAGTAAGTTCTGGAAGATAACATGATAAAGAAAAGGGGTGATAGCAAGAGGTCTCGAATTATTTTCCACTGTGATTACATGATAAATGTGTGCTTTCAAGTCTCATGAATAATCTCTGTGAAAAGGATGAGTCTAAGCCTGGAAAATTTCTAAGTGTGTCCCTCTCGTATCCTTTCAGTGTCTGAATTTAACAAAAACACCCACAGATATGCACAAATGATCTGCTTCATCCTAATGAGTAAAAGTACTTACCAGCAATCTAAACGAGACTTCCTCAATGGATCAAGAAGACTTAATCACATTTAGCCCATGAATTTAATGTTTGGTAATTTTCTTGCCAGCATCCTGCCATCATTAACAGCAATATCTGTTTAATGGCACACAAGTTCTTCTTGTAAGAGGCTGAACTAAAATATACCACGATGAAAGAGCTGTTCATAAGCCGATCAACTTTTTGCTTCCTAAAAATACAAGGACAAGACCTGATACCCCTTTTTCTATTCTTTTTAAGAAACTTTGGAGCAGACAAAGCCCCCCCCCCGAGAGTCCTCAAAGTTATGGTGTTATCTGTCTGTCATTCCGTGCTCACTTAACATTGTTTCTAGTGGAGCTGAAACACCACTGCCAAACACCAGGATTGACTCAGGGTGTAATCTTTCTCTTGAAGCGGCAAAAGATATTGTTGCCTTGCGTAAGTACCAGCTTCCTATGGGGCCCAGCGTGGAAGAATAGCCCTCAGAGTGGGACCCCTAAAAACCTACGAAAGCAAGGTTGTAACAGAACAGTCATCTGAAGAAAGACCAGTATCTCTCTGGAGCAGCACGGAGAAAATTCAAAGCACCAGGCCGAAATCCAAGGGCCAGAGAACAACCTGACCCTGCCAGAGGTGAAGTGGATTATTAGTATTAATCCTGGCCAGACCATGGACTGGCTTTGTTGATATATTCTTGAAGAAAAGTAACTGTTCTGTACATATTCCAAAAGCAAGGGACACGCTTTATTTATTTTTGTCACTCTCCAGGAAGAGTTTGTTTTATTATTCCAAAGCCAAGGGACTAGCTTAAAGTTTCGAAATCAAGGAGAGAGGTTTATGCAATATCGAAGATTAAAGGGGGGGAGGGGGGGGGACACCAAACCCACCCAGTCTGCAGTGATCCTTTTCCAGTGCATTAACTCCTTTCCTGCCAGGTGTCCTGAAGCTTCCTGGGACATAGCTCCAGAGAAAACCAGAGGATACAGGATGATAGCACTATATCTCATTTTCCTTTATAAAAATCTGGGACTACAGAATAAATTCCGTCATGGGAAGAACGCACTGGCAGCACATCCCATGCTGTGGCCAGAAGTGTAGACACTGTGGCAGGTGACAGCGGGATGTGGGCTGTTGAGCAAGTGACAGCCAAAGCAAAGAAGACCTCACAGATCTGTAGTCAGGTCTTTAATATTCCAGCAAATGTCACGACTAGAATCTATACAGATCTTCTCATTTAAGAAGAAGTGCATGATCAGTTAAGACAACAAAAAGGCACAAGAAATTTCTGAATTAAAGAATAAAAAAAGAGCCGTAATACTTGCTTGCTTGAAGAGAAAGCATGGTCGTTTCCTAGACTATAAGGTATCTAAAGGCAGTTCCTGAAATGGAAACGTTTTCTCAGACCAGTTTACAGGTCACCCAGAAGCCCCTCCTGAGGGCTGACAGAAAGCATGGGGTCTTCCAGGCAGATTTCACACATTGGGCCTTCTTCATTTCCATCCACTTCCAAAACCGTAGTACTGGGAACAACCAAATGTGTGAAATAGGTGTTATTTCCATAAAGTATTATTGGAATATGCATCCAGATGAAAAAAACAAAACCAAACCATTCATTTGGATTCACTGCCGTTTTTAAGAAGTCCTGGCCAGGAGACTGACACGTGGGTAGGATTCAACCTAGCAAATCTGGGCTGGTCACCTAGATGCTTTTTATAGGCAAAGGCAGCGTTTCCAGGGTACTACTCACCTCACCCTTTAACAGGCATATGAAGTGCTGCTTCTCACCACTGGACTGACTGCAAAAAGACATTCAGGGTGGATAACTCTCATGTAGACATCCACATTGCAAACATCCAGAGTTAGACTAGTATTATCTCTACTCACCTATGACAAGGAATAGGGAAAAAAGAAGGGCTTGGGATGAGAAGGGTAGCGATAGATCATGCTGCAGAGTGAGCCCTGGGGATGAGCTGTTTTCGGAGGGACGGATTTGTATGGCTGTTCCCACAATGAAACCAATACACCCTGCTGGGACCAGACCAGCAGACCAGACCAGACCACCAGGGAGGCTGCCTCCAGCCCCTGACATTACAGCAATACTGGTTTGGCTGGACAGCACTAAAATTAGCACTTTATTCCCACGAAGAGCCTGAGTATGGGCTGTCCTCCACCATGTGGCAGAACACTTTGCCCTCTTCCATGGAAACACAAGATTTTGCTCTGACCTTCCAAGCGGGTTACTCTGAAACATCTCCCTACAGCCTTATCTTAAAGACACAGGCCTCCAGCGAGGAGAAACGGTTCAGCAAGGGACACCACCAAAAAAAGCTTTGATTTTTAACGATTAAGGGATTCAGGTGTGACATTTCCTTCACCCACTTCCATTTCGTCCCTTTCAAATTAAAGACTGGATTCAATCACTGGCTTATTTTTACAGGCATTTAATTATAATGAAAAGAAAACAAAACCCCCTGGCAACGAGACAAGCTCTGCAGCCCGCCTTCTTCCTTACACTGCTACAACTCATTACAAGGCAGTTCAGCTGTGAAAATGCCAGTACCTACCCTGATAAAATCCAGAAAATAGCGATGCATCACCAGCTCTCTGGACAGCAATAAGAACTATTTGGAATTTAAGACAAGCACAAGACACGATTGTCCTTACAATTACAAGTAGCTGCAGAAAAGTATTAGCGTGTGCCATTTAAAAATTCTCTCTTATCACCCTCATCCTACCAAAGGTCTTAGAATGACCTTATTACCCAATCTGAATACGCAGTGTTTTAAAAACACAGTGTTAGTGCTTATCTGTTGTCCGGGTCCAAATATTTTGTTTTCCTAAAAAGGCCCTGAGAAGCCAAACAAATCAACGTCTAAGTTTCTGTTGGACACTAGAAAGGATTTGAAACTCAGGACAAACAAGGTTCATCACATGACAGGGAAAAAAAAAGGAAGTAAAATAATGAAATGTAACATCAGCATCTCCTTGGGAGAATCGGCATTTTTGCATCATGTTCTTGCTAGTTTCTAATTTCAAGCTGTGGATTTTACATAATAAATTTAGCACGGTCATTCTTATTAACCTACACAGGGAATGATGAATTCAATTTAATAAAATGACTGCTTATTATTGTCATTGAATAAACCCCTGACAACATAAAAGACCCCAAAAATAATACTTTGATGGTATTTTAGGAATTTCTAATGCTAAAGATTTGACAAGGGAAGGGACCATAGATAGGGGAGATGATTTAAGAGCACGTCATCTACTGAAATGAAAATTAATGAGTAATCTGTGAAATGGAGTTGAACCCAAAACACAAAATGTGGGAGTTAAAATAAATATTTTGCACCTATGATATTGAATTTTGGAAGGCAGATAAACTTTTCCCCATTCTCCTCCCTTAAGCTGTCCTTGGGGAAGCACTTGAAGCCATTGCACGAGGAGTTCTCCCTGCTGAGGCTGGCAAAGGAAACAGGACATGAACGAATACTGACCCAAACCAGCTCCATCATCTGTGCCACACACCCAGGCAGACCCTTCTGGCAGGCCACCGCTAGGGAAATCATAAGCACATGACACACTTCGAGCCCTTCCAAGCAACCCTCTCTCTGCTGCCCTTCTTTTCACCTTCCTTATGACAGTGCAGGAAAGAGTAAGGAGAGGCTGAATCCAGCATCGATATATACGTCGCTTCTGACGTAGGCATGCAGCGTCGCCTTTGGCTCTGCCCCGCGTCAGCAGTGCAGTCAAACCCCAGGTATTGGTACCTTTTTTATTGGTGAGGTAGCTTTACAGTCACACAGAAGATTAACCAGCTCTTAAAAAAAAAAAATCACCATTCACTTCTGGAGACAGAGTGATATTAAACTCCACTGGGAATAAAAAATGAGGCTGTTCTTGGAAAGAGAGCTGCACACAGCTGCTGGGTGAAACCCTGAGGATGCAAGGCATAAAACCAGGCTGTTGGTGACAGCAGTTTTCAGCGTAACCTCTGTGGAATTGGTTAAAAAGGTTTAAATCACAGAATTAATTCCACTTCAAAATGTGACCTGCTTTTTTTCTGCAAACATTTCCATGAAATACTTCCCTGTTCTCCATCCAGTTCTCCATCTGCATGCCAAAAGGGGTTGCTGAGAATATCATTGAGCAGTCGTAACTAACCTTCACTTTCTAGCTCCCCTCTCCTCGAAATCTGCCCTATAAAGGAAGTGATTATTTGCCCTCAAGCTGATTGAAAAGGCCTGTATTTAAATATTCAGGACACCTAAAAGAGCCTAAGAACTAAGGGAGGAACTAACATCAGCCTGTCCTCAGTGGAGAGTGACCTCTGCAGGATGGCAGCACTGAAGGGTAAAAGCTCCAATGTCAAAGTTAACAAATCTCTTTCCCCCCCTCAATAACTTAATGAAATAAATAAAATAAAACCTGAGCAGTATTAAACAAACATCAGCCTGTCCTCAGTGGAGAGTGACCTCTGCAGGATGGCAGCACTGAAGGGTAAAAGCTCCAATGTCAAAGTTAACAAATCTCTTTCCCTCCCTCAATAACTTAATGAAATAAATAAAATAAAACCTGAGCAGTATTAAACAAATATCAAGTGAAAAGACAGTCCCCATTCTGTAAGACACAGATCAGCATACTGTTTGCAGTGTGAACCCTCTAAGGAAAAAGCACAATTCTCATATCGCAGATCCTAAATATCTATCACTTCCAAGCAAGCCTTCTTGACTTCAGTTGCTTTTAGAGGACCAGAAAGGACTGTTATTGGTGTGTTACACTCCCATTACCAGGAATGAACGTCCTCTGGTCCCTTCTGTCTCTGCGTAGTGAAAACTTCTAACTTTATGCGTTTCTTTAGCCAGGAAAGTTTATCTGGATGCTCTATTTTTTTCCTCTCACCCTTCACTGATTTCTGCTGCTATCTTCTTACAAATTAAGGCAGATTAGAAACATTTTAACAGTACTGGAAGATTTCCATTATTTTTTTTTAATACAAAAAGAGTCATTATAAAAGAGATAATTGCATTCTGAAAAGAGAGATGTAAATCTAGGACTGCTCAGCATCCTAATGAAAATGGAATCCCAAAGGCACATGTTATGTGCTTCTAAAACAGGCTCCCTCTGTTTTAGGGGAATGAAAAAACCCAAACCCATCACTGACAGCATTTTACAGTTACTATAGAATTAAACAAAAGGGCCACCACAGTTGCAAGCAGCTGAAACAAAGCATTTGGCAACACATGACAGCTAAACTCAAGATCACCCTTCTTTCTTCCCGTTATAAAAATGCAATGCACCTGAGAACTATTTTCTTCTCTGCTTCAGAAAGTCGTAATAGTCAATTTAAAATTTATAAGCACTAATAAGGTAACACATCCAGTTTATCCTCCTGTTGACCATTAGTGTTGATGAGATCCAAAAATGGAAGACAAGAAAAAAGCCACAGATGTTACGAAGTAAAAACCAGTCACTTGCCTTGGGTACCCAGAGCTTGTGGGGAGGAAAAAGGCCGAAACTTAATGCCATTGATCAAGTTCTGAGCCTTTCCAGTAATTTCTGCTATTTAATGTATAAAACGCTGCAAAGAAAGATGATTTTTTTATTCTCCTGCATAGGAGATACTGCAGTAGCCACAAATGAAGGAAAGTGCATAGGGCATAGGAAGGTGGGGTATGATGTTAGTAAGAATTGGTGCAGGAATCCCCTTGTCTCGAAAAACGAGCAGATGGGGAAGACGACCAGCCTGGCTAAGTAGAGAACTTTGGCTGGACCTCAGGAAAAAAAGAAAAGTTTACATTCTCTGGAAAAGGGGGTTGGCAACTTATGAGGATTATCAAGATATAACAAAGCTATGTAGGGGGAAAATGAGAAGGGCCAAAGCTCAATCAGAACTCAGCTTGGCCACTGCAGTTAAAGACAATAAGAAAAGGTTCTTTGAATATATCAATAGAAAAAGGAAGACTAGGGAAAATGTAGGCCCACTGGTGAATGAGACAGGTGCCCTAGTGGTGGAGGACGCAGAGAAGGCAGAGTTACTGAATGCCTTCTTTTCTTCGGTCTTCACTGCTAAAGCTGTCCCTCATGAATCCCACCCTCTGAAGGCAAAGGGGGAGGTCTGGAGAGTGGAAGATTTTCCCTCAGTTGAGGAGGACCGGGTCAGAGACCACTTGGCCAAGCTGGACATTCACAAGTCCATGGGCCCTGATGGCATGCATCCACGAGTGCTGAGAGAACTGGCGGATGTTATTGCTAGACCACTCTCCATCGTCTTTGAACGGTCATGGAGAACAGGAGAGGTGCCTGAGGACTGGAGGAAGGCCGACATCACTCCAATCTTCAAAAAAGGCAAGAAGGAGGACCCAGGGAACTACAGACCGGTTAGTCTCACCTCTGTCCCTGGGAAGGTATTGGAGCGACTCATTCTGGATGTCATCTCCAAACACGTTGAGGAACAGGAAGTTATTGGAAGTGGTCAACATGGATTTACCAAGGGTAAATCGTGCTTGACCAATCTGATAGCTTTCTATGATGTTATAACTGGTTGGCTGGATGAGGGGAAAGTCGTGGATGTCATCTACCTTGACTTTAGCAAGGCTTTTGACACTGTCTCCCATGACATCCTCATTAGGAAGCTGAGGAAGTATGGACTAGATGAGGTGACAGTGAGGTGGATTGAGAGTTGGCTGCGGGACAGAACTCAGAGGGTTGTGATCAGTGGCACAGAGTCTAGTTGGAGGCCTGTAACCAGTGGTGTCCCCCAGGGGTCGATACTTGGTCCAATTTTGTTTAATATATTCATTAATGACCTGGATGAGGGGGCAGAGTGTATCCTCAGCAAGTTTGCTGATGATACCAAACTGGGTGGGGTGGCTGACACCCCAGAGGGCTGTGCTGCCATCCAGCGTGACCTGGACAGGCTGGAGAGCTGGGCAGAGAAGAACCTAATGAGGTTCAACAAAACTAAGTGCAAGGTCGTGCACCTGGGGAGGAAGAATGCTAGGCACCAGTACAGGTTAGGGGCTGACCTGCTGGGAGATAGCTTGGAGGAGAAGGATCTGGGGGTTGTGGTAGACAGTAAATTATCCATGGCCCAGCAATGTGCCCTTGTCGCCAAAAAGGCCAATGGAATCCTGGGCTGCATAGGGAAGAGTGTGGCCAGTAGGTCGAGGGAGGTCATTCTCCCCCTCTACTCGGCACTGGTGAGGCCACAACTGGAATACTGTGTCCAGTTTTGGGCTCCCCAGTTCAAGAGGGACAGGGAACTGCTGGAGCGAGTCCAGCGAAGGGCAACTAAGATGATTAAGGGCTTGGAGCACCTCCCTTATGAGGAAAGGCTGAGAGAGCTGGGACTCTTTAGCCTGGAGAAGAGAAGGCTGAGGGGAGACCTTATTATGGCATACAAGTATCTGAGGGGTGGGTTGAAGGAGGATGGAGCCAGGCTCTTTTCATTGGTTCCAAGTGACAGGACGAGGGGCAATGGGCACAAGTTAGAACACAGGAAGTTCCGTTCAAATACGCGGAAACAGTTCTTTACGGTGAGGGTGACAGAGCACTGGAACAGGCTGCCCAGGGAGGTTGTGGAGTCCCCTTCCCTGGAGATTTTCAAGACCCGCCTGGATGCAGTCCTGAGTAATGTGCTCTGGGCAATCCTGCTTTAGCAGGGGAGTTGGACTAGATGATCTCTAGAGGTCCCTTCCAACTCTGATAATTCTGTGATTCTGTGATTCTGTGAAAATAGTACAAAAACAAGCCATCGAACTGTGGTGTAATTGTAACAAATTGTTACAGCAGCCTGCATTTACATCAGTGCCAGCAAGAGCATATTTTTTCATTTTTTCACTTTTAATGAGCATTATTACGGCATACAAGGTGGGTTCAGACCCTTTTCTCTATGCATTCAATATTTGGCAAATATATTATTTAATAACTTTCTAACAGTACAATATGCATTAGATACCTATATCTCACAATATGCAGAAATACTTCAGATATTGATCAAGGTGAGGTAACCTCCCTAAAATCCTCTATGCTCCTGCTGCTCGAGTCAAAGGCAACGTTTCCTCATGACTTTGTTGCAGCAAGTTCTGAAAGCGTCCTGGAGTGACCACCTCCCTGACACAGTGTCCCCATGGGTTTATTGCAGGGACGTCAGACTGCACGTTGGAGATCCACCTGAAGAACCTCAGTCCTGCCTCTACAGGAGACTTGGGCTTTATGCTCAAGGCAAAATTCACCCACCTTCCATGGACTAGAATTTCTTCCATGGACCTTCCATGGACTCCACTTTCCACGGAATGTATTTCAACTTGTTTTAGCCATCTGTGCGGTGCTGTGAAGCATCCCCTGTGACACTCTCCAGAGAGCCTGCCCTGGCTTTTCTTCTACCAGCTACAGAACAAGGTAACTCTCTCGAACCCATGAGGAAAAATTGAAACTCCATCAAAATATGAAGAAGGGAGTCGCTAAGTCTAGAGAGGCCCTTCAGGTGCATATCTAAAACTTGGAAGGACTGGTTTTATTTAAGACTGCAGTATTTATATCCCAATGTACTGCACGAAAATCATAAACATTATCATCTATAAGACTGATACTAAGAGCCCACTAACAACGTGACTGCCCGAGGTCTCCAGGCCTTTCAACTTCTGCTCTGCTCAGTGGGGCACCTGACAGTCTGAGGTGCTGGCAGCTGCGCTCCTGCCGACTCCAAGAAACCAGGCAGCTGCTCCTTACGAGTTTGGACCTCTGCCCTCTTCGACGGACAGAAAGCTGCTTCTGGTAGACCCCTTTTTAAATAGACTACCAGCTCTGGAGAGTGCGAAGGGGATGAAATTAAGAAAGAGTTGTAGAGGGGTTAAGACCAAGTTTTCTTAGGAGGACAGATGGGCTTGATGCCCATTTGAATTTACACCCAGCTACACCAGTACCTCTGCCTTGGGTAGCAATACGTGCAGCTCTGAGCCATGAATCTGAAGAGATGCACCACATCATACTGACCTTCCTGAAGGGCTCTGCGGATTAAAGCTTCAAGTGAGAAGCTTTGCATAATTTTAGCTTTTAATTCTCCTGATAAAAATGACAGTCTAAGCAGTAAGAAGTTTCAGGAAATTCTCAGTTAAGGTTTTGGCTTTCCTTTACTTTTAGGGTAGCAGGTGCTTCACAGCTCTGATCCTACAAACAGGTAAGCAAGTGTTCATTTGTGATCCTTCAAAAGCACACCTATCTATCTGAAGTGCGTAATATGTATGTTCCAAGACTGAGAAAGCTGGTTTCATTCCAGCCAGAATTTCAATAATTAAATTGGAATCAGCAAACTCGTGTAATGCCCAGTTTAAAACAATCACATTCAGTCCCCTATTTCCAAGAGCACACATACACTTCAAAGTTAAGTATTTTAAGAGTTGACAAAATATAGCAGCTAGCTTAAATACACATACACATGCACACATATAGAATCACAGAATCATAGAATCACTTAAGTTGGAAGGGACCTTTAAGATCATCGAGTCCAATCATCAACCTAACATTGCCAAGTCCACCACTAAACCACGTCCCTCAGCACCACATCTACACATCTTTTAAATACCTCCAGGGATGGTGACTCATATGCATACTAATGCACACGCACATACACAGAGCAAAACATGAAAATCCTAAGTTTATCAGATACAACATAAGCAGCCCAACCCCAGTGGACCAGTGATGGCAACAGCAAGCTGAAGGATGGGCAGTGTTGAGATTCGCTGCCAGACCAGTGTGACTGGGGAGAGGGTGGCCCTGTGGGCCCATGAGGGGACGTGCTGCCGGCAGCCTGGCTCCAGCCCTGACGCACAGAAGTAACAGGAGACCCAGCTGAGGAAGTCACAGTCATGATGTGCAAGGCAGAGGTAGCAGCTACCAAAACCCCAGCAAACATTTAGAGCATCACCAAGCTTGATGGCGAAGGAAGGACAGAGGGCTGTGGGACTCAGAACTCCTTGTAATCCCATCTCACTGTGCACACGAGAGCCACCGCCACCCACCACACCACCACTGAATGCCACACGGCCAAACGCCACAGCAGCAGCGGCGGCTAACGAGAGTGTGCTTACATGAGTGACTGTGGTGTGGATAAAGCACTGGGCCATAGTACAAAAAAAACCAAACCAAAACACACCACCCCCCCAAACCCAGCTCCCTACTCCTCCCAATAACATTAGCAAGTGATTTGTTCCCACTCAACTTCGTAGTTGTCTGCCAAGAAGACAGGGAGACCAAAAGGCGTCCACCATTCATCCTGATTATGCCGAAGAGGCTCAGTAACCCACTGGTTACTGAGGAATCTGAAGGCAGCTTCCACAATGCAGCAGGCCTAGTACAAAGTTTAAAAAAAAAAAAAAGTTACATGCATCTCGATATTTTTCACCAGAATTTGGGAAGAAAATAAAGCTACAGTGAATAAAGGCAAAATCATACTTGAGGCCTTTGAGAAACTCCTTTCTAAAACCTAACACCAAAAGCTTCAAATTTGCCGACATTTTGCAAAAAAAAGGAACACTGTCTGATGAAACAATTGTTGCAGATAATTTGCCTTGCTCTGCTCCATGTCCCCCTAACAAAATATAGTTCTTGTTGACACCACCTTTTTTTTTACAGTGCTGGTGTTTCTTCTGGGAGGAAAGACAGGAGAAGAAGAAGATGGTATGAGAAGCTTAGGTTTCTGCTAAGTCTTGAACTCGGGAGTAATTTGCGCTGTTAGCGCCTCACCTTTGCTCTTCTCCCCCCCCAAACAGATAACCTATCAGTACTTAAACAAGAAAGCAAGGAAGAGTGGGAACGTCTTTGTAATTGCAGTCTTTTGTAGGTGTATTTATTTTTTTTTCTCCAGCATGTTTATTTTTAACCGCTTTAAACACTCAGCAAAATCACTTAATTTTTCCCAGCCGTGGCCTCGCAGCACAGGCACCTCGCAGGACGGTGAGGCCGAGCTGGCAGCGCGCGCCGCCGCAGGGCTGCGCGTTCAAAGGGCTCGCTCGGGCCAGGGACAGCTGCATCCACATCTGGGGCAGCGGCAGCTGCAGCGTCTTCTGCACAGAAATGCCTGAAGAGGGAAGTCCTACGTTTGCCGCGCCGAGAGGCACTTTGTGGTCAGTATCATTTCCAGCTGGAGAGTCGGCGTTGAGGGCAGAAGGACACCACAGATGCGGTGGCTTCTGTCAGAGGTGTCGCCTGTGCTTTCTTCCTTCAGGTCCCACCATATATGGGGAGATTCACCACGGTCCGCTGTTCCTCCCCTTCTCTGCCACGCCAGCTTCTTGCCATCTCAAAGGCTGGGCCTCTCTTTAATAACACCTGAGTTCTTAGTGTTGGGCTTTCACAGCGGCATTTGCAAGAGTCGAAACACAAAATATACAAGATAGAAGCAGAAAGAGAAAAGGAGAGCAGGACCTTCCCCAAGAGCGCAGCGAGTGTGCGCCCGCTGAAGCGGTCTCTCCAGGTGAAAGCCGAGCTGCGCCTCTGTTTTTCATCCCACTTAAACTTGTCACTGCTTTGATTTGTAGCTTTCTAGGACCGCGCTGGATACGTTAGCCAATGTGCTCTAAGGGATTTCTTTGTGGGCATCCCACTATTAATAGAGCAATTTGTTTGCCTGGCAGAATTTATCTACTTGAAAGCCCCTGAGCAGGGAGGCACCTTGGGACAAAGCACACAGCACCTTGGTGCTCTGCAGCCTCCCCCTGACGCTGCAAACCTGCCAAAAATACCCTCCCCAAACTGACCAGGCCAGAGATCTTCCCTGCTGTCATCGCTACACCCGTCCGCAGAGAGGAAAAAACCCCATGAACTCTGGCAGCTAGGGTTGCTCAAAGCTAGAAACCCAGCACCTCTACTGGAACTGGGTTGCAATCTCCAGAACAGGAGTTACACTCACACCATGTGTGTGTGTGGGGAGAAATCCAAAATAAAACCTCCAAAAGAGGAGTTGCATTACCCCAAATATATCGGTTTTGTAAATGGAAAAGCTCAGAAAAATCTTGGTTTTCATGAAAAATGCCTCTATTTTCTCAAGAACTTTTCCCAATGAACCGCAGCACTTGGCAGAAGGTTCTTGGTAACAGTGAAGGTCCCCGACACCACGCTCCCCTCCAAGGGGGCACCTCAGAGCACGAGGATGGCTGGAGATGGCGACCTTTTTCCTCCCACCACGCAAAACACCCTTTTAGACATACGACACATGGCAAGCGGCAGCCTCACTTTTTTCTTCAACAAAAGACAAAACAAAAGGCAGTTCAGGTACCACGTAGGCCAGGAAAAAGGTGACGTTTCTAAACCGAATGAGACTTTAAAAGACGTACTCCGATTTTTTTCCAAAATGTTTTAGTTTTCACAGACATTTCTCTTTTGCTTCCCAGGTTACAATCACCCCCGACTGAACTGTGCGAGGCTTCCCCTTCCCCAAAGGATGGGGAACAAAAAAACCCAAGCAGGAGGCTGGCTTTCTCCAAGAATGCTTTGCAAAGTCCTCTTTGCTATTCAGAAAGCCACGCTTCACGCTGACGGCTGGCACGGGTACGGGTTACTACAGGTTGCCTTACGCTACAAATATCTGCTGATTTCAGTGGGATATTCTTTAAAAAAATAACCACGAGAGTTTCTACAGTGGCTTGTACTCTCAGAATCTACACAATATAAAATACAACCAGTATCTCTTCGCAGTCTGTTCTGTGTTTATTAGGAAGGAAGATAAAATATACAGTCCATAAACTCAAGTCAGCATCAGTATGCGCTTTGCTACTGTTCTCGTGATCTTTCACTGGACAGTGTTATTCCTGAATTAAATACTATTTTTAAAAGGAACCTGTTGTTCTCTTTAAAATGTCATGCATTCTTTTAATGCCATATACCAACACTGAACAACGAAAACCATTTTATCCTTCTGGAACTCATACTTTGAAAACTTAGTTCGACAAAAATAAATTATTTGAAAAAAAGCTTTTCATCAGGTTTTAAATTCTAATAGGTTCATATCGTTCATCTACTCTATTTCTGGGCTACAGGTACTATGGGAACATGTTCCTATGTGTAGATAATGTATTTTCACTGCAAAGCTTGCCCATTAGAAAGAGATTATCTGGTAAATAAAAATGTTCCAGTAATTACAGTAATTAAGTAAAAGCTTAAAAATTATTATGATTTGCCTGTATCAAAATGATTTAACTTTATCAAAATAAAACACAGCTAAAAACATATTTTCTCTTGAAGTTTTGAATTTTTAACTTTTCATACCAGTTAAAGGAAAAGAAGTGCTACAGAAAGCACACTGCAAATTTGTGGCAGCTGGAAAGCCAACTCTGCTTTAAACCCATCAAGTTACAGGCATCCCACCAAATCCTTTGATAGGACATCAAAACACGTATATCCTCACTGAAGATTTGCTCCCTACCTCTCATATAAAGTCTTCCGGCTTCTAGTCAATGAATTCATTATACTTGTTTTCAGACAAGTTAAAACCCAAGGTCTATCAGAGATCTTCTCTCCAACCACATGCAAAGATGTGATCTCGGCAGTGGGTGCAGTCTGTCACTAACCACGCAAACAAGGAGAGGCCGTGGAGCAGAGGCGTTAAATGGGCACTGAGCAGAGGGTCCATATTGCCATGAACATTTCTGCTCTATTCCTCTAACTCTCTAGCATTTACTTTCACAGTTAAGTTTCAAAAGCCCACCGCGATACTAGACTTGCTACACAGGGTACCCATCCCACTTCGCAGCTGGGGTAGTCGACCCATCCAGAGCGAGCAGCAAGCGGAGTCATACAAGAACGGAAAATCCCCGTACATTTCAGATGAAAGAGATGACCTCCCTTGGGTCAAAGCTACAGAGAACTGGACCCATCTGGGGACAGCAGCTTTGGTGGCAAAATGGATTTGAACTGCGACCGCGTGAGCACCTGCTTGCTTGCCTTTTACTTTAGCGATTCGACAGGAGGAAAATAAAATTTAAGCTGATTTTTTAAAGAAATACTTCAAACTTCTAATCAAAGTTAAAAAGGAAAGCAACCCACAGTTTTATTGCAAGTCAAAGAAAATAATTAAATTTGCACTGAAATGGCTTTTTCCCAGGCATGTTTTCTAGCAGCAGAGGAAAGGGAGGGCACAGCTGTGGCGGTGGCGAGGTGTTAAGCCGTTGTAAGCTACAAGCTGCTATAAGTACATATAAATAAGCATCTGGGCCAGGTCTGGATCCAAGGCAAGTGCCCTAACCACCAGCACGTTGGCACTCTCGCCCTTTATTCCTCGGGCTCAACAAATATGTAAGTCTTTTATTTTAATGTTCTAAAGGAACAAGATCAAAAGGAGAGATATCTTTCATTTTGCAGATCGCATTACTCTCTTAAGAGATGACCGATGTGGCTTCAAGTCCTCTTGGCCTTGAACCCATTCTTCATTATCATCTGTGAGCACCCTCATCACAGTGTAATTGGTCAAAGCAGAACAATTACCACAGTAGCATGAAACCTTTTTCCATCTGAACCTATTCAACCAATCATCCCAAATTTCCAAATAATTTCAGGATGACAGAAACCACTTTTTTTTGTTTGGCAAACTACTTCAAAAAATATAAAATCAACTCTGTTCTTAATGAAAAGTTGGAATGGCTGGCTACAATACCCGCTATAAACTGAAAAGTACATTTTTGGTGGTTTACACGGATCCACAAAGAATGTTAAAGTCCATAAAACCCACTTTCAGGTTAAATCTAAGGTGTTCTCTTCCTAGGCAGAATTAAGGGCTCGAGCACGTGGTTCATTACGTGTGTTCCCAAGTTACTGTGTGTCAGCTGATGTGCGGTAACTTCTTCACACATATGCTTAGACCTAGATAAATGCCAAGTAATACGACTTAAATTATCCTACTTTCACTGCAATCTAGACTGAATTGAATTACTTAGTATTTGCCATGGGCGAGGAACACGTGCACGCACAGACTATTACAAACAGCTTCTTTACTAAAATACAGGAAACTACTAAGCAGCAGTAATATGATTATGCAACTGACACCCAATCTATCCATTGGAACGCTCTCAAAATCATCATTTCATTAAGTTTTAATTGTTTTTCTGGACTGTAAATGCAATATTTAAATGCTATAATGCTTGTAATTTATATCTCTTCCCTCACCACATTACTGATATGTACTCCAAAATCTCACTGGAGTTTAACAAAAATTTGTCCTTTGCTATTAAGGAAGAGCGCTTAATGTTACAAAACACACAATTACAAAGTCCCCAGGAAAATTTTCAGTTAGTGAGATGACTATAAATATGGAAATCTCATTACAAAGAGCTGTTTAAGACTTGTAACAACCAGATAATGCCAAAACCTGATAAATGCTAATTTGATTCATAGTCTTTTTTTTTTTTTGTTAGTCTTCCAAACGATAATAGTTACTCTAATTTCAGTCTTGCAAATGCCTCTATGTGAGGGAAAAAAACACTAAGGAGGGTTTACATTTTGTTTCCAAGTGGGTAATGCTATCGGAAAAGATGGAAAGAAAAAGAAAAGTGAACATGTTGAAATTATTAAAGCAAAATGGTCGTATGGAATTGCCAGAAAAACAAACAATATAAATTGAAAGGTGGTTTTAAAGACTGGATTCTTTACCCCATTACAATACTGAGTGTTTTCTTTTCTGATGGATAAGGAACATTTATAAGAATTGGCCCTCGCATACACTGAAGCATGGCAGTCAAAAGCAGAACAAGTCTTGAGGAACAGAGGAAGAACCCTTCTCCTTCGAAGGCTCTCAGAAAAGACTGGATAAAGCACACAATGGACGTTACTTCCTTTGTTCATTTGTGAATATTCGTACACAAACATAAATACTTTACAAAGTTTGCCAATTCTAATGACTCCATCAGCTTCTCAAGAGTCCAAGCTGTACAGCAGAGCTGTCCTCTCTGGCAGGCGTTGCAGATTTCTTATTTCACGTTCTACATGAAACGTCGTCAGCAGAGTTATTACTCACAGGAAATCTTTCTGCAAAGGCAATCATCTCGCCAACATTCATAATTTTATCACAACTCAGGCAATAGTTGGTGTTTTAGTCTTAATTGGTTGTAGTCTTAATACCTGGAGTAATGTGAATATTGCATTATGGAAGAAGTTCTATGTCAGCTAATCTAGAGAAAATATGAAAAAAAAAAAAGTTATTGGTTCCATATCAAAAGTAAAATAAATGCTTTCCTTCCTTGCTTTTAGAATACACTTTCCAAAGTCTAATGCACAACTGTGAAATACACAAGGCTACAAAAAATTAAGCCCAAGCACTTACACACTTTGAGACGGGAGCTTATTATTGGATAGAGAGGTTACTCGTGCAAGAGACCTTTTGGTCCACCACAACACAATGCGTTCATGGTCAGAAGGCTCTGGCTATGCTTCCTTCTTTGAAAGTCCTACACACTGACAGGGCTGTGTATGGGTCCACAGAGGGGATCACTTGGCAGGAAACAGCCTCTCACACATGGTCTGATTCAGGATGCATTAATGCTCCTTGGAGTTAAATCTCAGAGCTTGGGTCCATAAAATAAACTTGAATGCAAGATGTTAACATAAAGTTACATTTTTACATTAACAGGATCCACATAAAACATTTGCTATGAAAATAAATCTCTTTGAGTGAACCAAAAAATGCCCTTATTTCTAATAATAGGAGAGAAAATTACAGTTGGCAAACTTGAGAGACAATTAAGCCAGTGTTTCAGAGAACTCTAGATCACTGCCAAAACAAATATTCAGATAAAAGAACACAGCTTCCACTCCCTGCTTCCTTATTAATTGTGTTTTCTTCCCTAGCCATTACAAATAGGTCTGTAAAATAAGCTCCAAAAATATATGGGTCTCTGTTTTTTGATTTGCACTTGATTGTTGTTTCTGAGGATGCTACCGACTGCTGCAGAAGAAAGGATTACACTAATATTCACTCTATAAATAATGCAATAAAAAAAAGAAAAGCCACTGCACAGCAAGGTTAAATGAGGACAATGTGGGAAATTCACAGTGTAAGGGACTGCGAGGCCTCTCACTTGGCTTTCCAAGTGCAGGATATTCGTTGCATTTTATTAGCTGATTAACGAGGTGTGTGGCAGCTCATATGGAGCATCTAAGGTCCTTTGATCCACCCTACTTGCAAACGCTCCCCTTAACAGACAAAAGAAGTTCTTTGTGGCTAAAATCCCACCGCATCAAGCGGGAGGATGCTGCTGGGGGCCAGGCCGGAGACCGGCGGCACAGCTCCCGGTCGCTGGGGCAGAGGTCCAACCACCTCGTCTACCCCACATAACCAACCACTCGCCCTCCCGGGGCAGCCCGAGGGGTGGTCCCCCACCTGCTGGGACTGATTCAGGGCACACCGCTTCCACCAAAGCACACGCACAAGCTGTCAGTGTGCCTTTGTCATGTCAACCCATGTTTCTGCGAGGCTCTGAGGAGTCTCACCGCTCCATGTCTTGGATGGGACAGGCAGCTGCTGTGTGGGGTATTCCTGAACATACACGCTCACTTTGGGGAAGCCCTCAACCTGCAAAAGCCCTCTTTACCCTTGCACACACAGGTATTGATAACTTCAACAGAAGCAACTCAACGCTGCTTCTTCTCAGAGAAACCATGGCCTCAGACCTACATATGATTTGTACTGTTCAGGCCTAAAGATCTCAAATTCTAAAACTCTTCAGTCTGCTCTTGGGTGCTGAAAGAAACCTCTCCACCCTGTGCCATATGGTAGACGTGCAGAGCCCGCTGGACCAACCATCTGTTATAATTACCAACAGAGGTGGGAAGCTGGACCCGATGACCCAAGGGTCCTTCTAATCTATAGGCTACAAAGGCAAAGGTTAAGCTTCCTATGGTAGGGTAGGGTACACTGTCCTGGTTGTGTGCAGATGAGAGTGGGTATCTTGGTGTTTAGTTTGCAGCTTTAGAATGATGCTAAATAGTACAACCTAAAGCAGACACTCATGAAAGCAGGGAATGTCACAAAAGCGGTAATTTTTCCTAAGTGTTCCTTCTTCTGCCATCTTCACTTTAGACCGAAACCCTAGAAGCTGCCCTTATCTTGTGGCTTTGGAAGCCAGCTCAAAGTGACAGGGAGCAGACGATGATGTGAATCTGGGAAGAGCAGGGCAGGAAAGAAGCAGGAAAAATGGTTGGGTAAGAAGTAGGAGAGAGCAGCTTTCGTCTTGATCAAGAGGAGAGTACAGTGTCTCTGGAGAGCAGCTGGGATCTCCATCTGTACCAAAGGAACGGAGACATGATAGGTTTCACAATGGTCTCTGAGACAGGGTGAGGCAGTCAGCGCCAGCTGAGCATCAGAGCAACTGCTGATGAGCTTTACAGTCAAAAATCATCCAGAACGGAATTCTGTTTTCTTGTGTAGTGAGTGTCATTCTGATCTTGTAATCAAGAACCTACATTTTCTAGAATAATCCTATCTTACTTTGACCTTCTTCCTCCCTAGTAACAGGATGATCTCAGAGGAATCTGAGGCACTGAAACACTCGGCTTGTCTGGGAGTGTGCATACATTTTGGGAGGGACCCAGGGGCCTAAGCATAACCATCTAGTGCCACTTCACATGTGTTTTTGGATATCTGAGACTTCCCGGGGAGCTAGCAGAGTGACACAGGCCCTACACATGGGACAGACAAGGTCAACTCAACTGGCACCAAACATCTATGCACCCCAACTGTCCTTCTCAGTAGCAGGGTCACCCAAGAAATTAATTTGAATTCCCAGAAGATGAATATGCATTTTTGTCTACCAAACTGGAAAGGACATTTTAATAACAAAAATCTACCTACAGCAGGTCTAAACCTGCACCCTTTTAGCAAACAGCAGCTGGCGGAGAAATACCTTATGAGTTAAAGTTTACCTATAAGCATCATTATGAAGCTGTTCAGTAAGATGGAGGTGAAAAAAGGGAACTCCAGTGGCATCCCAAAGGACAGGGCTCTTCTGAGGAGCAGGGACTGGTGCTGCTCCTGGCTCGTCTGGAAGGCGATGCTCACCACAGCTTGCTCTGCCAGTGAGCTTTTGAGCCCATTAACTGGAAGCTGATGCTGCTGTTAATGATTAAACTGAAGGCAAAGGTTTATGGATACCTAGCTTTAATGGAGTTTCCAACTCCCAACACCACTGTGCATGGCACTCACCGGCCTGTCGTGGTTACTACATGAATCATTTTAAGTATAAGCTATGCACAGGTGTCAACGACGTGCAGTGCGATGGCAACTTTCTGTTAAGAAATCAAACGTATAGAGTAAAACAATAAAGGAGCTGCAGTGTTAAAGATTCACATACAATATTGAACAAAAAGCAAACGCATTAGTTGAATTTTCTAAGAAGTACATCTCATGCTGTGTTTTCTAATAGTTAGTAACAGGGAATAAAATGAAGCTGGCAGGAAACAGCGCTAACAGCCACCTTCAAACAGAAATTTCATTTACTCAGTCCTGGCCTGTGTCAGATTAAATTCTTTTCTTAAATAACATCCAAATGACCTTTTCCAGAGAGATTAAGGCAGCAAAGGAAGCAACCTGAGGAACAGGAAAAAAAAATCAAATAAGTGGGCAGAGGTAGGTGAAATGGAGCAGTTCTTCCACGCTGACGTTTCCAGAGAGCAGCAGTGATCAGCCACGCGGCGTTGGCTTTCTCTGATTTTATGCCTTCCCTGGGTGGTGAATGGTGGGGAGAGGGGCAGTGCCTCCAGGGAGAGGCTGATGCTGCCCACTTTTTCAACCTGTAGAGTATTTCCCGCAATTCCCACCATCATTTCCTTGAGACACAATGTGACATTTCCCTTAGGAAACCTCCTTTGCATCAAGCAGATGCATCTTCTGTTGAAGTCAGTTAATTGATACTCCCTTGACAAGATACAGAGCAGCATGAGGCAATACCTATTAATCTGTTCTCGAGAAGGCGAAAACTATCTCTAATTCTTGTCTGGGTTTATTTGGGAAGACCTGTGCTGCTCATCAAAGCCACAGGTAGCAGAAGCCTCACTCTCCATGGGATGATGTCCTTGCAGGAGGCTCGAAGCAGCTCTGTGCTGTCACAAGCAACCTAACACCCTTTTTTCACCAAGATCTCTGCACCAGGAGCACTGGGTACATCTTCAGAAGAGAGTTAACACTTGACTACCTTGTTCTTCAGCTGCTGATGTGGGACTCAGGACCCTTTTAGGTTCAAGCTACCTACCTACACCTGCCACCCTGGGGCTTTCTCCACAATCAACACCTCCTAAGGCAGCAGCTGCTCACCCAGAGGTCTGCGAGGCTGGACTTCCACACCAGTGGGGCCAGGCTTGAGTACAACGCGAAACTGCTCCCTCAAGACTTTCCAGCGCTTGTCACACATGCACAAATGAAGTCGCGGCATCAAAATATTTTGCCTGGCCATTTTTGTACTGCTAAAGCACTTGTGTCAATGCACAAGCAGTTCCGAAACAGCTGATGTGCTCCAAAATCTTCAAAACTGTGCTTCCTCAGCTCAGTGCTTTAGTTTCAAAATGTTGTTTGCATAAAGGGCAAAAATACTTTAAAGGCAAAAACTCCACAAAACCCCAGAAATGAATCTTCTCATTCAGCCTGAAATAAATGTGTTTGTTAATTATCATCCAGGATTCACTGAAATAATTTTGAGGACTTGACCCCACAGGAATTTTATATGAGTTCCTGGACATGATGACAAACCAGTAACATCCCAGGCTCAGTCACCGCTATCGGTTTCTATTGCTGCTGGTGGGAGCTAGAGATGGTAGGATGTTAAAAAACAGCACAGCAACATTTACAAGCATTCCCAACAGTGCTTACAAAAAAGCACCACCAGAAACAATTGGAGTTACTAAATATATTCAGTAAAACTCGCAAAGCATGCAAAAGCCAGCCTCGCAATGGTGGATGCCTGCTTAGTAACTGGATCCACTCTCAAGATTGTCCTGGATGTCACTTGGTTTACAGGAAAGTGACATCCCTTAATGAGGACCATCAGTGGTGGGGTAGTAAGATGAGGAGGCGGGGGGAAATGGTTTTTTGTTCTATATTTATAACTTAATTTTGAGATTAAACCGATAGTTTAATGACTCTTCCCAGTTTGAAAACAGAATCCAGGAAGAGATGTGGCCAGAGGCAACTGTCGCATCCCATCTCTGATAAACTCCCAGCTGCTAAAAGCAGCTCCTGCCTGGTGGGAACCCCTGTGCATCCCCAGATGGGCCGAGCCCTTCGCATCCCTCATGCCTCATGCTGCTGGCAGGGACACCAGGCCTGGGGATGCTTCCAGACGGGGTGTACTTGGGCTGTCTCTCTTGGTAGGTGCTGTGCTGCCAAACCGAAGTACTCCAAAAGGTGGCTTTGGACCTCGAAACCGTGACATGAAGCAAAGAGGTACATGAGGAATCACAGCGCCGCTGGCAGCTGCCTGCTGAGGTGCACCAGGAGCAGAGGGAGACCTGCCCAGCTGCGTGGCTGCATTTATCCATCCACCTCTTCCAGCCGGAGGCTGATTTCTACAAAACCAGTGGGAACTTCTCCCTCTCTGCCAAGTCTGGCGAACTTGCACAAAATCAGAAGTTATTCATGGGGGGCAGCATAACTGTATGAGACACGCTCACACAGCAAAACAAGCTAAAAATAAATTCCTTTGGGTAATTTCTGTTTGTCCTTAGCTTTCAAGGTACTTTCTGCAAGCCCCAACACTATTTTTTCATTTTAGATGACAGCTGCAATCCTCACATACATACATCGCCCGGTGAGTGTCAGCTTAAGACAAGCAAGAAACAGGGCCAGAGTCACAGAATCATCGAATCATAGAATGGTTAGAGTTGGAAGGGACCTCAAAGATTCATCGAGTTCCAACCCCCCTGCCATGGGCAGGGACACCTCCCACTAGAACAGGTTGCTCAAAGCCCCGTCCAACCTGGCCTTGAACACCTCCAGGGATGGAGCTGCCACAACTTCTCTGGGCAACCAGTGCTGGTGTCTCACCACCCTCAGAGTCCCCATAACTTTATGACAGGTGGCAATCAGGGTGGACAAGAGGGGCTGGCGTCGCACCCTGGCAAGGCCTTTTCCAGCAGCAGAGGTCCCAGCAGGGAGCAAACATGCCAGGAAGGCCATGGGAGCAGCAGGGGAAGTGCCACCAGCACTGCCAACACCAGGCTGATGCAGCCGGCCAAAGTGACACCTGCACTGCAAAGCTTCAGATATGAATGCGTAGGAACAACTGGGGTATATGAACCTCTTCACCTGAAAAACACCTCAGAGAAGCACCTATGTGGAATTTAAGAAGCATCAGCCCCCCCCAAAAGGGGTGTCCTGGTTTGAGGTAAAACAGAACCAATTTTGTTCAGTAACTTCGCTTCTTAGCTGGGCCTCTTCTAACTACTGAAATTAACGGCATATTGTGCAGACACTGTTCACTCCCTCAGAGTGATAAGACCAATGTTTACAGCTGATGCCCAGGCATGGGATGCAGAGAGGCTCCTGCTTTTACTTATGGCTATAACCCCCAAGGCCATCCAACTTTGTTATTTGCCACGTTGGAGGGTCGGAAACGGAAAAGCATAGTGGGGTCCCACCTGCGGGGAGGAGCGGACAGGACAGGTGACCCAAAACTGACCAACAGGGGATTCCATCCCATCTGCCTCATGCTCAGTATAAAAGCTGAGGGATCAAGGGGTCAGCCCTCTTCCTTCAATGGCCGACGTCTGAGGAGGACTGCCTGTGATCCCAATCCTGAATCCAGGTCCGGAATCCAGTTCCCGTCCGTCACTGAGTCCAGCCTGGGACTGCCCCAGTGCCAGCCGGTGTCGTGATTGTCATCTCGGGAGCTTGATACGGTTTTGTATATATTTTTCATTATTTCCTTTCATTTTATTATTAATATTTCATTAAAGTAGTTTAGTTCCTTCTAAACTCATAAGTCTCTTTTTCCTTCCTCTGCCTCTCTCTTTGAAGAGGGGTAGAGGGGAGCATCTGTCGGTCCCGTCTGGGGTCCCTCAGGTCCCTGGAAGTGGATTTTGGCCTAAACCACGACAAGGGGAAAAAAAAAAAAAAGAAGAAATAGTTGAAAAGGCAAGGGAAAAAAAAACACTGAAGCTGAATCCAAGATATTGCAAAATGAATGCATTTGCAGTCAAAGCCAGATTCTCTCCTCCTCAGTGAAAATCAGGAGAGTTTATAGTATTTTCAGGAGAATTGGTCTACCAGGCTGGGCTAAAGGCATCTAGCCCGAAGTTTTGCAATTCTTTATCTGCTGTTCGTAAATGACTTATGATTTATTTCTCCAGCAAGGAGAAGACAGGCCAATCTAAAAATAAGTTCTGTGAACAAAACCACAGAATTACATTCGGATCTTCGGCACTTGACAATTTTTAGGCTGCGGTTCCACACCATCTCTTTTTCCTTCAGCACAAAGAAGCAGCAAAATATTTTGCTGAAGTGAGGTCACGTAATACATATGTTTGATAGATGTACTTAAATACATCCATTTGTCCCTACCACTGGGTATGTTTAAAACACTATGTTTAGAATAACATCGGGATGCCTCATTTTCAAGCAAGAAAATCCTCAATGATTAACGTGGCAAAACATACTACTCATGACCCAAGCTTTCTCTTCCACCTCTGCCCCCTCCCTAAATCAAGCAAATATGGTTACTTTTAGTTTCCTTCAGAGGTTGTGCCAAGAAATGAAAAGGGAAATGGGGGAAAAAAGTCTTTCTCTCTAGATTTTCATCAGAACGGTATACTTTCAAGCACACTGGTGTGCCACTACTTTTACAGATCTCAAAAAAGAAAGCATCGGGGTTATCCTGTAATAAAACTTCTCACAAAACCCAGGTCTTCGTGCAGCAGTGACATGGATTGTCTTAGTCAGTGCGTGCCGCTAGGTCTTTCCTCCTAAAGAAACTCTATTTAACTTGCTGGGATGCCCATTTTTAATTGGGCACAAAAAATTCTGAACTCCCACATCACTAACTATAGGTTTGCCTTTAAAACTATCCTACAGAAAACCAACCTCATGTGATATTCACACACCCCTTGTCATCATCACGAACGTTATCAATGCGACAACAAACCCCAAATGCTTCCACGCTTTTCACCCGTGCAGAGCTTTCAGCCCTGAAGCATTTACAGCTCTAATGGAGGCAGGCTCCGCACAAAAGACTGGAAAAAGAGGGGTCAGTACAGCTTTTTCCATTTTCAGGACATTTTTCTAAGGAAATAAGGCTAATGTCCTTCTACCTGCCCGTCTGTCAGTCCTCCCGCAGCATCAGCCGTGTCCCACAGGAGACGAGAGGTCTGACAGAGGAGGCGTCGTGAGAAAAACCACAAAGCGAGCGCAGCACGGATCTGTTTGACCTGCTGGGCTGCCCGTCACGATACGCGTGCCAGCCAGGCTATCAAATGGGGATCTGCGGGGTTCGCTGCCGGTTCGCCCCCCCCCCAGAGGAGGACGATGCTGGCAGTATGGTACCCGCGCAGGGAAGGAGAGGAAGAGTGCTACCAGAAACGCTGGGGGACCAAGTGAAGCAGCTGAGGAGGAGGATAGCAAGATTTAGGAAGTAACGGATTTCATGAGTTCTTTTCCTCGTGGGACAGCCTCTTCTTTTATTACATATAAATAAACATATATAATATATAAAATAGAGCAAAGCCCTGCTCTTTTAGCCTTCGTCCCCACAGCTCTGCACGCTGTGAACAGCCAATTAAGAAGCAAAATCATGGCTATTAAAAGCACGCGGGTGTGGGCATATGTATGCCCCCCCCAAGGAGCACGGTGCTGGCACCAGCCATGTCCAGTCTCACCAGACGTGTGGCGGTAGAAGAGTGTGGCCAGGTGTGCCTGTGAGCCAGAGAGACAGAGGGACTCCCAGGGGCGCTGGGTCGGCTTCGCTCGTTAAAGGGAACCATTTGCTGACTCCTCCACACCTGCAGTGCCACAAGCTCCCCACTCAAGCTGTCAAACCCCGTCTCCCATCTCCTGTCCCCTCTACTATTTCAGTTTACAAAGCACCAATCTAGAAAGTGTTATTTTTCCTAAAAAGTGACACCCTCCCAGGTACCCGCTTCGCAGGGCAGCACTCGCTCCGCAGCGGCTTTCCTCTGCCACGTGTGGTTGACAAAACTATCTGACAACCCAAAGCCGCTCTCCCTCTTCACGGCGTTCACCTCACTGCATTTCAGGAGTTTTAATTGTAGGTGTTCCCCAGCCCAAAGAGGCACCCCACGGCTGGCAGGAGCCCCCGGCGTATTTCCACTTCGATGGGAAGTCAGTCCCTCTCCGGAGGGTTTACAAATGAGCCCCTATTCTCGCAGCAGCCAAATGTTTCATTTTAGGCATTTTATCTATGTAAACCAAGCAGATGATGAGGAGAGCAAAGACCTTTGAAATATTTATGAATAAATTAAAGTCCTAAAGCTTTCTACGGCACAGCGATAAGGAGCGAATTCTCACATAAGATGCCAAGGCATGCAGAGCAACTGATTTTATCCAAGTTCAAAAGGAGTAGGTTTGCTTACAGAGAAAGAAAGTAAGCAAAAATGAGCTATATACAGATTTAAAGATAGCTACTATATACCATGAAAGCAACATGCAATAAATTGATGTGACAGAGCATAAAGACTAAAACAATACGAAAGCTTTATCAGCCAAACATAGAACCTGTAAATACAGACTGATGTACTGATTGAATACTTTCTGATGGAGGTACTACTGTCTCAACTATTTATGACAGTAGTCAAAAATTGTACATAAATACAAAATAGCACGTTCTTGTTCAATGTGGATGAAAATTCTCTTTTTTTCTCAGTTGCAAAGGTGCAAGTGCAAGGTCCTGCACCTGGGGAGGAAGAATGCTGGGCACCAGTATAGGTTAGGGGTGGACCTGCTGGGAAGTAGCTCTGAGGAGAAGGATCTGGGGGTCATGGTAGACAGTAAATTATCCATGGCCCAGCAATGTGCCCTTGTTGCCAAAAAGGCCAATGGAATCCTGGGCTGCATAGGGAAGAGTGTGGCCAGTAGGTCAAAGGAGGTCATTCTCCCCCTCTACTCTGCACTGGTGAGGCCACAACTGGAATACTGTGTCCAGTTTTGGGCTCCCCAGTTCATGAGGGACAGGGAACTGCTGGAGCAAGTCCAGCGAAGGGCAACTAAGATGATTAAGGGATTGGAGCATCTGCCTTATGAGGAAAGGCTGAGAGAGCTGGGACTCTTTAGCCTGGAGAAGAGAAGGCTGAGGGGAGACCTTATTATGGCATACAAGTATCTAAAGGGTGGGTTGAAGGAGGATGAAGCCAGGCTCTTTTCAATGGTTCCCAGTGACAGGACAAGGGGTAATGGGCACAAGTTAGAACACAGGAAGTTCTGTTCAAATAAACGGAAAAACTTCTTTACGGTGAGGGTGACAGAGCACTGGAACAGGCTGCCCAGGGAGGTTGTGGAGTCCCCTTCTCTGGAGATTTTCAAGACGCGCCTGGATGCAGTCCTGAGTAATGTGCTGTAGGCAATCCTGCTTTGGCAGGGGAGTTGGACTAGATGATCTCTAGAGGTCCCTTCCAACTCTGAAAATTCCGTGATTCCATTCTTATTTTTCTCATAAACAGCATATTTGGGGAAACCAGAATGTGAAAGTAAATGGCTTCATTTTGTTTCTTTGGTGTGCTTAGTTTAACAAAAATGAAAAAAAATGAAGCACGACTCAGTGTCAAGGTCACTGTTCAGTGTATGCAACGGCAGAAAAATGAACAGAGTGCTGAGACACAGTGACAGAAATGGGGACTTGAAATAGGTTTGAAAAATAACCGAGTGCAGTAGGATCACAGCAACACCAACATACCATGGAGGTCTGGACGGTGTCGCCTCTCCAAATTTGTCACCCTCTGAAGACAAGGAAGGAGAAAGGGGCAGACAGAGGCAATGCCATGGTTCAGCCAAGTCGATCATCTTTTCCCTGAATCGAGCCACATTTTCCTAACTTGCTTCCTTCACAGTGGTTTTTAAAACTGAAAATTAGAAAAGCTGAAGTTAAAGCAACCTCAGATGATGAAAAAGCAACTGAGTAAAGGCCCCAGAAAACACACTGCCCATCTCCACACACCGTAACTGCAGGGGCAGGTGCCGCTGGCACACACATCCGTCTTCCCAGGTTACTCTGGCGCATCTGTCACTGTGGAACGCAGGCAACATTAAGTCTGTCAGCCAAATTCACAAGGGCAATGCAGGCACTTTGCACAGTCCACAGACATAACCTAGCCCTAAACTTAACTTTTTCACTTAAAATGTTATATCCCTTATATGATGCAGTCTTTGAACACCCTCTGAGAAACAGGGGAAAAAGAGGAATAGCACAATAAAGCAATAGTACCTTCTGTTCTCAGCCATCTTTTCACCTAAATTTTGCTAATCCACATGTAGAAAAAACAAAAAAACAAAAAAACCCAAACTCAAAAACCCCACCACCCCCATTGCTAAAAACTTCTTGGGCAAAACATTTTCCTCTTGGAACATGACAGTTCTTTGAGCATGAAGCATTTCACCAGAAATTGTCAAACCCGTTCCCTTTTGGAAGAAATCAGCCTGTTTTCCCAGGCTCTGCTTTCCTCCTTGACAGCTCCGAGGCTGGCAGGCCAGCTGTGTACATGGGAGACCGAAAACCAGGCTCCCAGGTCTCCTGACAGCCTAAGGAGCCCCACTGATTTCTATTTAAAACTTGATATATGCCACTGCTGTAATTATTTAAAATTCGTCCCGTGGGAGCACGGCCTCCAAAATTTGAGATGCCTTTTAGAAATTATTTTTCTGCATCCTTCTTCCAGTGTAAATTATTGCCATTTAGAGTGTCATTACAACACAGCACATCTGGAGACCGAGCATCACTCACAAAGTGAGGGCGTCTGTACTCAGCTACAGCCCCTAATTTCAAGGCAGTCGGTTCTTACAGAAGAACACTACTAATCTGGGCTGGTAATACTACATCACTTTTCATCACATGGGACCGCCTAGCAAACCACGGGGACATGTGCAGCACATGTGTGTCGGGGCGAGAAAGCCATCCTACGCGCCGCGCAGCAGTCCGGAGGCAACCCCAAAGCCTGCAAAGATTCAGCAGAGAAGCGTCAGTTTTCTGACTTGCCACTGGCTTTCAGTGGAACTATTTGGTTCAAGACACTAGTCAGCGTGCAAGACCAGTCACGCACGCTCTTCTGCCTGGGAAACTAAGCAAATTTTGGAAGCCTACGCCATATATCGCTGCCCCGACAGCCGCAGATCTTGACCCCGCCTATGCTGGTTCTTCTTTGGAAGCAGAACTGAGAGAGGCGCACGAAGAGGAGCAAGCGTCCTCCAAGCTGCGCTCCTCCTGGGGAACAGACAATTCTGTTTAGGTGAAGAAAAGCTCACCCTCTCAAATGGCGATTTATAAACCATCGTGGCTTGTAGGACCAGCTCGCACGGCCTCTAACTGAATGATTTACAATTTATGCCAAGAGCAACTTCAGAGGTTTAAATACTTCACTGTAAAAGGTGCAAGAGTAGAGATATTTTCATTGTTTTGCTCTAAAGTAGGTCATAAATGTCCCACTGTGAAGGACCTGCTGGTACTAAGCGTGGGCTGGAGAGACCCGGGGGTCATGTTTTACATATGGATGGGGAGCCTGCACCCGCATTAACATCTCCTGGCCACGGCACCTCTGCCTGTACCCATACATTAACTCCTGTTACAGCCTGTTACAGCCCCATAAACGGCACGGTGAGAAACGAACCCGAGTGCCATTAGCGGCTGACCTGCGCGCCTGCGCAGGCGGAAAGGGCTGCTCCATCGGCAGCGGTGTCTCGCAGAGCTGCTTCTGGTGTCACCCTCTCGCCAGCCCTTCTCCTCCGTCACCCGACCCCGCCAGGGCAGAAGGATCAGGCTGCTTGGCACTCTCCTCCCTATTTTGTCTCTGGGTGGTTTACTTACTCATCTCCTTATTATTCACGGTCTCGCTGAAATTCATGTGCATCCTGGAGACAGTGATGGTGGAAACAGATGAGACAGAAAGGAAGTTGCTTTTGTATGGAGAAAGACAGAGAACAGTTTCTGTAAATAGAGCATGATATTAAGAGGCTGATGCCTGACACTAAGCAAAAATAGCATCATCTCCAAGAAACACTTAATTTGCCGTAAAGATTGCCAGATATGTGAGGAACTTTGATCTTCCCAATTATTCACCCGTGAAGCCTCCCGAACTGCACGGCCAACACATTTCCTTTCGGGACAGCGATGGGAACTTCTCTTTGAAAAGGGATAATCATGCGTCAGACATGTTTCAGGGCAAGAATTCACATTAGGAAGAGAAGTAGGCACAAAAATAGCGCATAATCAGTTGCAAAGTAGAAAATTATCATGTAAATTAATAAAAGCAGGAGTTCAGGAATATGGAAGTAATGAATGCCAAGCAGACTCTGAAATGCTCCATTTTCGCCCGCACGCCGGCTCCTCAAGAGAAACACAACTGGTGTTTTCCTTTCTTAACTAGCTTCCCTTGTACGTACGGGAGATGCGAGCTCACCTGCTTTATTCCATCCTAGCGATGGGAAAGCGAATGCAACGCAGACGAGCATCGTCCAAAACAGGTGACCGATTTTAAAAAATCTTGCTGCAAAGGCTGTAAAGCTGGGAGTGGGAACGCAGCTGTAAGCAGCCTACCATACAGAGTCCCCCGTCTGCGCCTCGGCCAGCAGGACGGGGAGCGAGAGGGGCTCGCAGCCCCTTCGTACGCACCTCGCCGCCCTCCACCAGCATCGCCAGGGGGAGAAATCACTTCAGCTCTGCCTTGCCCCAAGCACCGCAGAGGCCGTCACAGAAGGGCATTAGCTCCACCAGAAGAGGCACACAAGCGTAACAGGCAGCATGTGGTTCCTAGGAAATAGGACAAAGAACCAGAAGCAGCACTGGAGTGAAGATTCACCTTTAATAAAACCCATCTGGAAGACACATACCCACCTCAGACCTGGAGTGGGACAAACCAGATCAGGCGGTGGGAGCTCAGTACAGCGATGCACGGAGAAAAACGCCCAACCGAGCATCGTATACCTTCGCTTCTGCCAACCACGAGCAGCGCTGCCCCGGGGCGCAGGCGGCTGGGATGGAAACGGCAGCGGCACGCCGCAGCAGCCGGAGGTGAGCCAAAAAGTAAACCTCCGGCTGAGAACCAGCTGGCATCGCCTCGCCCCAAGGTTTCTGGCCTGAACTTCTCCTTTCAGAGAGCAGCGCGGCTCCCAAAATATGGTTCAGTCCCTGCCTCTCCGCAGGGGTGCCGCTGACTTTTTAGAGGGGGAGCGATTAGTCGTGCTTCAGGAGTGGCCGAGGCCAAGATAAGTTTGCCCTCGTACGGACTGATTTTGGCTGCCGTATCCCTGAAAAGCCCTAGCAAATACAAGAAAAGGAGAAAGGTGAAGATCTGGCTTTTCGTACGGCGTGTGATTTGCTATTTTTAAAATACTGACTCTGCATTTTTAATACAGAGTAGCTTTTAATAGTAACGTGTAACCTGCAAAGGCAGGAGGTTCATTTCTTCATAGCTTGTCGGAAATGCTGAAACATTAAAAAAATACGGTACAGAGGCTCTGAATTTTACCACTTGGCTTTAACTTAATTCTTACCACGTGGATTAAAGATTTTTGCTTTTCTTTCCTTTTTAAAAAACCCTAAGAAGGGAAATTTAAGGTTGCAAAACCCAGCACTCAACGATACGGAAATGGTAAAGTGAGAACTGTATTCCCTTTCTCCCTTGCAGTAGAAGTCTGCAGCTGGATCTTGAACGATCCCATACTGTTTCTCAAGTAAGGAAATATCAAAATAACCCTGTTTTTAGGTTACCTCAGTAGTCAGCAGCATTAATTTCAATAGGATTTCCAATATTTTTCAAGGTTAAGTATGTATGTATACGTGCGGGGAATATGTATATAAGGTATGCTGATTTGCTCTACTAAGATTAGGGCCATGTTTTCTCATCCTTAAAAGAAATTATCACTTTCACACTACATGCTAAAGTTAAAAGAAAAATAACTTGGGTGCATTTTGAACGAGATGAGATTTAAAACAGAAATTACCTTTGTTATCTGATTTTTTCCCCTGCAAAATGTGAATATGATCTAGTCATTTTACCAGTACGCAAACAGTTTGTTTTCTTTCTCCAGCAGAAGCTATGAATACACTCCTTTTCTATTTCTGTCCTGCATAAACACATTTTTCCCAGGACTTCCATATTTCAGTACGTGAAGGGTATCCTGCAAATAGCACACCCTTGAAGCTGTACTGATTGCAATAAGCCATTTATATGCAGATCACTGAAGTCTCAAACCATGCGCTTTGCATTTTATGTGTACAGTAAAACTACTACACCCTGCCTAGAGTCTAACAGGACCTCAAAACCCAGATCATTCACAGCTGACTTTCTGTATTTGCGCTGCAATTCCCATCCAAGATAAGACGCTTAGAAGCCATAATAATAAAATAGTAATAAACTACAAAATGCTGTCACATTGAAATATCTTTTTAACATAGCTGTATTCATCTGACTTTAAACACATTTGTTTCCATAATTATCTCAATATCTGATGTAATGTTATATTTAAACTTTCAACGGTGTTTATCAAATGGATCAAATCAGAACAATCTCACAAGACTCTTCAGTCCTCAGAAATCACAGGCAGGAACAGAGATGCAATTATCCAGAATGCATAGCAGATGTATCAAAAACCTGCATATTCCGTTAGCGTTGTGCACTGCAGGTGTGCCCGCAAGGTGTGTTTGCACGTAGAGCCGAAGAAGCCTCTGAGGGGCTGTGTCCCGTGTCTTAGCTTACTGAAGAAACAGACACTGTCTACATCTATACAATAAAAAGGCATAAGTATTCAGCACATTAAACAGTTTCTCTTTACATATATATTATTTTTTAGATACATAAAGTGATAAGAGCAATACGATTCTGATACACTATGGCATCGAGAAGCAAAGAGTACTGTTATATCATGCCATAAACTGATTTTTCTGAATCAATGAGAAAACTGAAAAATTGCAGAAAATACAACTTTCTTGTACAGAAACTGTTTCGGTTTTCTTCCTGACGGGACCGCCCAGCATCACTATCACTACAAATTAAAACAAACAGTTCATCAATTTATACTTCCCCATTCCTTCCTGTAGGACGTTAGGGGCCTTTTAAAATGAAAGCATATTTAGATTCAGAGTCAAGTGGTTTTTGTGTTGTGAAATGAGTAAGGAAACGTTTCATCGCTAAGATGCCAAATGCTTTGACTTTTCAATAATGCATCTCCTTGTTTTTCCAGCAGGAATTACTCACTGAAAGCGTACCTCATTTTTACTTCATGTTCAACCAAATTCTGTAACACAAATGAACTGCTTCTTAGTGAATTGGTTACTTTATTTAATATGATGAATCATGCAAAAATACTCAATGTGTGTTCATAGGAGAATGAGAAAAGGGAAACAAGCGTTCAGATCTCTTCCACGGCCTATATCTAGAATTATTAGCTCACATATGGGTCTCATCTGCTTCAAGCTGAGTTTAGGAAGAGTGTAAATAAATTAATATCATCTTTGAAAGCTAAGGGGGAGCAATAATAAAACACGAAATACTGGACAAGAGCAACATCCAACTAGAAACTCTAAAGATACGGAAACAATTGTGTGATATCTTGTATATTAATTATATGATACAGGACTGCTCTAGAAACTCTTTCAGGAATGGCACGGGGTCGCCTTGACAGGGAGTCTGAGATTTTTAGGACGCCTGATGAAACACGATTCACCTCCTTAGTATGTTTCTCCAGTGATAGTGACATTCTTCAGAGGACAAAATATTGCTCCCCTTTAAAAAAAAAACCAACAAACCACATATACAGGAATAAGATCTACCAGCTTTTCATGCCAAATATAATCATACTTATCATACCAATCTATTTAGAAAATATAATATTGCTAAACCAGTTGTTATGGTTGATTAATTCAAGCCCTTCTTGTTAAAACAGATGGCACATGCAAGAATAACCAAACACATTCTGGAGGGGATCTGATGAGAAACGCCATTATATTTCACTAGTTTCTTATTTATACAGAGCAGTAACAGCTGGACCACAAATAATTACAAAATATAAACAAAATGGAAGGCTGAAAGCAGAGACCAATTCATTACGTGTATGGACAAGTATTTTTATGGGGTTTGAGCAGATTTCAGCTCAGGATCCTCCTGGTCCTGACACAATTAAAAAAATCCTAAGGCAAAAAACCCTCTTGAAACATAATCTGGAAATCCATCTGTGCAGAGAGGTAGCATTTTCCCGAGTTCCTGTAGTGTTCCTGTTTGATTGTACTGGGCTACTGCCCATTTATCAAGCTTTTTGTGATGGCCTGATTGACTCATTACATATCCTTTATTTGTCTAATTTTGAAGAGCTTGGAAAATGTTCTAATAATAGTAAGGCTGACCTCAATGTCCTATAAGATAAAATGCCTGAAATGAAAGAAAAGCCACAGGAGAAGGGAAGTTATGAACTCTGCTGCCTGGCCTGAAACCCACACCTTAAACAAGGCCAAAGAGAGAGCAGCTGGGCTGCACAAGGGAGGAAACAGCAAAACATACTGCCACCATTTGAAAGATGTAATTACTCATCTGAAAAGCAGAAAGTCAGAGATGAAGCCTACCGGGGCACTGTTTAGCAGCCGTGTCTGATTTTTACATACAAGGGAAAGAAAGGAGGAAGCACCAGAGGCCGGCAGCAAAGACCATACCTCAATAGCTCCATGATACTCATCCATGACCGTGCAGCCTACCCCTCTGGCAGCTGCCACAGTGGTGACCAGGTACAGCCCTGATGGGATGCACCGAGAGCATCACATACATCCCAGCAGCACATACATCCTGGCAGCACCAGGGCGCCAGGCTCTGGCGCAGCAACCCGGCACCAGCCGAACATCCTTCATCCAGATGTCTGCCGGTGCGAAACCCACTGCCCCTCTGTCCTGGTTTGAGGTAAAACAGAACCAATTTTGTTCAGTAACTTCGCTTCTTAGCTGGGCCTCTTCTAACTACTGAAATTAACGGCATATTGTGCAGACAGTGTTCACTCCCTCAGAGTGATAAGACCAATAGTTTATAGCTGATGCCCAGGCATGGGATGCAGAGAGGCTCCTGCTTATGCTTATTGCCATAACAGCCAAGGGCAACCAACTTTGTTATTTGCCCCGTTGGAGGGTCGGAAGCGGAAAAGCATAGTGGGGTCCCACCTGCGGGGAGGAGCGGACAGGACAGGTGACCCAAAACTGACCAACAGGGGATTCCATCCCATCTGCCTCATGCTCAGTATAAAAGCTGAGGGATCAAAGGGTCAGCCCTCTTCCTTCAATGGCCGACGTCTGAGGAGGACTGCCTGTGATCCCAATCCTGAATCCAGGTCCGGAATCCAGTTCCCGTCCGTCACTGAGTCCAGCCTGGGACTGCCCCAGTGCCAGCTGGTGTCGTGATTGTCATCTCGGGAGCTTGATACGGTTTTGTGTATATTTTTCATTATTTCCTTTTATTTTATTATTAATATTTCATTAAAGTAGTTTAGTTCCTTCTAAACTAATAAGTCTCTTTTTCCTCCTCTGCCTCTCTCTTTGAAGAGGGGTAGAGGGGAGCATCTGTCGGTCCCGTCTGGGGTTCCTCAGGTCCCTGGTAGTGGATTTTGGCCTAAACCACGACACCCTCACATTCCCCACACAAAATCACACCAGCATGGCACGGTTATAGTCACGCTGCCAATATTTCCACCTGCACCATTAGTGCCCAGGGAATATGCCCCCGCTACCTGGGCAGGGACTGCTGGTGGAAGGAGACCATGGTGTCCACCATGCAGGCAGACGAGGCTTCCCGCCCCAAGCAAAATCAGGGCACTGCTCCAATCCCTCTTCTCACTCAGGAAGTGAAGAGGACACTTGAAATAATTACTAAAGTTCATCCCACTTCAGCCTGGAACACCATGTACAGGCTTTCAGCAGCTATGAGAGCTCTTACGCCTTCTGCACAGCACTTCCCGCACTTCCAACTAGGATCCAGTAATATTTTAGATCAACTAAACCAACTTCTCAGGAAGCACTAGAATTACCATGTGAAGAAATCTATATTTCCTCTTCATAATAAGCATTCAAGACCTCACAAGGAGGAAAAAACAACATCTTGAGTTCAGTCCTCGCTGGGATCATGTGTCAGGTCACAACCTCAATATCCTTCAGCTTTCAAAAGGGGAAGAGTTTACAATTTAGCCCTTTTCCTATAAACTCCTTTTAGTTTCCTTCCTATTACCCTTCTCTCTGAGATATGTATTTTAAAAAATTGAACTGCATGTGTTTCCTGGCCTTACCTGAGGCAGGCATCTCCCTCTGCCTCCATCCTGCCTGTAGCCCTGCCGCCTCATTTGGCCACCTCCCAGGAACTCCAGGGGACAACCCCAATGCTTTTCTTCTCAGAAGTGTTAAAAAAGGAAAATTCATGTGAAGTGGGATGCTGGGCCCAAACCAGATGTTCCCAATACGCTACTACCATATTAGGATGGATTAAACACTTTGCTTTCTCTGTATCCCGCAGCCTGCTGGAGTCGAGAGCTCTCCAGGTTCCCAGAAATGTTTCTCCGTAGCAAACACTACCGCAACAGGACTTGGGCTATAAGGAGTCAGTCTGCGACAGCCTTCAGGCAGAAGCAAAGCCTGATGTGAAAAGAGCCAAAAGGAATTTTCAGGGAAATAAACACTGCAGGAAAAAAAAAAATCAAACAAGTGTGTGCAAGACATGCAAGAAACTGCAATGATGGGAGCCACACGCAAAGGCTACAGAGAGTATGCAATCGGTTTCTCTCAGTTAGAAGTCTGCTTTAAATCCCTTTATACCAGCAGCTGTAGCTTTGTCTTGATTTTCTGTGATCACACTATAACAGCGTAATTGTGAATAGTAACAAATTTGCATTTACATCCGGAAGAATTATCTTCTCCAGTTAGCCTTGATGGGAAATTCAGGCATGGAATATTTTCATACGCCTACTACCATAAACACCAAATCTATGAACTTCATATTCATCCAGCTCAGCACTAGTGCACTATACCAAGAGACGGCTATAATTCTCACCTTCACAACAGCCTCTGATTTCCAATGTACCCCGTCCCATGTAAGCTAAACAATAGCTGCTGCTGACAGAATCCTCCTTCATCCCTTTCCAAAAGCAGGATAGGCTATTAGGGACAAAAACATGGCGCACAAGTAAAAGCTCTGGAGCAAAATACTTGAAGAAAAAAATCACTGCATACACACATTTGGATACAAACTCACTTTCTACCCATTGGGCTTTTGCATTGCCTCACAGCACTCCAATTACCCTTTTTTTTTAAAAAAAGCTCTCTTTTTTTCTCCTCTCTTCTGTTTTGTGGTTAACTGAAGGAGCTCTGGAACACCTAATTATTTCCTACCTGTTTTGCCTGCCTGCTCTATCTCGGATTTCTGTTTACAGATTAGCTAACTCCAGTCATTGTCTGATGGGATACAGCCTCTCCCTAGGGATGCTGCTGTGGTATCGCCTTCAAAAATGCTGCACCCCCCGCCACTGTGCAGTTGAATATTGTACAAGCACGGTGTTCCTTCACGCAGTCTCTGCAAAGAATTAAAGAAATACCGAACTATTACAACACAGACTAATATACCCTAAAATCAGATTTGGGATGGAAGAAACCAGCTGGGCCATGCAGCAGGAGCCACGTTTGCTGGGGCATTTCTAGTCCCAACGTACTTGTATCTGGATTAAACCCCACCGCACTTTGCTGCCTGACATGGTGTCTCAGTTGCACATGTGAAACAGATAAAAGCCTGCCCCATTCCCACTATGACAAACTTCAGATATTTTCTTCCCAGCACTTTGGCACGGGATAAAGAAAATCAGCTACTTGCTTCCTTGCTCCGCTATGATGTCAAAACAACTTCCCAAAATCCACTCCATCAGCTGCATGTTGCAAAAATGAGAACTGAAAAGCTCTGCCTCCCTAAGCGTTAGCATTGCCGGCAAATCCAAACGTACCCTCCTTGAGACAGCGGTGCCCTTCAGGCTGCCCAGGGGAGAGCTGGGGGAGCATCCGCACCTCCCCGAGGGCAGCCAGCACCTCAGCATCCCTCAGCAGCTGCGAAAGGAACAGGGCAATGTTTCCTAATCAGGTCTGGGGCTGAAGACCTCAAGCAGAGCTCAAACCAGTAACGACCCATGGGGTTTGACGTGGTCCCAGGAGGCATCTCCACAACGCAGGGAATGACAGCAGTACCTTCTGCTGTTTCCTCAAGTACACGCACGAAGGAAATCCAAATGTAAAATAAATGGATGACTTCCCGAGGCATGGACCTGTGTTGAGCTGGTACGCTGCTCTGACTCTCAGTGTTTAAGCAGCGATTACTGCATACAGGGGAGCCAAACAACCTGGAAGTGCCGGCAGGAGCTACGCCAACCGGGTTTTGGCTTTCCCAGCGGCTCTGCTTGCTCACAGACTTCTCACCAAACTGCAGAGCCCATCCAGCCCTCTTTAGCTCACACCACAGCAGCACGATTCTTCCCAGATCCACCTCCCAGATGTGGCCACCAGCTAGTGCAGAAGCCAGCCCAGCCCAGCCCAGCCCTCCTGGAAAGCCGGGGCTGAGGAGCACAGGAACAGAGCTGGCTGGCACGGTCCCTCAGGCAGCCCGGAGAGCAGGGGTCATTGCCAAAGCCCAAGCTGCTGGCAGCAGGGTTTCATTTAAAAACAAACGTAACACTGTAAAACATAACATTTCGGAATAAAGCCTTTTTACATTTACAGAATTCCATGAGACGCATTGGCAAACGTCACACTAATTGCAGCAGGGTGCCCGGATTTTACTTGATATTTTAAACAGAAAACCAAATAATTCACATAAATGAAGTTTAAAAGAAAACAAAAACAAAAACAAAAACAAAAACAAAACAAAACCAAAACAAAACAAACGCAACAACCAAACAACAAAGGGAGAGGCCCTTTGGGGATCTTCCCATAGGGGCCATCAGACGCCCACATACCATTGCAGCATCTTCGCTATGACCAACAGCTGTCTCCCGCTTTTCTTCTTCAGCCATGTAAACACTATAGGGACATCTCCAGAGATAGCAAACCATCTCTTTTCCCCAGGGATCCTGTGGACATTTGATTAAAAGTGGTGATATTTTCCTGGGAGTCTTCACGTAGAGACAGGAGGTGCTGCTGAACGGACTGAGCGGACTGCGTATCACCCAGCCCTAGGTAGAGACAGCGACGGAAAAGCTGGTTCCTGGAGATTTTTTCTGACTACAAGTCTAGACAGGAAGCTTGAAAGAAAAAGAGTTGTTTCATAGGGGTTGGGTGGGTTTTTTTGTCCTTTTCAATTAAAAGGATATTCCTTTTATATGATATCATATATTGTATATATGATAGAATAGACAGTTGGAGTGACTCAACCACATTAATATTTGTTGCTTTCTTTTTCTTTTCACAATAAGAGATATTAATATTTTTGAATCGGAACTATTCCTGAAACATGACACAGTGAAATTTCTAGCTAAATGCTAAGTTAAACTAGAATTAATATTAAGTTAAGATACTAATTAATACAATTTAATCGTGATCAGTAAGTTATGAATAGAAACATAAGCTGCACATTTTAATTTCCTCTGAAACAAGTACTATTACCCATTAAAAAAATCAAATTCTAGTGTGAACTTGAAAGAAAAATATCAGTCATTGCTACAGAAATGTATAGGAAAGTCAGCAAATGAGTAACTATGCACTTAGACCTCCTCAGGTTATAAACTGTTCATGTGGCCCCACACAGCACTAGAACAGATGTTCAAAGTCATTGGATATGGTTTTGTTTATTTATTCCCCCCCCCAGGCACGGACAAAAAGCATATTTAAATCAAGCTACCTTCACTGCCTTCCATCACCATGCTGAGACACCCACTACCTCCAGACCATCACCTGTAGCTCATCTGGAGCAAAGACACCAGGGCGGGGGGAAACCCCTGGGCTACCACAGTACATACCACCTCAGAGATGAGGGTTATGTTGATGGCAAAGGCAAAACCACATGCCACATAATTGGCAGTAGGCACCTCCGTGCCCACGAGCTGGCATTTATGTGGGGATCTGAGCCCCTAGTCTTCTTATGGTGTTATCATCCTTCTTTCCCCTTAGCTAAGAGATGTCTGTGAATGTTTCCATGTTTCCAAGTCTGATAAAGCATTACTCTCTAAAAAAAGAAGAAAAGAAAAAAAAAAAAAAAAAAAAAAGGTAGTACCAAGAGAAAGAAAAATTAGAATTGAGAGAAATGGTGGCTATAAAAAGTGTATCACAGTGCTTCTTATCATGGAGCTGGAACTGCCATTTTCTTGGACTGGATTACAACCTCCACCTTTTTTTTTATCAAAAAGGAAATTTTTCAATACTAAACTGCTAAGGGAGAACAATGACAACAATTGCCATTTCCACTATTTCAGCCATTAATAAGTGGGAAAGAAGCAAAAAATGACATTTGGAAAAAAAAAACACTTCACATACAAGTGTTTTGGGAAGTAGGGGGAGTGGCTAGATCACAGTTTGAGGAACAGAAGCAACAGGCAAAATTCAATGGGTGGAATTCTCCAACTGCGACTGAGGTGCAGGCTGCAAAGCTGCAACTGAGGAACTAGAACCAAATATGAGAAACCAAAGAGTGAATGGACAACATCACAGCGACACTACCAGGGCCTTCAAAGGCCTCCACAGGTCTGGCTGACATAAGAATTTACCACCTTATTTCTGCACTGAAGCAGGCTAGCGGTGTAGTCCCCATACATTTGAGTCAACCTTGACTAATACCTTTGGCAGTGCAGCCTTGACGTCTCTGCCCATGGCAGGGGGGTTGGACTAGATGATCTTTCAAGGTCCCTTCCAACCCAAACCACTCCATGATTTTAAGACCCTGTGATTTCCTCTTTCCTAGCTGATTTACTCGCCTTATAAAAAATGCCACTGCAGTTATTAGGATGTGTACCGGTAACCTGCGAGACCAGCTCAACAACCTGGCCAACAAGCTCTTCCAAGCGGAGAGAAGGGGAGTAGCTCCATGCTGGGCACAGGTGGCTGAGAAGGCTTTACCCACTAGGAGTGTGCTGCTGACCATACTTTAAAACCCACTTTAGTTCTACTTGCAAAATAGATGAAAGCTGAAGTGCTGCAACGAGCCTAGAAAGTACTGGTGGTTTTTTTGAGGCGCTGTTATTATGTAGATAAGAAATGGAAAAATACGTTGTTTACTATAAGCTTCAAGGACACTTTTTTTAGTCATGTCTTACTGTGTAATTAATAATCACATTGAAGTTGCTGTGCTGAATCAAGGGCAAGTTACAAGGCAAGCAGCTGTAACACACAGCAGTGAAACTGGAAGCCAAGAAAATTGTTTTATTTTTCAGATTTCAGAAGCAATGATTTTTCATCAAGATTGGCAGCAAAAGTTTGTATTTCTTACTCAGTAGTACTAGAAGATGCAAGATCAACACTGGAATAACCAGATGAAGAGAAAAAAAATCTGACATTAGGAAATCTGGTTCACTGTTTATTTGGGATATTTTAAAATAGCAGTAAAAATGGTTTCTATGACCTTAAATACATTTTCATCTGAAAATTTGCTATTCAGAAAAGTTTCAACAGTAAAATATTTCTCCGTTGTAAATTTTCTTTGGTTAAGAAGTCATTTATAGGAATACTGTGACAAGATTTACACGATTTGACTTACATGCAGGTTGGAGTTTCATAGAGGAACACTACTGAACGCTATGTGACAAACAATTCCATTATAAAAATTCATCTGAACGTAACAAAAGTAATGTTTCTGGAAGAAAGTCATTGCAGTGCAGACGACCCACTTGCTCGTAAAATGCATGATGAGCTAAGGCAAAATTTAGAATAACACCGATTGCTTCCTTCCTGTGAAAAAAAAAAGGTGGACTTTCAAGGACTTTACTAAAAGAAGGTGAAGCAGATCAATACCAGTCCGGTAAAATGAATTCTTTAACAAGTGGATGATGCAGGAACTCTCTGTCCAAGGAAACGGGTCATTTTTAGGACAGACATAATCAATGGAGGCTAATTTACAGGCAGATCACAAGGCAGGCTGTCAGGCATCCTAGACGGCATTTCAGGCCAAGACAAAGAGTGCCAATTAACACACGTGTCTAACTGACACAGGGCGAAAGTCATACCCGCAGCTTTACTGGTGTGCCACGTCCCAGGTACTAGAGCCAAGCGTGCACCTCACAGCGCCGGGTCCAGGGCAAAGGCCTCCTTCTTGCCCCAGCAACACACAAACTATTCCAAAGAGGGTTTTGTGGGGGGGATGATGACCACAAGCCCGATCATAAGCACCTTGGTCCTGCAGAGCCTGCAAGCACCATTAAGACCGCTTGCTGGGTTTTGCTCCACAAGGGTGCCTGTGCTTCCTGCTAGCCAAGAAAAGCACTGGTCCTCGATGTGGAAAGAGGGCAAGGATAGAGCAGGTACTGTGACTCTGGTGGAGGAGAGATTTTCCTCTCTAATGTTTGTGGTTCCCCTTATCTGCTTTTAGCTTCTTCTTGTTGCCACTGCTGTTCACCAATACGTACAATTTCCTTATTGGATATTTTGCCACATGGTTTAGTCAAAATAGATGCAATCAGCAACAGTTACTCAGTTTAGCTTGACATAAATGTTTAAGGGGGTTCACTGCTGGGCCACGTATATGTTGCAATATACATAATTCAAAATATATATCCAGCTAAATGGGAGAAAGAATAAAAAGACAAGAAAACTAACAAGAAAAACTGATCTAATGAGACAGGTATGTTGATTCACTTTGATCTCATCATTTCTGCTACTCTGAAGGCTTTTGGGGTCTTTCTGGCTGTTTCACCTACCAACTGAGCCTTCAGCGTGAGCGCGCCATCCAGCACTTCTCGCTCCGGAGAAGTTTGAGCAAGGCTCTGCTGAAGGATGCAGTCCTTCTGTTCCTCATTCCCATCTCCGCAGCCCGGCAGCTTCCAGCACAGCAGGTGACTCAACGCTATGCAAGCTTACACAAAGATCGAGGGTTTGAGGGATTGAGTCTCCTGAGTCATCCCAGATTTGCTGGGGTAACTCCAGCTACGTTGAGAGACGAGAATTTGATCCTCTGTCCTTAAAGAGATTAGTTTCATGAAGCAGTTATGCAATTCAGAAAAATGAAAGCTATGGATCCACATTCTTCTCCTCCAGTTTTACTGTATTTAGTCAGCCTGTCATAATGCTGTTGCATGTGATAAACAACTGAAAAGTTCTAGTCCACCAAGGGCATTTTATAGTGGGCGTGCATGGGCAACTGCTCCTTCCATATATGATGCAGTGTTTTCAAACACTGTGACACCAGCGCAAAAAGGCAACTTGCTGACAGAAACGCACCAGCATTTAAATAAAGTAATTAAAATGTTCTGTATTGCAAAATCCCATCAATCTCAAAACTTAAGGCTGCCTTCACAGCTGTTTGTGCTTGGTGAATTCCTGTAATCTCTTGAATAGGCTTTCTCCACATATCTTTGCATGATGGAGTCAGAGCATTAAGTTTCTATCATTCGAATAATACCGAGATTTTTCTTCAATCTTTTCAACAGTGGATGATATATGTGTGCTGCGTATCACTACCATCTTCCCAAGCTTTACAGAAGTATACTACAAAACCCTACAGTTATCTCTTACAAATGTATTTTTGTTTCACCAATCTCTGTGAAAAAAATGAAGGGCAAGAAACTCTACCAGAGCTCCCCTCTGACTTTATTTTCCCCCAAGGAAGTTTTTCCCTCCTTTGCTTAGAAGATGTGACACCCTCTCCACCTGAAAATGGATGGGTTTCTTGGTGAGCCCATGGCATCACAGAAAGGCAGAACAGAGCCACAACATGTCCCTTCCTGCAACCTAATGCCTTCGTGCCAACTTGCATCAGCCAGGAGACCGAAATACTCAGAAAGGTGTCCCCAGAGGAGACCCAAAGGCCCCATGGAGAGGGGACAGGGCTGAAAACAGCTTGCTGTGGTATGTGGCACCTGGCAGCAGAGAAGGACAGGAGACTGGCATCTCTCTCCTCCTTTCTTTGCAGCCCTCCTGCTCCCCATTGCGGCCCTGACCTCCCCGCTGGCATCCATGAGGACTTCTCTGCAGGAAGAGCAGGCTGTCCCTCTCCATCAATCCAGCACACAAAACCCACGGACACTGGCTCCTTGCCAGAGTCCTGCCATGAGTGAACTGATTGCGATGAAGTGAGGACTTGAAACAAAATGGAAATGGAAACAATGAAGTTTTATGCACTGGAACAAGTTATTAATTGTAGTCAACTCATGTTGTAAGCATAGTAACTGGAGAGAAGATAGACTTTATTACCAGCCATCTGATCCAATGCCGTGCCCTGAATCTGAGGCTAATCATGAAAATATTTCTCTCACACCCACTCACTACAACAACAAATGCAGCCAAGTGTAATAAATTTTCCTCTTTTTGTTGATCTGCCTATGTCCAGAGTTTGCTGCCTTTCAGTTAAGATCATTCCAACAAGAACAGCGTAAATCCTTCTCTCGCTGCCACATTATCAGTAATTACATGGCTTGAGAGTTATTTTGCCTGGGTCTACCACCCAGGAAGCTATTATTAGACAAATAGAAACAGTGGAAAGAAGAAAAAAGATCAATGCATTAAAAACTGAGCACAGCCAGGTCTTTTAAATAAACATACGTACTTCAGCCACCCACTGGCACTACACAATTTCTGGAAAGGTTACACGCTTCGCTTGAAAGTCTTAATGGAGAGATGCCAATGTGGCTCCCTGCTCTGCTGTTCTGGGTAGCTCACCAAGCTAACAGTCTAGTTCTGTCTCATCTTCTGCCTCTGTCTCCTCACCTGGCCTGTTCCGACCACAGCGTATCTCATCCATAGGCATTAACACACGCTCAGGCCCAAGGCAACTGTCAATCAATATCGTGAAGCTTACGTCCACCAAACTTGCCATGATTTACTAACCAGTGCTCTCAAGGCTTTCTCCACAATGGTCCAACCACTAACAGCCTTCCCCTCTCAAAACCAGTCCTCAGCTATTTTCATTGCCACCTCTCCTCTTGAGAAGATATTGGTTTGTGGCTGTAAAACTTCAATAATCTCAACCAAGGTCTCCGAAACTGCTTTTCAGAGCTTCCCACAGCCCAACAAACATTCTTTGACCGTTCCCCCTTTTCAGAGCCTTTCCCCATGAATTCAACACTTGCAGCAAATTTCTACCATCCATTTTAGAAAATACAGGTGTTCAAATAATAAAAAAAAAAAGGGATTAGTGAGGCGATATACTACAATGAGAAACTCTTGGGTGTATATAATGTATTATGAAGGTTAATCATCTACCAGCTAGCATAAGCAGATCTTTTATGGCATTAAACTTCCTTTACTAACATAAAATGCAGTGCTGGAATGTAGCAAATGCACCAAAGCACCGCAAAAGAACAATTTCATGTCCATAAATACATATTTTCCATCCCAAATGAAACTATTCCTTCCCTGAAAGAAACAGATGTTACGGCAAAGCTGTCTTCTCTTTTTGGACTGATTCTTTTTGTCAATTTAAACCTTTTTAGCTGGTATACAGTCACTTGCTTTTGATCGGTCCCTGCTTTACCGTCAAAGTGGAAATGGAAAGAAAAATGAAATCTTCATGAGATGGTGAATCTTAATCACAGCAGGGAAAAGGAGTATTCTGTGCTACTTCTGTAGGAGCAGTGACAAAACCATGATGGAAATAAAATGAGGTAGACTGGCAGTTCGATTACACAGCACCGCTGAAAGCACAAATGTTATGTTTTAAAATATAACATTGCTCAGTACTCTACTTTGGGCTAAAGTGATACAGCAAGACAAATATTTTAAAAACTCTTATTAGTGTTCTCATTTTATTGCAGTTTCCCTTTGAAATTCCTAAACACCACCACTATTCACGATTAAGTAGTAACACAGTGGTGAGGAAGTATGTCCGAATTATTATGAAAACAGTATTACCTTTCCATTTCTCACTTGCAGTTAAGTGAGATGATACACTAAGATCATCGGTATTTTCTCTTAAATTCTGCTTCTGCTCGCTGAAAATATCTGTCAAACACAGAAGTGCAGCACACAGTCAGCTCACGTGGCATGAAATGTCAACTCTTCCTATGCCAAGCAGGCGCAAAGACAGAGGGGTTCATCGTTGAAGTCTCGGGGGTGCAGAGTTGCCTGCCTGAGCCGGCACACTAAGCACTCAGAGAAGTGTGAACGCCATAGGTTTTTGGCAGATGTACTCTGAAATTTGCTAGTGATGATCTACATTTCAGTATGGGCCCTTTCGTTCCTACTCCAATCATGAAAAAGACTATCAAAATACACCCAGGGAGAGCCTTCGGTGGCGGTTCCATGCTCCGTGATGCCCATCCTGCACGCTGCCGGATAAGCCGGCAACAGAAATTTGAGCCGGACCAGGCACAGGCACACAATTGCATTTTTGTTAAATAAGCCAAATCATTATGCTTTTATGCGGGCTGCAGAAGGCCAGAACAATACCTGCCTCACAAAAATCTTCTCGGCACAAGGTTAACCCCCAAATTTTGAAAGAGCAGAAGAAGCAAAGATTGGATGAGTGTTTTGCTCCACGTGGCCACAGCACTTCTGAGCTGATAACCCGGACGAGGCAGTTAGATGGATTTGTGATGGCCCTTGCATTTAGTACCAGGGAAATAAACCTTGCAACAGCGACTCATTTAGGAAGAGAAAAACTTGTTAACCAAGGAGTGGCTTTGCCTTCAGAAAAGTTACTAAGGTGTTCCCATAACTAGTCCAGACTGTACTTGATAAAATACCTCGTGAGATTAGAACTGCTCAGTCAGAAAACAAACAGCAATTCAAATTTCAGAAATACGCAGATTTCAGGAAACGAAGATTTGACCAGTGAGTGGGAGGAATGGGGAGGACCTGCCACAGCCATGTGCCTTCCTTGTGTGCTCACTCAGGTCTGTGGGAGGTAAAACAGTTTCCTCCACTTTTGCTATAAAGGAAATTGTTCCAGTCTGAGCTCTTCTTTCAACAAAAGTAAGAGCTGGGGCATAATGCTTTTAAACATGCCACTGTTAATGTGTTACTCAGTCCCCCAATGGCACGTTTTTAAGGAGGTTTCAGGTAGGAATTACCATTCACTGCAGCAGCCTAAGATCATTGCTAATGTTCAGTTCTCATTAGTCATCTTCCATACACGAACAGAGCTAAAAATAGTAACGTGATTTTGGAGAAGGATATTCTCCAGTGTAAACAGTTTATAAATTAAGAGGTTTTTTTACATTGGCTATGTATCTTCAGCATAGCCAGTTAAGTATGGCACAAAGCAAACTGTCCACAAAAATAAGGGAGAACCTTCTGTATTTTCTCAGCCTGCTAGAAAGAGAGAAAAAGGACCGAAATTGTTTTATTTCCTGCCTGTGTTTAAAGTGTCATTGGACTGAACTCTGGATAACATCCAGGCATATTAAGTCCCCTTTCTGACTAAATGTATATTTTCTAGGATGGAGCTGGAATTAGACCACAGCTACATGTTTCAGATACCCTGCCTTTAAGTTACGAGCAATTATTAAAAAATACTTAAAAATTACTCCTCCCCTGCTAAAAAAAAAAAAAGCCTGTAGTAATTATAATTGAAATGCATAGAACAGATCTACATGTTTTTATTTGTGGTAGGATCAGTCCAAACTACAACTCCAAAGACTGTCTTCTAGTAACCACCCCACCTTGCCGTAACTTCACTAAGGGCATATGCGTATTACTTATAACACGCAGTCAGAACCGCGTGTGGTGAAACAGAAGAAACATATGGTTTGCGGTTCTTGCCTCTGCCCTGTTTGACAGTCGTGGATTTAATAAAAGCTAGCCGGCTTAGGTTAAATTACTGGTGCAAAACCAATCAGACATACTTGGGCACGTGCACGTGCCCGCGTGGGCAGGGATCCCCACGCACACGTGTGTGTGCGTAGGAGACGTCTGCACGTGGTACGCGTGTACACTCTCTTCTCTCACTGACGCTAAGGGAAAGATCCAAGGTAAAAGATGGCAGTCACTGAACCATAGGGAGAAACTAGGCTGGGCAAAGGCAAAGATAATGAAATAAAAAGAAGGGAAATTGGAACAGAGAATAAAGGGAGGAAATGAAAAACTGACGGTACACATAGCAGAAGGATAAATCTGTGGCTAACGTACAGGACAAAGAGTCCTTGCCAAGCACCATGTGTAACCGCAGTCACATCTTTCCGTATTATTTCAGTTAACATATCTGCCAAGTGAGGGAAATACTGAGCTAGTGCAGGTAGGAAAGATCACATGAAGTCCTGGGAGTAACACTGCTGACTTGCTATTAGCGCTAAATAAACTAATGGTCTCCCAACCTTTTTGATTCAAAAGCCAAACAAAGCGTGCTATTTTGAAGAGGTCAGAGCTATAATGAACACCTGCTGATGAGACTTCTGCCCTATTTCACTCTGCACCCCAAAATCACCTGGCAGGGTCTAGCTCTCCCCTGCTTCTTCTTCCCAGTCCCTGGGAGGGCAGCCATGGGGGGTTGCGGATCGCTGCTGATGGCTATCTCGGGATGGACCCTGGGTGACAGGGGCCAGTGAGGACAAGTGAAAGCAGTCCCCAGCCCGTCGTCCATCCCCAGTGGGAGCCAGGCCCAGCAGCTGTCCCCAGCTGCTCACCCTCAGCCTCTCCTTTCCTTCTCCCACCACAAATGACTCAGAGTGGAGAAGATGCAAAGCCATCACCTGCAGAAGGCCTTCCTGGGCAAGAATAGCTCTGCTCGGCTCTTTTGACCATTTCCATTAAGAAACAAGATTCTGAGGAGGCCAAAACCTGTTCTCCCTCCCTTCCACCTAGTGCAGCAGGGCAGCAGCCAAGCCAGGCAGGGGCTGCAAGGCCAGCAGTGGCCACAGTGCAGGTGCCAACGGGCTGCTCCATGCTCCCCTGTAAACGACTCTCCTGATGCATTTTGGGGACCAAATTTTCAGACACAACAAAATGCAGTTTTTCCCCCTAAAGAAAGTTTCCCAAGGGGCCAAAAGTGATGACCGCCCAGCCCCAAGTAAAGGAAGCCCCAGCCAACCCAAAAACGCTTGCTTGCACTGCATTCCCGAAAATAGCTGTCGCTCCAGAAACAACTTCAGGTTTCTTCAGAGCAGCTGGCGGATCTGAAAGCTGTCTTTTACATTTCTCCAGTACCTCTGCTGACCTAGCCAGCAAACCCGTCTCCTAATTTGGTAGCAATCCTCTGGCTTCTCCTGCTGCGGGGTGCGTGTTTGCTTCCAGCCTGAGGAAACGGCTGTCAGGCAAGGATCTGTCTCAGCACGGCAAGGGGCAGCGGAGTAGTATTTCAAAGACCATGAAACCTGCACCCCAGATGTCTCAGACCCCCACAAGGTAAAAGAGTAAGCAAGCATGAAAAGAGAATGAGTGGTTCAGTACATCCCAAACCACAAACAAGACCCTTAAAAAAAAAAAATGCAGCAGTGATAGTTTGTTTTGCCTCACGGTGTGACAAAACACAATTCCTTCTAGCATTTTGGGGGCAGAGGGTCCTCCTCTGTCTCCTGAATCCACCCCTTGGTTCAGGGAAGCCCTGGATTCAGCTGAAGCTCCTTGTCTCTCAGGTAGAAGCGCTAGCCAGTGGGCTACGGGGCTAACATCTCAGCTGACCTAGTAAAAGGCTGTAATGGGAAACACCCCAAATTTGCAGCCAGGTTGGACATCATTAAATCAGGTAGACCAGGAACCTGAACCTGGCTCCCTCATACCCAGGTGAAGGGGAGGGAGAGCTTCATTATTAGTAATTCATGGGGATTTTTTTTGCTTTTATATCCGTATTTGCTAGCAGGAATCCTACCTTAGACCCAAGAAAGATCCTTGCTGAATGTCCACTTTCAAAAATACACATTGCAAAAAGTTTCTGCTTGGATAAATCAGAATTTTCTGATACAAAAAATATTTTTTAAAAATTGCAGCCGCCTCTGCAAAAGCTTCTCCTTTTTCACTCACAGTCCCAGCATCCGCCCTGCAAGTGTGCAACAACTTCAGAGTGAGAGCAAGTTTTAGTGCGCTTCTCCTACAAGAAGTGCATCCAAACACAAAGGCAGAAGGGAATTCTCGCTATATTTCAGTTGCAAGGATCCTCTACACAAGTACTGAGAAGTAACTGCAAAGAGTCCTGTTTCCCCCATGGGATGGAAACATACACATTCCAAATAATTCAAGGTGAGCCAAAGAGAAAAGGCATTCAGGCAGGATAAAAAATTCCAGCTGCATGCTGACCACAACAGAAATCAAGATAACTGTTCAAAGAGCTGTGCCAGGCATCCAGATGCTGCTGCTGGCATCAGAAGAAGATCTTCCACAGTCTGATAGCAGCTGGTTCCAGGGACTGCAGCCAAAGTAAAGGAGAGAAGTGAAGAGAATGAAGAAGGGAGAGAGAGAGCAGTGACAGCTCACCACCCAACTGGCGTCCTTCCTTCTACACAGGCATATGCATGTCAGTTACTAATCACTGATGTTCATCTGGAAATTGAACACTTTTATATAAAAACCCCAAGTTTTATGCACTAGTGTACAAGGGCCTATGACCTTGAGATGAACAGGACCAAGACCTGCAAAAACCTCACTGCTTATGTAGGCAGGGACATCGCCGGCAATTCATTAGGATACCTGGATGAGAAAGACAGACTGTCTGAGTAAGAAGGATGGAGCCCAAGTCCTCTCTTAAGTCTTTCTTTACTTCTGCATAGTGTCCTCTGCTAAAACATCCACTTCTTTGATTACTGGAGCAGTCAGGGCTACCCAAATATTCCGTGTTCTGTACCGATCCCCCTTCACTTCAAACTGCTGCCCACCTCTGCTGCTGCTGCTGCTGACACCCTCCTTCAGCCTCATGGCACGTGGTTTGGGCCCTGCACCAAAAAGCTGCCTCGAACTGGATGGCTTTTATGCATCAAGAAATTTAAATGCTCCCATTATTAACTGTCCCCAAGGATCGCTCTCCAGGCAACTTCACATGAGTTTGTGGCGCAGAAAACATAAGGTGTATATGCTCTCTCCACTCCAGGCTGGTTGAGACTGATGCACACAGGTCACCAAGAGGTAAGTACATGAGTTTCCCCCTCTACTCCACTCTTCCTCCTCTACTCCACTCTGGTGAGACCCCACCTGGAGTACCACATCCAGCTCTGGGGTCCCCAGCACAGGGAAGGCATGGACCTGTCGGAACGGACCACAAAAATGATCAAAGGGCTGGAGCACCTCTCCTGTGAAGAAAGGCTGAGAGTTGGGTTTGTTCAGCCTGGAGAAGAGAAGGCTCCAGGAAGACTTTATTGTGGCCTTTCAATACTTAAAGGGGGCTTATAAAAAAGACGGAGACAGGCTTTTTTACCAGGGCCTGTAGTTAAAGGACAAGGGGTGACAATTTCAAACTGAAAGAAGGTAGATTGAGGTTGGATATAAGGAATACATTTTTTTACAATGAAGATGGTGAGACACTGGAACAGGTTGCTCAGAGAAGTTGTGGATGATCCATCATTAGAAGTGTTCAAGGTCAGGCTGAATGGGGCTTTAAGCAACCTGATCTGGTGATATCTCTGCCCATGGCCGGGGGGTGGACTAGATGATCTTTGAAGGCCCCTTCCAACCCAAACCATTCTGTGAGTCTGTGCTTCTAAGTAGTATGTGGAGTCAGCGGAGAGAGGTAGGGATTGCCAGAGAGTAACTCAGAGGATCTGAGTGAGGTGTCTGCTCTTGGACAGATTTCAAGGAGCCAGAGTTCAGTGGCTGTTGTGACATGTGGTAGAAAAAACTGCTGTGGTTTACAAACAGATGGCAGCAATTACCTATGACACTATATTGAAGTTATGCTGTATAGAATGAATTAAGATGGGGCATCACCAGGAGGCAGAAAACACCCTCTGAGAAGAAAAGGTTACTGAGGGAAAATTTCAAGGATGGATAGTGTTGGAGCACATCTTGGCCAGGGAATCTCAATCCCAAGACTTCACTAACAGCATCAGTAAAACCAGTTATTGTGAGAGAAGTAAGCTTGTTCTTAATATGGGACGTGGACTGCATTAGCAACTGGATAGATGTTCCTCCTTCTTACATTCAGACAGAGATGCAACAAAGACACTGTTCCTGGTACGGTCCTCAGTGCTGAGTACAAAGGTACGATCATTTCCCTAGTCCTGCTGGCCACACTATTTTGAATACAAGCCAGGATGCTATCGGCCTTCTCGGCCACCTGGGCACACTGCTGGCTCATATTCAGCCAGCTGTTGACCAACACCCCCAGGTCCTTTTCCTTCACACAGCCATTATAGAGCAAAGGCCTAGCCTGGCCCAGCAGCAGAGCAGGAGCTTCTCTGTCAACCTCCACATCAGCACGCACTGCAACACCAGAGGGGCAGGTGTGTAGAGCAGAGGACCTGACTCTATATACATATTCTGGGGGGTGCGGCGGTGGTGGTATTTTGGAATAGATCAGGCCAAATGCCCATTTGCACATTAAGCACATCAGGTGTGTTTCTGAATGCAACTTTTGGGTGAGTTTCACCTAAAACGAATCTTCCATGTAGGCCCTGAGACGGCTCTCGGGCAAACCAGAGGAGCCAAGGATGGATCAGGCAACTGCTTCAAAAGCTGCTTCTGTTTTGTTCTTTATTTATTCTCCATAATTCCTAAAAATTGATTTGCATTTTTGACAGCTACTGAACTGTCTTTGTACAAAATTATCTGCTATAAACCCGAGATCTATTCCTAAGGTGCAACAAATGACCTAAACCTACTATCAGCATTGAAAAAGTAGACATTAGAAGTCAGAACTGTGTCCAGCTTTTTCTTTTTTCTTTTAAGAATCAGGTCACAATTACAGTCAAATATATCCCGTCCCCAAAACCACAATTAATCCCTCCATCAGATTTTCTCTCAGCATTCCAGATCACCAGTGAGCTTCAAATGAGCTGCTTATTTTAAATAAGTGTCTCAGAGGAAGATCACAGAATCATAGAATCATGTTATTTTCCTCCACATAAAAATGTTACGGTTGGAGGTGCTGGACAAATCAGACTCAGTGTGGTGAAAAGCAGGAAGAGTAACTGCTCTCCTACTAACAAGGTCATCACCAAATTAAGTCTGACTGCTGGCATCTCTGCAGGACTGAAAGGTGGTCCTTTACACCACCAGAGAAGTTCTCCAAGCTCAAATGGCATCAAGCTAAATAATCCAGTCTTGGAAAGAGTCGGCCTTCAAGGCAGAGGCAACACGTATGGTTTGTTCACAGCTCCTAGGTGACCCTGGAGCAAAGGGACAAGGTATGCCAGTGATCCAGGCTGAACGATACGAAAGACGCTCCATTAGAGCTGACAAAAATCATGTGTCCTGGCTCACCAGCCCTTTGTGACCCTTTGGGTCTCGCCTGGGTGTTTCAAGTGCATTTATTTTCTTTCTTCACCGAACTGGACCCTCATAAAAGATGTTATAAATCAACCCTGACCTAGATGCATTGTTCTGCCAAAAATACATAAGCTCTTTGATTCCTGTTGTGTCTGCTCAGCAAAATAAACACTGCCACTAGAGATGCAATGACAGTATACCTAACCAGGTTGCACTAAAGGTGCTAGGGCAAAGGCAGAGAATGAGAAGACAGGTGAGAAAGGGCTCAGAAACCCCCAACTTCAGGGTAGTCCTACTTAGAGCACCTCCTGCCTCAGGCCTGAGGACTCTGGAGTCGATGGCTTCACGACAGACAAGCTGTACTGGAGATGGAGATGCGGTCCTCCTCAAAGGAGCTGGCCAGCAGTCCCATCTAGTCAAGCATCTCGCAGAGCCTACCTTGCTTTGGTAAGACTTCATCACACCTAAACTGCACTAAAAAATACCAACTTGTTCAATCGGTTTAATTGTTCTAATAAACTAACATTTATATTTTGAATTCATTCTAGTCACAAGAAGAATTTAAAATTCTTGAAAATATTCCTCTGCCCATATACAGTGATTTATGTGGGTTATGCATGATAGAGAAGTTTCTTACAATAATCTTCCCCTCATTTATCATGTCTTGAATAACTCATTTCTGGCCTTTGCCCAGAAATAACAGAGCTATCCCCATGCTAATGCTGATAAAGCTTTTCTCCATATCATCCTGGATTTTCTTCTCTATTTCACATTTTATACGCAGGAAAACAAACATGGACAGATACATTAAAACGTACTAAATTAAGGAATTACAAGGAAACAGGAAATAGGTTTTCTGCAACTTTAAATAATGGAAACAAAATGTGGTCACATCAAAGCAAAGCCCAGAGCAGGAAGACAGTCAATTCAGCATGAAATTAAACAAATACGCAAGGAATGAGGTCTACAGGAAGGTCCAGATTTCATCTGAGGATTCAAGTTCCAAGGGGAGGCAAGGTGACAGTGCAGAGCCCATAAACCTTCTCACACCCACAGAGAGTAGGAACTGGTTGCCAACAGAAGGAGTAAAAAGCATCTAGTAATATCCTACAGAACGAATTGGCTATTGGCAGCAGCTGCTGAAGCGGGGCAAAGGCATTTAGAGACTACAGGAGATTAATACCTCTACCTCTGACCTGCAGGCTGCAGTGTGTCATGAGGACCATGTTTATCATAAACTGATGTGTATTTTGCTTTTGCTCTCTCGCTTTGGATTGGGATCCAAAAGGACGTAAAGACTGAAAAGGGGAAAACATCAATCTGCTCAAGTTCCCTTTTCACTAAGTCCACTCTGGAAGATGAACCGCAGCTCAGTTTCAATATAGATATCAAAGGGTGGTGCAGAAAGTACTGGGGGGAATAACTGGGAAAGAAGTAATCCAATAATTGGATTGAAACATTGGACCCAACTCACAAACCTAATGCCCAAGCAAAAAAAAAAAAAAAAAAGGAACAAAGCAAGGGCAATAAGGAAAGCCAATGTCATATATTGCTTGAATATTCCAGACATGGGACGAGTTATTCATGAGCATACATTGTTTTGACTAGATGCCCAACTACTATGTAAAAATGATGACAATAATTTTAATGAGAACTTAGTGCACTGTACCATAAATGCCAAAGGTACAATATTCTACATATATTTTTTCTATTATTTTGATAGGAATAGTTATTTTAAAACCAAATCAGCCAAAACAAACAGCTGCCCTGAATCCCTTCCAGTACATGAGCAAATCTTCTAATATTTAGCGGATTGTGGCTTTGCCTTTACAGAAAAGGAGAAAAAAAAAAGAAGTCTTCTGTTCCAATACACAGAGTCACCTGCAAAACGTGAAGTGTTACCTCTTGCTGCATCATCCCCTATGCTATACAGGTAAGTTCCTCTCTTGTTGGAAACATCTGCATCCCATTCAGAGGCTGTGAGACCAGCCTGACATTTCCGTCAGACAGCAATGGCACTCATCCCAGGACAAGCAGGTGATTTTTTTCAGTCTGCAGCATTTCACAATGGCACTGTTCCCTACCAGTGTGTATTTGCCAGCTACAAGCGATAGAGTTTCAAAGTTTGAACAAAAGCAATCAGAATTAAGATATTACCTGATCCTGTATATTTTTAGAAGTAGGTCAACAGTCATTTTATTTTAGAAGCCAAGGAAGTTTAAGCAAGATGAACTTGGCCAATCAGTACAAAATGTATTAATTATTTTTTCATGTCTATTGGCTTGGCTGCCTAGCCCTGCTTTACCATTTTGGTACTGAAATGAAATACATTATGCTGAAGCAGATAACCTTACTAGATTTTGAACTTCACTAGTAACTCCGTCTGGTTAATTTGCTGTATCAGGAATGTAAATTACACGCATGGTCACAGTGTGCACCTAGTGCATATAAGCATTTATGCATTTCTGACCCATAAAGCCAAAATTCTGCTTTTGCGGGTTACTTGTGTCAGAAAAAGAAACCATAATGGAGTCAAAAGCATTTGTATGATGAAGTCCAACTCTTACAAAAAGCATGCAATGTCCTTTTCCCTTCTACACAATACAATCAGAGAAAAGATAGTTTCTTTGGTAACAGCTCCCAGCCCTATCCTGCCAACGCTTTGCCTGAACAACCCCTTGGACGCAATTTTTTCTCCACCCATCTTGTTCCGAGTACTTGTTCTGATGTTGTGCTTGGTTTCCCAATGCTTCCCCCCCCCTTGACCACTCGTGTTTTCAACATAGTGTCTTCCTATCTCAGGAATGGTTATCCGATGACAGGGGATACCCCTTCTGCCTCAAAGTCAAACCTCTCTACCAGCCAAAGGACAGGATTCTGGGGAGCAGAGGCTCTCGGGCTCTCAGCTCTTTTTAAAATGCCCTTCTTACTTTAACTGTGAGTAAGATAAGTCAAACATTTAGTGAGGTTTCATACAGTCCACAATAAGACATTTTCTATTCAGTATGAAAAATAGGAAGCTAAGGGAAAAAAAAGGAACCAAATCTTCCAACAGGTTACGTATGTGACATCTGGAGGCAACATATCTAACAAAAATTAGTGTAAGTGTTCATTTGCTTTTAACGCATTTGATTTTGTGCTTAAAAAATATATATCACAAGCTGTTTTATTTCAGCCACAAGATGCTGGGGTAGATACAGGAACAGTTGGCCTCACCAGAGATCAGCATGGATCACCGTGTTCTGTTCTTGCCTTAAGGTCTAATAACGTTATCCTGGAATAGAGCAGAAATGAATCTGAAGAACACACAGGGAAAGTTTCCTTCTGTATCTGCATTTAGAAAAAAAGAAATTTGCTACAGCAGAAATATATACTGTTGACTATTGCTGGTCTATTGCGAAACACACATTTTAGTCTTCAAATGTCTCACTGCAGAAAGGTCTCAGATAGGATGGGAACTGGCGTAACTCTTATAATTTGTAAAGCAGATTATTTAACACTTAAGGATTTGATGTCTCCTCTGTGATTTTTCTATCTTATGTTCACACGCGTTATTGCCCTTTTGTAAAAATAACTTTATTTATTTTTAAAATATAAACTCTGTATGATGAACAAAAATAACAGTGCCTCAGCTGGATTTCCTGCCACCCCAATTCCAACGCTGAAAGATGTGGAGGAGCAAAACCTTAACAATTGGATATGTGCTCAGATTTAGCAAGCACGGTGAGAGAAGGGTGGCAATGGAGATTGCGTTTCATCAAATTAACCGCTCTCATCTAACCTAACTATAAAAAATTTTCCCTGGCATAGTCACGATGTGACTACATTGTGTACATATGCAATAGTCATTACAGGTTTTCTCCATCATGCATTCCATTAACCAAAGAAATCTCAAGTTCAGTTAAACCCACCCTCAACTTTAGAAAGTCAAAAGTGCTTTCTAGGTGATGCAGTAACTGAGTTTATAGTCCAGTGAGGACATTTCTGGCACCTGGATAGCCCTTCCTATGCAACCTTCCTCTTCATGATTTGCGAACGATACCATGGGAGGCAGTGGAGTAGAAAAACTGACATCTTCTGCTTCACTACATGTACTATAAAATGGCAGTAAAGTATAACCAGTCAAGAGTTTTTAGAAAACTATGAGACTGAACACTGTGCAAATTAAGGCAAACTACAAAAACTTCAGTTCACCGTTGTGTTAGTCATAAAATAAATTAAACTCCTTGTTTTATATCAGCTAATTCTGCAATGCTGGCACAAAAAAACAAGGGCAGCATAAGCTTCTTTCAGTAGCAAAGGTCAGCAGATACTACTGGGAACAGATGCACCAGGAATAAGGTAAGGAGATGCTACTGTCGTTTTTGCAACTACTTTATACAAATCCACCATCGCACTCATATAAGAAGCACAATTAAGGAGGAACATTAACCTGAAAGCATCACATTTCTAGATTTTTTTTTATTCAATTATTTACCACAAACTGCTGAAACTTGGACTACATGATTATTCGCCTCAAGCAATATGAAAGAGCCTTAGGCATCTTCTACTCCAAATGAAGCTACTGCACCTCAGGAATGACAAAGGAAAAAAGGAAAAAGAGAGAGACTTCTGGCATAATATTCTGTTGGGAAGCTGGCAAAATTCAAAGCCTTGTCAGACTGCGGTGAGCATCCTGTAACAACTCAGCGTATTTGGGGCTCCTTTAGAAGACTGCTTGAGTAAGAAGTCAAGACAGTGAATTTCACGAAATGCCTTCTGTAGACCTTCAACCTTGGGGGTGAGGGAGTTGTCTTCTAATGCTGCTAACATACTCCACGGGCTGTTGATTTTCATCATCATTTTGGACTAAGCATATGTCAGTAACAGGCACAAAGCTGCTTCCAACTATTACAAAGAGCAATGCGTTGAAACAGAAAGTCAGCAGAGATCCAGGAACCATCTTTTTGATTTCCTTATTGGCTATTTGGTAGGAGAGCCACAAAACAAAAGTACTGCTGGGCCGTAAGACAAAAGGTGTCTTAATATCAGCTGTGAATGTCTGGGTTTATTCGGAAATATGATGAAACCCCAGTAGATAATTACTGCAGGAAGTTAGGTGAACTACTGTTCATGTGAGTGTCCTTCAGCATTGTCACTTTCTGTCCTTCCTTTGCTGCCTGTTGAGGTTGCAAGTGCTTGGGGCAGGCAGAGCAAAATAAATCCTGATGCCTTCTGAGCTGGAATGATGTGAAGCAAAGCACTGAAAAGGCGCCAGCTTCTCTGTCTCACTCTGTATTACAAACTCTCAGGACATATTAGCCTATCGCACTTGACAGCACTTTCAGAAATCCACATATGTATGTATATATGTATATTAGATAGTAGGAGCAACAAGCCTTTGAGTTTAAAAATATTTACATTAGAGTTTTCATATTTCATTTCCTCTACTGAAGTATCTACGTTATTTAGAAACCAAGACCATTTACACACAAAACCCGCAGCTGTTGTACTTGGAAAGCCATCTCTAAAACACCATAACGTTAGTGTGAGCACAATTCTACAGAGAACATTTTTCACCTCTCCTAGTGTTTAGCTTTGAAAGCTTTCATAGGGAAAGTTTGGGATTCTTTTAAAATAACCACTAGTGTACTTCTCGAAACTGCTTATTTATTTATAAAACATATTTGTGTACATTAAGTAGTGACACTTGTTAGCTGTCTTGGTGCTGCTTTGTTTCGATCCCACCCCTTGTAACACTACGAGATGCTAACCGTCCGGGCTACAGCTACTGAGGACGAGAGGTGGAGTAGGACTTCACGCGCAGTCACTTTCTGCAGAGCCCTGAAAACTGGACATTTTAATACGAGACTGGATTTCACAGAAAGAGTTAACCAAGTGCTTCACTCCAGGCGAAAAAAAGTAGAAAGTATAGCAAGAGAGACAGGTCACGTAAGGACTATTCGCCAGGCTAAGCCGAATATTCTAGGCAGTACTTTTACAGGCACTCAGGAGATGAACATTTGTTTCACTTCCACTATTTATGGCACACTACGATACAGTAATGATTTCTAAAAAAGGGGGAAAAATGCTCTGGAAGCGTTACTGCCTGTAAGACACCTGTTAGGGTTTTGACAATCTCAAACAAAATAACATTACTTACACAACACATACGCTGCCATCACGGTCTAAAGGCTTTAAGCCTTAAGTCCAACATCGTGTCAGTACTTCTGTGTTGCAAAACTACAAAGGAATGACGTTGTTTATCTTAAGTGAATGTCAATAAAAGCCTTCCACAAAACTAGGCTGTCGAGTGTTTTCTGTAAGTCATACTGTTTGGGGAAGGTTTGTATGGATCTCAGCAGTCAAATCACCGGCGAGGAGAATATCCAACCTGCAGTGGGCAGCGGCAAGACGAAGGTCCTCTGCTGCCTCAAGGGTTGGTCCAAGGTCTCAGCACGGTGCTCCTCCGACTGGGAATCCTGCAAAGCACACGCAAGGGATGGCCGGGTTGGTCTTGCAGGAGCCGTCTCAGGTTGAGACACAACAGCATCAGCCGTGTTGTCTATATATTGACAGTATCCTGGTCCCTCATTGCTGAAATGAAGGTAAGGGGACAACTCATTGGGCTGCCTTTTCTGTCCATTTACCTATAAAGCTATGCTTCTTCATTCATGAAATCTAGTTTTAATGTAGAGCAGATGGTCATAAACATAAATTAAACCTCTGTACACTTTACCCTTCTATTTATTTCTTCTTTATCTACTTCTTTAATATTTCTTCTGGTATGCAAAATACAGTAATAGTGTGTCCAGGTTTGAGGACCACGACACAATGTGAAATGCCTTCTCTCAGGTCTATAAACACGTACAATTTGTTGGGGAATGGCAGAGAGCTTTTTTTCTAGTATTACGAGGCTTTCTTTTATAGTCCTATGAACTCACAAGCTACCTGGCTTTAAATCTGCCCTTACTACAATACTGTATATTGGCTGTTCTGCCCCTCAAACTACTGCCTCCTTTTCAACCTTGTAAGAGAATAAAACCCCACATGTGGAAGAAGAAAACATTTCCGTGGACAAAGGGTAAGGAGGATGTTTCAGCCAGCAAACAGAACATTTAAAAAAATAAATTCAGCTGACAAAGATGTATTTTACTTTTAACTGCAAATCCTACAGTATTCTCGCTAGACACTTCTGCATACTTGGCCAAAGAACTCAGAAACAAGGAAAATAATAATTTAACAAAATTTGTAAGACTGTCTTCATGAACTGATAATGCCTCTGGTTTGAAAGGATGCTTTTTTTAAGTGCATGAAGAATAATATTCCCTTTCCCTATTCTTGCCTTGCCAGTGAACAGATTTTGTTTGTATCTGATTGTAGCAAAAGTAAATTACATTTAAATAACAATATACAGGAGACTTTCAAGCTTTTGATAGATTCAAAACTTTATTCAAATAACTATTCAGGAAAATTTCAAATTACTGAAAAGAGACTTATTCAAGATAGAATTATTCCTCCACAATTACACTGACTTTTACGTAACATAGTTGCTCCAAAATTCAGCGGCTCCCGTCCTCATTGTGTGAAAAGCCAAGACTAGAAAAGACGTTACAAAAGGGCAGTGAACATACTGCAACTTCATGGAACTTGGAAGAACAGTGTTTCCTGCAATGCTTTAGAGTTCCAAACATATGTTTTTGTTGTGATATTATGCTTCCTCAAGCCTTTTGTAACCCTAAATTACTACAGTTATTTAGCCGTATAAATAGAAGGATGGGAAAAAATGTCAAAAAATGCAGAAGAAAGTTCTGTGCGCCTCTCCCACGAAGCCTGGGGCTGTCTAGCTGCAATGGCCTTAGAGGACTTTACGCCAGTATAAAAAGTTAAAGCTGTTTAATCCAGTTCTATGTACGGGTAAGGTGGCTGGAAATCATGGAGTCACGACCAGCTCCAAGCAAAGCCTCCTGTCCCTCCTCCCATGAGGGTGATAACACTGAATCGACCCCTAAAAAGCTGGTATCACACGAACCATTCCTCTTTAGGAGAGACGGGCGGCCTCAAGAGCAGACACCGAAGACACCGAGTTGAAAAAGAACAGATCTGAGCCACAAGCTGGGAGTTTTTCTCTAGCGCTATGCCAAATATGACATCATGCTTGAACTACAAACAAAAGCTAATAATAGTTTCTGATCTTAATTTGCAAAACAGAGTTTTTACACATTTTTGGAGTCTTACCAGATTTCAAAGATCCATGGAGCCTAATCATTGCCCAGGAGAACATTCATATTCCTCTCCAGCCACCACCAGAACCGATTAAGCAAGTACCACTGCTTGAAACAATTAATTGCTCTGCGGCTGGTGAAGCATCCCACAAGCATTCAAAAGGTCATAACTATTGATTACCAACTGTCCAAGACAATTTATTAATAGGGAAAAAAAATATCGATATTTGGCCTTTAAAACAGGCCAAGTTCCCACTTCTTCATTTCAATCCAATGTTTCTACGGTAAAAAATAAATAAATCCTTACAAGGTTTTCAAAAAATGCTATCAACATCGAAGTCACTGGGAAACCTTGCATTTTAAAAGAAAAACTGAACTGGTCTGACAGCCCCACCAAGGCTCAACCTCAGCTGAGGTTAATATAAGACAGTTCCCAAAGATAAAGAAAGAAATGGTTGAGGAAAAGTCAACCGAGCAAGCACTGAAGCCGTGAGACCAATTCTCCTTTCTCTAACAGTGATTCTTCTGGCGCTGATACATTGCTTCCAGCCAACACCTGCAGCAAAAGCCAGCAGGTGGAACAAACTACTCGAATTATTTCACCACCATGGAGCAAGACGGTGCACATCCACAGCTAGCACAACTCAACCAACCTTCAGTACTTATGATCACAGGCTCACACATTTCAGCTGCAGAAAGTATTTAGGTAGGTCAAATCTGAAGACCGCAGTCGATGTCAGGGCAGCAGCTGGTTGGCACTTCAAAGCCCTGCAAGCACTCCCATCGTTACGTAATGAAAACGGTTCTAATTTCAAGGCTGGCTCATTGTTTCGGGCTAAATGTCGATATTTGAAATACAAACAGTTTAATGGCTCACAACTCGGGACAACCTGACTAAGCAGGAATGAATACACCTTTCTGGTGATGTTATCCCCACGATCCTGGCCCAGAGCTGTTTCATCCTACAGGACAACCAACCAGTGCAATGAACTGAAAAAGTCGCCTTGGATCAACTAATTTCACTCTATTTTGGACAGAAAGCCTTTCCAATTTCCCCCTAAATGCAAAAAGAATCATGATTTTTAATATCTGAAGGTCAGTCTACCTTTCATCCTTTCCTTCAGTTTTAGTCACAGATTCAGCCCAGGGGCTTGTGCTTTAATTTGAACCAAGTGTGGAATACTTCAAGTTCTGAAAACAGACCCTAAACTCAGAATTTCTAATAAGCTTACTTCCTTTTCTTTGAGCTTTCCCTTGTCAATATTTTCATTCCAGAAGAGACCACTTCCAGTGTAGCGAAATGAAACAAACTCAGTAAGAAACCGGACTCTGGCAGGGTCCTAGGAGCTGCTACCCTTAATCTACTAGATAGTAGAAGATCACAGTGCCCAGGCACTCTGTTCCCCTTTCCTTGGGTTTACAGATCTGGGGTAGCTTCTTTAGAAAGCATACAGCAAGTACAATCATTACAGGGAAAAAAAAAAAAAAGTCCCTTATTTCTATTTCTCATGAAATAAAACTTTTAAATCACTGTTAAGACACTGTTAAAACCTGATGGGAGCAGCTTAATGCCTACTTAACGCACCGGTATTTAAAAATGCTCATCAAGCCGTGGTGGTGAGATGGTGGCTGTGGGTGACACGTGCTGCCCCATGGCCCAGCACAGGGAACAGGGCCAGGGACACAGGAGGAGAGAGACAAGAGCTCCTTCCCTCCTCCTGAGCCAACGATGGAGGGGATTACCCAAAGCAGCTCTCCCTGGCAAGCACCCAGAAGCCAGACCCCTATAATTCATCACTTAATTCTAACTACTTTGCAGAGCAGGCTGCAGAAGAGCTAATCAGCTTCACAAGCTACCTAAAATGCTGAAGCGGGAAAGAAGAACTCACTTTACGTGTACCCTTAGTAATATGTTTTTGTGATTTTAACTTTTTTAGTGACTTCATTCCATTCCTGTAAATCTGTGTTTTGAGTAAACATGCTTTTATCATTAAATCTTCTCAGCGATAAAGCTGACTCAGAGTAATATGACACACACCAAGACCTCCTTATTTCCAGGGTACCGACTCATCCTTCCAGGGCGAACCCTTCGCTCTCTTTGTTTCCCACTGAATAGCTCAAAGCCTTCCTGAAAGCCTCCCAGCAATCTGCCACAGGGGCGCCAGGCTTTGGCTATAGCTTTTCAAAAGCCATCTGCCTGTGCAGCCCAGCCTGTCTGAGCAGCATGAAGGCAGCGGGAGAAAATCCCAGAACTTGAGCATCAAAAGAAATTGTATTTACACTCAGCTTTCCAGAAAAAAAAAAAAAAAAAGATAAACAATGTTATAAAAAATATTCACCCGGGTCCGTATGGAAATGAGCATGCTGTACACCTAAACTCCAGGTACCACCTCACCCGTGTACAAGCGGTTTGGCGCCCATCCCACCAGTTTGGAGAGAAATAGGAGGGGAAGATCTCGGTCGAGACGTGCAGCCCGAGCACAGAGCCTCTTCATTAGGGTGGCTGATCAAGGCCCGATTACCACAGACACAAGGCAGGCCCGTTCAATGCTCCCCAAACTGCCACAGGAGGGGATAATCCCTGTGGGCAGCCTATTCTGCCCGCACGTGTGTGTATAGGGCTCCGAGCACAGCAGCTGGAGCTGGACCGTGGCCAGAGAGGTCCATGTGGTTGGGGTACCAGCGGTTGCAGTGGGGCTGCGCCCCATGGGCTTGCATGCCCGGGCGCCACCAGCTGGGGAGACTGGGATCCAGGGGCAGCTACAGGCTAGGCTGAGAATATTATGCACATAATGTCGATACAGATGTCTGTATTGGACTTTCATCTTAAACAGCTGGAGAGGAGAAACAGGATCATGTTTGTGTCAATGCTGTGTGCCCTCTGTCCGTGTTGATTCGTGTGTATATATAACCATGTATATACATGCACACACACATATATATACTGTGTGCCCATATGTGCCTCTCGGGGATAGATGCTGGGCCTGGGGACATGGAGCTGCAGCAGCCTCACCTCTATTTGGCTGTTACATTCTGCATCCCCTCGCCCTGTGCCCTCTCCTGGAATGCTATCACATCTTCAGAATGTATTTTAAAAAACATTGGGATAGCTTAAAACGTAAAGTGTTGTTCGAAAGCATCGAGCAGTTCTTCTGAAGGCTGCAACACCAGATAGCAGCCTTAATCACAAAATGCCTTTTGCAGCTCTGCGTGATATCCCTGGATCCAGCTGAGGAATCCTAATGACTACAGGAGGCTTTAAATGTCTTTACACAGCAATTTGCAACATGAAAAGGCGCTGGCTTACTTTATACTGCCAGAACGCTTACAGTCTTTTCTTTCGGCATCTCAGAAAGTGATCAAAGAATCACCCTTCTTTCAGTGCTGGATTCTTGCAAAAAACAATTTCTCCACCTGATCGTGTATATCTGAATGCTGTTAAAATGTAACATAGATAAAACAAGGAATTGGACTAATTCCATTTTTAAAAAAAATCTACATATAGATAACTAGGAAAAGTTCAAGAGTCCATCCTTATCAAGACGGTACTACAAATACACATTTGGGAAAACTGTTACCTGCTCTCTGAGAAACCATTTCAGCTGTGGAGTACAACGAGGACATATTGTAGGCAAGAAAACACAGGGACAATTTTTTTCACTGGCTCAAAGGGATTGGAAAAGTCTAGGAAAAATCAAAATGAGGAACCAGTCTCCAGTCCCTTGATCCTGAGAATGAACTGCATCTAGAAATCAGAGGTTCACTGTTAAGTACCAGGTACCCCTTTTCATTGCAGCAGTATATAAATAGAAAGCCTCAAAATAGAATAAAGAACAAATTCTCCTCTCTTAGGTTCAGCTTGAAAAAGTAGTAAGCTTTGGTTCTCAGTGTTTACCACGGATGAGATAAACCGTGCCACGGGAGCCGGAGTCAGCTGTGAACATGGAAAGTTTTGAGATCGTGCTAATTTCTTGTGGGAATGAGGGTTCTTTGGTGCAGGTCCAGCTCCTGAGAAAGGGTTTGACACGAAGTTCACTGAAGTCTCCCTCTGACTACAGAAAGCTTTACGTCAGGTCCAGAGGACCATTCAACGTGACTTTCATCTACAGAGCAGGAACTCCAGACCTGATGGGATACAGCTGATGAGAGCAATCTCCATCACAAGCAAGATCCTGAAGGTAGCAAAGGATATTCTGCTACTGGCAGAAAGGCTGAAGCGTACAGAAAAGCAAAGAGGAGACGCCAGATCAGCATTTTCACGTTCCTGCCGCTGAATTCTGCGCTGGTCATTGTATTCAACACCAGCCACAAGTTTCTTCAGGGTCCATGAATTAAAACTTAGGTGAGAGCTACAGACTGAATCGGGACATCAAAAATATCATGGATTACTACAGGTAGCCCTTTTACTAATGGTCAGTATAAAGCGCTGTAAACAGGAACAGACGTTTCCCATTTAAGGCTGTATATACTCGGGTAGTATGAAATGAAGACTAAGCCATCACTTAAAAATGTAAGCTAAGGAAATAGAGTCAGCATAAGAACTGAGATTACCTGAGTTCACGTGACTGAAGACATACACCTGCAATCCAGGCGTACAACCTGCCATCCTGTTATATCTGCAGACGTTGCTTCACGACACAGAAGTGGCAACAAGACCTCCTACTCTTCCTGAGACTATGCTTAAGAAGAAGGTGAGAAACTTTTCCCCAAACACGGAGCCCTTTACAGCTAGTCGTATCTTACCTGAAGGCAAGAGTTCTCTGATGTCCTCTGTTAAAGCCACTGAAGCTAATGTGAGAAATATGCTTCGTCCCTGCCTGATGGCATCAACCTGCCCCACGTGCCACCCAGCCCAGGGGAACAGTACGGCACAAACAGATGGTCCTCCTTAGCAAAGGGATGGCCTCAGATGGGCACAAGTCTCCCCTGGGGAGGTGGAACAGTACTTCCCAGGGGGGAATGAGCAAAGAAGAGGTTGCTGTTGAGCTTAGATTAGTTTGCACGCTATTTTTTTTTTTTTGTCAGTTTGAATGTAAAGAGATTTTTATTTTACTTTGAGTCAAGGAACAATTTAATTTGTGCTAAGAAACACATACATAGCATAAAGCGGTTACACCGTGTTTTCATAATACCTCCAGTAGCGAGGATAAAAAAGTGTATTTCTGACAAAAGTAATGATGTCCATTCACGCTGAGGTTGGTTCCCAGTACGAATTTTCAGTAGTCTAGCTCAGGAGGTTAAAATGCAAAAGTGAGCTTTTCACCATTTATGGTTTGTGTTTTCTTGTTTACATTGTAGTCTGCTTTCAGAGAGACAAGGCCAGTCAATTAGAGTTTCAGTCCTTCAACATCAGCGCTGTGTTATTGTGCGTGGGTTTCCAACACTAACAAAATTACTTGTATCCAAAATAAAACTGTTAAACGAAATTAGGAAAAATACTTCATGTTCAAAGCAGCAACACAGCTATTCACAGTGGGTTAAATGCCCTGGTTTGCATTTTGAAAAATGAATTTGCAAGGCAAGCTGCATAATCCTGTCTCTTTAAGAAAATTTGGATTTGCCGTACAAAACAGCACAAAGAAGCATTAAATATAAATCACATCTATTACAATTATCTGGTTATTTTTAATCCTAAAAATGCAAATTTAAATTGTTTGAGGGCAAAGTCCTGTTGCTGGCTGTTGAAAAAAACGGCGGTGTAGGGGTTTCATTGGGCTGTGTGAGCAGGGACACGGGATGGGGACCCACTGGGGACACACACGCACGTGCAGGTCACTCCACAGGATGCTTTCCTGTGCCCCGTCACAGAAAAATGTTGAGCACTACTGTTTTAGCCTGTTCTGGATACATTCATTAATGCTAATCAGAAGCTCAACAGCGAGGGAGAAAAAAACGCATCTGCTTCCTTGAAGAGCTATGAAGAAACCCCCAAATTCTGTGTTCTCCCCATGGAAGAGGAGCGGTAAGTTCACGAGAAGCCCCCAAATGTGCCTCATGTCTTTATACGACAGGAAATCTAGTTAGATACAAATGCTGACACTCTTGTGTGCTCTATCCAAGATGTTTCAGGTCATGAAACAGACATGTCTCAGCTGAATACTACACTCCTTTTCACAGGACAAACCACAGCAATACTTTCAAACCACAGCTAATCCCATCCAAATGGGAATGTAATCTGTTTGAATAAATAAGAAGTAAAAAAAAGAGCAAAGCCAAAGAATAATGAGTGTTTCTCAGGGCTGTGTGTCACGGCTAACTGAGTATCTGAAATTGGGGTTGCATCATTTATACCATACAGGCTGCGAAGGACAAACCGTGCCCTGTAAGGCAATGCGGACAAACGCCTTGGGAAAAAAAAGACTCCGTGGGCTAAACTGTGATTTTCTGCTTGCTGGAGAGCGCTCTTTGGAGTTACTGCGTATTAGCTCCTTCTGTAATTGCATTCACACAGGCGCACACACTTGCATTATGAATTGCTCCATCTTCTCCCCACGGCTCCGAGCGTTAGCCACAGCCAGAGTCAGAACGACCGACTGCACGGCAGAGCTTCTTGAGCAGCACGCGCTAACTTCTAGTGATGTCCAAATACTGCACTTCTGAATACTTCCTTTGCCACAGCCATTCAAAATGTTTCAGATGGCTGCAGTGGAGCCTACAATTATATCGCAGCTATTCCTACCGCAGAGCGATTTTAATATCCCAGGCAGAATTTATGGATATTGCAAAACTGAACTGCAATGGTATGAGTTTCACCTCTAGCACAAAACCTTCTCGCCGCATAACTGAAATATAACATTTTTGGTACGCGTAATGAGAAATAAAAGCACAGGAGGTATTAAATGCCTTCCCGAGGCTGAGGTATTTGGCCACACGTGGCTCTGCAATAGCAGCTGTGCTGACGGCAAAGGCTACGGCCCCTGGCCTGCCCCGGCTCCCTGTCATCTCCCCATCACTGGAGATTAACGCCTGCCCCGGACTGCTGGCACAGCTGCTCCCAGGGGTATTCTGGCACCTTTCGGACAGAAATAGCCGCGTTAAGAGAACGCAGTACTGGAAGCTAACCTGGCCGACTGAGACTTACCAAAATGCGGGTCCCAGAAGCAGCTGTGCCAGCCACCCGGAGCAGTGCCACACGGGTGGGAGCAGCCCATGAGCAGCGGGACAGATAACGTCATGACAAGTGAGATGCTAAACCCTATTTCTTTGTCTGACATCCCGAAGCATCTTGGTTTACGCCCGAAGACCGGGCACCCCACAGACCTACAGACATGCACCAACCCTTCTCTGGGCACCTGCCACTCGAAAGCCCCTAGGAGAGCACAGCACCGAACACTGCAGATGTGGTACATTTCTTCCATATATGTATAGTATTTAAAGAAACAACCTTTTAATATGTATGAAAGGTAGAATGACCATTCCCAATACGTCCTACAATAGATCTCCCTAGAGACATCCAAAATCCACCTCCACCTCCTGCTAGATGGCCCCACCTTCCACATCAGGGTCTCTTCAGGGGCTGGGTTTAGGATGAAGCTACCCTAACCCTGTGCCTCCGGTCCTCTAGTCCAGCTTTTTATTGTTTCTATTTCTCCTTCCCCGTGAATATTCGTGAGCTAGCTTTTATAACTTCTCATGTCATCCCAGAAGAAATTTAAGTGGAAACACATGTGATTTTTACCATTTTCCTTTCTGTCACAAGGATCAAAATAGCCACAGGGAAACTGCCCGCGGCGCTATCAGAATCACTTGTCTGCAGTTTGGCAAAGTTCACATGCTGGCAAGTCCTGAAGTTGTCTAACGGCAGAATCTGGAAAACAGTTTTTAGCCCAGCACATTTGGGAGAGAGCTCCTCCTGAAATCAACAGAACTACAGATGTTTTTATCTAAACTTAAATTCTACCAGAACTGGTAATGCACACGTCTTACTCCCTCAGCTATAAAATGTAGTCTCACTTTTTTCTGAAACGTTGACCTTGTGTAACTTCACTCAAAACTTCCCCAAAAAATAAGATCTAAAAAACATTAGAATAACTCATTAATTATATAACTATGTGAAAAGAATAGAGCCTCCCTTTTTGCTCAGCGGCGATAAAGATACTCAGAGATAACATAAGGACGTCAGTGCTGCTGCAATCTATATAGGATTCCAAATATGCCTGTAACCAAAACCTCTTTAAAGTACAGCCTGGGTTAAATAAACAAAGACCGATCAGGACTGCTGCAAGCAGCAGTGCTCAGCTGAGTTCAGTCGCTGCATATCCAAAGGTCTTGCTGGATGAATATTCAAACAATGCATTCAAACTCACGACCTTGGACTCTGCTAAAGAAAATTCCAGGAGACCTCCGAGGTCTGATCCTCCATGACCTCCCTGGGAAGGGAATGTAGAGATTAATGACCTGAAAGTGTAACGCAACAATCTGGAAGAAAATACAAACCATACTGAACGAGAGCTGTGAAAAAGGTAAATAAATGCAAACAGCCATAGAGCAACTTTGACAGATATCAAAACCAGAGTAGGGGCAGGGGAAGAGGGGAAGGGAAGAATATAAAAATGTAGTATCGAATGACAGCACGTAATACGCTAAAGAAAAACTTTGTCAAAAATGGATAGAAAAGTCCATGCACATACTGTGAAATTGTGCTGCTGTAGCCAAACTGGGGACCAAACTACATGAGAAAATAAGCCAATGGTTGCCAGTACTCCCTACTCAGAAGGGCTGTGCCGCTTAACACGTTATTCAAGTACGCTCATTATCTAGAAGAATGAAATACTAAAAGGAGTACTCTACTAAGGAAGTAGACAAAAGCGCAGATTGTGCAAAGATCTCACTTAAAACAAAGAAAAGCCTTCTTTTATTTTTCAGTACCAGTGCTTACCTTGGCCCTAGGCAGTCCAAAAGCACCAAGTGAAATTTTTCCTTCATTTCCAGTTGTTGTATGCAGAGACAACTGCGACCTCTTGCTAGGTGAGCACAAGAACGACGAGTTCATTGACTTGCATCCCCCTGAGCACAGAGGCTGTGGTCTCAGGGGATATCTAGACAAAAGTTGCATCTGTGCTGGCTGCTTAGCCAGCTCCACCCTGGGGCTCACCCACAGTGCTACGTCATGTACCCAAAAGAGAGCCCCCCGCTTCTGCCTGCAACCCCTGCTAGCCCACAGGGCCAGTTTCCAAAATGCACTAAGGGCAGATCAGTGAGCCACAGCCACAGAAACAGCGCTTCTTACTTCCCAGCACCCAGATGCGCTGCTCCTTCGCTTTATTTTTGGGACACAGTGGGGGTGATGCCCTCCCCAACCCAATGGCAGCCGTCTCAGAAGGACTTAGGCGACACAGACAACTCTGAACATATGGGACACCCACACTCACACAACCGATCCCGGGGACGCAGCACAGCACGATTTTCCATCCCACCCATCCCTGCCACTTCCTTGCTTGCTTCACGGCTGACTTGGATATGAGCACCAAAGCGGTTCACTGAATCCAAGATCAGATCTTAAGCCTAACGTGCTCCTGGCCGTCTGCTGAAAGAGAAACTCACGGCCGTGACACATTCTGGAATAAAAGAAAGCAAGGTAAGTAGAAGAAGGGAGGGCACAAGGATAAGGAAAATACACAAAAGCTGAATGATTTCCTTGCATCTTTTGCATTCCATCTTTATAGTGGAAGGATGTTAGCAAAATAACACCCATACTTACTCTTTCCCGAAATAGACTGTTGATAGCTGAAGATGAGAAAGAGCAGAAATAATGAGGGCCAGGTACAGTTTGCATCCAAGGATTCTGAACAATAGACGTATAAGTGGCTGATAAGATGGAAAACTATGGCTTTTATTATTTTATTTCTAAATAGATCTATTTAGACAAGCAGTTATAACTCAGCTACAGACAGTGTATGACATCCTTAGCACCCAGAAAATTTTCCCCCAAAAATAAACAACAAACTTTTAGAATATGAAAATCTTATTTACTATAATCTTATGTTTTCATATTGTATTAAAAGAATTTATATTAAATTCAAACAGTAGACATCTACTGATGAAGTTTACAAGGAAGTTAAACCACTGAACTGGAGAACAAACTGCTTAAGGACCTGTAGGACGCATCGAAGTGATAAACCAGCAAAGTGGTTTGCTCAATCACAAACTATTTCGCTGATAGCAAAGAGCATTTTCTTCAGTTCAGCCCAATTCAAGAACTAGTTCATTTAAAGGCTGAGGAACTGATTAGAAGAAAAGATTCTTTTCCCCCTCCAAATCTATAAAAACTTGGCAGAAGAGGCTGACGTAGCTGTAAAATCTGAAAGGAATGGAAATCAAGAACAGCCCAGACACCTACGTAGTCCTACCTACATATATTGTCCCAGATTTCTAGCAAGTTAACAATTCCCTTAGTCGTAGACGCAAAGCACGGCTTGCTTTTTGAAATGTTCAGTGTACCTGATGTATGCCAAACACGCACTAGAGCATTTTGCAGTCTAATTTCATGTAAAAGCAACTCCATTCACATGCTCCAAGGCTGCTCCGGGATGTGAACCCAAGCTCAGGGAGCGCAAACGATCAACAGAGCTGTTCCAATGCGCACTCCTGATCCAAATTAAAATTATAATTTTAATGCATATATAGCATTGTTTAACTGATTATCTGGTAATTCCCTTAGTTGCAACAGCAAAACACAGTTTTAGACACTTTGCAGGGCTTTTCACATATGTAACTCAGTATTATTTAAACAATTTTATAACACTGATTTTCTGCCTGAATTCCAAGAAGACATCACCACGAGTAAAATATGACCACATGCTGCATACGTCATTCACCATTTATAACAAGAGTATGTATGCAGTTCGTCAGTCTGAATAGCAGAAGTACCAAATTAAGGAAAAGATTATATTGCCATTGACACTCAACACACGAAACGGTTATCAATCAATACAAATCAATCTTGCAACAAAAAGAACTATGAAACACAATCCAAAACGTTTTACATCAAATCCCTCGCTTACTAATTAAGTACATGCTTAAAATCAGTGATTAAAATCATTTCAGCTAACCAGACTGGACTGCAAACCCAAACATGATTTAAAGGACTACTAATGAAAACGTAATTGAAGTCCCAGACAAGAAGCAGACAAGGGGTTATAACTCAGCTATAGACAGCATATGACATCCTTAGCACCTGGAAAATTTCCCCAAAAGATTAAATAACGAACTTGGAGAAAGCCAAAAGCATCCAAGGACAAAACACAACTGAAAACATTAGTTCTTTCTAGTTTATTGTAATTTACTCTTAATGAAATTACGGGTGCTAGTCACACCTTTGTCTGTATTTTCCAGGTAAATTTTACAGGTTTAGTGACATTGATGACATTCTTCTCTCTTCCTTGGTTAAAGGGAATTTTGCTTGCCTGAATACCCAACAGTATAGGTCTGAAGCTACATTTATTTTAGCAATGGTGATGAGGCAAGTTTGGATGTTTACCCACCCATGGTGGACAAGAAAGCTTTGCAAAAGCTTTTTGCTGAGAGCTCCCAAATCACTTCAAATTACCTACATTTTCTCTAGGACTCAGTTCCTTACTCCCGAAGGCTGTTTGCAACCCAGAGTTATATTTTGAAGAGTCATGGGTGAATGCATTTTCACAAAGAAAGTGAGCCCCAGTTCAACTGAACTCTGAAAGCCAACCGGGGACCTCAAGGAAACATGAGGATGGGGAACAGGAGAGGACACCTCACCTACCGCTATCATTAGCCAAGGAAGCATGGAGCATTTTGAATCATCTTAATGGAGCAGACCTTAATAATCCAAAATAAAGTGGAAAAAAGACATAGAAGATATTGAACGGCGACGGGAAAAATTTCAGATTAAAGCTAAAAGAGCCCTGGCCTTCTGAAGGCCCATGTTTATACAGATTGTTCTGAAGTGGGTGGAATTTTAATCATTTCATTTGCAGCTCACCATTAACAAAGCCAAACAAAACAAGAAAAAAAAGCAACTGCAACAACTCCACATTTCCACACGTGTATAGAAATGTAACAGAGTAACTGCTGTTTTTTGAGCATTCCCAGAATTCTGACCTGGATGGACTGGCTTTAGGAAAAAAAAAAAAAAGCATCCTTCTCTTTCAGCCTTAGCATTTGGCAGTTGATAAGTGCAATCCCGTATGAGAGGCCACCTAACAAGAACACAAATCTTGCAAATGTAAGCATTCAAAACTGGAAACTTGTGATATAAAGTTGCTTGTATAACTTTGACTCTAAACTCAAGCGGGAAGTGGTCATTAATTATACAGTCACACAGAACTTCTCTAGCATCATGCTCGATGCATTTTTTTTTTTTTTTTTCTGTAACTCTAAACATATTAATGTTGTTGCTGGAACAAGCAGCGGATACATAATCCCATGCAAAAATGAAAAGCACCTGTGAAAGTCACATCATAAAACCAGTTGCACGGTGTTTTCTTCCCAATAAGCAGAAGAGCCCTAAGGATTTAAGAGCTAGCCTATCTAAATCTTCAGCTAAATCAGCTCCGTGGAGTACTTCTTTGCTCCTTTGCGCCCGTGGGTCCAGCTGGTTCTTGTCCCTTCCCAGGGGCAGGACCTGGGTTTGCACCAGACCTGCTCCTCCCGCTCCCTTGCCTCTTCGCTTCTACGCGAAGGGAAGAGAGTTATGCACAAGGGAAGGAAGATTCAACTCATTCACGTGGCTTCTTTATCTTAGCAGATGGAGATCAGCTGCCCAAGTACATCCTTGTCCAAAAGTGGCACTTGGGTCAAGACACACCAGGCGCACGTCTCAGCTGGCTGGTCAGTACTTGGCGAGCCAAAGCTCCTCTTCCTATGGTAGAATGGCACTGGACAGGAAGATCTGAAGTTAATTTACTAAACACAAGCTTAAAGAGGACTTTGGAGGAAAATATTATGCTCTAGAGATTCCTCAGATGTGAGGCCAAAAACGAATCTTTATTTTTGTCCAGTTTTCACACATACCATTCGGCCCACCAAAGCCAAATGTGGGAAACATTTTGTCCTTTATTTTGAACGTACACAAATTATTCATGCACGAAACTATACGGGCACATGCAAGAAATGTATTTGCAATGTTATATTGGGATAGTTCTTTTAAACCTTATCTTTTCAGCTGCATATTTGTTTCTGATGGCAGCATATGCAGATGAGATTGTATTTATATGGAAACATCAAAATGAGTGATGTCCTTCAATTGAATGGACGCTTAAAAACATACATCCACAGAAATATAGCATCAATATAAACGCCCAGCACTTAGAGACAAAATCTTCTCATGAATTTGTGTTGTCCTACAGATTTTCAGTTCACTGATTCATTCTGGATATGCATAAAACATACACCTTTTTCTGTTAACTTTGTCTGTTTTTTATCCTTCTTCCAGGAGCAGAGGAGGACAGAATATAATATCCTCGTGTATGAGAAGACAATTTATATCCTGTTGAATGCTACTTCTAACATGAATGACACGTCAACTGTCTGCTTCCAAGGTGCGGTAAGGCATCTAAGCAAAAAAATGCCACACACAATCCAAAAAGGACTAAAAATATTTTGTCACGAGTACTATCTTATAAATGTATGCATGTGTTAATTCACCAGTTGCAAACAGCATAAGAGATGTGCCAATAATCATACATAGCCAGCATTTCTTTCCCATTCGGTATATTGGTTTAAGTCATAGGAGCAACACACTCTCTAAATGAATGTTGCTTACTCCTCTCGAGGAGTCTTTCTATGAAGATCTGTCTAAGCCACTGAGTCATCTACAGAACAAAGAAGAACGGTGAAGTGAAAGGAGCCCCAAAATTAAATAAGCCTGTGGATGGAGGAAGTCTGGAAGGAGGCAGATCGTGTCTTACACAAAAGATTATCAAGAGACTCGTGCAGGGACATACTGGAGTCAGAGCCAGCATTGCCTATGGAAGTAAAACATAGTGGTGATTGATGGGACAGCTTAAACAAATATTCACACCAAACCAAAATTTCCAAAATGTTTTTTAAAGAAATATGGTAAATACGAAACATGTCAAGTAAAAACAAATCAGGTCCTTATCTCACCGGCACAGTTGACATTGTATTACAGCTTCCCAGCAGGTGTTCGTGTCAGATTAGGCATGGTAGGATCTAATAAATACAGCCCTCCCTACTACGGGAAGGCAAATTAACTGAAAAAACAAACCACAATCACAGACAGAAATAAATACTGTCAAGCGGAGACCGCAACGGAGTCCTGACTGACAGCATCGCACTATAAGCTTTTTTGATTGAATATTAGTTTTCATTCTATTAAAATAAACACATGTATTAAAAATGGACCGTGTGTTGTGACACCCTGACAAAAAAATTATATTGCTTCGGTCCCAAAATAGGCATCAGGATACCCTCTGTTATTTCAGTATAACAGACCATATTTCCTTCGTGAGCATTACATGACCAACCTTAATTTTAAAGCTGACTTATTTGCGACCTTTTCCTGTTAGGAAGAGCACGGTGTTTACACATCTGTTGAAACACCATACCATTTGCAAAGTAATATTTAATTGAGTCCATAAGATGTTAAGATGTGTTTTAAGTAAGACCACCACTGATAAAGAAACCATGCCAATTAAAATCAGCATGCTGCTTGATAAAGCTTCATGTTCGTTGGCCATACCAATCTCTCTAGTTTTTTCTTTTAAATAAGTAGCAGAATTGGCTACAAAAGTCTCTGATTTTCCAGCTAGAAATATTTCTCTTACGGACTAGTGCCTTGCATTTTTGCAAAACAATCAAAGCATGGCACTTTGAAGTCTAGCGCATTCTAGCAAGACAAAGGCACCGTAATATTAATTAATTCTGCATGTGAGAGGTTCTCTCCTACTACATCTATGAGCAAGCTTGGAGTCCGGGATCAGAAATCAACCAAAAGCTGATATGCACACCTTTAAGGAGAGCCGACTATATTCCTTTAAAATTGAGAATCTGATTTCTTCAAGTAGTTTAAAGACACTCATCACTAAAGATGAAATACATGTTTTAGTTAATTCTAAGATTCATCTTGATACATGCCATTTAAGATAAAGGAAAGATTTAAAAACTTACATGTTTTCTGAAGAGCATAATTTTTCTTGTCCTCTTTTTGGGATTCCGTGTATTTAAGAGAAGGAGAATGAAAAGTGCTTTTACATGTCTTTGTGCTTAGAGCTTATTCCCATTTCCCTGATTTCAAACCTACCATTTTTCTGGATGTCCCGAACTCCATCACTTCTGCTCTTTCAGTGAAACAAGATATTTCAGGAGCCAAGCTCAGCTATGCCGTCTTGATTTTAACACCACATGAAGCACACCTTTACATCTCATCTGGTGAAAAAAGGTGGAGAAGCAGCGTACCAGGTACCTTACTCACACCTGCCTCCGAGGAAGGGACTTTGGAGACGGGTCCCATAGGTGAGACAGCATACGCAGTGCATGTGGGCACTTCAGAAAGCCCGCGGGACACACAGGGCATCCCACAGGGCAAGGGGGACATACCCTAGGACAGCCAGGCACGCTCAGCTGTCTCGCCAGTGCCACCAATACTGCAGAGCAACCCCGTGGTGGCTAAGCCTGGGACGGCAGAACTGTCCCATGAGCTGCAACTGCCACACAGGGAAGATTTCTGTGTACGTGCCTCCGACACAACAAATTTAGAACTGTCAGGGCAGGCTTCACTGCATCTGCAACTTGGTCCTTTGCGCTGTCCTTTTATGAGATGTTTGTTCAGGTAAAGGTAAATCATTAGATCCCTCTTGGTAATGGCTAACTACCAGGGCAAGGACTTCTGTGAAAGCCATCAGAACCCTAACAAGGCTGAAATATTGAACCCTGGCTTAGAAGTTGCCTGTTCCACTCTCAGCTTCTCATACAAAGATCTAATCAAGGCACAGAAATACCTGTCTTCCGGGACAAGAGATACAAATTAATCCATCTTCTGAAGTAACAAGGCCACCGATAAAGTCACATTCCTGAACTTACATTTCCAAGTAAGCTATGTGGCCTCTTAAATGGAGAACAGGTATTCAGCTTCTGGTGTTTCTGATGCACTTTTTTCTCTCATTTTTTTCCCAGTACTAAAATGTGGCTGCTGCAAAACCAGTTTTTAACTCAAGTGAGTTTGTCTCCCGTCAAAGCAAGTTCTCACAGAAGTAATCCCTGATTTGGGGAGGATGATACAGTTCTGGAGGGCATCAGGAACTGTACCATGCTACCTTGGCTATAATATCTAGTGATATAATACCTTGTGAGATCTTATTAACCACTATACAAGGTGGAAGCTTGACGGTCTATCTCCAAAAAGGTATTGAACAGAGAACATGAAGACACCCATCCAAATAAAAGACAGTGTCATGCTTTGGGGTGCACCTCTGCTTGTCAGGGGCGGTTGAGGTGCTGAAGAAGACAAAAGCCCTGGTCTGTGCCCCATAGGCTGCTGCACTCCAGTACTGGGGACGGGCAGGAACAGGGCTCCAGGCAATGAAGAACCTCCAGAGTACTGCATGTGGTTGAAGGTTGGTTTGTACTTCTCAGAGAAATAATAAAGAAGGTATTTTGAGAAGAGGCTTACAATTACTGCTGCTGACAGAGTAACAGTTCAGAAGTCGTTAAGAGGTCATAATAAACAGGTAAGAAACTCAGGTGTGCATGGTTAGCAACACTGGAGGAGGCTCAACACAGCTGTTATGTATAAACAACTGGCAGCCACTTTCTCCTACTTCATCTGCACCTTTATTAAAGCACAGGCTTGAAAACTCAGTGTTTTCAGATGGTATTACAGAGCTACATTTCAAGGCAAACATATGTAAGCAGCTGTTAGGTAAGTGTTAATAATTCACAGCAAGATGCCAGCTTCCCATTAAGACATTTCATGTGCAAAGAAAACATTGCAAAAGGTCATTGGAATAAACTAAGTAACTTTCAAACAAAAGGAATTACTTGCCTATCAGTATTGTTCATCATGACTTTCCTTTTGCTGCTTTTTTTTTTTTTTTAAAAAAAAAGGTATTTCTTATTGGAGTTTAAATTTATGTGCTTAAAACCATACACATAACCTCCTGCCTTTCTGATAACAATGCCTCTGCTGTTGCCAGCTGAAAGGGCAGCATCCCCCTCTTGTCCACCCACCGGGATTCGGGAGCTCATCACAGGGGCTGGTACCTTCACGGTGACTACAGGGGTCCAGTAACTGGTTCATAAGGTGGACCATCCCCACGTGCTCAGCAGGCTGATGGAGTAGCAACAACACTGCTCATGGGATCAAGAAAGAAGATCGTAAGACACCTCTTGGGAAGAAGAGTAATGGTGCCCCAGGCAAGGGGCTGTCAGAGAGCCAGACAGGTTCCAGTTGGGACAGGAGACAAACTGGGTGGTGAGGTATCACCACAGGGGCAATAGCTGTACTTGGTTTTATGCTTCACCTCTGGGTAATCACACTCATAAAGGGTGTCAAACTCATTTTACAGTACAAGCACGATCCAAAACCCCAGTAAGGTATAGCATGTGCCAACAAAACAAACTTAGATATTGTACAGATAAAAGTAGACTGATACTTAAATTCATTTACTTGTCATTTACTATTACTATAGTTTCCCAGTACCTGACACCCTCCCCACAGGACATTTTTTTAGATTTTATTAGGTTTCTTAGCTTTTTCACTGCAGGGCTATGGCTACACTACTTTGGGACCTGAGCAGACCCCGCTGCCCTGCACCGCACCACGTCACTTCCCAGCTTAGACCTGAGATCTTTACACCACGCTCCACTGTGCATCTAGATGTACTCTCCAAGACACAGGGAAAATCTGATGCCTCTGGTGGAAAAGGGGGCAGGAAGACTACAACGGTCAGCATATGCAGCATTCCTCCCGTCACCTGCCTCTGGCCAAGAGCTAAAAGAAGTTATATTTACACACAAACGATCAATATACAGTCTTTCCAACACAAAACCCAGACAGAAATCCTATGCGGACTCCTATCTTTTCAATGGCTGTGGTATTCTCTTTCCTTGCCTTTCCAACGCAACGCTGCTCTACTTATATTCCTCCAGAATGCTCCGCAAAGACTACTTGGCTTTGATGATGTCACCTTTTGCAATGTAGCCTTCCACTGCACCTCAGCCTGTTATTACATCAAACATTAAACATATCCCCCGCCAACTCCATCCTCTCCATCATCCTCAGCTACTGCCTACGTTCATTCCACCACATCAGGTCTCTGCCTCACAGTTTTGCACACTGGGAACTTCACTCCTTCTCCCCTCATGCTTGAAAAAATTACCCCTAAATATCTGTATTACTAACCTATGATTCCCATGGCTTAAGACGCTCTAAAACTTAGCAAGGGCAAACCCCTTGTTTGCTGTGGCCACTAAACATCACAAAACAGTCTCTGTACACTTCCTGATGCAACTGTGTCTATTTGTTGTCTCTGTAAAATTTCTGGGAGAAAAAAAAAAAAAAACAACTCTCTTGTGTTTACACAACATCTTATACAGTGACGTCCTAACCCACAAAGAGGGTACCGAGACACCATGGTAATGTAAAAATCACCTCTGAAACGCAAGACCACAGCGGTGCAGGGATGCCCACATGAATCCTCTGGATTCTGTGTGGATTTTTGCGCTGTTGGATGCCCATTTCTGTCCCTCAACCCCCTACAGTCAGGGAAAAAACAAGATACTCTTATCACTCAGCTTTACTGTCTCGTCCCTAATTTGGGCATAATCCCAGTTTAAACCAGTTATCTAACAGCTAAATATAATTTCTGTAGGCTGTGTAGTTTCCAGAAATAACTAATGCTGCATCCTCGTCCCCCCATCAGGGAAACACCCAGCAGCACTTGCCAAATCCCACCCCACCCCACTGCCCTACTCAGTAGGGCCGTGTGGCACAGAGACCCAGCCCTCTCGCGGACACTTCCCATGCTCCTGCGTGGATCAGCCATCAAATCCACAGGCACATCTGCAGCTCTGATTTTTTGAGCCTCGTCCCTTCCCCGTGCTTCAATGAGCCACCCCCAGCCAGCTCCTAAGGACCAAGCGATCGCCTGCCCACTGCTTCTGTCACACGCTTCGGGAGGAAGTCAAAAGAGACTCTGAGAAGCATCTAAGATATGCATACTGTAAATAAAACATATTCTTACAGAGCGGATGTAGCCCCAGTCCATAGAATGAGGGGAAGAAGGCGGTAAGGGTAAAAGCTTTCTTATTTCTTAGTCTTTGCAGTAAAATCTGCAGCTGATCCTTTTCCAAGATGGGTAAATTAATTTCTCCCTCAATGGTCTTGAGCACTGCCTCGATTCTTTTGGTTCAAGTATTTCATAAAAAGCTGGGAAGAACAAAAGCAAAACCAGAAACAGAGTATTTCCAGAGTTATCCTAATACAAAGCATAGGAAAAAAAAATAAAATTCTTCATTTCTTCCAAATTCAGTATGTTAGATCCTCTTCTACACATTGATGTTGCGCCAGTTGAGCATAAATCACCAGTTCCTCGCTCTGAAGCAAAGGCAGAAGGCCTCCAGTTCTCTCCGGAGGCAAGCGACCCCCAACTATTTCATCTCACAACCGCTCACATGTGTCCTTGCTCTGGAAGCTCCTCAGTAAAAGGCATCTGGGGGAGTTTGGTAGGGACACCTAGTGCCATCCGAATCGAGCACGGTGGTCCCTGGTGTGTGGCATACGCAAGCGTGAAGTTGCTATGCCGGCATGCAAAGCAATATCCCACGGACTCACCACGCTGAGCATTCAAACACATGTCTGAGGAGCCTCAGCTCTACCCGCTACGAACTTCACCCACCCGGTTTTGCAGTGTCTTATCTCCAGAAAACCACATCTCATAGACGGGAGATGCTTCCTGACAGAACAAAGACAATAAAACCTTGACTTCCACTGAGAGATGTACACCGCTAAGAAAGAGGGCGTTTTACGTGATTTTTCTTTTCCTGGGCATTGTACATTGAAACTTTGTATAAGTAACACAGATTTTTATGAAATTGGAGTCCAGATGTATTTAGATTTTTGTGAAATGGTTAAACTAACATTTTTCCATGTGGTAATGCTTCATGGAAGAGAAAGACGCAAAAACAAAGACCATTTTCCATGCAAAAAGTAACATATCATACATTATTTGCAAGTTTAGAAAGAAAGAACCAATGTATGTATTATACATGTATTCTTTTTATGGGCAAAACATCTGGTCACAAAAATTCAATAATTCCCCTGCAGTTCATCACACCAACCATCCCAAAGAACCGCTGGCTTCCTTTTTCCTTACTGTGCTCCTAAACTCTTCCCCTTCCTCCCATCAACCACTTGCAGTGCAGCTCTCCTGGGCAACTACCCCTCACAGAAGATGTGGTAACGTAGAGATGCAATTCACCATTTCCCCTCCTGTTCCAGGCTTCACTAAGGCTTGCAAAGCAAATTAGAGCACTTCACAACTGCACGAAATAATCGTTGCTAATAAGACAAGCACCAGCAACTCAACCGCTTCTCCCAAAATGTATACAGTACTTTGAGCGCATCAACACAACGGCTCTCCCGGTTCTATCTCCATCTAGGCTCAGTGGTCACCAGGTCCCTGTTCTGCCACCCCAGTCCTTCCTCCTCAAATTCCAGCAGGGCTTCTCAGTCTCTCTGCTTGCAAGGGCTGGGTTATAAAATAACCAAAATAACCAAAACCACAATCTTTGGACCTGACAGGAGGTCCCATTACACTCCCCGCATGCTGCTTGTTCTGTGCCCTCGACAGCGCAGCAGCTGCTTCTGCTTCACCGCCATCCCCAGCCCTCAAGCCTGGGAGGAGACCCCTTCCCTTGCTCCCTCTGGCCCTTCATCGCTGGCTCCACGGAACATGCCAAGCAAACTCCCCTTTGCTTTTCTGCCTTCAGCCTCCCCTAGCCTTGGATTTTCTTTCAAGAGGGGTCAGCAAGCAAGCAAACCCTTCTGCAGCTCCCCCTGATATCTTCTACAGGAATCTTCCACACTCTCCCTGGGAACATCCCGACTAATTGTTCCCTTCCAGCTTTGCTTTGATTTGCCCCAGATGTTGGCAACCATATTTCTCCCTTCCCCTTGGTGTCCACTCCATCTGTCTGAGTTAGATCCAGCGCAAGAAGAGCTCCTGCTTTCCTACAAATGCTTTGGTCCTATTTTAATTAAAGGGGACAGTCACCCTCTAGCACAGCAATACGGTTATTAAATGCCTTTATCTCAACCAAAGGAGTGTATTTCAAAAAACTGTAAGGAAGCCAGAAATAAGTAATTCACTGCAGGAATCTCATTCTTTTCAACTGTAATTCAAGCGACATCTTAAGCCTGCTGTCTTCAGCTCCAAAAAAGGTATATGGCTAAATCTCACGCCAAATGCTAGGTCCAAGTACCTGGACTTGGTCCAGAAGCAGGGTCTCCATGAGCTCAAAGCACTTAGGAAAAGTGTCCTGCCACCTGAGACCATAAGAGACTGCGTAGCCACCACAACCATAGCACAGCCATACTACATTGCTCTTCCCATGTCTCTCATTTCCAGGGTGCAGCAGCTCTTCAACTCGCCAAGCAACGAGTGCCCACTCTGTTCCCTACACCAGTCATCCGGATTCAGAAGACACGATGTAAAAGCCGGCATTTGTGGAGCATGGGCAATATGGATCATGCAGTACCAGCCCCTTTACCTCTACCCACTCCTCCTGCAGTGGCACCGCACCAGCTCTGCTGGGGCTGCAGCCTTTGACACCCTTGGGGATACAGGAAGGATTTCCTCCATAGAAAGCAAGACAATAACCAGCTTCCAGCCACTTTGTCAGAGAGATTCCCAAACAACCAAGCCCTTGAACCCAGTATCTAAACATCAGGGAGCTTTGTTTTCACAAGACTCCCAGAGAGGAAGCTCTGTTTGAAAAACATAGCTCTCCAGCGTAGCTCCCTGAATGTCCCCTCCAAGCCAGCTATCACAGGGACAGAAGGAGCTGCCAAAGAACAGCAGATCTTCTCTTTTTAATTCTGGCACTTATGACAAATCCCGCGCTCTACGGCAATCACACTTTCCATTTACCTTCAGAGTGTATAAGCTGGATGCTACTGGATTAAAGAAATAAAGTGCAAATATTTGGAATTTAATAATGCACCGACACAGCCTCAAGACATGTTTCCAAAAAACAAGTAGATACGCTGTCACAAGCTGAAAATAACAAATGATAGTAGAAGGCAAATATAATATAGCAAGTTGTGCTAAAGCACACAGTAATCACCATAAAGCAAGCACAAACAAAACATGAACAATATTTACAGAGACAACTTGAAAGTGCTACTGAAACAAGAAACAGCTCCAGAAGACATATGGACAAGACATAAGACCCCTTTACTGCTAAAAAATGGTAATCAGTTGTGTGGAGGACCTCATCATTACCACTTCCTCTGGGAAGGAAGAAGAAAGGAAGGAGGCTCTAATTACTATAACAAAAAGTAAGGATATAAAAGATCTAGAATAAGATTTCAAAAACTATCTAAACAATCTAGAAGCTCGAGATTCATCTTCAAAAGTGAGTCAGGGGCTTGAGAAAATCTCATCGCTAGAGATGATGGTGAGAACTATTCAGGGAGTTGCAACGCACCGTGGCAGCCAGTAAGGACCACGCGCCACTGGTCCAACACCGACCTTTCATCTTACCAAACCACATCAGAGGTGGGAGCTTCTCTTGAGGGCCAGGTGACACAGGAGGATACCAGGATGTCACACCACAAGTGAAACAGGGCAGGGATGTCCAAGCAGGAGTCCAAGCTCTCCTCTTCCCAGCAGTGGTGGCACTTGAGCGGCAATCCTGTTTTCCAGCCCTAGTGATGTTTTACTAGCTACCCATTTCTTATGCTGTTTTGGTCTTCTCCCCTTACTTATGTCCTTTTATTTCAACCACACAGCTGTAATCCACAGTCACCTTCTTTCTCTTTTTATTTTCTTGTCCGTTCAAGGAAAAAAGACTTGTCAAGACTGCAAAAGGTTATGACCCCAAGCCATCAAGGCTTTGTTTTACCGTGTGCAAGATCCTTATGGCAGACTAATTTCATACTCGATGCCAGAGGCAGCACCTGCTTGACTAAACTAAATGCAGACTTGCCAAAATCGCTTCTCAAGAGCAAGGAGAAGAGACACAGGAGATCAGATGTTGACCAACATACTCCAGAAGCTCAAAAAAAGCCCACCGCTGCACTGCAAACAGCAGCAAATAATGTCCTGTGCTCCTTTTAAATAGCAGCGTGGAAGCATTTAGTTCAGCAAGCCAATTTGGTACCAGCTTCTTCCGGGCCGTGTGGCCCCAACTGCCTATTCCAGTTTAGTTTAGCTTTGACTGATCCCGGTTACATAACTGTACCCTTAAGCTCATAAGTTGTAAGGTCAGTATCAGGTTGAACTGTTGCTGTGTAAGACAACATAGGCAAAGCCTGAACTGTCCTACTGCCACCCCTATTCTTCTGTGTATCTGATGCAATTCCCAGCTCGAAGCTCGGCAGGAGATTTCCTTTCCTTCTCATGTACCTCTTTGATTTTTTTCCTTCCTCTGCCGTTTCTCTCCCAGATGATTTTTACTTTTCTAATGCGCTCAGGAAGATGACAAAAAAAATGAAAGCGAGAAAAATTAAATTGACAGGAGTGCTTCTGTACCGTCATTTTACTACAGGCACCGCACGGAAGTGTTTTAGGCAGCACATCATACGGCCTCTCATGAGCGCACCGAGCTACCATGAAACGGGGCGGGAAAAGATAACGGTGTTTTGCCAAATGTTCAATATTTTCAAACCTAAAGTGAAATAACCCAGAAAAGCAGACGGAGCTCAACTTCAGAGCAGGTCTGTCCCAATAGCACACTGTCCTGAAGGCAGATACCCTGTGAGCCCTGCGCTCCCTAATGCTGGAATACGCAGGCAGGCTTGGTTAAATCAGCTGGCAGGAACCCCACCTGGCAAGTAGTTACTGAAACTTCCCTGCCAAATCCCTGATGAAGTTCTGCACTGTCAAGCTGTCTCTGCAAACTACTTCTATTTGACAAGGGTTTGGTCGGGCCTTTTTTGATATTTTACTGACATCTTTTAAAAAATCACCCCGGCTTTCTTTGCATCTGTGAGACACCAGCAGCGTAGGTGCAGCGTAACGCCAGGGTATGCCTCACAGAGTATTGGCACAGCAACAACTTTGGAGAATGATGCAAGGAAAGGAATCACTCTTCTTGTAAGCCTGCTTCAGCCAGCCTTGACACTGGAGAGCATCATACTTTCTGCAGTAACCCATCAAATTCTGTTCATCCCAAGGTACATTGAAGCAAAGAGAAGCGATATGAGTTTTAATTCAACTGTGGAAAGAAGTGACACTCAAGAGTCACAGAATCACAGAAAAAAATTAGGTCAGAAAGGACCTCTGGAAGTCATCTGGTCCAATCCCCTGCTCGTAGCAGGGCCAGCTTCAAGATTTGATTGGGTTCCTCAGGGCCTTGCCCTGCCAGAGGTTGAAAATTTCCAAGGACAGAAATTCCAGAACCCCTCTGGACAACCCATTTCAATACTTAATCACTCCTGCTGTGAATGTTTTTTTCCTTAGATCTACTCAAAACTCCTCTTGCTGCAACTTGTGACTGTCATTGTGCAACTGACAACAACACCCAGCTCCATCTTCTCCTTAAGTCTCCATGTAGGCAGCAGAAGTGGAATTACATCCCACCTTATTCTTTTCCAGGCTGAAACAAATCTCAGCCTTTCCTTGTGCATTAAGCACTCTCATCCCCTCGCATCAGTGGAGGGTCTTGATGGCCCTCCACTCCACTTGCTCCAGTATGTCAACATCTCCCCTGTCCCAGATGTGGACTCCCAAGGGCAAAGTCACTTGCCTTGGCCTGCCGGTTACCTTTTTGCTTATACAACCCAGTATGCATGTGTTCTGTTCTCCACGTTACACACCTTCCACCGCTCACTAACTGTGAGGTGGTGTAACTTAGCCGCATTTGGGCAAAAAGAAAGCAGTCGGGAGGCTCTGTTACATAGTTCACTCCAAGGAAGAAAAGTATGCTCATCTGTCACATTCATTCCGCCTCTGTTGAGGAGAGGTTTATGAAACAGAAAGCCTCTATCGAGCATTGACGGAGTGTGGAAATGGTATGTGCTCAGACCTCAAGCAGAGAGAGGAAAGGATCAAGAAACATTTGGGACACTGTGTCAGACATTTTTCAACTACGCAAATTTACCAGTGTAAATCTTGCTAATCATTCCACTAAAAAGTTGCTTTAAAACCCTCCATACAGGTTGACTGCCAATTACATCCCATTCCATTAGTGAATATAGAATTAAGGCACGTTACCCCTGGAACAAAAAAAAAACAAACGTAAAACTTCTGTGTTTGTTTAAGTAATTTGGCCTCCTAATTCTCCCAACCCGCTATGGTTTGTTACCCGCTCTCTGGCGCATCCCACTTTGGGTATCATTAGAGAATACGCTGTCCCCTTCTAAAGACCTGTGAGACTTGTCCCCATGGCGTGCTGCTACAAGAACTGTCACTAGATGCAGACACGAACATATGCTTGAGGAACAGTAGTGAAGCAACAAGCAAAAGGCACATCATATTTTGTCAGCAGGAATGTTATGAAATAGCCACAAGAAAACTCAGCCATATTGTTCTAATTTAGGATAGAGTAGATAGGGTCTTATTTTGGAGCATGAAAATGTAATCTATCCCAGTCTCTCTTTCCCCACCGCCCCTTTCAAATAACAGTCTGCACTGTCATCCACATTAAATTAACAGCTAAACATAGCCGACTTCCAACCAGGATGTTACAAGGATTTAGCCTCCCTATATACACATACACTTGCAAAAAAAATATTCTGGTAATGAGATCGGGATCAAAATATTGCCCAGAATCCTTTTAAAATTGAGGGCAAGGAAAAGAGAAGAGGGATTTCTTTGTGATTTAAGAAGGATAAATATGAGATACGTACGATCAAAACAACAAAATTTGAGAAGCTACAGCAGATGTGTAAATCCACGTTCTTTAGCTTCAAATTCTCCCATTTCACGTAAGTGTCAGCTTGTCCCAGAGCTTGACGGCACTGTATAAAGAAGCAATTGCATATCTTCTAAAAACAGAAGATGGTGAGATCTCTTGGACAGTTTGCCCAAAGACTCTATTGTGCCCGAACTCTTATGGGAATACAATTCAGAAAGGTTTATTCAATAAATTAAAAGAAATACCTCCTACGGGAAGCAAAAGACATAACAGAATGGAAAACATTTCCTGTAGAACGAATATTTTTAGACATTTAGAGAGAGAGAGGCAAATGAAAACTGAACAGAGCACTGCCAACCGGTTTCTCACCACATTACTCTCAGTAGGGTGCAACTCAACTGAAATTGCCCTTTAGAGAAAAAAGAAAAAGACAGTGCTCAAAAACCATCTTGCCGTATTACAACAGTGGCGGGAAACAAAGGGATAAAGCAAATAAAACCTGAAAATAGCAATGGAAAATTTGTATTAGTCTTCCTCTTATAAAATCAGTTCTAGATGTTCAGTGGAGGTACAGTGCCATCACTGAGAATCAAACCCAGTAAGCCAGTCCTTTGGAGAAGCACAACTCTAAGGCAGTGCAAAAGTAATCTTAAGCACGCCATAAAAAAACTTTAGTTAGTAAAGTCTGTATCATACTGTGTACTTTGCTGAAAACCATTTGGTCCATTTATGAGAGGAGCCATTTATGAGAACAAAAGGACACATTAACACTTGACTTGGCCAATCCAAGTAATTGGCTACAGCTACAGTAAACCAGCTTTTTTTTAGTAGGAACTACAGGTGATGAAAGCAAGAACAAGACACGTTGTTTTCCTTTTTAATGTTTGGCATGGAGGATAACTGAAGATATACATAAGAAGGCCAACTAGAAATGGATAAAAGACAGGCCCAACCTGAAAAGGTCCAAGTGCACACCACAGGAACTCATAAATGAACAGGGGAGAGAAGAGAAAAGCAAGATCTACTCAAAATCCTAACAGGTTCTCAGCAGCCACAGGGAGAGTTTCTGCACAGGACTCAGTAAGTGCAATGCTCAAAAATCTCACTTCGACCTTACGTTGTCAAATAGTCCTCATGGATAAATACCATAAATCAGAAGGTCTCTGCTTTGAGAGGATACAGAAGAGAGCAACGAGGAAGATCCAGAAAAGACAGTTTTGGTTTCACAGCTTGGGAGGCTGATGCAATCTGTTCCCATAGCCAGGCCTGTGCGGATGATGGCCCAGGGATAAGAGCTTTAGGGTGGGAAACCGATGTTTGTTTTTACGGGCCAGAGACAAAGTACCTAACCTACTTAGCTCCAAAAACACAAACATGTGGTACCCAACATCTGGTTCCAGTACGACAATGTGGAGAGCGTCGAGCACTGGAAGCTCATCAAATCCTTCAAAAACACTCTTAACTCTCCCGGGGATTTACTAACTCCTTGCTGACACCCAGAGCGGAACAGGCGCGTAACTTGAAATAGGCAGTCTCTGTACACATATAGGAAAAGCTGAAACTCAACCAGAAAGCCTGCGCATACATTTCCACTGGTATGTATTACTGCTACAGGGTAAGAATAGATAAAAAATAATAGACATTATTTCGAACAAACACAGCTTAAAGAGCTGCACAAAACAATAGATACAAAAGGTTTAAAGAGGGGTGAAGTAAAATTCCTAGGACTGAATGATAGCTAAAGGCTTTGCTTCCCACCCAATACTCTGTTTGACTAGTAGTATTCACCCGCCAAAAGTAATGCACACACTTGATTATTCTGTCAGATTGAAGTCCAAGTACCTTGCAAAATTGGACAATGAGTAGCAATGCCAAATTCCAACGAAGTCTGAATCTTGCCCTTACCACCTTACTGCCCCCCTTCCAGTTTCCATAAGCTGAATGGAGTATTTGACCTCTTCTCCCACCATCCAAACACCTGGTTCAGTTAAAAACCAGCATAACCCAGGATGTACAGAAGCTGTGTTTTAAAACATCAGCTTAATTCCAGTGACCCTTACATTCTCAAATACTACGCCACGTAGCCAGAAAATCAACTATGAGCAACATTATATCGTGTTTAATGAGACTAAGATAGTACTGCCATTATAACCTTCATTTTCATTACCTTTTCATGTTAAGATTTCACCTCTGCAACTCTGACACTGATAGGGTCTAGTTACTACACCACCACCACCTCGAGTGTTCAGCCCTACTTGCTCATAAATCCCTAGCGGTTTCCATTATGATATTTACATCTGGAAGGAAAAAAATCCCCCAAAACATGCTTAATACCTATATGCTTATACAGCCACAACACCCCAGAAGAGTGAAGAGACACTCCTAAAAAGTCCTCCACCCGCAAACAGTCACAGCTGCAGTTCTTGTCGTACAGGAGTCTGCAAAGCTAAACGTGCCGCAACTCCACCATGAAGTCAAGACAGCAGTCTGGGTTGTTGATATTTTAGAAGCTGCTCAAAATTACTTTTCAGTCTCATTTCTATTATTTTCACAAGTTCCTTTCCCATTACTTAAGCAACGCACACTTGGGGAGAATTCTGTCTGTCCTAGCTGTCAACTCCCATATTTTCACCAAATGTCCTCAGACGTAATTTAGTCGGGAATGGGAAGAGTGCATTTTTCAAATTCACAAATGTTGAATATATTTAGTTACTTTTAATGGCATTCCTCTTCGTATGAGACCCACAACATTTCTGCCCACCAAATTTTGCAATTACAGAACTCTTACAGCATTGAATGGGACAGACTTCGGCTGAAACTAATCTGTGCATCCAGTGTTTTATGGTGTCCTATGGAAGAAAATAAAGCAGAACAGTTCAGTGGTAAATACCAGCACACAAAGTTTTTTACTTTAAAAAACAAAAACCTTCCAAAGTACAGTTTCGACACATCTCATTAAAAAGCCCCCCTCAGAGGGAAAAATGCAAGTTAGCAATTTGAGGGATGGAGGAGTGTCCAGTTTTTTAAATGCTTGGAGGAAGACCAAAAAAACAAGATGACAAAAAGCCATTTAAACATGCTAGACCCCCATTTTGCTTCCTGGAAAGTTAATCAGTGCTCTACACGGGAATATGTTCAAACCTCTCATCCATCCATATAGAAAAATGTCTGGGTTAGGTATCAAGGTGCTTATGGATAAATATAACAGACACTGAGCTCACACTTCAGCTACATATCACTCTTCGGAGATCGTTATGGCAAAAAGATCAACGAGTGCTGATGGCAATTTAACACATTCCCTGTGATTCCTTCCCAAAGATGGACAAATTTTCCATCTGACGGGGAAACAATTCTAGAGCGTCTCATCATAACAATAAACACGGGCAAATGCAGAAGCAATGAAGTCAAAAACGCAAGGGCAAAAGCTCAGTGGAGATAAAGCCTGTAAAACGGCATCAACTGGAGAGCAATAAATACAACATTGTCACAAGAGGCTAAATGTTGAGGAGGTGTTCCACTGAAATATTTGCATGTATACTGTTAAGTTAGTTTATTGGGGGGTATTGACCTTTAGACGATGCGAACTATCGCAGCCTTCGGTGGCAGAGCCTCACCCCCAGTTCCCAGTGCAGCAGCTTCGCTTTTACACCTCAAAAGCTTCAGCTTAACCCCTGGTTTGACAATCATGCTGCCACAGCAACACCACTTGAAGTGCAATGCCTAGTCAAACAGGGGAAAGGTTGTCTTTGCTTACGTATCTCACGCTAGATCTTCTGAAAGTGATGCAGCATATATACTTCTATTTCACATTTTCTTCACGCGGCCTAAAGAATAGGAGAAAACTGCCTTCTTTCTCTCTATTCTCTAGGTAACCTACAATTTCCAAAATATGTATCAGTCATTTTCTACTAGTTGAATAGGGGAAGGAAAAATAAAGAAAAGCTCTCCCTCCTCTAAATTTACAATGAACAGGTTCTGCTCCTGCCACCTTGATCATGCGATCCATCCTTTCTCTCTCTGAAACAGCTTGTCCCACTAACCTCAAAGAAAAATACTTATTTGAAGCACCCGACGATATATATCCATATGGGAATGTGACCTCTCAGTTTGCCCAATTTTTAAGAATTTTGTTTTACCCTGTATCTCTGAAAGTATTTTTCATATATGTCCTTCCATCAGCACATTTTTGAAGCAAGCACGGGCTGTAAAAGAAGCAGAAAGAAGTGAGCTAGCCACTCCCACTCACTGGGAAAAATGGAGTAAAAACGAATTTGAAAAAAAAACAGTGATGCTTAGGGGGAAACTTTGGCAAGCAAGGAGATATGGAAAGAGGGAACCTGAGACCACTTTCACAATGGTTTTAAACTCTTAAAGTAATCAAGCAAGTGAATTTACGGAAGCCGACCTCCCAAGGCACCTATCAGCTGAAGCTGGTGTTGTGAGCATTCACTACTTCCAACAGCCATGCCCTGAATTATCACTCCATATGACTCAAACAGAAGTTATAAAATAATTTAGCTAAACTAACGTTGTTCTGATATTGCAGATGAGCGTCTCCAACCGTCCTTGCGGCTAGCCACAGCTTGGCTGGCCACCAGCTCAGGAGACACCAAGACAAGTCCTGCCTTCTCCCCCAAAAGCCGGTGAGGAACCAGGGTGACCTTCCCTCCCACACCATGGGAAATTCCTTGTCCCATTGTGCTGGGCGGAAAGGCTCCCTGGGCAAGAGAGCAGGTCGATCGCAGGCTGTGCCAGAAGGAGGAGGAAGAAGTGAGGAAGGGCTGAGCCACCCACCCGCAGCGTCCCGACGGCACTGAGGAGCACGTTGCAAACTCATGATGGTGCCTCCTGCTTCCCGACCGCCAGGTGTGCAAGGGGGAAGGCTGCAGGCATCACTCTAAAAACAGCTCTCCCCAAAAAGACCGTATTAGCTGGAGATGTTTAAGTTTAATAGGTCAGTAACACAGAGTATGACAGCAAAATAATCGGGCCATATAAGTTTGAGCGTGTAGACTTGGTTTATCATAACAAAGAGATTACTCAGATACATTCACACGATTTGCCATATTTGTTATGCACACGCTGCGGCTTTCCATTGCCGTCTTTAGGACAGAAAAACAAGCAGAAGAATTAACGCAACCTGAGACTTCACACAGATCTGTTCATATCGAGCTATTTTGGTCTTTGCACCTGGCAAACATATTCCAGTCACCGTAAGCATCCTTAACTTGTACGGGACTACTCACACACTTAAGCATAAACATATGATGCTATGACTAAATGTTGGCAGAATCAAGGCATTAAGGTATCTCTACATGTTTTTACCACCTTTTTCCATGATATTTAACTTACTTAGAGAGTCACTTAACCTTATGAAACACTTAATGAAAGCATAATAGTCATAACAGGTTTCATTTTCTAAGTGAAAGTGAACTTTCTTTAAGGAAAATTGCTTAACGGGACAGCTGAGGTCTGATGGGAACTGAGAATGAGTACTTTTTCCCCTTGTTAAAAATCCCCTTTGGCTTTGGCCCCCTCAAACCACTGAAAATGTTGTCACTGATTTCCACAGACCCAGGTACAGGTTTTTTATTAAAGCAGCTTATACATGAGCAGACAATAGCAAGGGTAAAGAATGCTTGTCAGCGAAGTAAAGCTCTACTAAAAATACTCTTTACAGTTGTAAAATATTCTTGTGAATAAAATTACATGTCAATAAAGAAGAGCCAGATCAGCCAGGAGTGAGAGACACCTCTGTCACATGATGCTTCACATCCAAAAATCTGTGGATTCAAGAATATAGGCCTAACACCTTTCTTTGTGTAAAGCCTTGAGGTGTGACCTGCTGCTGACCCTGGAAATCCCCCCCTGCACTCTGGTATTCCATTAAAAATTATTTATGAATGGCCACAGGAACCGAGTAACAACCTTTCCCTCCCGAGGCCAGCAGACAGGGTTGTGGTATAAAATGCCACAGTCAAAGAACTACAATAAAAATAAATAAAATAAAAAAAAAGGTAAAACAAACAATCCAGCCTTCTCCTGGCCTCATATCAAGGCTGTTAGGGAAATTTTGGCCTCATATACAGAAATTGCAGATCAGCTGGTAAGGGAGCGCTCGGCGCAGGCTTTAAAATCTGAATAAAGCCGGGCCAGGTGCTCCCGCCCCGCTGCCCCGCAGCACCGGGCTGCCCGAGGACGGGATTTGCACAGCTCGTCCTGCCGCAAACTGCATCTCCACCACGTCCCTCTGGATGCCACCACGCAGATCCAGCTTGGGCCAGGTGAAGGAGGTCCTGCTCAGAAGTTATTCTTTTGGGGTGGGGAGGTTCTGAAGAGAAAAATCTCCATGGCCTTTTTACTTCTCTTTACTGCTTTAGAGATTAAGGTAGGGGGAAGAAAATAATTCCCACGTATATCTCCTAAAATATTTTTAGTGCATAACCCCATTGCTTGCACGGTGGCTTTAGAGAAATATTTTCCAAAAAGTGCAATTACACTGAAGGTGTTGAAATGAAAGTAAAGAAAACAGGTTTTGCAATGAACGCTTCTTTTACTTCCCAGCTAATAGGATGGGAAATTTTAATTACTCAAACCAAAACTTTCCGTGCTGATTTTTAGCTTTTAGTCATCTATTCAGTTGCCTTTTACAGCTGAGTAAAAGCATCATTGTGATGTATTTAATTTTCTAAGTTGAAAAAAAAAAACAACGGAAGTACAGGTTTCCAATTGAGAATGCGATAATTCGGATAACGGGACCTTTTAAAGTTACAATATTATAAACAGTTATTTCCTTTTCACCCAATAAAATGTGCTTTTTTCACCCCCTCCAGCACACTTGGTTTGCCACAGCTAGGGTGAAGCCCCAGAGACAGACAATCCTTCACTTCCTAAAAACTGAACAAGTCCTTTTCCAATAAAGACTAAATAGGAAGCAAACAACTAAATCCTTTATGAACAATGCTATTTTATGAGAAAACCAAACTGAATTACCATTAGGATGCGTGCCTGCAATAAGAGGGGGAACAGGATCAAAATTATGTATGTGCAGTTTCTTTTAAAATACAGGTTAAAACCATTTATAAGTGTCATTTATGTATAACTTAGTTATATGTATAATATAGTTACACGTATAACGATGTATGTAACATAGTTACATGTATGTTAGTTATAACTAAGTTAATGTTTGTATAATGCCTTGAGAATAGAAACTCTGAAACCAGCAGGTATCAGGTTATATGGCAACTGACATACAATGCCCCAAATTCACGGTGTCGACCCTGACCCACCGCGGGAGCCCAGCTTCAGGTGCAGGACACCCTGCTCCTACTCCGCAGCCCCACCACCGTGACTGCTGGGACAACGACCGCCACGACACTTGTGCCCAACTGAGGGCTCTGGAGAAGGGTGGCCCGGCCACCTGCCCAGCCGGGACACGGCGACCCGGCACACAGACACAGATACTCGCTTGTCCTGACAGCACTGGGCTCAGACCTTCCCAAAATTCTTGTCTTACAACAGAATCACATGTTGGGTTTTGGTTTTTTTTTTTCTAATGGAAAGGTGATTATTTTTCTGGAAGTACACTCACACATACGCCTCAGTTACTCTAAAAATCGGGCCTCGCCAACAGGAAAGATGCCTCCAAAATACAAGACCGCACTTCGTTAGTCTAAACACCCATTTCTTAAATGTATGAAAGATACTTACCCAGGTTCAAATGCCAAGTAAACAACAATCTGTCAGAGAACAGCACTGTAACATCACATGAAACTGCACTGAATCAAGTTTAACTACGAATTACATCACTATACCACAATCACGTTATTAGCAATTTAACACACCTCCCCAAAAGAGGTTTGACTATTAAAAACTGCTAGATACGCACCAAATTAGGAAAAAAAAAAAAATCGTACTTCTGAATTTGCAGTCTGAAGACAGGCTGTGCTACGTGGTTTGACGACATACAGATCTGAAGAAAATGCCCCAAGTGTCCGACACCTTTGTGTGGATTCAGTGAAAACAGGGAGACCTGCTTACATTTGCACATCAGAGACCATGCTCTGAGTCTTGGACTCAGTCAGGAACCTCCGCACAAGAAATCTTCTGCATCTTATACTTTTTGATGTTCCTTATCAAACGGTAAGTGGATAAGCAGCCCACCTACCCTTAATTAGCCTGAGCATCTAAAGGTCATTACCCACGGTCTCACTGGAGGTTTTTTGTCACTGACACCGCAACTCCCACAAAGTTCTTTGAAATCATGAATTTTTAACTATCTTAAAGTTCAAGCATCAAGATGAAATATTGCTAAGAAAGAGTAACTTCTGATCACAAGACTTTAATAATAATCCATTTTTGAAAACTCCTAAAAATTTTCCCTGCCTCTTTCAGCATTAGCCAGCATCATGCCTGAAATCACCACCCAGGTGCTGGCACTCCATCCCAACCGGCAGGTGCTGACAGCTTTTATACCCCAAGCTACCAGGAGGATGTGGGGGCTTGTTTGGGGTGAGAGGCAGCTGTTGCCCTTAAAAACTACTTTTGGTAATCTTGTGCCGTCCTGGTGCCTAGTTTGGCTTTGGATCCCAGATTGCTGTGTAAGGTAATGATTTTTCAAGGACTTCTCCATTCCACTGAAACAACGGGGCTGTTTTGTTGATAGATTTAGTTAGTTTAGGCTATTTATAATAAATACATCTTAAATTGAAATGGAAATAAAAGGAAAAGGCTGCCTTCCGACCCCGAGCCAAAAGCTTCACGAGGCACTACTAAACAGTTAAGCGGAAAACCTCATCGCCACAAACAGGATGGAGAATTTCGTCCAACAAACAATGTCGTCTTCTGCTACAAAGGGCTGCGCATAACCAACTCGCTGAGCAATCGCTATCGAGAAACAATGCCACATTCTTTGAATACATTCGTCCACATGGTATGGTATCTGCAGCCCAACATCCACGACATCCAAGTTAAACGAATAAATATTTGCATTGCAAAGTTGGATTTGTCTTGGAATACGACCGCTCCTCATGTGGTTTTGACACATGTGCGTTGTCAAATAAATCACAGCTCACTGGGTGTGCACATTAAAAATAATTTGTCTATCTTGTGAGATGCCATCGCATACTTCAGTTTACGAGGTGTGAAACTGGGAGGGGAAGGTTCTACATGCCCAGGACAACTATATATGGAGCACGTCGAGGGAACATCAAACACTTCCGTCCGCCCCGCCAACGGCACAGATCCCCCTGCCCGGCGCTAACACCCGTGCCCGTTTCCCACGGCCGCCTCGACAGCACGGCAGCCTCAGCCCGGGGCAGCGGACGGCCTTCCCGCCGACAGGCGCGGGGCTGCGCCGCGCACCCACCACTGAGGGCACTCCCGCGGGGCCGCCTCGTCCCGGCGCCCGCCGCCCGCGGGGCTCCGAGAGGCCGCCCCGTCCCGGCGACCGGCGCCCACAAGACTCCGAGAGGCCGCCCTGTCCCGGCGCCCGCCGCCCGCGGGGCTCCGAGGGGCCGCCCCGACGGGGCGGACGGGTGGGCGGGCGGCGGCGGCGCAGGCCGGGGGCGAGGGAGGCGCGGCGGGTGCCCGTCCCCGGGGGCGGGCGGGCTTACCTCGGATTTCCACACGACGTAGGCGGCGGGGCGAGGCCCGGTCGGCGAGGGCTGCCCCTTCCTCTGCTGCAGCCAGCGTCGGGGCGAGGAGAAGATGCTGTTGGCGGGGCCGGCGGGGCCGCTGAGCGCCGAGGCCGAGGGGGTGCGGGCCAGGAAGGGCAGCTCCCAGCCGGGGCTCCGCTTGCCGCGGGGGCTCTCCTCGTCGAAGAGGGCGCTGCCCGGAGGCGACCGTTCCAGCGGGGTGCTGGGGGTGGAGAAGGAGGCGCCGGGGGGCGGCGGGGCGCCCCGAGGACCGGGGCGCTCCCCCGGGGGGCTGCCGGCGCCCCTCGCCCGCGGCGCCCGCCCCGCGCCCTCGCCGTCCTCCCGGCCGCCGCCGATGATGGCGGGGTCGAGGCTGCGCGTCTGGCGGAGCCTCCGCTTGGAGAGGCTCTTGGCGGCGGCGGGGGCGGCGGCGGCGGCCGGGGAGGAGCAGGAGAAGACGCTGCTCAGCAGGCTCTGCGCCGACATCGCGGCGGCCGCTGCTCCGGGCACGCCGGGGGGCGGCCGGGGGTCCCGGGTTGTCGCTGTTTCTGCCTCCGGCCCCCGCCGGGGCGGCGCGGAGCGGAGCGGAGCGGCTCTCGGGGTGGCCCCCGCGCCCGGGCTCAGCCCCCGGCGGGGCGGCCCGACGGCGGCACCGGGGGGCTCATGGCGGCGTCCGGCGCTGGGGCTGCTCCGGGGCTGCCGCCGCCGCCGCGGTCACTTTGCTGGGAGGGAGAGGGAGGGAAAGGGAGAGAGAAGGGAAAAAAAAAAAAAAAAAAAAAAGTTACGAGAGAAAAGGGGAGGGAAGGAGGCAGCAGCGGAGCTTTTATCTCGGCTCGCCGCAGCCTGCCAGAGTCACTCCCCCCTCGGCCGCGATGCGCCCGGGAGCCGCTCGCCGTCCCCACCCCCCCACCCCGTCGGGTCCTCGGGTGACAGGACCCGCCTGCATCCCCTCGGGGCGGGGAGAGCCGGTCCCGGTGTCGCCCGCAACCCGGCGCCGCCGCGGGGCGCCCACGTCGGGGTCGGGGCGGCCGGCAGTGCCGCCGGGCTCCGCGGGTAGCGGGGCCGCCGCTATCCCGGGCGCTGCCCCGGGCGGCCCCGACGGGGCGCTGCGGCCTCACTGGCACTGTGGGACTGCGTTTTGGGGAGGGATGGAGGAGCGAGGGACAGTTGTTTTTCGCAGTGATCGTTCCGGAGGCGCAGCCGGGTAAAGCCCGGCCTGACCCTGCCGGGGTCCAGCACCGCATCCCCGTCCCGCCGGTGATCGCTGATGAGCGGTGGGGGCGCACTGGGCTGCTGGTTGTGGGACCCCCGTATCCTCCCCCGCGGCCGCGTCGGGGAGAGCTGATGTCTTCAGGGAAAACTTGCAGGAATAGGTAGAGTGCTGACAGTGTCTTCAATGGAGTTCGACCAGCAAATTCTGTTCTGGCCCAAGTGTCTCCTTCCATCCTGTGTCAGTTTGAGAAGGTGGTCTTACATATTTAACCACAACAAACACCTACTTTGAGCACACACTCTACTGCTGCTGTCTGACAGCCGGTGCAGAACAGCTCCATGTGGACGTGAGTCCCACAGGCAGCATAGAATCATAGAATAGTTTGATTTGAAGGGGACCGTTAAAGGTCATCTAGTCCGCCCCCCTTGCAATGAGCAAGGACATCTTCAACTAGATCAGGTTGCTCAGAACCCCGTCCAACTTGAACTTGAATGTTTCCAGGGATGGGGCATCTACCACCATGGGTAACCCAAGACCTGTAACTGTTCTGCTGGGTAGGTGATGGCAGCAGAAAAAAGAAGTGGGATCAATGAAGCTAAGCCTCCTCAGGACAAATATCTAAACTTGCTTGATCCTTTGTAGAGACTTTTCTCTGCTCGCTCCCCAAGCATAGACGAGAAACCCTTTATCAAGAGAAAGGAACAAACTTGGGAAAGCCAAAACTGTAAAGAAACACAGGAACGGAATGCACGCAGGGGAAGAATACTGCAGAGCCCCACGAAGGCTGGCAGCCAGCCAGCCAGCTCCTTCCCCACCTGGAGTGGAGGAAACAGTCCCTCAGCCTCAGGATCCGACTCCTGCCTCCCTCTCCCAGCTGGGAACACCAAGTCCTCCCCTCACTGGAAGCAATTCAGTGGCGATGCTTGTAAGGTTCTTTCTGGAAGCCCCACACCATCGTTTACTTACTGTTTCAACTTTATTAAGCTGCAGCTAACCGTTAGCTTCATGGGTGAGTTCCGATCTGTTGCTCTTTTGTCAGTGAGGAATACAGCCATTACATTTTTCTAGATGAAAATCAAAATACGCAAACCCAAATCCTGGTTTGCTTCCAGACATATACTTTCATTTGTGGAGAGAGTGGAAGACACCTAGGGAGAGACTAGCCAAGAGCTCCAGTGCAAGTCTGGAATCTCCCATGTCTCAGATGGAATCACCATCAGACTACTGATTCTTTGGGGCCTGGGCATCTTTCTTTTGAGCTGGGAAACCACCATCTCCAAAGTCTCAGCAAAAGTATCGCAGACAACTCCAAATTCCCTAGAAAAAGACCAGCTATTTTGAAAAAAAAAAAAAAAAAAGCACTCGAGCACAACACAAGGGTTATTTTCTCCTCCTCCTGCTGCATTTTCTCCTCATACCCTAGTGCAGGGTTGGGTTCTCCTCCCAGGTGTCCTGGAGCCTACGCAGACAAGTGCTCCGTGGCAGTATTTTCTAGTTTCATCAATAGAGGGAGTAGACAGTTATTTCCTTTGTGGCATTATTTAAGGTTCATAAAGAGAAACAGCACACTAGCCCATCCCCTTTCAAAGGGAGGTGTTCTGGTTTTATGTAATGTTTCCAAATGGGATTTTTTTCTCTTTTTTTTTTTTTTGTCTGAAAAGGAACTTTTCCCCCTTATTTTAATAAACTGTTCTATTGCCTAATTCCAAAGCCTGCTAGATTCTCCACAGCTAAGGTTGCAGCTGTTTCTGTTTAAAGCTTCATTTTGCCTCCTTATTAATGCCTTCAATAAGGTCTCATGCTTGAGACTAAAAAGAGGGTCTGAAGCATAAAACAATGATCCTAGTTTGTTTCTGCGGTTCCGTGCCCATGCGAGCAATTTGGTTGAGAGAGACATGTCTACAACACAGCTTTACAGCTGTGGGGCTCCAGTTATTTACTGTGGTCCTCTACAGATGTATCATCGGAACGTGAAGGGACAGGAAAACAGGAGGAGAAAAGGCAGGTGAGGAAATTCAGAGCTGTAATCACATGAGGAGCAGAGAGGACCACCACGTCTGCCTCCAAAATCCATCAGAAATGGTTCCTGCCGTTCTCAGTAAGGTGCATTGCCCGCTTGGAAGAACTGCTGCTCTTGGGCACAGCCAGCTGCCAGCAGGCAAAGCTCCAGGCAGATCCTTACACATGGCACACACGACCTGTGAAAGGAGTCAGACACGATCAGATAAGTGCAATGATGTGGGATGTAAATGAAGTGGGAGAAAAGCATTCTTATTTCCACCTACTTCAGCCCAGGTATTGCTATTCCCCAGCTGGTTTTCTCTGTGAAAGCCCTCATGAGAAATTGGAGGATAGGTTTCATGAGACAGGGACCTGGAGCATCATCAAAGCTGGGATTCAGTGAGCAAAGCCAGCATGTGCATAGAGATGCTTCGCATAGACAACTTCACTATCTGTCTTTGCTGCTGTCTGTATCTTTCAGGGTCAACAGCAGTATAAGATCTTCCTGAATATTTTTTAAGTTGCTGTTTATTATCACTATAAACTGCACTGTTGTGAGCTCTGCCAGCACCACCCGTGCAGCTGGGCTCCAGGGCTTTGGTGGGTGCTGTAAAAAGCGAGTCCTAGTCCCTAAGCCTTAGAGCTAACCTCCATCCAAAAGACACCAGAGGTGCAGCGATATAAGCAGAGGAACAGTGAGACAATACTTAGTCGATCATCAGCACTTCTTTTCTAAGGCAAAGCTGTTTGTGTGACGGCTCTCCATAAGGTTGCAATAGCAGCTAAGGAATTGGACAGTCCTTCCTGGATCTGGGAGTAGCAGTATGGACGGTGGATGTGCTGACTTGGAAAGGCTTTACCTAACAGTTTGCGCTGTCATATATTTTTTTACAGTGAAAGCTTAAATCCAGTGAGGATGTTTATTCTTTGTTCTTTCTCACTGCCCGTCACTGCCTTATTCAGTAGTCCTCTGACTTACGTCAACATGAAAGATCTGTCCTCAGCTTTTCAAGTATGTATTTCTGAAAGTGAGCAGTAATGATACGGATCAATAATGCAATACAAATTCAGAAATATTTTGAGGGATGAATGCATTTGACAATTACAACTTTCCAGTCATCAGTTTTATTCTGAAATATCTTCAGTCTTGGCACCCAGAGCAGGAGTGTAGAAGCATTCCCTGGGCAGACAGGCATGGCGTTTGGGAAGCCGAAGCTCAGCTGTTGGTGCGTCTGGCAAAGGATGTCAAGGGCAACAAGAACAGCTTCTAGCCCCATAGTAACAGTGGAAAAATGTAAAAGGAAGGTGTGGGACCTCTGCTGAAAGCAGCAGGTGACTTAGTGTCAACAGGCAGAGACAGAAGGCTGAGGTACCCAATGTCTTCTCTGCCGTGATCTTCACCAACAGAGTCTGGCAGCCCTTTGTGCTTTAAGAAGAGAATCTGTTAGTAGTGGAAAAGGACTGAGTCAGGGATCTTCTCTTGCGGAACCCCCACCCATGCAAGTCTGGGGAACAAGCAGGTGGTCAGAGGGCTGGCTGATGCCACTGCAATGCCACTTTTTATCTTTGGAAGGTCATGGAGATTTTGAGAGGTAACCAATGGCTGAAAAAGGCTAAATGTTGCACCTTATCTTCCAAAAGAGCAAGGGCAATCCAAGGAGCTACAGGCTGGAGAGCTTCACTTTGGGAAAATCACAAAAGCAAGTTCTCTTGGAAGCCATTTCTTGGTGTATAGAGGAGAAAAAGATGACTGGAAAGAGCCAGCATGGGTTTACCAAGGGTAAATCATGCCTGACTGACCTGATCACCTGCTGTGATCCATGGATGATGGGAAAGCAGTGGATAGGAGGCTTTCAACATGGTCTCCAGCTTCCTTGCTGGAACAATTCGATGAGAGAAAAAGTGATTGGATCATAGTGATTCATAGTTCATAGTCTACCTGGAAGCTGGTTACAAGGGAAGTTCTTCAGAAGTCTGTCTTGAGACCTGTCCTGTTTAATATCCGTATTGATAGCCTGGAGGAGGAGACAGTGCACTCTCATCCAGTTTGTGGACAACATCAAATTAAGGCATACAGTCAACACACTCCAGGATGGGGCTGCCATTCAGAGGGGCTGAGATAGGCCAGGTGAATAGGAAAACAGAAATCTTATAAAAGTCAGCAAGGACAAACTCACTTGGTGTGGACTAATCCCCCTGCATTTGTACAGGGTAGGCACTGGCAGGCTGGGGAGCAGCTGTGATGGGAAGGACCTGCGTTTCCTGGTGACCAGTAGAAAGCCCTGGCTAATAGCATCCTGGGCTGAATCAACAGAGATGTGGTCAATAGACCAAGGGAAGTGATTATTGCTTTTTACACAGCATTCAATAGACCTCATCTGGAATACTTTATCTAGTTTGAGTCCCCCCAATTAAGGAGGACCTAGAAAAACTTCAGCAAGTTCGTTGGAGGGCCACCAAGACAGTTGGGAGCTGGAGCATTTGCCCTGTGAGGAGATGCCAGGGAAGCTGGATTTGTTCAGTCTGGGGAAGGGAAAACTAATAGGAGCCTTCCCATACGTGCAAGGGAGATCCTCTCCAAATTTAATGACTCTGCAGTTCTAAACAAATACCAATTTGGGGTCAAAGTCAAGAAAACCTTAACCTTCAGAAAAATTTCAGAGTTTTCATATAAATCTGTATCACCTGCCTTACTAGCAAGCTTGCTGCATAAGCATATTTTAGAGAAATTATGGTGTTACTGTACTTTTAACAATCTCTGTTTTTATTAATGCTGCATTAATCTGGAATTAGAAGGACATGCTGGACAGAATTTAAAGTCAAAATGTTTAAAAGCTCATCACAATTACACTTGTTTTGATAGCATTTTAAAAATGTTTTTTTTTTAATCAAAATATGAGTGTATTCATCTCAAGAATTAAGAAAAGTATTTTGTTCAGAATTGTGAAGAAATTTCTGAAAATAAGAGTGAATTAGAAAATGGGACCATTTTGCTATTCTTATTATTTCTTCAGAATTTATTGAGCATAAGAAAAGCAAAGCCACTCTTTTACTTCACTTTTTTTTTACAGAAGAAAAAATTGTCATTCCTGGGATTTGACTTTTTTGGGTTTTTTTTTTGGACAAAACCACTGCTATCTAAAATTTAGCTCTTCCAGTTTTTCTGTGAAGATGGAAGAGCTGTTGCGTTTTTTACAGAACTTTTGTCTATATTACAGTGGCAGTGATCTGAAGGCATTTCAGCACAGTGTTCAAAACTGTTCCTCCAGAGGAGAAAGCGCTACAGAAGAGTTTGTGGAAGCAGCTGGGGAGTGGGTGAGTAACTTAAGCACATATGTGGAGCCAGCACCCACCTTTGTGTCCCCTGGTGTTTGACCTTCACCTAGGTGGTGACCAAGTACTGTGACGGCCTGGTCCTGTTTCTATAGAGGCCACTGTGTTGTTTGGCAGTGACCTCGATAAGACATGTACAGCTGTGCCATAGAAAGCGTTTTGATGTGACTAGAAGGGAAAAATGCCTGTAGGACTGCAAGTCCCGTAAAGTCCTCACGTTCCGCTATTTCTTACCTGACACGGGACTCTGCAGGTCAGTTGCCGAGGCACCGTGAGGAGTCTTGGCAAGCGTTTGCCGGGATTGGCTACCTGGTGCTTAGGTAGGACAGCTGAATCTGGGTGACAGCACCCTTAAAAAAAAATAAAAAGCCATTTTCTATAAAGATGCTTCTTTATACTGAAAGGGAAAAGTGATAGATCGTCATTGCTCCTCCAAACGTTTGCTGTAATGAAGCAATAATAATGACATGAGTGACTGCTACTCTATAGCTACTATACAGTAGTCTAGCTGAAAATATAGTTTTTTATATATATAGTGTATATATATACACACTATAGTTATATACACTATATATATAAAACTATAGCCTCTATATATACCTATAGTGTATATATAGTATCCGTATATATCTATAGTATATATAGTGTGTATGTGTATATACATACACACTAAATATAGAGCACTTATATATAGTGTATATATAGACACACTATATATGTAGAGTACATGTATAGTATATGTACTATGTACGTTACGTGCTCCAAGCGCAGCATGTAAGTGCCAAACAGCACAAACCCCTACGGCATCCCGGGGAAGGCTTAACCCCCCGGCTCACGGCGGGCCCCCCGCCCCCCGACCTGGGCAGGCACAGCGCGCCCGGCCACGGCAGTGGGCTCCCGCCCCGCCTCCTCTCCCTCGGGGCTGAGCCGTGCGGGACCGCCACCGCCACCGGGGCGGGGAGCCGCGGGAAGCGTAGGGGCAGGCCCCGCCCCGCCCCTCCAAGCCCCGCCCCTCCAGGCCCCGCCCCGCCGGCCCCGAGCCCCCGCCCCCCACCGCGCGCCCTGCCCGCAGCCGCCGCGCCGATGCCACGTGGGAGGCGGCGGAGCCGCCGTCGGCGCCGGGCCGGAACCGCGGCCCCCCTGACGCTGGGGACGGCCCTCGCCGGGCGCCGGGAGGAGGGGAGGTCGCGGAGCCCCCGGGACCGCGGCGGCATCGCCGAGACCCGATGGGTGCTCGGCGCGGTGGCGCCCGGCTCGCGGCTCGGCCTCCCGGGCCTAGAGGCGCTGGCGGCGGCGGCCGGGCCTAGGGGCGGCTCCCCGCCCTGGGCGGCGCCATCGCTGCTCCAGGTGCCGGCGGCGGCCCAGCCGGCCCCGCGGCGGGAGGGCAGCGACCTGCCCGCCGGCGCGCCGGCCGCCCTGGCCGTGCTGCGCCTCCAGCCCGGCGCCGAGGGATCGGCGCGGGCGGCGGCGGCGGCGGGGGCCGCGCCGCGCCTGCGGACCGTCTACGTGAACCCGCGCTGGCTGGAGCGGCAGGCCGCGCTGGGGGCGGCGGCGGCGGCGGCGGCCAGCAGCCCCTGCGCCGAGGCGGCGGCGGCCGCCGCGGCGAGCGGCGCGGCCGGCGGCCCGGCGGCGGCGGCGGCGGCCGGGGCCGCGGCGGCGGGGCAGGGCGAGGCGGCGGCGGCGGCGGCGGTGGAGGCGGCGGCCACCCCTTACGTGGGGCTGCGGCGGCCGCTGGGCTACAAGCTGGCCAAGGCCACCAAGGAGCGGATCTGGCGGGGGGAGTTCATTGACCTCTTTTCCTTGCTCCACACAGAGCTGGCCCCCGAGCACGGCCCGCGCCCGGGGGACACGCTGGACCAGTGGGTCTCGGCCTTCCTGGTGTACGCCAGCGTGCTGTGCGAGAAGCACCCGGCGCGCTGCGGAGCCATGTTCAAGTACCTGGACACCATCCGCAAGCTGCATGCCACCTACGGGGGCACCTCGTGGATGAACTACGACGAGGACTTTCGGCGGCGGGCGGCCAAGGACCCCAACCTGCCCTGGGGCGACGTCGACCTCGACCTCTGGATGAAGTGGATGGCGCCCCTCAAGTCGCTCGTCAGCAGGCAGCCGCGTGCTGAGGGCGAGACGCAGGCCTCGCCGGCCCCGCCGCCGCCGCCACCACCACCACCACCACCATCGTCCCAGAGCCCCAAGCAGGAGGAGAAAAGCCAGGTGTGACAGGCCGGCAGCTGCGGCGGCGCGTTTTCACGCTTCCCTGGTCGGGCATGGTGCCCCCTCGGAGGGGAAGAGGAGAAGGGGGCGGTTGGGATGCCCTCAAGTGGGGCGGCAGCTCCTGCGTTGTGGCACTGACGCAGGACTCGTGCTAACCGTAGGGCCACGGCATCAGTTGGTGAGGCATGGGGCCGTACCTGCTGGGGCCACATGGGTGTCCAGCTGGCCACGGTGGGAGGTGTGTGGGCATTGCTGGAGAAAAAAAGCGCGCTTTCAGCAAATAATTGTTTGTAGCATTTATTATTCTGGCCATCAGTAGTTAGGAACCCCAGTAATTCCCTCCTCTGGTATATAATTGCATTTTCCTTAAGTTGTCAGAAGAACAGTGTGGTTTTTTTTCCCAAGTTGTCTTTGAAAAATTAACTTTCTCAGCAATACAGATACCCATATGTAAGACAAGGAGTACAGACTCTACAGTTACTATGGGAGCGTGTGGTAGTTGCAGTCTGTGTGGGAGGCCAGAAAAATTGATGTGAATAAAACTAAACTTCAATATCAATGACTGCAGCTTGCAAATTCACTGTGATTTGGAGATTTAATCTAGTTTGGGACTCGGTAGATTTAATCCACAAGTTCTGGCCTGTTTTGTGGGGAAGGATGGTTGGTGCGATTTGGCCAAGTAGGGAAGATTTTGTGTGTGTTAAGGATTTGCTTTCATTACAGGCATCGAGTGTCACTGAATTGGCATAACCCCTAAGGTACGTGGGCAGATGTACCCTCTCCAGTGCCTGAGCTGTGACAGCGAGCTCCGCTGGTACAAAGGGCTGCCTGCCTATAGTAGGAGTTCTGCTGCTTCTCTTATACTGGTGGCTGTAGTCTGTCAGATCCCTAGCGCAGAAAATGCTGAACGCTAAATGTTGATTTTCATGCCAGCTGAATGATGGGAGGGAGATTTTGTTATATTTGCTATATTTATTTCTAAGCAATTGTTTTAGGACCGTAGGAGGAAGCTTTGTGTTCCTGCAGGGTTTTTGCTAGCTCATCAGATGCCGCGCTGCCCAGGGATTGTCAGCACAGAGGAGTGGCTAAATTTGCCTGATCTGGAAAGACAGAACCCTTTTTTTCAGGGCATCTGCAAGCGCTTGGTGTGTCACACCAAATCCCGAGATGGGTACCTATTGAAAGTGACTTCTCTGGGCTGATGTGCAATAAAATAAAGAAAGGGAGCAAACAGCATGTAGTGGATAGTGTCACAGGTCCCGGTGCAGGCCTCGTGGCCTTGGTGCCTTCTGCAGTCAATGCTCTAGATTTATGCAACTTGTTCTGATATCTCTGTTTAGATTTCTTCGTTCTCAAGAACAACAGCTCAGTTCTTGTTCTGCTACAGATTTTATGCGAGCACCAGACGGGCAGTGGCTCATAGCTTTCATCTCATCCGAGACTGGATCTTCAGTTTGTCACGTTAACCTGACTTGTAACTTCTTCCACAGTAGCTGGTCTGTCAGTGCAGAGCTTTGCACTGTTGTCTGCTGAGGCACCAGAGGTCTTCATCCCCTTTGGTTTCATGCAAATTTCACAGTTTATTTTTAGCAGTGGCATTGATTTTTTTTTTATTTTATTTTTTTTATTCCTCCTCCCCTCACATCTGGAAGAAGCAAGTAGAAATTGTGTAAAGAAAAATTAAATGTGTTTTTTTTAACTGAATAGTTTGTGAAATGCCAAAAGTTCAATATTTGTAAAAACAGTAGTGCCTTAGCAGCACAATGAAAAGCAAAAGTAAAAGTTGTGCGATTGTTCAGTGTGGGTTTACCCGCCTTTCTATTATAAGAGCAGTTTTTAATTGGTAGCACATAGTCTTTTATAACTGTTTAAAAGAGAAAAAAGTCCTTCACTGAAATAATGGTTTGAGCAGCTGTTAAATGTAGAAGAGGACTAGGATAAAGCAGGAGTTTATCATTGGCAAGGCAGCAGCAAGCAAGAGTTGCTCTCTTGGAGGTGACCTGTGGGTTTCCCCTGCACCTTCCCAGCTCCTTTCAAGCTCTAATTATGCTGTGTAAAACTGCTGCAGAGAAATAAGATGTGACTTCACATTTGGGTGGAAGAATCGGAGAATTAAAACAGCTCTGGCCGGAACCTAAGCTTTTCCACATTCATACTGTCAAGAGGAAGAAGAGGTGTTTTACAGAGACCTTTTCTTCCAGATTGTTTGAACTGATTTTGTTTTCATAATTTCAAGGGATAGCATTAGGCAGCCAGACTGGATTTCATTTCCCCTTTCGGTTGAAGGCTCCTTAAATTTCAGCTTGATGTAGTGCCGGTATGTCTGGTTCTGCAGTTCCACAGAAGGTTAACAAGTAAAAACAAAGTCAAGGAAAACAAAGCATCGTGTTTGAAGCTAGCTGTCCTTTCAAAGGCACCGTTGAAGAGCTGTAACTTTGCTTTACACTGAAAGAACAAAGTGAGAAACCCTAGTTTTAGTTTGAGTGCAATAATTGGCGCGTATGTATGGTAGCTGAGATTGATTCCCACAAATTTGTGTTTGCGTTAACTTCAGACAATTTTCAATTTTTTTTTTCCAGACTCCATGAAAACAGAAGGCCAGTTGGGATGGCAGTCAAACTAAGTGGGTGAGTTCATATATAAAACTGACTAACTTTGGATTTTAAATATTTGCAGATTTGTTAAATACAGAATTTCTTATTGGTGCCAACAGCCTGACTCCGTTGGTGTTTAAGTGGAGCTCTGGTATTCTAGTGCATTCTTTTACCTCTGCTTCTGTTGCGTTGCAAGCTGTGCTAGAGAAGACGTAGGAAATTCATTTTACCCAATCAGCAATTGTAACAATGGACTACAAACCTGCAGAGCAAGCCAGTTTGCTGGAAAACAGGAATTCCTGCAGCGCAGCACTTGTCACAGACTATCCAAAGAGGGCAAAGATTCAGGAAGGTGAATAAATTGAACATTGGTTGAATGAGGTCAGGAACAGTCTCCCGGAGGAGAACCCTGCCCTAAAATACTTCTTTGAAAGTATAAGCCAATTTAATGTGCAGATTAACCCTTCTCATTTGAGCAAACTTGTGTGCAATCCTGGATCTTTGCAGATCACAACCGGACACTTCAAAAACCTATGTACTATATTTGTTTAAAAAAAAAAATAATAAATCATACCTTGTCTTGTTACAGCTGTTATTTTTACCATTTCATTGAGAATATCTGCAACTTAAATGTATATTTGACTTGAAACAATATCATACACTTGGTATAATAACTCAGGTTGTCAACAGAATTATTCTGTGAGGCTCAATATCGCCTCTGCATTCTTCTCTGAAAAATGCATTAACCATTGCTGTCATTGCCAGAAATCAGTTATAGCCCAATTGTGTATTTCAAAATTCTTGATCAAGTATAATAATTGACCTAGAGTATTATTCTGTTTTGATTCTCGTAGAATACTTAAGATCCTGAGCATCAGACTAGACCTTCGTAGTCTGGTGTTCATGAAAATAATGTTCACTGGTTCACAGTTTAGTCATTCTACATCTCAGTATTTTGTTTTCTTTTCCTTTTCCCTTGCATACTAGGGAGTATGGTCAAGGTAATACTATGATCCAGTAACACGCATGATGGTAAGGGTATGCCTTTAGTTGTTTCAGGAAAAAGCTACCGTTATCTGCTCCCCTTTACCTTTCTTGGTAGTTTCAATAATATGCATAACATGAAGTGTTTGTAAATTGATATTAAACTGTTTGTGACTTCACCTAAATAAATTTTTATATATAAATGCTGTTCTTAATCTTGGCCTTTTTTTTCCTCCCTTGTTCTTATATTGCCACTTCCCCTTTTGTAAGCGCTTCTTTCCATCACCTGACCTTTTAAAAAATTTCTGGTTTTCAGTTGTGAAAGCACAACTGTGTCTTAACTATCGACAGAAAACAAAATTGGACTTTGAAATTTGCTTTCAGTATTTTGCATGAAGGCTTGATAATGTTATAACTGTAGTTGTTGTAGCTTATTCATCTTTGACAGTTGTTGAGACAATGATATGTATTGGGCTTTGATCTGCCTGAAAATTAAATAGTTGCTGTACTGAAATAATATTTTAATGGCCTCCAAACTGGGACTCCGATCCAGCGAATGCTGAGATATCTGCATTCAACACAGTAGAACATGGAGCACTTATACAGATGGGATTACAAGTTATAAAAATACCTTTCATTTTTGAGAAGGGGCTTAAGCTCAATAAGCAGATCACTCGTGCCATTTTTCTGTTGTCCTGTTTTCTTAAGAAATCAGAGCTCAGTTACTCACTGGTCCATGCTGTGTGTCTTCACCATCATTGTTACACATGAACCACTGCAGGCATCTCCTTCTGAGGAAGTGCTGTAATAGTGGCAGGATTTGGGGGGAGGTGTGGGGAAAGGGAGGTGTGGAGCAAGGACGGATGAGCAGACATCAGTCTCCTCAGTCCCACTTATGAATTGCACAAGCGCTGGTCTTAACCTACTGACTCAGAGCAGCAAAGCAGCAACAGTTTTGTTTTTCTTGTCCTCTTTGGGAGCAGCATGCCCAGCTGGAGTCTGAAACACTTCCTAATGTTCTTCGCCGAGTCCTTCTGCCAAGAATTTGTTGGGTTTGTTTGCTACTCTCTCCAGTTTTCATACAGTCTGGTGCCCTTCCTGGCACTATTGTCACCGCCCAGTTTCCTGGTTGCTACTGGTCCTGAGTTGGACCACCCTGTCTTCTTCGTCTGCTGTAGACAATTGCCAGGGCTCTGCCTTGCTCTCTAGTGTCAGTGGCTGCTTTAAAATTGCTGCCTGCGCTCATAAAGAAACTTGCTTTTCAAATTAGTAGCAGTGGTGTTTTAAGACATATGGGACTTAACCACCTCACCGGCACTCCTCTTTTTTGTTGTTGTTGTTTTTTCTCTCCAGTTCTTCATAAACTTGCTTCATCACTGTCTTTGAGCCACTCAGTAATTTCACCGTGGTACTTGTTCATCCTTGCTTTGGGGTTTATTGTTGCATGTGTGCTTTCCCCCTCGTTGCTCTTGTAAGCTTCCACATGAAACTTCCTTGTCCATTAGTTTCTCAAGTGTTGGACTTCAATGGATTTCTTCCAATTCCAACAGTTAGTTACTGTGTGGGTTTGCGTGTCATTGACACTGGGTGAATCCTACCTTTACAGTTCCTGATGTCGTCTTGTCCTTGTTGAGTTAGAGTGCTGGCTGTGTTGAAAGGGAGGTACAGAATTGCATATCCTCGGTTCACCTCGGATTTATGAGTAGATTTCTTTCAGTGATTATAAGCAAAACTTGCTGTTGTTTACATAGTATGACAGGCAGCATGAAGATGCCTGCTGTCCGAAAGCAGACATCGAGGATAACCCTTTAACTAAGTGATGGATGAAGATAGAGGACATGGTGGGTGAGAGACGTAGTGTGGAAATGAACCATGATTCTGTTATTCTTTCAGTAACTGTGATCTGCAGCAGGAATTGGTGATACACAAGGAACTTTTATACACTATTTCTCTAAGTTGTATTACTTAACTTGGGGGGGGATGTTCTGTTTTCAGTGTTGCTGCAATTTCTTACGCTTTTCTCAAATAATCTTGAGCATTTGTACAAAGTTGCAGCAAAGCTTTTCACCCAGACTGATGGAACTTCCAGTTGGGAATAGTTGTAAAATGCATGGGAACTGATTTGTTTGGGAGGACCAGAATGTTATGGAAAAGTAGTTTTCTGTCAGTTGACTAGAAGTACCACGTACTTTTGGGGGCAATTTCAGATAAGTTTATTGTAAGGGTTTTCTAGCAAGACAGGATTTTTTTTTTTTTTCCACAGATGTGCTTTTTCATGTGCTAGATTGATGTGTATTGTTATTACAAAGAGCAAATTAAAACCAGCACAATGTGACTCTTACAGCACAAAATATGTTGCAACTTGGAAAGGGATGAAGCTAAATTACACATCTTGGAGGAAGCTGGCACAGCTTGAGAGTTCAGAGTTGTGCTTCAGCAAAGGTGGAGTCAAATAAATGGTATATTCAGCTTCTACCTGTGTACAGCAGTTAGGTTAGAGATAACTGGAGTATCTGAAAAAATGAGATCGTGTTAGTACTCTTTTGGCCTTAGTAGTATAATGATGTGTTTTTAAAGGTAAGATGACAGTAGAACATTTTGCACGTGGGGTAGCCTGTCGCATCTGCAGTTTAGCAACATTATTACTCCTGAGCCCTGATGAGATCCCATGAGTTATTCAATGTGAATTCCAATTTAAGCTTAAACCGTTGCTTTCCCATCTTCCTCTTTCTCCCATCGTCTCACCCACTTGCTTTCTTCTTTATAAAAATCTGGTGAAGCATGTCCTGAGGGTCGGCTGTGGGATCAGGCAGTGTCTGACCAGACTGTCTGCATGTACGGAGCCTTTCGCCCCCGTGTAGGTAGTTCTGCCAAGTTGGTATAGTGTAGCATGAAGAAATTCGGTGTGTGTCTAAGTGTGGCTGGATGGAGTGCACACAGGAGACTCCCCAGCTGCCTGCAAGGTTCGTGTGTTTTTGAGAAGCAGGTGGCGTTGGCAGCAGGTCTTTCTGTCCACTCCCACAGTAAAATCAAAACCAAAAGCCTGGAGACTGTTTGTAACCATTGAGGGGAGAGAGGGAGGGATGTGAGTCAGTGCTAACAGCCTAGATGTTTGTGGAAATATTGCCTAGTGAAGTTATCAAACAATGGTTTAGCTCATGTGCTTAATAGGGACTGCGAGAATTGATAACATCTATGGGAGTGTTTTTGCCAGTTCTTTCTACAAGAGATTATGTCCTTGAAAACTCGACTGGAGAAATTCTAAAGCTAGATTTTCCCCTCTTGTTTTGGCACTCAGGTTGGACGATTACCTTATCACAAAGTTCAGTGTGCATTAGTTCAGCCCAATACAGCACATAAATTATTACCTGTATAATCGTCTGGGTCCAGCACTCTTTAGCACTCTTTTTTTTTTTTTTTTTTTTTTCCCCCCTTTTTTCTTTTCCCTTTTCCCCCTAGGAATTCTTGTCAAAACCAGCTGGCATCTTACCTTTGCAGTTTGGCAGTTTACTGGGCAATCAGCTAAATGACAGCTGAGATTTAAAACGCCCTAACATATTCACAATATCTTACATATTTGTAAACCTGAAATATTTCAAAAAGTACTTCTACCTTTTTTGGTGGTTGTTGCTCTTTATTTACTTTAAAGAACACTTCCTTCTTCCCAATGTCTCAGGGCAGTGTTGCTGTGTTAGTATTTCCAGGGCAGCAGGGAAATGTTTACATCCAAACAAAAATCTGTTTTCTTTGAATTTTTTAATTGCCAACATTTGTGTCCATAAAATCCTCTCCACATAACTCAGCCGCTGTTTAGCTTTTTTTTTTTTGGTTCTGTGCAAAGTCTAAAACTCTGATCACATTCAGTTTTCAGTTTTTTTATTTTCTGAACCACGTAAGATGAGCATTGAATCTGCACCTACATCAGCAGATATGGAAAAGGCCACTTGCCCCTTCAGGTGGCAGACCTAGCAGTCTGAAGTCAGGAGTGGCTGTTTAAAAACAGAAATATGGCTTACCCTTGCTTCAGATATTATAAGCGCCGTCTGCATTGGTGATGTTGTTCAAAGTCTCCGCAAATGCCCTACATTATCCCAAAATACGAGGTTACATGAAGTTATGAGGCTGTATGATGTTTCAGCCCGTGAGTGTGTGTGGCTTGTTGTGCAGAGGCAGTCATAGGCAGTTACAGGGCTGGGTGTGCTGGTGTTAGTTGGTGGGGCTGTTGAGTTGACAGACTGCAAGACAACATGGTGGCAGAGGACCTGGACTGTGTCTTCCCCTGTAGATGTCCCTGGCATAAACAGAGACAAGACAGCTCCTTGAAACACGTAACATAGGCCAAGAGTTTGTACCTTCCCTGCCTAAACTTTCCACCCTCCACTTGGGCTTTCTGGCATTTATCTTCCACTACACCTCCCTTGTCTCCTCTGGGTTTTTTTCACTCCGTAGCAGTCAAATGTCATTCATGCCATCGTTTGGAAGGAAGACATACCACTAGTACATGCAGGCTGTTCCCTACTGGATACATCTCCCATGGATGATCCACACAATGCTAAACAAAAAGATTTGTTTTCCCCTTAAAGCTGGGGAATGAAGTTTATACAAGTACTTAACAGAGGTGCTGGGATTACAAATGCTAGCAAACCTGGATTCTTGAGAATAAAATAAAGATCAGTTCAAGGTGGGGAAATCTCCGAGGGTGCTTTTGCTCAGGGCATGCAAGTGTCTGTCTTGCTGCGCTCGGTGTGACTGTGCAGCTAATGAGGGACTCGAAGCAAGAGGCTCCTCAAAGTGCTGTGGGTTGGGAGGAGAAGCATTTAATTTTCCTTCTTTCTGTGTCGTTTTCCTTGTCCTTTCTCCCTCACCGACAGTCTCCCCAGCCAGAGGTGTGACTTTGTTATCAAGTACTGGTGGATAACAGGGGAAATCTCACCGCTGCTATATTGGATTGCTGGGAGAAGGGAGCAGGTTTACATCTGCAAGAACATGGAGGTTTTCCAGAAGCAGCACAATAAATCTGGTGGTATTGAAGGGCAAAAAAAAAGTGACTTCAGGAGACCCAATCTGTCCTTTGCTTTGCCATTTAGGAAAAGAAGATCCAGCTACCCAGCTTAATGGGGCATCAGCCAGCGGAAAAGCTATGGGCAGAGTATCACAATGAGGTTCGGTACCAGATAGTAGATGTGCGTGTTGTTACTGCTGGAGGTGCTTTGTCAGCCACTATGCGAGCAGGAAAAGGAGCAAAGGACCTCTGGCCAGCAGATGAAACGAACCATGCTGCTGGTGACGCTGACCCACCAAGCATGAGGGCACTTCATGGAACCGGTTACAGAGCTGTGCAGCTCAAGGAGGGAGCTTAAAAGAAATCACTCTTCTTCTTGTGCCTTAGCATGCTTTAAAAAAAAAAAAAAAAGAAAAAACCACAAAAAAACCAACAAAAACCAAACCCCACAAAAAGTACTTTCATTGTGTAACCGGAATGTGCAACAAAAAATAACAACATATAAGCTACAGTTGCAAATACTTTTCGAGAGGAGAGTGGGTGGTATCTGGTATGCACCATTTCCGAAAATATGCATTTTCTATTTTAAACATTTTGATTGCGTGCAAATGAAAAGGAATAAAATTCAATCTTTCAGCAGAAATAAGGTAGAGAACAATACGTGTTACCAGTGTGCTAAGATCACTTAAAATGTTTTGTGGTTTTGTTAGCAAGCATCTAAAAACATCGGGTTTCTTTTTTTCTTTTGTCAGTGCTCAAAACATTGAAAACAAACTTTCAGTGTGTTACAACACTGTTGCACTGTTGAGAGCAGCGCAAGCTGTTTGCGGCTGTGTATTGCACAGAGGTGTAAGTTAGCTCAGTTGTTCCCCATCGGAAGGGAGAGGAATGGCTAAGCATATCCTTTACCTGCCTCTCGTCGGAGGAAGCTTTTAACGTGGAGCGCTTCCCGAAGTGGAGAAGCTGAGAACAAGACCTTGGGTCACCTGGTTCCCCGCTGGATCCCAGCGACTGAGCTGCTGGGCTCTGAGATACACGGTACCTTTCTGATTCTCTTCATCTTTCCAGCCCACGGTCTCTGAATGACCAGTTTCTGCAGACCATGGAAATGAAGAAACTCTTCTTTTTTTTTTATGTTTTTCTGGTGTTCCTGCAGCTTCAGTCTCGACACCTTCCTGCTGCTGTGAGGGGGAATCGCTGGAAACAAGAAACGTGTGAGGAGGGCTGGTAGACATGTCTCCTCATGCGTGTAAGAAAAGGGCAATGAGTGCTACTGAGCTTTCCTAAGTCCAGGAAATGTTGGTTATAGCTTGGTTCTTACCTCATGGTGGTGGAGAACCAGAAAAGGTAAACCTGCTTATGCCTATAGCTTGCGTTACCTCGCAGGCCCCGTGTATCATCAGAGTGGGATGGGCATGGGATGATTTGGCTGGGGTAGGAGGAGAGGATTATTTGGCAAAACCTGTCCTGGTGAGATGGCTGACTCTGGGGCTTAACCTGGCCAGCCACAAGAAAGGAAAACATATTTTACTTCTCTTTCAAAATGCAGAAGTGACTTTTTTGAGACGGGGGTGTTGCCTTGAGCACGTGGGCCTGTTAGATGTAGTGAGTGTTTCAGAAATAGTGTTGCAAATGCTGGGCCTGGACAAGCAAGAACCTGAAAGCTTTGAAATGTTGTTACCTCTAGACAGCTCTTAGTTTGCTCTGCTCAAAACTACTGTCAATTAAATTAGCTTCTCTATTGCTGTTCTAATGCCTGTGAAGTTCCACCACAGGTTTCTAGTGGTGTTATTGTTTGATTACTTTATGAATGACAACCAAAGGACCTATTCTTCTGATTTGGTTCCCCCCACCTGTGGGAGAAATGGCATTGTGAAAAGGAGAGCAATTTCAGACATCACGGTGAAGGCTAGAGTTATTTAGGAAACCTCAGAGCCCGCAGTTTACCTGATCCTCCCCTCTCTGTTGCTGCCCCCTTTGAAAACAGGCAGGACCAGACTCAAAGAGCCAGCAGTAGCCCGGTGGCCAGTGGAGTGAGCCCTGTGAGGTAGCTAAGGTAAGGATGGCAGAGTTGTCTTCATATTTAGTTAATGACCTTCACCTATTGATGTCCATTTTAAGGATTTGGGAGAAGTAGGAAATGAACCCACACCACATCCTGGTAGTTACACAGGACTCCAGAAAAGGGATGAAGTTTGGGGCTGGCTATCGATTCCCCACTTTTCCTCCTTGCCTCTCTGCCGTGCCTGCCACGGAGGCTTTGGCAGGAGGAAAGGGTCGGTTCACCGGCCCCGTTGCCCGTGATGCCCGGGCTGTGGTGCGGGAATGGTTGTTAGTGCTGCTGGGAGAGAGGTGGGGCGAATTGTGGCCGAGGGCTGGTGGGAACGATACAGAAAATTAAGTGGTGCTGTGCTGGGGCTGTACTGCAGTTGCCTGAGCTCATCTTGCTCTGGGAGCTGGTGGCAGAAGCAGGAATTTAGTTGATGTCTAGAAAAGCTGAGTTTTACAAATTTGTGTGTAAGCATCGGAAATTGTGACTACAGAGCTACAGGAGGCTGGAGAAAACATGGTCAGCAGTAGACCAGGGGAAATACTCTTTGCTGGAAGCCTTTTTCAAGCAGTAAGGAAATAGCAAAGTCTGTCAGACTTTGCTGCATGTCATGCTGAAGACAGTCAATACTGAGAGACAGGTCAGAAATGATAAAGATGCATTGTGCAGGTCAAATGGTTGAGTATGGCATATGAATATTTCTTCACTGTGATATTTTCTATTGCAGTTTCTACTCCAGTCTTTGTCCTAGAATTACTTTTGGGTTTTTGTTTTGTTTTTGTTTTGGTTTTGGTTTGGTTTTGGTTTTGGTTTTGTTTTTTACTAGGAGTTCCCAGGGGGAAGTCAGAGGCGATGCCCTGTGCAGAAGCTGTTTAGAGCGCTCAAAAAAATACTCTGGGTTTATCTTCCATGTGTGCTACTTTGCTTTCATGTATGCTGGATTTTACCTACGGTTGTTCTGTGTAGTCTGACGGTTTGCCAGAGCCCTCTGCAATTTCTCAGTGTTTCCCCTTTAAAGATGCACTATTCAGCCTGCATAATTTGCAAATACCCAGTATTCCTTCTAATTTCTTCGGGATGAAAATGCTTTCAACATCTCTAAATATCTCTGCTGGGTAGTGGGTAACAGAAGCTCAACTTCTGTGTCCTGGAGTTTATTTTGTTCCTGTCAGGTCTCTTGTCACAAGCTTCTGCTTCTCATGTTTCTAAAACAAAGCTTAGCCACCTGACCTTAGATTCGGCATTATGCCAAAGAAATATCTCTCAACCCATTTTCTTTAAAGTGAAGCTGCTCCTGCTATATAAGAATTACTCCAATTTTTCTCAACAGATGGGCCCCTTATGTTCAGCATCACACCTGTGTACATCTATTATTACATTTATTTACAAAAGTATTTCCAATCGAGTGTTTTCATTGTTGAAGATGTTATTTTAACACATTGAACATCAGAAAAGTTGTTTGTTTTTTTTTTTTTTTAAATGGCAATTTCTATAAAATAGAAAAGGTACTGAAAACACATCTCAAATATTTTAAGGTTTTTTGCTTCTTTTTACTCCATGAAAGGAAAATGGATTCATCTAGGAATTTGCAAAGCCTTGGAAGTGCATTATGATTGTTTTGTCATGCAACTTGTTAATGCATAAAGGTGTGTTTACTAACCAAAAAAAAAATTATTCTTGGCATTTACATTAATGGAGATGGCCTGCAATACAAGTGCGATTTTTCAATGCATTATTGAATCAGAAATTTTAAATCATTCTTCATTTTGTTTTACTTAGGGGATAACCAAATTGATGTGAACCAATTTCTGGGACTATATTTGTAGCACTATCTTTAGTTTCTATTTTGGTGGTCCATCTTGGAGCCAGACTTTTTTTATTGACTTAGAGTTTTTCTGGCACAATGTAAAAACGGCTCTGTTTTATTACTCCTAACATTTTGCAAAATCTCCCTTCAGAGCAGACTTTTCTAAATTAACCAGTGCTTGTGCAGTTATTTTCTACTTCTTACAAAGCCACAGCTGAAAGGAGCAATTAAAAAGCTCGATTGCCGCTTTAAACTTGGAATTTAATCTGTATTTAACACAAATAAGCTCTCATTTCAAGATTGTTTGATGCAGCCATTTCCCCTGTCAGTGTTAATTGTATTTTTGGGTGTGCGTGGATGGTAGCATCTAGTGCTTAGGGATTTAGGGCTCTCATACAAGTGATTCCAGATGGTTGGATTTTTCCTTCGGACACTGTCCTGGCTCTTCCCAAGACATAACTTGTACCAGCCATCCCATGATCGCAACACGCTGCCTCTCGAGAGGCATTTGGTGTAGCTGGGCCGTATTGTGCCTCCGTAATGCTGCACTGAATTCCTCTCATCCAGACTCACAAGCAGAATACTACTAAACCTTCCCAATACCGATACAAAAGGAAACACCTGAAAAAAATCCCTGGAGGCGCAGGCAAGAAGCCAAGGAGACAAAAACCAACCCACGGCTCATGTCTGACCGTGGCACTGGCACGGCAGCTTCGCTGTCACTATGGAGGAAGGGAAATGCTCGGTGCCGGGGCAGCTGCGCTGATCCTGGCGGGAGGTACCGCAGAGCTGTGGCAGCATCCCAGTGACGTGGGTCTGGCGAGTCCCAGTCCCTACGCGGTGCTAAACTGCTCGCTATAAACAGTGCTCCCAGCGAGACAGGGACGTGAAGGAGGTGAACTGCTGCTCATCTGTGGCTTTTGGGCAGACGTCCGCCTCTGTAGCGTGAGCTGCAGAGCCAGGACTTTACTCACGAAGCAGTCTCAGCATATGAGAGCACTGGATCCAAGTCACACCAGCCCGAACTGCGGCAATGACCCGCGTGTGACTACATTTAATGCTGTCAGCAGCTGAAAGCATTGTGCCTGGCTACCTTTACTCCTCTTTCCCCCAAAATACAAAGCTAAGTTTATATAAATACATAAACCCCACACATGTAAATATAAAGCTAATTTCATTTTCAAGTCTTAAATGAATGTCAGTGGTCTAAGCATAAATAAATAAATAAATGGCTGCATGTGTCTGTTTTATTCAAAGCCACATTTGCAATTCAGAAATGTCTCTTGGAGCCGTCAGACTTTTCCCAGCTGTCAAGCAGAGAGGGAATCTTCTGTGGGGAAGTCGGCCACCTCGGGTGCTGCACTTACTAGCAGCTGTGGATGCGTTGCATCCACTAACTGCAACAGCAGCCCCTGTCTGGAATTCCCGGGGGGGCAGCTGGTACCTCACCAGTGCACCACAGAGCTTGTCATGTACGTTCAAGGTACCTCTGGTTGGACCAACCTAGGTAAGTGGAGTAAGGACAGAAAACCAGATCACAAACAGTTGGTAATACACAGTGTCTTTTGATTGCTCTCTTGGTGCACATCATTCTTGTATCCCAGGAAAATTTCCCACCATCAAAAAAAGTATTTGTCATGTTTTAAAACAGGATGCATCTCCACATGCACAGGATGGATATCCACTAAGCTTCAATATACGCTTTTCTTTCCTGGGCAATAAAAGTTCTTATTACCCTCCTGAGGCACTGACAGTCTCTTCATTTATTGCTGTTAGATCCCCCAGCAGACTACAGAGCAAATAACAAATGAGTACTTTGGTTTTCACCAACTTTTAGTAGATGGTATGTTTTCATAACACAGAAATTATTACACCAATTGTCCTTCTGGCTGGAGAAATGAGTTCTAACACATTGTAGAGCTTTAAGGGGGAGAATTTGTTCTGAGGACAACCATGTGTCCTGGGAAAAAGACGGGAAGAGATAAACAAAATAAATAAACATTTGGAATGGAAATGGTGAGTTAGTAGCTGCCCAAACTGGAAAGTAGAATTCAAGTGTATTTCTCCGCGTGCATGTGCAGTAGTTTGATATCTTAAATCAAAATAAAAGAGTACACAGGGTCCATCCATCTTTTTTCTGTTAACTGCCTGCATGCTCACATCCAGCTAGCATTTGTGTTTTCAGCGTAAACAGGAATACTGTAATGAGCCCTGGCAAACCAATAAACAATATATTGAAACGGTTAATTTGATATATTGTTAATTCTAATCTTTTTTTCTTCCCGTTACATTTAGATACTCATTTTGCTTTCAAGTTGAAAACTTAAAAAAAAAAAAAGACATGGAGGCTCTGCTCTTTGATTTTAAGCATCCTGCAGCTCACCAATAACTGACAAGCCTAAGCATAACATCACAAAAGCTAGGCTGAGGAGTTCTGAGTTAGAGCGTTAGGGATGGATCCATCCTCCTTTGCGTTGTTCGCAGGTCAGCTGAGGACTTCACCGGTGCGGGAGGATGTATGGCTCATGCGAGTCAGCAAAGCTGGCCCTATACGGCGCTCGCCGGGCCTCCTGCCAGCGCCAGAGACGTGCCTGCTGAAAGCAAGAGGTCGTGGCTAGTGCGTTGCTGAAATATGCCTGTCTGTGGTCATAAGGGTCCCTGCTGCAAAGCAGCGTAATTCAGAGCAGTCCTCGGGATAAGCCTGGCAGCCGCCTGTGGGTAAGGAGCTCCTTTGGCATTCTCTTTGGGATGTGCTGAAGGAACCCTTAGCCGAGCAATGCAAATACGGCACATTTCTATGCCGTGTCAGTGAGGGACGGTGCAGTGCTGGTCAGTAACTCTGTGCGAGCTCCTGCTCTGCCCCGTGCAAAAAGCACACGTTTTAGTGTGCCATGGGGAGGGGTGAACTTTTGTAGCTTGCAAAGTACCTGCAACTGCTCTGGCTGAGCCTCCTGAAACAAACCAAAAGATTAAAAGAAAAAGCACTCTCAGTCTGTTTGAGGGTCTGTTGAAAAAAATACCTTTTTTTTTTTTTTTTGTTCAGATTATCCAAAACATTTTTAGAGAAAGTTGGAGCCGGTTACTAGACCTAGCCCTATTTCTTACTGATAAGGAAGAGCCATCATTTGAGAAGGCGCCTTTCAAGGACACCATTTGTTCCTTGTGAATACAGGCCTACAATGCAGGATTATTTATTAAATCTGAAGTATGCCTCTTCTAAAGTTTCTTCTGAGCTTTCTATTCTTTACACACAGTTCCTATGCTGTTCGTTTCTTTCCTCCTCTGTTGTTTCTCCTTGCTTTAATTTCTAAAAAAGAATTTATTGTGAGTCAGATTAAAAAAAAAACCTGTGAACTTTCTTCCCCTTGCATGACGGCTGGGGCCTTCACCGTGCACCTGCATTCCTGCAACCGTCTCCTCATGTCGTATGCCAGAGCCCCTCTACGCCCCGTCTCCCTATAGCAGCATCCTCCTCTTCTCTCCCTTCGCCTGAGGCTCTGCACGTCCTCCCATCTGCTCTCTCCTCACCACACCTTTGAACGCCATGAATGTGCCTCTCGTTCTCAGCTGGTCCTCACGCTCGCCCCCGCTGCGGTCCCTCCCCAGGTCCCCATCCCGGCTACCCGCCTGCATCCCTGCCACCTGCCTCCGCTCCGCTCTGGAGCCCCTCTCCAAACTCAGCCCTCAAACTAGAAGACTCCTTCCCACTTCTGCTGATGTTTTGTTTTCCTTCTCATCCACTGACACTCCTAACTCAGCAGCTTGGGGCCTGGTTAAAAACAGGGTGTTGTTTTTGCAATAAATTAATAAATTGATCCTTAAGGCACTCCATGGCTCTAATCAGCAAAGAAAAAGTGGAAATACTCTTGGCCTCATAGAAATCTCAAAGGTAAGGTGATATACACTGTGGGAATAAGGAGGACAGATGAGGCAAATGATACCCAATTTTGTAGTCATTTTTTTTGTTACTCAGTACCACCATCATTCAGTAATCTCCTTTTTCAGTGTGTCCCATATGCCTGTAACATTACCTAAACGGGCTTAATTTTTTCCCCTTCCACTTTCCAGCCCTCAGGTCTCTGGCTCCCCAGTCACTGTGCTCAAGAAATGAAACTAGAAACTCTCTTTTGAACCCGTTGCTTTCTCTCAACGGTTGTAACTTCTTCCTTCCTCTGAGAGCACCCCTTTTTGTTTCACGTGCCTGAAAGTCAATGAGCCGCGGCCCCTCTCCCCAACAGAAACGGGCTGTGTTGCTGTTGCTCTCAAGTTGTCCCAGTTTGAGGTAAAACAGAACCAATTTTCTGTTCAGTAGTTTTACTTTGCAGCGAAGCCTCTTCTAACCAACTGAACTCTCTGAAATGAACAGCATATTGTGCAGAAACACAGTAGTTTGCTCTTAGAGTGATAAGATCATAGCTGATGCCCAGGCATGGTATGCAGAGAGGCTCCTGCTTATACTTATTGCTATAACAGCCAAGGGCAACCAACTTTGTTATTTGCCCCGTTGGAAGGTCGGAAGCAGAAAAGCATAGTGGGATCTCACCTGCAGGGAGGAGCGGACAGGACAGGTGACCCAAAACTGACCAACAGGGGATTCCATCCCATCTGCCTCATGCTCAGTATAAAAGCTGAGGGATCAAAGGGTCAGCCCTCTTCCTTCAATGGCTGACATCCAGGGAGGACTCTGTCTGTTCGTCTGCCTGTGATCCCAATCCTGAATCCAGATCCGGAATCCAGTTCCTGTCCGTCACCGAGTCCAGTCTGGGACTTCCCCAGTGCCAGCCCGTGACATGATTGTCATCCTGGGAGCTCGATACTGGTTTTGTATATATTGTATAATTTCATTATTTTCTTGTTATTTTATTATTAATATTTCGTTAAACTAGTTTAGTTTTATTCTAAACTTGTAAGTCTCTTTCTGTCTTGCCCTCCTCTCCTTGGAGAGCGAGGTGCGGGAGAGCATCTGTCGTTCCGCCTGAGTGGCCAGTCCGGCCCAAACCACAACACAAATCTGCTCCCAAACACTACCGGTCCCGGCAAAAATGCACGTTCAGCGTGCACAGCGTAATAAAACCACTGCCTAAGATGGGCCTGAGCAAACCCTGAACTCCCAAGTATTTCTGTGCTGTTGTAGCACAGCCTGCACAGAGAGAAAAAAATATCTTAGAGTTAACTTGACTGACATAACTAGTCCTCCTGCCATCATAGAGCGATGATGGATCCCGCCTAGTTGCTACTGTATGCTCTAGCACGTAGGACTCCCGGTATGTACTGTGGCCTCATCACAGGAACAGGCAGAGGACAGAAAAAAACCCAACCGAAACAACAACACGTCCCCTCTGCAATGTCACGACCTACTGATGCGCAGTGCTGGGGCCGCGTCGACTCCCAGAGACGCAGAGCCTGCCGAACCCCTACGAAATGCCGCAGACAGCTGCCGGCTGGTTTTTCTGACATTAACTACTCCCACAGCAACCCACCGCCTTCCTTTGCGACTTCAGTGTGCCTCACGCAGTGCGTCTGTAGCCTGAAGCACATGTGCAAGCAGGTGAATGATTATCTGGAAAGATGAGCTAATGTGGTTTCGCCTGTGATGCGAAACCTCCCGGCCTCCGTGACCATCTTGATAAGGCCGTCCCCACTCGGCCTGGCAGGTGCACGCCTTTTGAAAGACAACGTAGAGAAACGTATCTCCGGAACCAAACTACAGGTCTGAAAAGGTCTGAGATGCAGCTTTGTGAGGAACTTTTATTTTTTTTTCCTTCCATCACAAGCCTTACCATGGGTATGGCTTTGGGAACGAGATCGTTGTCAAGAGAATGAGGAGTGCATTCAGATTTGCTACTGGGAAAAAGAAACCAGCAGCAGACTGTGCCAACAGAGCATTGTAATTAAGCCAGGCGAAAACTAAAACCAGATCGAAACACTCCCACATTTGAAGCCTTTGAAATCCCAAACTATGTCTAATTTTTTGTAGCTTAAGCAGATATCCCTGTTAGATGCCTCAGCGATCTGCCTCAGGCTGAGGTCATCCTCCAGCCAGGGGCTGCTCTCATGACAGGTATCGCATCACATCACACGTTCCTTCCCTGTTCTCCCCAGGGCTAATAGTACATGAACAAACCTATAACTACATTGAAGATTTCTTTCAAAAAAATACCACAGATAGATCGCTTTAAAAACTATTTGTGGCGCTGTCAAATATAAAATGCTTTTTCTTAAAAGCTAATGTACTGCTCCTTATTCGTCAGAACGTCACTTTTACAACATTTTACTGAATGAGATTAAGTCCGAGACGTTCTTTTAAGAAATCAAGCATTCTTTTAAAACCAGTTAAGTTACTCAGTCTGTTTCAACCTGGGGGGAGGCCAAAGTGAATTAAAGACTGACTTGATCTAAAGTCCCCTGACTTCAGAGGGAGTTTTGCTGATTGTTGGATTATCTTCTCCTACAAAAAGTGACATAAGTCACGGTAATGCATACAGAACCTGTGCTATGGGATCACCTGGCGGCACAAGTTTGATGATATCAGATGTGAACACCTCTGCAGTATGCTGAATCAGAGTGCAAAATATGTTATGTATGTTGGTTTTATGCCAGCTGCAGGAGGCGAAACAATACCTCAGCCAAAAGGTGGTGTTATAATATTTGATATACCTTACATATACCTTACATAACAACAACAATTCAGACAGACTATGCAAGTCCCTAAGACAAAACATACCTCCTACCTACATTTTTTGAACCAGTATGAACCAGCAGAGTGAGTTCGTCTTAGCACTTTGCAATCTGTGCCTGTTAGATATGGCACCAGACACCCTAAATCATCTTGTCAAACTACAGCCTAAGCACCTAATAAACCAGGCTATTTCATACAAAGTTTCAATCTTACAAGCACAGTCATGCAGCTGAAGTCTCATCCGAAAACACACGCGTGGTCAGAGGAACTCCTCGTGTGCTCAGAATTAAGTAATTAGCTGAGAAGTTGCACAAAAGGGGCATTAATCCATGACTTGCACATTTCAGTTTGACCATAAACCTAGCAATGTTTAGCTTATACCCAAGAAATCATTCTTGGGTATGTCTCTCTGTCCTCAGCTGGAACTATTAAACAAGATGAAGTTTTCTGCGTGGTGGGATCCAAATGCTGGTGCTATAACATGTTTGCACAATCTCTGCAACAGGGTTTCTCAAGAGGTCCATGTACCAAGAGGTCCAGAGGTTCTCAGCAGTACCAGAGGTGCATTCTTATCTGAAAATATGAAAAGGGCACATCCTAGAAGAGTGTTTTCCTGTCATTAAAATACGAAGCGCTGTTCATACCCTTACTTAGCACTTTACTAGAAGAAGCCAAATATCAGGAAGAATGTTTGCATATGCCTCCACAAAAACCAAGGCCACCTTTGCAAATTATTTGCACCAGAAATCATCTATATGAAAAATGCTGTCCTATTTATAATAACATCAACTGCAAAGAGACAATCAGAGTTCCTGGGAATAGTACAGCATGCTTAAATGACACCTGAAGCAACGCAGAACTGTGTTAGACTGAGGCTGAATATTTTGGAAACTGTATTTTTGGTTGTATTCAGCCCTGTTAATTAAGAAAACTAATCAGCGTGTTACAGAAAGTTTTATTATCTTCCCAAACTCATTTGAGATCACTACAAAAGAAAATAGATGGCAGTGATTTAACCAGTGCAAGTCTTGCAAAAAATCAGATGTTTAAATTTGCTTAAATAGATAAGGCGTCCTGAAGAAGATAGGAAAATTATTTTCATAATAGAGTGGAAAATGTAATCATCTGTCTCCAGAGAGGCTGTGAGCTATTGGCAGTAAATATTTAGCAAATGAAACGTAAGCTGGTAATCAGTTTAGTGGTGTGCCTTTGCCATGAAATCATCCGTATGAACCCAACTTAGGGTAGAACATCAATTAACTCACAGCACCCAAGCTATGGCAAGGCAATGCCAAGCTGGAGTGAAGACATTTTCATACACATTACTGCATCCATGTTAACAGTACACAGAGCTTTCCTGTAATGAGGAAAACTAACTACTGTGCAAGAAAAAAAACAAACAAACAAAAAAAAAAAACCAAAAACCAAAACCCAAAACAGTGCTGCAGAGAAGTCCTGGGAAATTCCATAAAGCTGTGGTTATCCGTCAGGTCCTGTTTCCCTGCACGAGCAGGGGGCTCGGTGGTGGCCTCCTGCTGGGAATGCTGGGCAGAGCCACAGTGCCCACAGTCAGCGGCAGCATTCCCAGCAGGCTGCCGAGACCAAAGTACCCTCAGCTTGCCTGTGAGGAGATGAATGGGCTTCAGCACCTCCTTGGAAGTAAACTATAGCAAATCAAGTCTCTTTTAAATTGTAAACAGGCCGTATAGTCTTTTTTTCCTTGTCTGCACTTAGATTTCACTTCAATGTGTTGTTAAAATGTAGGAGATGACCGTAAAACAATCAGACGAAGCATTTTCCTTACCTCCAACTGTGTTTAGCATTGGAATGACATGTTATGTTACTGTGGAGTAAGGACTGTATTTGTTTATTCACTGAAATATAGTCAGAGTCTAATAGTATTTATGCTCATTTCTCAGCCTTTAAATAGCCATGTCTTTTCCCATCTGTTAGTTTTTCTGGAACTCAATCAGTAAAATGTCCTTCAGTCTTCATTTTTAAGTTCATGCTCTATATATAGACCATATGTTTCTTACATATTATTATCAGTCTATATTATGATCTATAGGTGTAAGTCAGTTTTCTCATTTCTTCTTTTGAAAAGGTACTTAAAACCTTTCTCAGGAACTTTCTAGTCCTCGGTATTCTCAGATATGTACAAGATATAAATCTATGCCACTTTCAGTAGCCAAGGCTATTCTGCTTAACAGCTTAGTATACATGATCCGAAGAAGTTTGGACATTGCATGAGTAGTCTGATATAAACAATTGACTTCAATAAATAAATTAAGTAGAAATATAAAAACAACCTTGTCATGTAAAGTGATTTAGTTTACACAGGAATGTAAGTGCAAAATGTCATCCTTTGGATGCCAAATACTGTATTAATATGGGATGGGAACAAGCCACTTACTCCAACTAGCGTATCTATAATCCCAACATCCTGTCTTTCTGAAGTCAGTACTGGAAAGAGCAATCCTCTAGGCTGTTGGAAATGACCCCCTTCCTAGATTATTCCTCTCCTCCTATTTTACTCACAATCTGAGAAGATCCCCAAGACTTGTATCAGTCCCCACTACCCACCAAGGAGATTCCATCCAACACCAGCTCTCCTGGATTTGCAGGTTTTGCCACAAACTGCCAAGGCAGCCCTTGTTTGACACTTGGTGAAGGAGAATCCTGCAGCCCCCCTGGGCACTGAGATGCTGGGCATTGCAAGAGCAGACCTGCACCAGGGCTTGGGACCTCTACTCCTCTGGGCACTTGAAGGTGTCTGGTTTGCTGGTCACCTTTAGTCATTCTTGACTGACACATGCAAGGAAAAAATGCACAACACATCTTAGACACTTGATAGCTGGCTGCAAGATGTCTCATCTATTCCTTTTTTCCAGCAGGCTGTCAAGATCATCACCAAAGCAGATTTTCACATTTTCCCCAGACTTGGGTCCACTGTTTTCGACAACTTTCATCCTGGCCTTTCAAAGTGGCTACTGACTGTATTTCTCCTTTCCCCCCTTCATTAGCAAGGCATCTATTAAATATAGCTTTGTTGAAGGGGTAAACTCCTTGTGATGGACTTAATTAGGACATTAACTTGTTTATTATTTATTAATTTATTATTTATTAACTTTAATTCCTGGTGACTACTCTAATCAGCGAAACTGCATCTTACTTAAGCCCAGGGGAATCCAGACCATTTTACTCCGACGCTGTTCAAGCACAGGGTGTCCACTAGTACCTGAACTTATGGACAGGAGAAAGCAGCCTATACAGGGCCATCGGACATGTCAGGGGGTACCTTGAATACCTTCAGTTCGGTTTAACAACCCCTAGTACACTATGTATGGATCAAAGAAGGCCTGATAAGTATTTGCCAGAGCCAACGAACAAGCCCTTCCCATTTTCACTTTACCACAGAAAATCTTCTTTTGGAACAAGAAATTAAAAAAACAAAAGCAGACCCAGCAACCTAATCAATAAAAAGACAGTGCTAATACCTGGGCCTGCATTTGCTTTCTTAAAATTGCTGCCATACGAGGTGTGTGATGAACTGGTGAGGGTGCCAGGACACAGCAGCACACTGGGGCAGTTGAGGGAGGTGTAGATTTGCGTGCCCACGCCTGGACTACACAGGAGTGTGAGGGACTGAATCCCACGGGCAGGCTGGGCACAAGATGTCACGGGTAATGCTAAACTTCCTCACGGCAAAGCACGCAAGATCTGGCAGAAGAAAAGGAAACAAACACCACCATCACCACTAAAACCCAAAACAAACAGGAAAAAAACCCCAAGCAGACAAAATGAGCAAAAGACCTGTCAAGCTGTCTTCTGCGCCTGTCAGCCCAGCTGTGCGTTCCGACCCCTGCACGTCTCGAGATGCCTGTGGCTGAAAGCAGCAGAATACCAAGAGCCTCCCTCATCACCATCACTGCCCCGTCTCCTACAGTCTGGGCATCATCCTCATTTCTGTCCTCCTGCCCTGAAGAGCCCCAGGGGGCCACTGGAGAAACTGTAATGTATTCAGGCATGATGTTCACCTCTTGAATTTGGATGTGATAAAGCAGCTGCCTTCACTGTTGTCACACCGGTGGTCCCAGGGCTATCACCATTTCCCTCAGCTTTTGTTTTGGCCTCTCTTACACGCCAGGTCCCTTTATTCCTACAGCAGCCACAGCGATGCATGCTGTCAGTGGAAGGTGCCGCTGCATCTGGTCCTTTGCAGGTGAGAAGGGCATTCCCTGGGGGCTGGTGTGATGAGCTCTGTGCCCAGGGCTTATGGAAAAGAACCAATGGAAAAGATCTTGCTTTCTCTAAAGATGAATTAAGCCTTTAATTGTTACCATCCCTTAGTTAGTAGTGCAACTCCAGGCAGTCGTTTCTTAAGTACTTTTAGTGTATCTTATCAGCTCACTTATTTTTCAAGCAGATGATAGCAACCTATTTGGCTGACTTGGGCATTTGGGTATCTGCACCATTTTGGAGTCAAATGCAAAAGCCAGGCCTGTGGATAAAAACATGATTTAAACTGCAGTTGCCTCAGAACTTCATAGGTCTGACTGACCAAATGCCAGTTTATACTGGCTCATTCACTTGCCTGCAAGTACAAGGGGCTCTAGATCAATACAAGTTTAATGTGTGCAGCTCACTTTTCTCTGTCAAGATCTAATCGTTATTAAAAAGACAGGTAACAACAATAGGCTTTACAGGAAAATCATTCAGTGCTTTCTCTTTCTCCTTATTAGGCAAAAATCCATTTTTCCCCTCTGTATTTTGTTTTGTCCTGTAGCCAAGTTTTTTGTTCTTTCCCATGGTTCAAGGAGGATCCCCTGCTGCCTTCAGTCTAACTAGCCCATTAAATGGACCCGTATCAAAGTGTTCCTGTAAATCTAGATTAACCAGGTCATATGCATTTCCCATTTTCCAGCTTGTCCCTAAATTTCTCCAAATTACGCACATAATTATAATGACAAGAAGGACAGCTAAGAAGTTTTCTTTTTCTAAAAGATGAATTTGTCCTAACCTTAAAGATTTAGGCACAGTTTATGCCAGACACTGAAGCAGATACTAATATTTCAGCATGTTTTAATACTCTTTGCTGAACAGTAACTGAATTTAGCTTGTGCTTAATTTCCAACAAAACAGGGAATTTCAATCACGGGCTACTTATGTGGTCTGCTGAATTTTCAGTCTCCAGCAAAACTACCAAAGAACATAGGCGAGCCCACCACCTGAGAAGCTTTCCTGCTTTCTCTTTCCAGGGTGCGTTACCTCTGTAAAGTTGTATTTGCAAATGGTAAAATAAAAAAATTGCACTGTGCATTCTTTACCTGAACCATCCTTCCCTGGGAAAGGCTGGTTAGTCCAGAGCACACTGACTAATACCAGAAGGCAGAAGAGACAAGAAAGAACAAAGACGTGCTCATTTAGCACAAAATAAATATGTTGAGAAAGGAATTACTCAAGGCTTGAAAGAATATGAAAATACGTTTTTAATTCTCTATGTACCAGTGACAGCAGCCTGAGTAATACGCAAGAGGAAGTAATTGCTTTAATTTAGCACAAACAACCCCGTGAATTTTACTAATAAAACATAGTGGGAACATTTATATTATTAGATTTTTAATAATAAAGCTAATATCTAAAACTGAACAAAAGAAATGAAAGCCAAAAAATCCCACTAACTGGGAAATTAATTTTAGTTGTGCTGAAATTAATTTAAATATTAGGTTATTAGATAGGTTTGATTAGGGGAAAAAAATCACAGAACTATCAGAGGAAGAGAGTTGTTACTCCCAGTTCATTGACGAGAACTCACTTAAGGTAGGGTAGACCAGGGCTATAGTATTTTCTCTACCTTAGAAATCTGAATCCACCTCTCCCCATATTTGAGGAACTGTTGTGGTCACCAGCTGGTAGACTAGGCTAGAACGACAGGTTTTCCTCTTGACACTTTTCATTCTCTGTGAATAATTAAACACTGACTGGGGCAGGGGTAGATATGGATCCAACCTCCTGGAGGAAGGACCCAGCCACCAGTCTGCACAGTCATTCCTCATCACTTGGTCTTTTTTTCACAGTAGTACTTACACACGGTGAAACAATATTAAGAGAAGCGCATTGTGGAGTACTTTATGAACTGAACCTTGGGCGGTATTCTAAGAAATGGGAGAAAGTCTCTGGCAGTGAGAGAGTGGGGAAAACAAAAGCTTTATTTTTCCACTCCCATTTTCAGACGGGTTTGCACAGCCTTCCTTATAACTTAATTAGGATGGACTGAGTGGGCATAAGAGATGGAGAACATGCACACTATATTTCTGAACTGTTTTCCAAGTCGCCCAGAGCCTGGAAGCAAAGGAAGGACTGAGAGAGTGGGGTTTCACACTGCAGAGGCAGAATTCACAGAGATCGATCCGACTCCACAAATTCCTTCCCACACCATTTGCTGCTCGCCACTCTTAGTCCTCGACTCATAAGCCCCCCTCTGACCCCTACCTCATGCCAAATATCCTTCATTTTATAATCATAGCCAGGGCTATTGTCTGTCCACAATAATTTGTCTCAGCTTGGGAAGAGAGGAAGAAAATGTGGGAAGACACGTAACTGCTCCCAGAACTCCACTCCTTCCTACACTTATTTTTGCAAAAGCCATTAGTCAGATCCTCACTCTGAGGACAGCAAAGGTCATTCCTGGTTATTTCCCATGAAGCCAGGACTGCCACTCCAAACTAAAGGACTCCTTTGCAAATATGCATCATATGGGGAAAAAGCGCGGAGGGCTTCACTGTTTCAGAGAGAATTTTCTTTCTGAACACTCTGAAAACTTACATTCTGTTCCAAAGTATCTACATGCCAAGTTTCAAGCTAAAGTTATTTTGAGGTTATCCAAGCAAGCAAGAAAAAAAAATATACAACCCCAAAATGTTAACTACAGAAATTTATGTTGAGAGTCCAAATAACTCAGAAGATGCCTAAAAGACTTATGTGAATGATAAAAAAAAAGTCACTTAAAAGCATATGGGTCAAATAAAGCATGAAAAATGTCAAACTACTGGACAAGCTATAAACACATGAAAATGTGAATTTAAAACTTTAAAATAAGCCTTTGCCTCCACCACTACTTCTTTAATGAAAAGAATAAAAGTAGATTAAGTTAAGAAACAATTTCCTCAACATGGATTTTGCCACGTCATTTCATTTAGAAATAATTCAGAAGTACTTTTGTCATGTCACATGAAAAACTGTCAAGAATGCTCCACAGAAATACAGCTTCATTACGGAAGGCACTGTTATTTGTGTCTTCCAAAGGTTACCTAGGTAACTTTTTCATATTGATGTTCCACAAATTGCATAGTCCAGATCCTGTTGTACTAGGGACAGCTAACCCTTTCAAGAATGCTAAATCATATTTCAGTGACGCTCTGTACCTTGACTTCTGAAACCTTGCTTTGTCTGACTCGTTCAATGTACAGGTACAGAAGCAAAGGGAGGAACAGAAGGTGTTGACTGAGTGACCTTACAGAATAAAAGACCATATTGTACCTTGTTATCTTAGGTATTTCTTTTTAAAGTCTCTCCCCTTCTTTTTACTTTGGAATAAGATGACCATGAAAAACAGAGCTTAGCAAAAGAATGGGCACATGAAAAAAAAGACTTTTCTGTATCAGCACATCAACTGAAGATATGCAGTATGTTTGGCAGCATCGGGACATGCCTCTCTTTGCAAAAGGTAATTTCATAGTTCAAGAGGAGAAGGTGCAACCTGCTTACCTTTACTTCACATCAACTTTTCTGACTCTTTGAATAAGTGCACAGGGTCATATTTTTGTATCAGCCACCATCTACTTTAATGAATTGCCAATTTATACTCTTACAGCTGCATGAGGAAAAAACTTGACCGCATGCACATGCTCACCCTTCCCTTTCTGAGTCCCGCAAAACCCAAACACAAATGGGAACTTGCATGCCAACCAAGTGAGTGGGAAGTGTGGGGGAGCTGAAGGCTGCAAGAGGAGACCAGAAGCTGTGGCACAGGCAGGGTGCAAGTTGCTTATGTGGAGTTTTTTTTTGTTGGGAGTCTTTCCTGAGCAATACTAGGAAACCAGAGAGGTGCTCTCAAGCTTCTTATTTGGAGAGCTGAATGGAATGAAAAAGAGGCTTAGGTGAAAAAGCAGATGCAAATTTTGTCACTGATCCACACCAGGGAGAGATATCAGCCCATTTCTTTATAAAGCAAAATGTCATTTCATCTCTCCCTACCCCACAAAAATGGGTGGCAGATGGGAAAAACACCTGAGGAAAGCCAAATGGTTGTGGGGGACAGAAAAGGATACAATGGAAGAGGGCAAAAGCCAAAAACATTAAAATAGGAAATGGGGGCTGGAGAAGAGCAGGATTGCTGGGGTTACAGAGCTCATATTAAAGAGGAAAAAAAGAGCCTTGTGTGCATGCCGAGGTCCCCTCCAAAAGGCAAGGATTTCACCTCAGTCTCTGCAGCTGTACAAACTCCTGGACTTTTCTGCAGACCACATCAAGGGATTGCCTCCCTGTGTGCACCAACACCCAGGGAGTGGCTCTGCAAAGAAGAAGAAACCAAGAAAGCACTCTGGTGTGCTGTGGGCAGCGCAGCATGGAAAAGGCAGACTTCTAAGGCTGTGCTCCTCATACCCTGGGCAACCTGCTCCGACAGCCGGGGGACGTGTGCCTGTGCGCAGCCCAGCCATGCTCCATGTATCCAGAAAACGTCTGGTTCTGCCCCCAGTTTGGGGGCGTGGGGTGCCCTCTGCTCCGTCTGGCACGGGCTGCTTCTGCTTAGCCACACAACCATCATCCATCCAGCTCTCCTGCAGCGATAGGAGATGCTCCCTCCTCACCCGAATTGCACGTGCCCTCTCACACCCTGCCGCACTCAGCATTTCTCCGGACGCCAAGGCAAGCCATAGAGTCTGTATTTTCTTTTTTTTTCCTTTCCAAGCTCCTGACTTCGGGGCAGCAGCTTACTGCATTATTTATGATGCCACAGTGCGAAGGGCAGGAATAAGGGAGGTTTGCATTCCAAGAGAGCCATTTCTTTCCTGAGAAAAGTATGCACAATCCTAATGCCCAGAGTGTGTTTTCTACTACAGACAATTCATTTCCATGATATGTGGTATGTATAAATACCTTCTTTCTACTTCTTCCCCTGCAGTCTTTTGCCCTCTGTAGCAACGTAAAATAATGACAGACCCTGTAGGAAAACAGCAAAATTTTGTGTATTTTCCTTATATTTATTCTATGTGGATGGGGCTGAGCATTTGCAAAGCCTCAATGAACACCCATTGAACTACTTGTGATTATTAATATTTCATCCTTCTTTTTTCCCCTCAAATACTTCTGCAGCTTCACTGACCCCACTCTGCTACCATGGTCAAGCTTCTCTCAGAATAAGTGTGCTTAGAGTGTCCTAAGAGTCTTGGGCCACCGAAGGGCAAATCTGAAGATAAAACTGCAAATAGAACTGAAGGCCCAAGGACTGTACAGTCTGCTGCCTGGACACCTGCAAGCTTCATGCCTTGATGCCAGCACTGTTTCACACTCCGTGATTGCATCACGGTCCATTTAAACCAGAAGGGTGTGAAAGTTTTAGCTTTAGTTCCCTGCTGGCTTGAAGTATTATTATCATTTTTCAAGCCAGGAACCAAGGCAAAAAATATTGACGTCAAATGTAATTGGGATGTCCACCTGCAGTTATTTAAGTCTTGATTTTTTTTTAAAGAGTATTTGTTACTCTGTATTGTTTGTATTTCAACCCAAGCTTCAGATCAATTTTGCTACAGCTGTAAGGTCTCAACCCATCTTCAGATCAGCCTCCTTTCTGCCCACACAGCTATGCCAGGACAACTGGAGGTGGTGGGGGAGAAAACAGCCAGCAACAGTAACTTCTTAAGCTGCTGTAAGGAACCCTGGCCTGAGAATTTCTAAAATTAAAGGCATCTCTACTGATCACATGCAGTATAATGTTTTTTTTCCCAAAGGACTCTAAAGCTATGTCTACAGCAGCAGAAAAAAACAGGGCCTGGAAATGAGCTTAAGCACTGGACTGCTAATTGCCCATTATGCTTAACTGCAAGCATGTGTCCTGGAAAAGGTTTGGCTTATGTCATCGAGCGCTGCCCCAGACAGTGTCCAGACGAGGAGATGGTGCGTGTGCAGCCCATTCCAGCAGGCAGCACGCACCAGGCAAATGCCTCCCCCCTTTCCCCTTCCTGTGCCCAGCATCATCTTTTTTCCCCACCCCCAGATTCCCCAGGGCACTGCGTACGCGTTTTCAGCTGCATCCTATGAAAACATCACTCCAAAGCTTTTTTATTTTTTTTTGTTTTCAGGAACTTCAAAGAAACAGCTGACAAGAAAAGCACAAATATGGTAATAGTTGTGTCTTAGGTCCATGGGAGGGAAGCGATTGCTTTGTAAGGTGGATGTGGCCAGGTCTGGTCTTGGCACTTGGCCAGAGAGCAGTCCTTCACTTGTTTGATTTGGCATTATGAACGCAGGCCAGTGGCAAGATTCTGGTTTTACCTTCCCGAGGATGGCAGAAGGCACACTTTTGGCACTAAGGCTACCATCCTGCTGAAATCCTTGAGGGCCTTAGAACCAGCAAAGATTTTTTTTCCCCTTGAGCAGAACAAATGTTAGCTTTGTCCATGGAATTGACAATTGCTTTGGCTGAAACTTCTCAGTTTGAAACAGATACCCAAACAAGAATATGAGGAGGAATGTCCTTCATAGGCAACAATAATCTCCCCATCTGTAGCATATGGAAGCAAAGCCGGGTTTTTTTGCTGGAGATGTCTGGAGCTTTACAGTAAATTAGGGTGGGGTGGGTTTTTTTTTTTTTGTTTTGTTTTTGCATTTAAGATCTCACAATTTAATTATGTTGAAGCAGGAAGTACACTTCATTTAAGCCATGTCTGGATTTCCCCCTAAAACTGTTTCATGGGAAGAATCCTTGCTTCTTTTTCTCTGTTTAGGTTGAAGGTTTATGAAGCCAATATAAACAGCTGAAATGAGCATAAATACTGGGGATTACTGAAAGGAACAGGGTTTGCCTTAATAAAATGCAGCAATTAGTTTATATAGTTTAGAGATACTGGAGAAGTGTTAAACATTTACCATTTGAGCTTTTTGAGGATTACCTCAAAGAATCAAGGATAGCATTATGTTGGTATTCAAGTTAATTTTTATTAACTTCAGGGAAAGGACAACCGGGCTATTACTTCATTAAATATACAGACATTGAATTCTCTGTGCATCACAATCCAGCAAGATTTTTATGCAGTGAACTATTCCCAAAGGGTGTATTTCTTGTGAGCTGTGCTTTGATTCTAACTGCCTCCTCCACTCACTGTAGATGTCCTCTGCTTCCTCTGAGTGTCCTGTAATATTAATAGGAAAATTTCCGTGATGCTAATACTAAAACTAGTGGTTATAATTACTTGTGAAAAACTGAGTGGGGAAAAAGGAAGAATGTCACTCTGTCAAAAATAACATTTTCTTCCGCTGATCAACTGCACACCAAATAATTTTGTTTTCTAGCAAACAAAACATGCAAGAGAACCTGTGCAGGTGATGGCTGTTAAATAGAGGTTTAGGAAGAAAGTTACACAATCCTAAGGGAGCAATGTAATGAGAACCTCATGAAGGCAAAACATCCTCAGAACGCTTAAAAAATTCTGCTTGCAGTTTCCAGCCCGGAATAACGAAGGAGGATTTTTAAAGAAAAAACAATTGCAGGGACAAAAAAATATTGATTGCTTAAGAATAACTGAGCTGAAGTTTCACCAGCATTCATAGGAAGCACACTAACACTGCAGATGCTAGAGTTCATACGAACACCATTTGCCTCTACTGCCTTCAACTGACGTGCCTTCCCATTCAATGTGTGTGGGCTGAGTACTGGACCAACTAAGATGACCCAGGTAACTACATACTTGCCATTCTAACACCGATGCTAGGCAAAATAATGAAAATCAGGGAAGATTCAAACAATAACTAACACAGTGTCCTGGTTTGAGGTAAAACAGAACCAACTTTCTGTTCAGTAATTTTACTTTGCAGGTGGGCCTCCTCTAGCTACTGAAATTAACAGCATATTGTGCAGAAAACTGTTTGGTTTCAGAGTGATAAGACCTATGTTTATAGCTGATGCCCTGGCATAGTATGCGGAGAGACTCTTGCTTATACTTATTGCTATAACACTCAAGGTCAGCTAACTTGGTTATTTGCCCCGTTGGAGGGTCGGAAGCGGAAAAGCGTAGAGGGATGCACCTACGGGGAGGAGCGGACAGGACAGGTGACCCAAAACTGATCAACAGGGTATTCCATCCTGTCTGCCTCATGCTTAGTATGAAAGCTGAGGGATCAAAGGGTCAGCTTGTTTTCTTCAATAGCCAGCGTCCATGGAAGACTCTGTCCGTTCATCTGCCTTTGATCCTGATTTGCGTGTTCCTGAATCCAGACCTGGAATCCAGTTCCCATCTGTCGCTGAGTCCAATCTGGGACTTCCCCAGTGCCTGCCGGTGACATGATCGTCATCTTGGGAGCTTGATATGGTTCTCTATATATTTCATTTGTTTTCCTTTTTATTATTTTATTATTAATATTTCATTAAACTAGTTTAGTTTTCTTGTGAACTCATAAGTCTCTCTCCCTCCTCTTCCTTGGAGAGAGAGGTGGGGGACAGCATCTGTTGTTCTGCCTGAGTGGCCAGTCTGGCCCAAACCATGACAGACTGCTATGCATATTATATCTTGTCAAACAGACTGGGTATGTTTTAGGATATTAGAAGTTCAACAATCAAAAATATCCGTATATAACAGACTACTGCTAAATGTCTTGCCTCTTTTTGATACAAGCAGTTAGCCAGTACCGAGGATAACGCAGTTTGTTCACTTTAGGAGAAGCTGTTGATAGAACTGTTCTTTCTTGGAGGCAGAGCTGTTTATTTATCAAACACAACATCTCAAACATGGCAGAAGATTGCATCTTTGATCACTGCTTTAGGCATCCTTTCAGCCAGCACTTTGTTGGAGAGGGTCCCTCTAGACTTGTTCATTTGAGATGTAATCACATTGATAAGGCTTGCTCATGTCTTATGTAGTATTCTTTTCTCCAGACAAAAAGAAAACATTGATGAGGTAGTGAACCCCTGAGCCAATATGCGTCTTGCAAATATGTGTATTTTGGCTGGTGACCTGCTAGTGTTTGAGAAGCACCTTTATTGTTTTCTTAGAGATACAGCTACATCCTATGGTTTAATGTGATTTAGACCAACCTATAATTACTGCATAATTTACTATTAATTATAAGCAGTGTATGTGTGTGTCTCTCTACTGTTGCTTCTGGAAATTCACTTTTGCTATTTGTGCTCTAGATGTACAAGACCTTCGCTACATCCTTAATAGTCAACTTGAAAAGCAGTACCTTGAAAACTCTTTAGTGGCAACCTGAACAAACCTGATTGATTGACTATTTTCTTCTTTTAATACCGACTGATTGAAAATCAATATCTGTGTGGTTTTCACACTACAAATGTATCCACATATTTAAGATGTATTTTAAGGCACTATCACTATTTTTTTGCTTGCAGGTATGCAAAACCAGAAGTTACTGGTGTAACTAGATGCCTAGTAACAGAATGGGGGTAAAATTGTTACATACATTGTATAAAATTCTGAAATTTTTCACTATGAGGGTGGTGAGGCAGTGGCTCAGGTTGCCCAGAGAAGCTGTGGATGCCCCATCCCTGGAGGTGTTCAAGGCCAGGCTGGATGGGGCTTTGAGCAACGTGGTCTAGTGGGAGGTGTCCCTGCCCATGGCAGGGGGGTTGGAACTGGATGATCTTTAAGGTCCCTTCTGACCCAAACCGTTTTATGAGTCAATGATCCTATGATTGTGGTAGAGAAAGCTCTGCACAGAGCAGTTTGTAGGCAGCCACTGGCCTGTTTGCCCAGCAGCAGCAACCCAAAGGACCAGAGGTACCTTCCCAAAGGCCCACCACAACTCAGGCTGGCCGCTGCTGTCCTTGGCCCCCAGCCCGGGCCCCCAGCCCGCCAGGCCAGCGCTACGGCCTGCCCAGACCCCCAGCTTCCCGCCACCTCTCCACATGGGCCCAGGCACTGCCGCCTGCTGCCGGCAGCCCTCTTCCCCAGCCAGCCTAAGACTCGGTCAACCCCAAAGCGCTGCGCAGAAATGGACGAGGGAGGAAACCGCCTCGAATACTCTTCTTTGCCAGAACCTGCCACCTCTGCCCCGCGGGGCAAGGCACCGCCCCCCCGCCACCGGACTACAGCTCCCAGCATGCCTTGCGGCCCCGCGCCGCCTCCATCTTGTGCGGCGGAGGCGCGGGGGAGCGCCCGCTCTTTTCCCCCTCACCAAACGCCGGTGGATGCGTTGTTTTAAACAAAAACTGCATGACCGCGGGGCTCTCTGCGGTGTGTGTTTTTGAGCCTGCAGTTGAAATACTTACTCGAGAAACCCTTGGCCCTCATGATCCGGTGGGGCGTGCTTTGGCAGGGGGTGCCTGATGGCAGGCTGGGGTCTCCTCTCCCGGGCCGTGTGGTCTCCCTGAGGAGCTGTAAAACCGCTTTTCTTCCCTGGAAGCGATGTAGTGTCCTGGGAATCTTTTCAAAATATGCAGCGGGTCAGCTCATCTCCTGGTTGAGCGATGTTGGAACAAGCCCTGCTGGTGGTGGCTCCCAGCCCTCACCCGGCTCCCCGCTCCTCGGCATTTGGGACGTTGAACCCTGACAGAGCCCTGATGCCTTTCATTCCTTCTTGTAGCAGTCTTGCTGGATACGACCAGGGAACTGTATTTCAAGCTTTGCTAAATCTGATATATATGGCACTGGACCTTTAGTTTATGTGCTATAAATGGCAGGTACAACTCATCACAGGTGTTGCCCAGGCACTATGTATGTGCATGCGCACAACCACCATTTCCCAAGTGGCCATTGCTCTTTTTTTTTTTTTTTTTTTTGCACAGCCATTTGGCAGTCCTCGCTATGGAGAACTCAGTACCTTTAAAAAATCCACGTTCTGCGTTTAATCTCCTGGTGGACTTAGGCATTGCACTAGTAGTACTATCACAGGGCCAGTTTTTCATAAACATGCCAGTCTTCCTGCCCTTGGGGCTCCCTCTGGGTGGATCTTAGTTAACCACAGCACACATACAGGTTTTTAAAAATCCAGCTGGAGCAGGAGCCTTGGTGGGAGATCTGGCAAGGCCGGGGATCTGCTGGCAAGGATCATGTGCAGCAAGGTGGCTCAGGGAGATAAGGGCAGATGTGTGCGTATCCGACTGCAGGAGCAGGGAGACAGGGCAACAACTAGACCTCAAACGCTATGGCAGAGAGCTGTATGTATGTGTTAGGAAACCTGTGTGAGAAGAAATTTGAGTCAAAAGGCTTGAGGAGTAGCTTGGGTGGGAGCTATGAATGTTGGCTGGGGTGAACTGGGAGAGGCCAAGATGAGACAAACGAGAAGCAGAATCTGCAAGTGGGGACCGGTGGGGAGAAAGGGAAAGGGGGAATCCACGAGGCAGCACAGGTACACAAGGCTCAAATGGTGGGAGGCTCCTCTTGTGCGAGTACTCTTAACACCAAATCAGAGGCAGGGGCACAGGCACAAGTTCATTGTTCTCCTTCCCCTGCTTTTTTTTTTTGCCTTTTTTCCCCCCATTTTTAAAGCCTGGTAGTCCCTTGGAAGTAGCTTTGTTTTGCACGTGTCCAGCACCATTTTCCTTTTCTTTAAAAAAAGGGGAACTTCAGTAACACTTTTTGCAATTGACATGGCATCCATAAATTTTTGGATCCTGTTTCTTAACCTAAGCAGCAGTGAGCTCAGAACAATTTCAGGAACACTTCCCTAATTTTCTCTCACTCTTTCTCTTCCATCTTCTCTCACTCCACCCTGTCTTAGCAGCAAGTTCGCAGGTTTTTCCCACCACTCCCACTATAAAAAATACGTAAGTTTTGAGTCAAAAGAAATTGACTAGTCGGTCCATCCTACCCCAAGGATCAGTCGTCTTCTCAGAGTCTTGTTTTGTAGGCATCCCCTATTGCCTTTTCCCTTCAGAAACCTTCTGGTAGTACACTAGCAGCTCCCTGTTCTTTCCCGTGGCTTTCCTGCCAGTTTCCAGCTTTGCCATCGGCCTCAGAGACTGGAGGAAAGGAGGATTTAAACTTCTCTTCCCATTAGCACCAGACTAGTGTATGTGCAGTTGCCTTTCTTCTGTGTAGAGTCAAACACCTCCTGAACAGCTTTTACAGAAAAGCAACTTCAGAAATGCCAAATAGTCACAAATTAACAGGCCTTTTCTACTAGGCTGGCTAAGCCCAGGCCTCCTGGCTCTGCCGTGGTCTCGCGTAAAGCAGAAATGCAGAACTGGCATGCGAACTCTAATAGCCCGAGGGAACATTCAGTAACACTGTGTGGGAAGCTGCAGTATGCCCCTGACCCAACCCCAGTCCCTTCTGAGCATATAGTACACTGCGAGTCAAAGAATTTGAACACTGGAAAGATCAAGCAACTTCTAGTTTATTGAGTTTCTAGTCCAACGCCCTATTTATTTCTATTTCTTTTCGCTTGCAGGAAGGCTGAAAAGAGATGAAAACAAACCTTGAGGGAGGTTACAACGTATAAACGGCCACCTCAGGAGTAGAGGGCGGTTCTTTGCTTAGAGGAGAACACAAGGACCAGGGTAACGACTGGGAGCCGTGCGGTGGTGTTCAGGGTTAGCAGTAACGCAGAGAAGGGCCGCGGCTGTTTCCGGGGTGCGCTCACCGCTCCCGCACACCGCTCGGCGGGCAGGCCCAGGCCGAGGGGGCGCTGGGCACCGCCACCACGGGCGGCAAAACCTGGTCACTTCCCAGAGCTCTCCCCTACCCTCCCCTCACCCCGCCCCGGCTCCCCTAACCCCGGGCCGGCGGCCGCCCTCCCACCCGGAGGGATGCGTCCCCTCAGCGCCGCCGCCCCTCCTCGGCCACCCGTGCCGCGCACCCCGCGTGACCGGCGGCGGGGCGGGCAGAGGAGGACAGCCCGGCTCCGCAAGCCAACCGTCGCTGCCCCCGCGGAAACCTGGTGCGGCAGCCCGGCTGCCACCTCCGCCTGAGGAGCCGGGGTCCGCCAGGGGCGGGGCGGGGCGGGGCGGGGCAGGGCGGGGCGGGGCTGGACACGGCCCCTCCCCGGCGCGGGGGGGGGCGGGGCTCCTCTCCTTTGCGCCATGATGAACAAATGACCTCGCGGGGAATGAAATTTAAGTTCCACCGAGGGGAGAGAGTTCTCTGCTTCGAGCCCGACCCCACCAAGGCCAAAGTCCTCTATGATGCCAAGGTGACCCGCTGCGCGCGCGACACTGCCGTCCCTCATCATCCCCCCACCTTCCCCTCGCCCCCCCCTCCGCCGCGGGCCGGCGGCGAAGCGCACCGGGCGGGCGGGAGCGCGCGCGGGGGGAGGGCGGGGCCGGCGCGGAGCCCGGCCCGCCGCCGTTGCTGCCGTTAACGCTCCCCGCTGGGGGGTTGCGTGCGCCCCCGGGCGGGAGGTGGAGGGGGGAGCGGCTGCGGGCCCAGCCGAGGAGGGGGAGGGGGAGGGGGAGGCGGAGGCGGAGGCGGAGACAGGGAGAGGCGGCTCCGCCGGCAGCACTTGTTGCGGGAAACGGACGTCCCGGGGAGGGGGGAGCAGGCGAGGAGGCCGCGGGGCGGGAGCCGCCCGCTGTCACCGGGCTGGGAGACAAAGCGAGGCGGTGCTTGTCCCCGCCGGGCCTCTCCTCCCCCCGTCCTTGTGCCGCCGTCATCGCTCCCCGGGTGTATCAGCCCGGCCCTACGGCGGGGCTTGGCTGTCTTTCCCCCCTACGCACACACCGGCCCTGCCGCCCCGGGGGCGGGGGCTGGGCGTAGCGGCGGTGTACGAGCCTCCGGGCCTTCCCCCCCCCGCGGGGCGGAGGCGTCCCGCTGCCCGGGTGACAAAGAGGCGACAGAGCCCTGGCCGTCGGGGCCTTGCTCCCGCGTCAGGTAGAGAACGGAGCCGCCGAGGGGCTCTGGAAGTGTCGGACTCAGTTTCCCGCCTTCCGTTTTCGGCTGAACACCTGCAAAGTAATTCTGAAATCTTATTTTCATCCCTGCACCTTTGTAGCGTAGTTTAATTTACGTGTCGTGTCCCCCCCCCAACCCCCCGGCTCTCTTACCCGTACTGCCCGCCCTTCTGCTTTTCAGAAGGGTTTAAATGGTGCCGATGGTACAGGAGAGAGTGATAGCAAGCAGCGTGTGGTGGACCCTAAGTGTTGCAGTGAGGTGACTGACTCACTTGGGCCTGGCCTTAAGAATGGTGGTAGTAATTGTAGAGCTTTATGTAAATATAATACTGTTTCGGGGTATCAGTGGGACGCAAAATAATTTTTCTGTCCTAAGTCATCTGTACCGAACTTACAAAGAGAGTTGTGGGTTTTTGTTTTGTTACAGAGAGGGGTGAAATGGGAGGTATTGCAACTGGATTCCTGACAAATTCATGCTTTTTACTGCAGGTTTGCTAGTTGTGTAGATCAGTGTTTTTCAAACATCTTTGATCAGGATCTCCACCTTCCTGTAATATTTTGGGCCACTCTTTTGCTTCTCTGGGTATTCCTATGTTCTGACCAGCCCAACAGCTTTAATTGCCAGCCCTAGAGATAAGCTGAATGCAAAAAGTAATAGTGCCTTTTCTGCTTTACATTCAAAACCCCCAAACTTCAGCATAACTGTCCGTGACTCCATCAATAGTTCTCAAATTCTAGACTCCCCCAAATTAAAACATTACAGTAGCCTAACTACTGGGTGCATCTGGAGATACATGGTCTATCGAGAGCGGTTCAAGTGCAGGCTGAATAATTCCTTTGTTATTACTAGTCCTGATGCTGCTCTTAATGATGCACCTGAAATGTCCTTTGAGGTGCAGGCCCTTTCAGACTGGCCCATTTTCCATGTGTGAAAGAGAGGAAGAAAACAAAGGCTCAGATATTCACAAAGCCTTTTAGTATTTTGTGGCTAAGATTCAGTGTTGTTCCAGAGAGCAGCGTTTCTGAGGTTTATACATCTGTCTATCTATCTGTTGTGTCCTGCTTTGAGGGCATGAAGAGACAGCACACAAGAGAAAATGTACGTAGCCCAGATGTATATCTGCGTATCCGTATTAGGATACTGCATTGTTTTGTATCTTCCTTTGTCTGTCTTGAAAGCATGGGATGTTTGAGGATAGAACAAAGATGGTTAACAGTCCCCAACTTAAAAAGTGCTCAATAAAAATGCTAGTTTTTCTGACCTTTTAGTATAATCCATATCTTCTGCTCATATCATTATTCACTGACAAAATTATAGGTGTATTTCATTTCCATAAATAATTTTTTCTTTTTTTTTTCTTTGTGCATAAAATCCTTAAATACTGGGAAGTTCACTTTCTCTCAAGCTTTTTAATACATGCTATTCAATACTTGTTTCAGATTGTTGATATTGTTGTTGGAAAAGATGAGAAAGGCAGAAAGATTCCAGAATATCTGATCCATTTTAACGGTTGGAACAGAAGGTAAGAATGAGTATACATGGTTTCAGTTGTTCCATTTCTTCTATTTTATTCTGCAAAGAAAAACATTGCACAGAATATCAAAGGGCTTTGATGTTTGCATGAATGTTTTCGGTTTTGTGAATGCCTTTAATGTACTTGCTCATGTTGACCCATTGGTCAATATTCATAAATTTCAGTGGATCAGTTTAATAGCCATGAGTTTAAATTTTATGGGATATCTGTCCATGTACTTGTGACTCCTAGGTTTCCATTAATGAAAGGAGTTTATACTTTGTTAAGTCCCGGTCTTTGTTAAGACCCGGATTGTTTGGTTATCAAGGCCAGTACATGAGTGTAGTCTCTGTGATCTATAGTATGTGTCAGTGCTACAAACACTGTCGCGTATTAAGTCAAGGTTTGAGAGATTTTAGGTAGCAACATGAGAGTTGAAGTCATGTGAATACAAAAGGATGCAAACCTTTTGATACAGGTGTTGCTTCTGAATGACATTAAAAGATTGCTTTTTAGGTTTAATGTATAATAATTCATTAATCACAAGTGGCATATATTCATAGCCATTAATAATTTTCTTTTGACCTATCCTTAGCTGGGATAGATGGGCAGCTGAAGATCATGTTCTTCGTGATACAGACGAAAACCGCAGATTACAGCGTAAATTGGCACGGAAGGCTGTGGCTCGCATGTAAGAAATTCTTTTGGTCTCAAAATGAATGAGAGATTCATTTTCAGATTCAAACAGATACACCAGGTGTCTACAACTGAGCTTGGCCTCTAAGCTCATGCTGTAGATTGTAGATATCTACTCGGTACAATCAGTGCGTTCTAGAGGGCTACTCTTCTCATACCAAGATAGAAACCTACGTATTGTTATTAAACAACACTCTGAATTACTAACATTTAATAGCTATGCTAACTATTGCTGCGAAATGTCTGTATATTGGATCTATATCTTCCCAAATAAATATATTTGAAAAATAACTTAGGAAAACCTGAAGTATTTTTCAGCCAAAGGCAATAATCTAATATTCAAGCCATGGCTTGACGATCTGCTTGAGAACACAAATATGAGGTAATGTACAGACATTAAGGTAGCCACTCTCAAATAAGCATTGTCCAAATTATTTCAACATTAATTAATGAAAATAACTCAAACATGCGTTTCCTGTGTATTTGCATGTAATGCGATTAGCTAGAATAAACATGTTAAATAATATTAGCCAAATTTCAGTGAGCCATTTTATATTCTGTAGGAGAAGAAAGGGAAGAAAGAAGAGACGTTGCAGGTTGCCTGGTGTTGACTCTGTATTAAAAAGCCTTCCGGCTGAAGAAAATGATGAAAGTAGCGAAAACTGTGAGCTTGTTTTCATTCTTTGATAACTGGCCTTTAACTTTTTGAGCTAGGGGCACAGTGCATGCTGTAACTTGCTATTAGGATGACACGAGAGTATCAACATATGTAAATATACGGAGGCAGTCAGATGAGGAGTGAGCACTATGTTTCGTGCTAAGCACCTACTAAGTTAAGATATCCCCTTTCTTCTTGTGTTCCAGAGGCTTTTCCTTGTGTTGCTTCCACTAATCAGTGATTTCAAAGCTTAATGCTGCTTTGTTTAGTGTAGTATTACTAGGTGCAAGAAGCCCTCAGTTTTCTTTGTTTCGTGTTAGGAAACAAGGCACTTTCCCTGCTAGTGTTTCTGTGTGTTTCAGGGGGCAATAAGATTTTCTTTTTCCTCAGTCTACCTGGCATAAAGATCTGTTTCTTGTCAGCTGACTGGCTCATTTCACTCTCAGGCCAGTTCTTTCATTTCATAGTATTTTTCTTTGTAGCTTGAAAACCAGCAGCAACGCTGGCTGGCACTTAAGTGATGCAGCTGTTGCTGTACGGATCCAGACCTTCTTATTGGATGATTAATACGTTAATCCCCTGTTCAGAACTAAAGTCCAATAAAAATTTGAAAGATCTGAGGGTTCAGAAATGTAGGGGGCTTTTAAAAGTGAATGTTCCTCAATTAGAGAGGATGTAAGAACACTTCCTGTAAATTTCTTGTACATATTGAAAATATTTATAGTGTGCTGTAAATAATACTTGTGTGTTTAATTCAATTAGAGTTATTCATCCTCATTAAATATAACAAGCTAGTTGTGGGTTTGGTTTTTTTTGTTGGTTTTGTTGAGGAGGGCTTTGTTTTTTGCTTTGTTTTTTGCTTTGTTTTTTGCTTTGTTTTTTGCTTTGTTTTTTGCTTTGTTTTTTGCTTTGTTTTTTGCTTTGTTTTTTGCTTTGTTTTTTGCTTTGTTTTTTGCTTTGGGTTTTTTTTTTTTTTGCATTGAGGCCTGAAATTGTTTGGTCTTAACTTCTGCAATGTAATAATGTGAGATAAATATGTGATATCTCTTTTACACAGCTATAAGTAGTTCTTCTTCTGATGACAGTGATGAAGGAACAGATGAAGAAATAAGAAGTGAAGAAAGTGACATAGAAGAAAGGACAGAAATGGTATATTCATGAGCTCCTTAACTTGATAGAGTTTAAACATCTGTATTTGAAACTCTGGAAAAATTGAAGTAGATGAAATGTAGGCCACAGCTGGTTAGTTAGCTGGAATTAAAAGCATAATTTTGCTACTCCTGGTGCTTACTGTTTTTGAAAATTATAGAAGATGTCATGTTAATGTAGAATTCTTTGATATTAATCTAAAAATACACATTTGTTTCTTTTCCTGTCTTCCTACATGTAAGGCGTATGTGGAGAAAACATAGCAAACTAGATTATCCAGGTTTGTGGGTGCTGCAAAATTTTACTGGTTTGTGCAGGTTGGACAAATCCTAATAGCAGCAGGTTCTTTCTGGCTTTTGTATTTTACTGTGAAACGGGAGTGTCAACTCTGGTCTTAAATTAGAACGTAAAAGACTGGCTTCAAAAAACGCCCATTTATTTTCTCTACATTATTGAAAAGAAAGTACAGCATAAACAGTTGCTCTGAAGGTCTGTAGAATCTTAACTACTATGGTATGGGTGATCTGAAGCAGCAAAACCTAACAAATGCAGAATTAAAAAAAAGTTCTAAAAAATTAATTCGTAGGTTACTTCAAAGCAGTGTTGTTTATTGCTTACAGTAAGGCTACTATCTACTTAAAATATAGAAAGTATAGTAAATATCTATTTTTTGCGTGACAAAACTTGATTGTTAGATTGTATCCTGACTACTGAGGTTCTTTTTCACTAATGTTTATAAGCACAGCCAATGTATTTTTTTTTTTGCACTGATCTGTTGTAGAAAGAAGAACAAGACACTCACACAAAAAGGGACATGGAAGATAGAGCAATAAACATAGAAATTCCTGAAGTCTTGAAAAAGAAGCTTGAGGAAGACTGTTACTATATTAATAGAAGAAAACGGGTATGAAATAAAAGCTATGAAATTAATGTGAATGAGGGGGTGGGGAGAGCATCAAAAGTAGTTCTTGTGCATAACAACTCCTGGTTCTTTGAACTTTATTGCAAAGGTGAGCTTAGTGTAAGGAAGAATAAAGAGAGTGTAGGGAGCAAACTTCTCTACAGCTAAACTAGCGAGTTGTTAAATATAACATATAAGAATGTAACATTTCAGTACCCAATTTTGTTTTAGAATGCAGATTGTTTTTTAAAGTTGGAAATGTAATAAGCTTGCTAACTTGACCATATTTTTGTTTCTCCAGATATTTATAAAGGATTGATCAAAAATGCAGTTTAAGGGCTCATATTAATCAGTCTTGAAATAACTTCATGCAATAGGGACTTATTAAACTAGTCAGTACATTACAGGCTCCTGTTTTAGCTTGGTATACTTACTGGTTGTGTTTGTAAGACATGAATTTGTTGTTTCTTTTTCAGCTAGTGAAGCTTCCTTGTCAGACAAATATAATAACCATCCTGGAGTCATATGTGAAACATTTTGCTATTAATGCCGCTTTTTCAGCCAATGAAAGATCTCGGCACCATCAGATGACTCCACATGCTAATATGAATCTTCATTATGTGCCACCAGAGAAGAAGTAAGTAATAGTCCAGTGCTATTGTCACTAGAAGAATGACCTTGCATTCCATGTTCTGTTTCAAGGCTTTTCACTTCTGTGAGCTTGTACTGTAATGTATGAAGTTGTGGATGTCTCATCCCTAGAAGTGATCAAAGCCAGGCAGGATGGGGCTTTGAGCAACCTCATCTAGTGGGAGGTGTCCCTGCCTATGGCAGGGGGGTTGGAACTAGATGATCTTTAAGGTCCCCTCCAACCTAAACCATTCTGTGATTCTATGGTTCTATGATTCTATGTCTATTTATGGGGCTTAAAATATTTGACAGATACCCATAGTACAGTAACACTGACAATTTGTTTATTGTGAGAGAGTCCCTATAATCTGAAAAGTCACCATGCAAAAGCATCCAATGCCCTTTTATGATGTAAGTTCTTGTGGATATTGTGACCTGTTCTGAAAGAATGTGTTGCTGTTGTCTATGTGAAGAATTTTTTGAACACTGCAAGAGTATCTGATATGAGAATTCCCTGCTTAAATAAAACTGAACAGGTTCAAATTTTGTAAAGGATAAAAAAATTATACAAACACTTAGAGAGCTCCAAGTGCAGGTTGCTTGTTTTTTTTTTTTCTTTAATTGACATACCATCTTAAATCCTCGAGTGAATATGTATGGAAACAATGTGTGTAATAACACCAGTCCTGTTTATTAAAACTGTTTGTGTCTTAGTTACTGTTTTCTCAACTGAGCTGTATATTCTTCTTCCATGCTCCAAATGGAGTGTTAACCCTGCAGTTGCAGTGTGGTGGATTTTTGGTTTGTGTTTTCTCTTATGTTAAAGATTCTCAATATTACATGAGACTGCTTCTTTATCTAAGTCTACACTGGGGTGAAATATTGTATTTTATCAAAGAGAAATCTTGACTTTTAACATGTTCTATTTCAATGGTGCACAATTATGCTATTCCTTGCAATATTTTGGTCTATGTGAGTGTCTTGATTGATATTTATGTCATTCATTATTTGACAGATTAATGATACTTTCCTTCTATGTAATATAATCTCTAAAAAAAGAATTTAGATGAGACAACAGAAATATGAACAGAAGGTTGTATGCATGTTATGATTTTTAAAGGTATATATTTAAGTGAATTCCTCAATAAAGAAGGTGCTTTAATAAGGAAAACGTGTATGATTTCAGTGATCCATTAAGTAGGAGAGATTCAGCTGACAACTTTATTGTATTGCCCTTACTGCTCTGACACAGAAGTTAGTTGACCTTCTTGGATGTGATAGAATTTCTGCACATGATGGTCCCCTGACCCAATTTATACGTAGTGTTAAAAAAATAAAAAGGCAATAGTTTCAGCAGGTGACATGGAATGGTAATAGGAGGTATGGAGTTTCTAACATGGGTCATTGCGGCAGAATCAAATTACTGTTACCATACATATATATGTACTTGAGATGTGAGAGATGAATACCTTCGTAGAAGGAAGATGTGTTGGAGGTGGGCTGAACCCAGTGTTCTTGGTTCTGCTTTTAACAGTGCATTTACTCACCACCTAGCACCATGAGTCGCTTACACAAGCCTGAAACTGAAATTCCTAGTAGCCTCTAAATGGTAGTGCTTTGGTTATCAGGGGCAGGCCATTGGAAACTGATCTCCAGTGAGAATGTATCTGTTTTTCTTGGTTCATTGGATGTCTCTTAAGTACTGCCTTAATTGCATCTTAGTGGCTATAGATAAATTCTTCGTGTGTCTTTTAGACAGAGATTCAGTCTATTGAGTACTTAGTTTTTCTGGAAGGTGCCTCTTTTTTTGAGCCTAGTAAACTTGGAAAAACAAGAGAATGCTTATGTGAAAAACTAGCTAACTTTATTTACTGTAAACCAGATTTTATTAATCCAGTAAATAGTAATACAACAGAACAACTGTATGTTTTTGTTTGACCTTATTAATCAGACTTTTAAAATTCATATTTGTCTGAAGCTACCAACAGCAATCGCTGTCTCCAAGTATGCTTTTTAATCATTCATCATTACTTAGTGATGTAGATGTCGTAGTGATGTAGGTATCGTAGTTAAGACATTAATATCTGTATTAAAAGGGAATTTTCTACAACTATGCTGAGAGATTTTGACATGCAACTTTGAAATTCATAATCCTTTCTTTTTTTCTCTAGTGTTGAGCTATGTAAAGAGATGGTGGATGGGCTGAGAATAACCTTTGACTTCACGCTTCCATTAATTTTGCTCTATCCTTATGAACAAGCTCAATTTAAGAAGGTGACTTCATCAAAATTCTTTCTTCCTATCAAAGAAAACTCAACAAGTACTAACAGGTAGGTTGGTTATATGGAGTCTAATGCTGCTTATCTCCTGAGGAAAATGCAATATAATGTGGTTATGTGTTCAGAATAGGATCATTTCTCACAGACTTTGACTTAAAAATTGTCTTGATCAACTGTTGAACTTTTCTGTGAATTCTTGCCTGAATTCAGAATTCAGGTTCTGAATTTCTATCTGGTTAACTTCAAAAGGGGTTGTTACTGGCTGGTGTAGAGTTACACTGCAACTTTGTGGGGAAAAAAAATACATTGAAAAGTAAATTTGTGTTCATTAACTTTTAAATTTGAAAATAAATATGCTTCCAGAAAACAGTATTTAAAAGAAGGCTTCATCACTTTGATAGTTATTGGGAAGTGACTGTCTAATGTGAATAAGTATTTAACAAGATCTGTGAAACTAGAAGGATCTCTTTTAGGGGAAGAGCCTTGATCTTTTCACTTCTGTAAAGCTGCCTTTATTTCCTAGAAATCAGGAGGAGCTTTCCCCAAGTCCTCCTCTGTTGAATCCACCAACGCCTCAGTCAACTGACAGCCAACCTACAACAGGGGAGCCAGCCACGCCAAAAAGGCGAAAAGCTGAACCTGAAATTTTGCAGTCACTGAGACGTTCTACACGCCATAGCTCTAACTGCGACAGGTTATCGGAAAGCAGTGCTTCCCCGCAACCTAAACGACGGCATCTTGAGACCCCAGCTTCTATGCCAAAGCTCTTCTTGCACCTGGAAAAAAGTAAGTTTTGCTCTTTAAATTATTGCTCTGAACAAGATTTTAAGTCTTGTTTTTTTTTTAATGTCACCTGGATTGTGAACTGAATGATTGAAGTAGGAATTCATTACTTTTTATGTCAAATATGTATTTCTGAAGCTTATACCAAAGGGAGAAATTCAAAGCAATATTCTCAGTACTTTGGTACTGTATTTTTCAACAGAATTCAAGGACCTGCTTTTCTGTGAGCCTACTTTAGGATAGCATTTATTGAATTCCAGTGTTTAAGACTTCAAATGTTTTAGCAGCAGGCCTTAGTTACGTTTAATGGCTTATCGTTCTATAAAACATAATAAAATTTATTTCTGATTTCTTTTGTTTTGTTTTTCTTTCCCTTTTGAAGAAACCCCTGTCCATAGTGGATCATCTTCACCTATAACTTTGACTCCTAGCAAAGAGGGGAGTGCGGTTTTTACTGGTTTTGAAGGTAGAAGAAACAATGAATTGAATGAGGTAACAGATTTTTATGTTACTGTCCTAGATTCGATGATTAAAAGTTTTGTTGGCTCTGAGTAGGGCTATGTTTTGTTTGTATTACTAATTCCATCTTTGATTTTGAAGTTCTGCACAGACTAAATTATTTATGGTGCTGTAAAGATTTCATAATTAACATTTATATGTCTTATATTTAGGTTTTGTCCTGGAAATTGATGCCAGAGAATTATCCACCAAGTGATCAACCACCACCTCCCTCCTATATCTATGGTTCTCAACATTTGCTACGGATGTTTGGTAAACTGATGCAAAACTCTGTGCTGAATCAAAATTGCTTTATTTGTTTTGTGTGGTTGTTTGGGTTTTTGTTTTTTTTTCGTTTGGTTGTTTTTTTGGGGGTTTGGGGGATTCCCCCCCCTCCCCCCCCCGCACACACACAGTGACCATATCTGCGTGATTTCCTGTTTGCTTTATCACATTTAGTTTTAGTCTCAGGGGAGCGTACATTTTAATCTGTTTGTAACTCTTTGGCTGTTCATAAACTTGGTTCTCTCTTACTGGCTCTGTAAGCTTTGGTTTAACAAAAGTAAACAAGCATTACTTCCAATACATAGTCAAACACATCATTCACTTTCTCAGCATGTTTCTTTTTAGTAAGGTTTTGAAAGATCACTGAGTAACGTGCAAAGAAATGTAGAGTCTGCAGGGAGAGGGAATTTTTATATTCTTTTCTGTATAGTGGGTAAAAGTAATTAGAAGTTGCTTTTAAAAGAACAAGCGTAAACATTATTTCTCTTGTTTACAGTAAAGCTACCAGAAATACTGGGGAAGATGTGTTTTCCTGACAAAAACCTGAAGGCTTTAGTAAAACACTTCGAAATGTTTCTCAGGTAATGTGACACAAGTGTTTGTATCATTACATAGATCTAAGTGTCCCGAATGACAAAGGGTTTCTAAAATGAGATGTTCATTTTCTATAACTACAAGAATATGATTAAATTACTGTAAGATTTAATAATAACAGTTTGAATAAAGATTAGTACAAGATTTTTGATTCTGTAATTCAAATTGAAGGGAGCCTGAATTCCCATCTTAAAGTTATATACTTCAGTTCTATAGCATTGTGTTTAAAAGTAGATTTGCTAGTGTGTATAGAATGACAAGTCTGACTCAGTTAAGAAGCATGTTTTATGAAGAAATACAAACTCTGCATTGTTACTTTTGAGAGCATAATCTGAGAGTTTTGATGTTGCATCGATAATAGCAGGGGGAGAAACTTGTAGTTTCGAACATGTTTTTAATTGTGGTAGGGTTTTTTTAAAGAAAAGCCTGTCCTAATTGAGCTTTAAAGAGAAAAGTTTCTCAGTTATGACATGTAGTGCCTTGTAGAGGAACACAAACTCTTTCTGACCATGCTGGCTCCATGGCTGGAGTCAGTATGGTCATACCTGCACTGTGATCAGCTTTGTTTACTAACTGTAGTTAATATCTCTGCATGACATTGTAGTGGTAGTTAGATATCTAGTGTGGTACTGCTTGCATTGTGCAGCATCAATACAGTGGAAAATAAATTTGCCAAGGAAAACTTAACGGGAGAAAATGTTGTAAATGCTAACCATCTGGAACTAATGTGGAACTCCTTAACTTAATTTTGGTCAAAGACTCTTAAGTAGCCTCATACTGAAAAGTAACATAATGTGGCACTAGCGTATCAAAAGTCCTGTTAGAGGTCAGGGAGATAAAAGCTTTAAAATGCTTCTACTTTGATTGTTTATTGAAAATAAAAGGTGTCTCAAATGTCTAAGTTTCTACAATACAAAATTTTTCTCTTGAAGCATTTAATTTTTAAGTTTTACTGATCCCTTTGGACATCTCTAATTTTGTCAGATCCTTATTAGTATTCAAAATATCTTTGCATTAAACAGGATAGCATTAGTGCTTATTATAGGACACGTATTTTTGCTTGGAGTGAATATTATTTAGGGTGCTTAACTCACTGTGGATCAAATCTGGTTTTATCAGACCTCTGCCTGTTCAGATTCTTCTGCGTTGGTCAGAGCAGGTCTCTACTGTTAAGCGTCTTAAAAGCAGTTTCTTCATACCCATTCTATTGATGAGCTGTGGTGGAGTGGAATAGAGGGAAGAAGGAACATGTCCTGCCCCTGTACAAGTAGGGAGGTGATTAAACTGAAAGTTCTAGTGGTAGTATCCATGTGTGTCTTATTTTTCCATTTGACCATCTTGTTGAAATGTGTAGTCATCTATAAATAGAAATAAAATTAAAAAAAAAAAGGCAGAAGATGTTTCCACATCAGCATTTTTAGGTCAGATAGAACTGTGCTTTTGAAGCAAAACTCTTGGTAGTTCCCACTTACCATGCTTTGTGGTCCATTGCAGAGTGCTCAGAGTACACAAGCTGGTTTCCTTTTGGAAAACTCTTTAACCAGAAGTGTGCTCCAGTACTAGGGGCCATTCAGTCCTCGAGACCAGACTACAACTAAACCAAAATGAGTCCTCAAAAGCAAGAATAGGGTGGATATCGCATACCTGGTACAACAAAATATTTGAGGGCTGTGTGTTTTTTCAAGTGCTTTCTAAGCCAGTGTCATGTATATTTTGCTGTGTATTCATATAGGAAACATATAAACCAATACTGTGTATTCAAATAGGTAGCATAGAAACCATTGGAAATTATTAGGATTTTTCTTTTTCAACATGTATTCATGCGGCTTTAGGATGTCTTTCATTTGGGTATTTCTTTCTTTGTCCCATATGTCATTGAAAGTGGTCAAACAATTACATTTTCTAGAAACTTGTTCAGACTTGATTTTTATCACAGAAATACTTCTGCATTATTTGTTTCTCACCACAAGAGAAAACTTGCGGCTGAGGTGACATCTTGTACTAGTTCTTCAGTTTTCACATTCTGTCTTTTCCTTTTTGGGAATGAAAGGATTAATGGATGTTTATTAAAAATATTTTCTGTCAGTTCTGCTCTGGCTTACCTTTTGAAAGGTAAGAACTGTCATACACAGTCTGTATGCATTAGGTGATAGCAGCCAGTTTACTTAAGACTGCCTAATTTATTTTAGTGAATTGCTCTTGAGTAACAAGCAGAAGTACTCTCAGTTTCTTTATTTTTCTAATAGCAGACAAGGGATTGAAGCTGTCTTTTCACATTAATAAAACTGTTTCTGAATCTTTGTTGAATTCTAGGTAGATTAGTCCAAGCATAAGTAACTTACGTATTTTTAAATAAAACTTTCATGTGGTACAGAACTGATTTTGTTCTGGCATAGATACTGATTTAATTTTGTATTATGATTTTATGGCTAAAATTTACAGTTTCATTTAACATTTGTACTATTGATGTCATGTGGGCTGAGAAACTGAGACTTATTTAATATAACACTTTGTCTAGAAGCTTGTTTTATTGAGTTTACTCAGTACTTGATAGATGCATTAAATTCACTTTGAGATGTTACATGGGTAATATTTTCCAGTCATGCCCTCGGATTGCTGCTAGACGAGATTGATCTCTATTTCCTAGACAAACATATATTTTAAAAGGATGTATGAAATAATACATCTTTTTGAGTTTAATATTAAGTAGAAGCTGTACCCTTTGTGCTTAGGGCAGCTTTCTACAAGTGTGCCTAATGGAAATTTCTTCATGGAGAACATGAAAGTTGATTTCTCATTTATAGAATTTGCAGAAGGAAAGAAAATTAGTTTTTCAAATTAAGTACAAAACTCTTAGTCTTCAATTCAAATTATTTAGCTCTGAAATAATTCATAATACTTGCAAAAGAATAACAGTCTGAATTGGACATTAGTGACAAACTTGCCAGTTGGTTTCACTGGATTTCACTGACGGTTTAAATTCAGTCTTCAGGAGCAAGCAGGGGAAGCTAACACAGTAACTGGTGCCTACTAACTGGTAGTCTTACTGGCAAAGGACCCCTATCAAACCTTCCTGCCTGCTAATAGTTTTTGAGATCAAGTAAGTATTGCTTTTTAACAAATTCCATTATTTCAGCTGTGTTTTTAATAAAATGCTGTGTGTGGTGTATTTTACAACTTCTTTGTATTGTGAGGTGCCTAGCATGCCTCCAGGGGCTGCTTAAGTGATGAGAAATGATGGGCAAAAAGGTGCCAGTTTTTGTTTTGACATTTCCATTGATTGGAATGCAGCCTTGACTTGGAAAACTGTTTTGGGATCAGAAGGGTGGCTCAGGACTGTTGACCAATAGGAGATACTTAAAAATTAGGAGAATATAGCATGTCTGTTTTTAGAATAGCAAGACCCATCTTCACTGAGGTAATTTCAGTAATTTCATTAGCATTTTAGGAAAAAAAGCAAACCAAAATGGTACAGTGCTTCAGAAAGCTGTATGTATTTTGACTTTCATGAAATAGAGAGGAATAAGTGATGAAATATTTCTAAAATAATGCTTCTAAAATTTCTAATACATTTTTCCAGATGAGGCCAGTATGTAGTATTTCAGGTTATGGAAAACTACATTCTTAATAAGCTGAAAGATTTTTTGATTTTGTTAAAAACCCACTGATATTTCAAACTCAGTATATCCTGTAAGTTGTCTGTTTCATTTTAGATCTCATTTTTTTCCTCATGTTTTACAATCTGCTTGTATCTATTGTGCCACTCTGCTCTATGGGTAGAAAAGTATTTTAATACTGTTATTTTATGGGAAGGAAGAATGTGGCCAAATTAGAGGGCTGTGTTAATAAAATGTGTATATAGAAAGATGACAAGTTGTTTGAAGTAACCTTAAGAAATAGATCTCCGGTTTTGAAAGCGCAACACTTTTTGAGTATCGTAATTTTCTTATATGTAATTGCAGTGGTGAATTATGACCACTAGTCTGTGCTAATGTGCAGTTAATGAGAAGTTATTGGTGGCTTTCTGAGAATGAAAAAATGAAGCATTGCACATGGTGAATGGAATAGAAAACATCTTTCTTTAGGTGAAGTTTCTTGTGATGGAGTTCCTGCTCATTGTGACTTAATAAAGTTGTGAGATAGCAACTGATTAAAAATCACTTTTTGAAAGATCACCAAGAATGCAATTCTGCTAGTGTTTCTTATTGATTAGGGCTTTTCTATTTGCCTCTCAGTTTTGGGATTAACTAGTTGCTTCACAAAAAGTACCTGTGCAGCGTAGCAATTATGACATACTAGAAAACTTATGGAATTGGAGCCTAAATGTTAGAAAATCGAGTTTCTGAGTGTCAGTGGACAGGTGTGGGTTTACAGTCACAAAAAGATTAAAGAAACTTTAAAAAAAGTTTTGAAACACTTTGAAATGAAGGAATTCTGCTTGCACAGTGAATGTATATGCCTTATTTTAGGGAATTTTTGCCATTGTATTTGAGCTTCACTGTATTCATTGAATGGGTCGAAAGGTACCTGCCATTTTGGGTCCTCTCAAACTTTTGGCACTGTTATGTTGAAAGCTTCTTAGTCAATTAGTACCTGGTATTGTACAGGTTCTTATCTTCAGTAGGCTTTTGTTGTTTGGTTGGTCTGCAGAATCTGCTTGTGTGCGCTTATTGTTCTTGACTAAGGTTTGATTGCTTTGCCAGAAATACCTCCTGAAATAGCACCGTGTGGATTGCTTCTTTTTTCTGCTTACCAAAGCATCAGGTGCCTGGCTATTTGAATGAGGAGCATATTCCTAATCATAATAACAGGTTTGGGTCATGCATCTAAAATGAGAAGGTGTCCAGAATACATTAAGTGTTATGGTAACTTTTTTAGAAGGCAGCTCTAGAAATTGAGTCTAGGATCTGTGCTGGCCTTGCCAAAGGTGGGTCTTCATCCTGAAGACCAACCAAGGACTCCTGTATTGAGCTCTTGTATGACTGTTTTCACAAAAGTTCCGCTAAAAGTTACTGCTTCTAATTTTCAGTCACTCAGCCTGATTACCTGAAACGTTATGTTGGCAGCTTGGCATCTTCAGAGTTCTCTGCAGTTGCCTTTTAAAGGCCAAGAAAGATGATCTCGGTTTCTGTATGTACATGAGGAATAAAAGTCGAGTCAACAAAACAAGCCTGTTGGTTCCTTTGGCATGGTTCCTGAGACACTGAATATCAGAATAAACATCTGAAACTTTTCACTTCACTTGTTCCGGTTACTGCATTGGGATTATGATGAACTTTGTGTTCGCGAGCTTTTGCCTTGAACAGTCTTCCAGGTGGAGACATGCCTATCAATTGGAGGGTGTGTGTGGCAGATGGAGGCATATGCTTTTGTATAAAAAGCTTTTTTAGCTTTCAAATCCTGCACTTGAATAGTGGTCTTGGAGAGGAGATAGCTTCTTAATCTGCAAATCACATTTCTTTTGGTGAGTGACTCATAGAGTTAAGACCCATCATGCTCTTTAAGCAAATTCCTTTAGATGGATCATTACAGTTGCCTTTCAAACAGCATCTAGCCCAGGCCACTGATCTCATCAAAGCATCTGCTTACGTTCTAGAACTCAGAGCTGTAGCGGAAGTGTGTAAGATGTCACCTTCCTTGGAACTTTTCTCTTTAACACTGTATTCTTATACCGTTATGTCTGAGGTTGTTCTTCTTAAAATTATTAAGGTTTTCCCTTCTTCATAATTTTCACACTTTTCAGACCATCCCTGAGTTTATTCATGTGACGGTAACTGATATTTAGAAGAGTGTTTTTCTTTATGCAGAGATTGTTCAGGTAATACGCTGTGTTGATGCTGGCAAGACGAGGACATTTTCACTACCAGATGATGCTCTTAAAGCTCATATTAGTTCAGTGGCTTGGTTGAGAAATGTTCCTGACATATATATGTCGTGGTCTTTTAATGTGCATAATGATAGTTTTGTGCTTCTTTTTGGTAGATCTGCCTCTGTAATTCTCAGACACAGGGTAGTATATTTGTGAGGTTATTGCTTAGAGTCACCTGATGTAAGCTTGCTTACAGACTGCTACACCTGAAGATCAGAACATAGGAATTCTTCAAGCTATGTTTCTGTTTCCCTTGTCTCCATCCCCTGTAGTCCTTTCTTAAGTGTTGCTCTTGTAGGAACCTGTGGTAGAGGGGGAAATATTGTGCCCTGTTACCTCTATGTTCTGGGCAGGAGTGTAAAGTGTAAGCATTCTTTTTGTGGATGCTCATGATGAGAAAAAAGTGTACAGTCTTATATCGGGATGTTTGTGTGGACTGTGCATCTCAAAACTCAGGTACTTGTAAGCAGTTTCACTGGTGTAGATGTGCTCTAAAAATTATAAAAATGAAAAAGGCAATAATGCAACAGGTGACTGAATTTATCAGATTTGTAAGTTAAAAGTAATGAAACAATTTCAGAATAGCTAAATAGCAAAGTGCTTTCTGATCTATAACAGAATATTGGCTCTGCTTGCTAAGTACAGCTCCCTCTGTTTTTAAACCTTGGCTTGTGACTTGTAGGTGCCAGTGAAATTGATCTTTGTGCTATTTCAGCTTTTCCAAGAGCAAAGCATTAGTGAAATATCCAGTAGCTAAGAGTCTTATGAGACTCCTAATATTTCTGTGCCAGCTTTCTGCACTGCAATGTAGTTTGAATAAAAAGCAGCTTCAGAAGGGCCACTGCTCTTTGTAAACAGATATACAAGGGATTGGGACAGAATGTGACCTTGTGTTCTTTTGCCTGTTTCCTCCCACTTCTCTGCAGAAAGTAATTTGTATCTGCTAGCTCGGGGGTATTTTGCTTTTCACAAGTCCTACTTTAAGAACAGAGAGATGTATGTTTGACTGTATGCGTTCTGCCTGCTTGTTTTTTTTGGGGGGGGTTGTAGCTACTACACTACAAGCATCTCAGCTAAAATTTCTCATCTTTACCAGCTGTCACTTTAGCTTGCACCAAACTGGCGTGTATGACTGATGATTGTAAGCAAAAGTCAGGAAATTTGTAAGAGAAAATGAACCTGTTTCCTATTACTTGCCTTAAAATTCTTGGAACTGTCAGCTACCCAATGTCCTCTACAGGTTCCTTTGTTTTATTGATGGTGTTTTAAAACATACTGCCTCGTATGACCTAGTACTTGGTGCTGTGTTTTACAGAAAGTTAGCCAAAGACATGAAGAATTTGGTTGCCCCCTGTAGTTTGTACTCACTGTTTATCTCTTGAGGTCATTAACATGGGTTAATGAAGAATTATTAATTAAATTCCATTTGTAGCTGATCTTAATCATGTGCAATCTGAGTATGTTAAAAGTTACTCAAGTCTGTTAAGTTTTAGGCCTTATCACACTCACTTCATACCAACCCCACATATCCCAGAAAGTGATCTTTAGCTAACTATGGTCAGAGGTCATAGTAATTGATGACTCGGGTATTTTCGTAGCTTCTAAGTTGTGATTTCAGTACTCTCTTGGAGTGGTTTTCCTAGAGTAAGGGATGTGTGTAGTGCAAATGAATGATATGTTTCAGTGAAGGTTAGGAGGTTCTGGTTGTGTGAATTGTTTTTGTGTTTCTTCAGATTGTTTTCTAAAGGGTATCTCTGTCTCATGAAAGAAAGCATTTTATAATGTATTAGAGCAATTTATGGCCTGGTAAGCCTAGAAAAGTAGGTGGTGAATGGTTTTAGTAACAAGGGCTAGTAAATCACTAAGTTATGCGGTTCAAACAGTGTATTGATCAAATATTGGTGGCTTGAATCTAGATTTGTCTTTTTTTTTTTTAGTTCAAGAAAAGAATAAAAATATTTTTTCCTGGCTCATTCTTTTGTCAAAGTTTAACTAATTTGTACTCACCATGTGGTAATTTGTTGCATTTTGTTCTTTCAGGGGAAAATATTTCACTGATGTTTTCATTTCATTTTTTTAAATGCCTTCATTTCTGTGACTAGGAAATTGATATAATGCAGCTGTAACATGCTATAATATTAAAAAATTTTTTTTTTTATTTAGGAAAATAATTTTCGTAGAGGTTTATTTTTTTTTTTTTAAATTATCTCTCAACCTTAATTATGTAATCCTTTTTGCTTTGTGCTGTTTAATAAAATTGGAAGCTGCAGTTGGACCCAATGAGAGACTAGCAGAATACAAATACCTATAAACAAAAATTATTCTAAAGTATTTAATGCACTTAGGATTGTGTGAATGAAAACTCTGTGGAACTTTAAATTCGCTTGGCTCTTATGCATTTATTATGATCGCTTATGTCGTGTCAGTTTGTGGCAGAGCCAGTTGGATCGTTGCTTTGAATATGAGAGATTTTTCTCCCTTTTGACAGTACCTGCCCCAGCTGATTATTGCCAGAAATTATGTGCTTGATTAGACACTGTTATGGGTCACATAACAGAGTCTTTTCTGCTCAATTCCTTAGGTAACGTTTAAAAACAAAAACAAGCTGCCGTTTGATCTGCTGGAAATGTATTGGTTGTCTAGCCTGTTCACTTGTATGTCTTAAACCTGAAACATTTACATCAGAAACCATCCTAGGTCCTTCTATACTGTTAATTACAGAACTCCTATGAAATAAGCAAGACAAAGTGCCTTCTAAATAAATGGTGACACATTGAAGGATTGATTTCTTCTAAAATAGCTTGTATTTCTCACTGTTTTTCCTAGAATTGGTAGGATTTAACCATTTATTCATCCAGTTTAGTACTCGTTTCATGCCCATGTTTAAGTACAAGGGCTGTGTGTGGGGAAAAATCAACCTTTTTTCATTTACCTGCATTTTTGTGCTGTAACCTGTCTGTATGAGCTCTCGGCAATTAATACGTTCCGGATTAAATTTAGATTGCCTTATGTAGAGAGTCTTGTCAGTATTCTCTGATGCTTTGGCTTTCTTAAGATCAAAGGACATGCCTAGTTCAGGCAGTGTAGCTGTGAGTGAGGTTGGAAAAGGTCTATGGTGTTAATTGCATTCACCTGTACATCTGTACATTTTTTTTTTTTTTTAATTTGGACTTTCTATGTCTGGAGTATTGGTTATGCAAAACTGGTATTTTTAACTTCCAATAGCGAAGTCAACTCCCTAGCCAGTGGTTCTGGCGAGAAACCGGATTCTGCAAATGACAGTGTCTCCTGTTGTTACCATTGCTTCCTACTCTAACTCAAACAGAGAACCTCTACCTAACATTTTGCCATGTTTATTGACGCTGGTCTTTAATATCCAGGTATTTTTGAATGTCTGGGTCTTTTTCTGGAGTACAACTTGATCAGGTACTTCAGGGTTTAAGAACCATTTTGCACTTTTGCCCCCATTTGTGTAGCCAGTACCTTTGTATACAAACGAAAGAGCAGAAAGCTTGTAATTTTAGCTGGTTGTTACTTGTGTTAGTAGCAGCACTGTTTATTTTCATTTTCAGTCCTAAACCAAAGAAAGAGTAGTATGTTAGCAGAGCAGAAAGACATGATAAAATATTGTGTGCTTGGCTGTTTGAACAGTATTTGAAGACCACCTTGGAGAAATCTGAAATTAGGGAACTGGATTCACAAAGGATGCGTATTTGTCTTTGAGAGCCATATTTAAATCAGATACTCATGAGGGGTGGAGACCCTAAATGCACAGGCACATGAAAGAACAAGTCATAGCTTTACTTACCTTAAAAGATGCAGTTTGACTTAATGGTTAGTGGACATTTGTATAAGATACTGACATAGTGATAACTGAAAATCCTGGTTTTGACATAAATGGAAATAGTATGCTGAGCAGGTGAGTGACTGAACTTGCAGAAAGATTTCTTTTTTTTTTTTCTGTGAGTTCCTTGCATTATTTTCTGAGCATAACTTCAACTTTTTTTTTTTTTAATTGAGTAAATTTTTTTAATGCTATTTGGATTTCAGAGTGATAGGGGAAGGCTATTTCTCACTATGTAAAACTTGTAAAAATAGGGCAAACATTTTGTATGCCAAATTGCAAAGTGTAGTATTTCTTAATTTCCAGGCTGTGGTTCTGCTGAGCTTAAAAATTAATTTGAAAATAGCTTTTCTCTTAGATGTTTCATGTTCTGTTCTTTTTTTGGTGTGCTTTCTTCTCAGGTTTTTAGCAGAATACCATGATGATTTCTTCCCGGAATCTGCTTATGTAGCTGCATGTGAAGCCTACTACAGTACTAAAAATCCTCGGGCAATCTACTGAAGCTATTACTAAAGATTAAATCCTACTATACGTAGCCCATGACAATGCTATTTCGCCACGTGGCTACAAGATAAAGATGAAAAAGGAATTAAAACAACTTCTGGAGTTGGAAAAAAAAAAAAAAAGAAATATCTTCTGTGATGGTTGGATTACTTAGGAATGGAGAACTTCTTTTCAGAAACGTGTAAAGACTCTGTTGTGAGTTGCTCAGAGGATTGAATATGACTCCGACTCTGGATTAACAAAGAAGCCTTGTTCTGCCTTCTAATGCATAGGACTGCAAGGACTATTAAAGAGGAGTGGAGGGAAAAGCAGATGCATTAGCAACAGGACATTTTCATGAAGATAGATCATCACGATGTGTTTCGTTTTAGCTCAACCTCTCCAGCCTGAGAAATAAAGACTTGACTACACAGTTACATGAAGAGAATGTGTAACTGGTATCTTACAGATTTTTTTTTTCCTCACAAATTGCAGTTCATTTTGTGGAACTGTCACGATAGAAAAGATTGCTTAATGATAAAGGTGGTTTTGCTGTTTGGCTAGCATGACATCTGCCTCAAGAATGACTTAGTTGCTTGAATTAAAGGTGTGTTGCTTACTTTGTGTTTTGCAAATGGTGGACTCTTTTTATGGCAAGGCTGCCAGAGTTCCAAGGAGAGCATGCATTGCCAGTGATTCAACATTTACCTGGCAATAAATGTTTTCCAGAGACATTATGAAAGAACTAATTTTCTACAAGTAAGCGGAGAAGTCAATAAAGTGATGGCAGTTTAACTGGCAAACACTTCTTTTCTTAATAAAGTTCACAGTGGCTGCTGTGTAAACGTGTGATTTTGACTGTCTAATACTTCTTGTCTATCCCTGATTAGAGTTTTTGAGATTGCTATGTGTGCATATAATGAAAGGCAGGAGCATTGACAACCTAGGGAGAGAAACCCTTTCTGTATCATTGGGCTTTTTCTACAGACTTGAAGAATGTCTCCTAGACAGTTTCAAACACTATAGCTCTGGAAATAGGAATTCAGTGAGAACTGAGTTCCTAGAAATCTGACAACACTTTCAGTAATGGAAATATGATTCTTGTCTTGATTGTCATCAAAGCATCGTCCATGACTTAGAACTCTGGCCTTCAGAGTCTTCTGCTATGTCAAGACAGACTAACCTATAATGCAAAACTCAGAACATTCCATCCAGATATGCAGAAACTGGTAGTTATGAGGAATCATCTTTCAAATTTAAATGGCAAGCTTAGTCTAAGAGGCCAAAGGGAATCTGAAATCTACTGTTGGTGTTCATTGTCACTCACTTTTCAGAGTGTATTGGTGCGTTAAAGCTTTTGAACTGAAAAGATGAGGATTACCTTGGTTTTAGCGATTTGGGTTCTGCTTTTTAGAAAAGCTTCTATAAAGAGTCTGTTAAAGTTAATGGTTGCTAAATAAATGTTAGGCATGGATGCATGCAGATTTGGTGATTGCTATTTCTAAATATTACCATTTAGTAGTACTACTCTTTTTAAATGCATTTCTGTTGTACAAAATAAAACCATTTGTAATCTGTGTTCTTTCTCAAATTACAGAAGTTTTGATTCTCTAGCAGACTGCAGGTAGCTCAAAATCCACTTTGCAAACATGTTTGATTCTAGGTTTAGACCTTGTTTTTTTTTCTGAAAAGACAATTCAGCAAAATGCTAATGACTACGTAACAAGAGATCAGTCTTGGAATGTTGCCTGAAACTCCACCCTTAATCCTTTCTATTGCAGGAGTGTTTGAGTGTGTATAATATGGCAAATCTGGTTTTCTTCCAGTGTTGGTTCCACTGTGAGTACAAGGCAAATTATGAAGAGAGTTTAAACCTTATTGTGTGACTATGTTTAACTGTTAAAATGACAATTTCTGCCTGCAGGGGTTATTAATGCTGTTGGTATTGCCTTGTTGATAGGTTGTGATGATTCTCAAAAGAAGTGAGGAGGGTGGGTGGAAGTTCTGAAGGTCCAGTTACTGCTTTTAATTGACATGACTTCTCTGGACAGTATCTCTTTGAATTTAAAAAGTTTAGGTTTATATAGTCAATTACAGTAACGTACATCTTTCACATCCCCCATCCCTACTGTCACTACTCTTTTACTGCTTTCTTGTTTTTATACCTGATTATTTTGTTTTAAGCTGAAGCAGTGAGAGAGACGTTTAAGAACTTGAACCAGATAGGGTAAGAGGGTAGTTCTTATTAGTCTTAAAATATATAGAGACTTACCGGTGTGGCCCCCCCAAAATTAACTTTCAAGGGCTTATGTGGCTAGGGGAAGCTTGATAGTATAGTTATACTGGTGGTATGGATCTATAACTCTTGAATATTCTTGACTGATTAGATTTTTTCTGGGATTTATATCCACCTGAACTGATGAAAGAGGTTTCTGCACTTGGGTGTTTGTCATTTGTTGGTCGCTGTTTGTAGAGCTGCTCGTATCAATGTTTTCTAACCTGATTCAGTCAAAATGGCTTAGGTTAGCTGAAGAAATGTGAAAAACTGACTGAAGCAGGCTAGGGAGCGTTCACATGAGCAAGTCTGCCAGCAGGCTTCAGAGACGATCTCCTGCAGAGGAAGAGCTGAGCTGAGAAAGCAGGCTAGTGGGCAGTAATAGTTTACACTGGCGTAGCTGTTTGCATAACTCACATGCTTTCTGGTTCCAAATTAAGGGGGCTTTGTTTTTATATTTAAGGAAATTATACCAGTATAATTGTAGTGCATGCTTAAACTGGTAAATCTTTCTGCTGAAGGCAAGCCCTTGCACTTGCATTCAAGAGTAGGCCACAACCACGTGAAGCGTGGTGTAGGGTTTTGAATATGACCATTCTTGGGAGAAGGCAGAGGACAACAGGAGCAGCCTAGGATTAGAAGCAGGTAATGCAGCTGATGTGGCGCGTAAAGTGTGCCGCCGTGGAATTACCTGGGATGTCCAGTCTGCACAAATACTTCTAATTTCAGTACCTGCTCCGACTTTGTCAGCATGAACCAACCTGAATAACTTGAGACTGTACCACAGAAGTATGAAACTGTATGTAAAGTGCTTTACATAGGTTGTAAAGATTACCAAAGAAGACTATATTAACAGAATATAAATTGGATATTCTTCAGTTTTATTCTTCATTTTAGATTTTACTTTGTACCTGTCATGCTTCAAAAAAAATGATGCTGTTTTTTCATGTGCACTACCACGAGTTGCTGCATTGCCTTTCATTTTGTTCCTGCGTTGCTATGTTTTTCAAGCTGCATTTCAAGCTCCTGTTTCAAAGCTCAGGCTTTCATGTAGCATCCTCTTCTGCTGAGATGACCAAGGCAGATGTGACCAAGTGCTAATTTAAACTATGTTCCATGTCCGGTTCTGAAAGCAAGCGTATGCAGATGTGAGGGTTTCACTTGGCATTTGGTATGGGCTAGCAGTGTGCACGTGGTCAGCTGTTAATGTCAGAAAGGTTTAGTGGGAACTTGTCAAACAGTAGTGCGGGATGACCTTGCTCTGGATTATGCAGAGACAAATGTCTGCAGTCAAAGAGAAAATAAAAAGCTGATTGGAAATAAAACGCTGTTACTGCTTTTCATGTTTGCATCATAAAAAGTGTTATCAAGAGATTTGGGAGATACACTGGGGAGATTGTTACCGGAGTTAAAATACATATGTGTATATTAAATTCTTTGTTTCTTGAAGGCCATACATTTTTCCATCTGGAGTCTTGAGTGCATCTCCCAAAAGTATGTATACTGGGGTGGAATTACTAGCTTTTCAGGGCAGGGGGGAAAGAAGCGACGTATTATCCTTGCTTGAGTCTTTATTGTGGTAGTTAGCTGTACAAAAGCACAATGCTGACAGCTTTTGGACAGACAGACAGTTCTTAACTTCTGGCCTGGTGCATGTTTGATCGCTTTTAACTTCTTGACCTATTAACAGAGCTGGAAAACAAGTTTGCACTTCAGACCTCACAAACTGTGCTCTCTAAATTTAAGGAGAAAATGCCGAACAGCTGCAACATAAGCATACTTGGGCCAAATGCATCAAGAACTGTATTTTTGTCCTGTGTACTGAAGAATCTCCTTTGTGATATGAGGTAATTGCATTTAATTGCATCAACAAGTTACTGATTTATTTTTCTATGTAAATACATGTCAGTGTAATGAGGTTCCCTGGAAAAATGGTTCTAGATGGTATGTGACCTTTGTAATGTGTTTGACCATAATCAGTACAACCTTGATGTGTTTATGTAGTCAATTTTTTCACTTGCTTATGAAACAATGAATTTGGAGGGATTTTCAGCTTTTTGTCTAGCTGCATCATTTTTCTGTATGAAATTAGTGAATACAGGTAGTATACTTCTGCAGTCAGAGGCACCAATACAATGTTTCTGCCTCATTTTTTGTGTGGCTTTTATTTAACCCCCTCCCTCCCCCCAACTCACAAAACAAAGATTGAAATATGTATTGCCTCGGGAAAACGCTATCAGCAATGACTGAGTGGCAGATGTAGATGCTTACTAAGATCTAACTCAGTGCATCCTCCCCGTTGCATACATTATGTATTTTCTTCTTCTAATTCATATAGCAGATGACTTTTTTGCATTAAGGCTAAGGATTATAGCAAGCTGAATAAAATCAGTGAAACACAAACACGTGCACAAAGATGGAAAGGAAAATTCTGTTTAAAAAACAAATGGGGGGGGGGAGCGGCAAAAAACATGCATGTTATTCCTCCTGTATGTCAGAGCTGGGAGTGGTCACATGTGAAGCGGATAACATCATTATAAAGAGAATGAACAGACTTGTGAGATGCAAATTGATAAATCTCTGCACTAATACAGGCCTTTAAAATTGTTTGCTAAGGAAGGGAGTAATTTCCCTGCTGTTTTGTTGCTAGAAGATGGAAGGTGGAAGATGGAATTAAATGAGAATGGCTTTTTCTCTTACCAATATAAGATACTGGATCTACTTCTGGGGGAAGCAGCCCAGGTATTAAAGCTTTGAATCATACAATATGTTCATGGAGTTATTTCAGTGAGATGCCAGAAAACAAAGTGTGTTCATATAGCAAGAAATGTAGAGATAAATGTGTTTAGTTCCTGGCAAAATGAACAGCAGACATTTCCATCACAGCGGTAGCGTACTGGTTGTGCCTCTAATACCTGTGAATGTCAAGATGTTGTTCAATTTATGAAACTTTTTCTAGTCTTTAATTGTAAGCCATTAATAATTACCAATCTAATAATTAAGTTATTAATCTTTAAAGTCCTTCAAACAAAGATATCTCCCAAGTACTTTCTTACTTTAATCCCATCCTTCTTGGCTTATATTTTTCTAGTAGTCTAGAAAAATAAAAAAAACACGCTTATGAGATTCATGGAGAGGAGGAGAACAGTTCTGACTCAGATTAAGCAAGTTGCACATAGTTTTCTGAAGTATTTAGATGTTTCTGATTCATTTTGAGGTATAATCATCAAACGTGTGTTAAATATAATTAGGATTTTGTTTGTACATTTGAAAGTAGAGCCAAAATTAAATAGGTGAATTGAAGGGTGCACATAGTCAAGTTATTGGATAATTTAAATATGCCTGAAATTAGTTCTACTGTATGTATTTCTATGTTTTCTACTTTAAATGTGGCGCTCTGATTTGTCTCAGTTATTTGATGCCAGCTATTGTAAATTAGGGCCTTTCTCTAAAGTGTAAAACTGATTAAATGTCAGCATGAGTAATCAAAACAAATTTTGCTATCAATTTTAACTTAAACATATGAAATGCTACCATCCTGTGTCATGAGGCATTCTGCCCTTCTTTTTCAGAAGTTTTTTTAGAAATACAGTATACGACAAATCTGCTGCCACATGGCTGACCTGGCGAAGGTGTCGGTCTCGGTGGAAGGACGGAGGTAACCTGCAGCTCTTCACAAAGTGCCTTAAGCCCACGCAGAAGGTGCTCACGGTGTTCCACAGGTGCGCTGGTAAGCATGCTATGAGAGACACCTTGGATGGAACAAACCTTCACAAGTTGCCTCTTACAGTTGTATTTTTATGACAGCAGTACAGCGAATGCTTCCATAGTTGGTATTTGGTAAGAGTTGTCACGGCTTACAACCTTCTGTTTTGTAGGCTGCTGAGTTAAGAAATCTAAAGTAGTTCTGCTTAGGTTTTGCATGCATGACTGAGTAGGAGGTGGATTTTACTAATTGTTTTTAATCAGATTAATGAGGAATTTATTTTCTGTTGCTGTGAGTGACTACTGCAGTGATATAACTTCTTTGGCATCAGAGATTTGTGCATTTTTTAAATAATTGTTTATTAGAAACAGTGTGAGTAGTAACTAATTGGACATTTCGTGAAGATTTTGCTTACTGGCAGATGGGTGATATGACACATGTAATGTATATGCAGTAGTGCCAACTGTAGGCATTAGAAATCATGAGTCAGACCCTTAAAAGTCTTGAGAGTGATTAAGAAAATGTGAAGATTAACTCCTGTTCTTTGGTCCCCTAGGGTAACATGAGTCAAGTTTGCGACAAGGCTTGCTTGAGACTATAGAAAGGAAAACTGAGTTTTTTGGCTAATCACACGTCTTTTAGAGTTGGAGCTTTAGAAGAAAAAAAAAAAAGCACAAAACCTTGCAAGACTGGCAATAAAATGATGATTTGGCAATGCTCTAATAGAGCAGGATGCCATTAATCTGAAAATAATCAGAGACTGAATTTATTTGTGAACATCTGTGCGAACATAACAACGAGCCTCGGATAGCAAGGTTTTCCGGGTAGGGCGGTTGTATCTGCTAATCTACAAAACAGCCTGCCTTTGCCAAAGGCATAAATCTAAATTTGTAGATTCAATTTTTTTTACTTGTTTGGAATGACTATTAATAAAGTGAGAGAAATAAATTGTTTACCATAGTAACAGAATTGCCCTGTGCATGATGATGAAGTTGATGCAATCGCGCATCGGAAGAAAACAGGAAGCGAGACGAGAGTGCCACTGTTTCTACACTGTATGTGCAAGACTAATATGTTGTTTATGTTGTTAGACCCACTTGTTGGATTATTTGTCTCTCTGGTTGTGACAAGAGAGACAACAAGTTGTCACTGGTGCCTTAGGCCCCGCTCTGTCAAAGACGGTAGGTGTCTAAAGAAAAATCTAGGCTGAGGTCAAATCTGCGTAAGCCAAAGGGAACAATCTGCAAATCCTTTCTCTTTCCAAATCTAGTACGGCAATTTGTATGGCTGTAGATGCCTAAGTTTTTGCAGTGAAGCTATTTAAATATTAAAAAGCTGAACTGAGCTTTTAGCACCCATGTCAGGTTTGCAAGGCCATTTGGGATGTACAGATTGAGCATCAGTCTTTTGCACTTGTATCTGCTGGAGGATGCATGTGTCTTGCAGTGCAACCCACGTTGCAGCAAGAGTAGCCGCTGTAACAGAAGTTGGGAGGAGGCTTAGACTGGAAACGCGGTGACAAGTCCCTTTGATACACTACTTTAAAGGTTGATTAGGAAGTGGGAGATCTGGGTTTCACAGAATCACAGAATGGTCAGGGTTGGAAGGGACCTGTGGAGATCATCTAGTCCAACCCCCCTGCCAGAGCAGGGTCACCTACAGCAAGTTGCACAGGACGGCGTCCAGGCGGGTTTTGAATGTCTCCAGAGTGGGAGACTCCACAACCTCTCTAGTAGAGAGAGTTTTTTCTCCACAACCTCAAGCAGTTTGATAACTACTCAACCTGAGAGGTTTTGCCATGCGCCCTTCAGACTTCGCAGCATGAGGCCACCTTCTACACTGCTTGTAACACTGTCTTGCTGCACAGAAAGTGCAGCGCGGGCAGCGAGAGCCACAGACCTGGAAGGAAGAATTTTCTTCCTCATTGAGCTGGAGAGTAATATTTCCACTTGCTTGTTCTGATTTCCCCATACAGTTCTTGGGTTCCTTTTTTGCATGCCTTGTAGCTTCAATGAGAGGACACACTTGCCACCGGCCTGCTTGGAGATACTGAAGTAATTTATCTGAGGAATACTGGGCCCAGACTGTGAGCTTTCTGAGTAGGTCAAAGTCGCACTGAAATTGTGATTTTTTTTTTTTTTTTTTTTTTTTTCTGGTAAGGAACAACAAAAAAACCCCAAGTCTTGTTCTTTCTATTGCTGCTCAAGCAGGTAGGGTAGGACTCAGCCCAACAAATAATAGAGGATGGTAGCCGAGATACCCACATCTGAACTTCCTCTCTAGTCCTTGGACAGAAGAAATACTCCCAGGGTGTGACTGATCTTGCCCTGAAGCGGCTGTACAACACAGGCTGTTGAGCCACAACACTGCCATTGCTGCTTAGAGAGAGAAACTAGAGTGGAGAGCTCGACACAGAGGCATGGGCATACATTGAGGTAAGGTGATCCCTCCCTCTACTATCTGTAAATTCAAACTGATACGGGGCGTTCTAGAGCGTTTATTTGATGGTTTTACTCTCCTTCATTTAGGGGATTTTTTGTAAGTATAAATCGCTCTCGCTCCAAGCCCAGCAGAGATTAGCTGTTATTGTACCTCGTTATTATTACAAGAGCATTCAGAAACCCGTGACGCAGGAGGAAAGACAGAAGCTTGGAAAAAAATAAATGCACAGAACATGTGAAGAGTTAACTGTGGAGGGAGAGAGCTGGCAAATAACTGGTTAACGTGTACGCAATGTGCAGTTGAAAGCAGGCAAACAAAAAGCACGGAGTAGGTAGGATCGGTGCTAGGGTTTTGCCTGCCTCTCCTGCAACACTGAGACCGTGGCTGCTGGTGCGATGCTGGCAAGTGCAGCCAGTCAGTGGAACCTGTGCTTTCTCAGATCCCGGAGCAGAGATCCCATACGCTACACCCTACAGCGGTTCTTGCTAAAGCACCGATAAAGCTAATGCTGCTTAGGGAGAAATAAACACCAGCTCAAGCATCCTTTTTGTTGTAGGACTGCGTTCTTCTCCGGTGCCCTACCGGTTACGATCTTTTAAATGCTCACATTGCTTTTCTGTTTGGTAGCTTATGGTGCAAAAACAGGAGAGGATGCAACTTGGATTTGGTTTTGCCACTCTTCTCACTTAGCCTGTTGCATCAGTGAGAAAGCAGCCGTGCTTTTTGTACTACGTGGATTGAAGCCACACGTGGGGATTGAAGTAGTCTGTGACACCTTGAGGTTGGGTAGCAGCACCCAGACTGCCTGGCTGTGAGGCTGCCCGTGCCCATCTCTGCCTGGCTTGGAGGGAAGTGCCTACAGGGTGGTGGCTAGCAGAGGTGACTTATTGTGAGGCTGTATTTGGATTTGGGAGGACAGCTATTGTATGAAGTGGGAGTGCGGTCCATATGGTGCTGTGAAAGGGTTTGAGGAGAGCTGATCTGTGGGCCACCATGTGGATTTAAGAGGCTGGATGGCAGCAGAGGGTTTTGTGTGGTTTTGCTTTGGATTAGCAGTAAGTTGGTTTCCAGGCCACGCATGAAGCTCTGATGAAGATGGCTGCAAGGGCATCACGAAAGGACTTATTTCTGAATATACCTTTTTCTAAAGATTTTATTTCTGTCCTTTAGATTAGGGCTGCACAAATTCTAGTCTGTTCGATACTGTTTTTGTCATTTGCATGGACATTTGGGCTGAAAAGCATAGAACTGCATTTTGAAGCAGGACTTAGATTTTCTCTGTAATGCTCTTTTTTTTTTTTTTTTTTTTTTGCTGCCTAGACAATGTTGAAGCAATTTTAGCCTATGGCTATGTTTAAGAAAAAAACAACACCAAAACACAGAGACAATTATATTTGAGATCAGATGGAGCTATAGAGTGTTTGGAGTCAACTTAGCTATCAGTGTGCTCAGTTACTCTTCCAAACAGACTTATGAGTAGTCATCAGAGCTAACAAATCTCAAAACCCCAATTCTGTCTCCTTAAGTCTGTCCAGGGCACGCATGTACTGGGAGTAGATGAAAGGAAACAGTAAGAAATTGGATTTCTTGCATTGAGGACATATGAAGGAGACTCTTGTCAGGAGTAGAAGACTCAGTGAGTGCCCTGGCAGACAAGTGCTGAGGGTGGCATCGCAGGGGTGACGATGGGAGTGAGTGTTACGGAGCTGAGAACGTCCAGAAATGCTGAGGATCTGCTTAGAAATATGGTGAACAAGTGGATTTCATGAACATGTAACACATGCTTTCTAAATTAGTATGGCTGTAGGCTTCTCTGTCACTGTGGATGAAATGATGAAAAATCCATGAGGACAAGAAGTTCATTTTCTGGGACAGTACACGTGCAATTAGATTAATATTCAGAAGAAGACTGTAGTCCTCCACCTGGGATTTAAACTCTGGAGTAGAGGATTAAAACTGACTCACCATATGCTGCTCAATCTCTGTGTGTAATTTGGTAGTTGTTTCTCTAAATAATTAATTAGATAATGCTCCCTGTCAAGTAATCAGTTTGGGGTTCACTCGAGGAGAACTAACATGAGGTCCATCAAACCAGAGAGGATTTTATTAGGAAAACCATGATTAAAGATTCAAACTCTAAATGAGGACTTCTCGATTATGCTGTCCAAGTGCAGAGGGAAAAATATTTAGTGTATGGATCGATTACAGAGGACTGCTGTGGACACCTCCCTCTTCCTTGATTTCATCTTGGAGCAAAACAGGAAGAAAATTCACATCTTCCTCTTAGAAAAACGAATTTGACAAGTCTTGTGGAGCTATGAGTGGCAGACATGAAAGCATAAGAGGCAAATCAGTCAAAATATTTTAAAAAAAGTTTTCTCTCCCCTAGTTTGACAACACCATTTCCTTGAATGCAGGGTTGTGTTAGGTATTTTTCCAGTCATCTTGTAACATTTATTGTGCTTTAGCTGAAATGTGCTAGAGGAAAAGTGAAGTAAGCACCTTTGTCTCTGATAAATAACTTGAAAATTTCAAGTACATCTGCCTGTAAGGACAGGGAGATGTGTGTGCTGTCCAGCCCTGAATGCTGTTAGCAGGTTAGCAGTGGTCATCGGCTGGTCAGAATGGAGCAATTTCTATACCGTCATCTCACGGTGACACTGGACAAGGCACAAGATGATACGAAAGGTGTGGAATGGTCCAGTTGATGTGGAGATCAAGCGTTTTCTATGCTCTCTGCTTCATGATGGAAACTGTGCTATTTTAAGAGAGTGTTATTCTAGAGGAGAAGGATGTATGTGACCAGCATGAGATTTCTTTATGTGGTATTTAATTATTTAATGCTTAATGTTTGTCTGGAAACATTAAAGAGTATATTTTTCCTAGAAGAACAAGAACTTACCCCTCATTTTGGAACTTCTATATCAAGAAAGCATTTATAAGGAAACATATAAATATTGAGCTAGTTCTCTTTCCATCTTACCTGGAGGAAGAAGACGAGATAAGGAATAGGAATTCAGGTCCTGCTCTGACAGTAAAAATCCAGAGCGTGTGTAGCTTCAAATATGCAAGAGTAAACAACTGCCATAGTTGGACAGAGTCAAAAGCAAAATTTTATTATGCTGTGGACAAGTCCTATATATCCCTGCTTCCATACAATATTTATAGAAGTATGTTATATATAGAAGTGTACGATATGTATACTGCCTTTACAGTACAGTAAGTATGAAAGTAATCCTGTAAGAAGTCTTATATGAGTATAACTAAATATGCTGCAGGCCACATGGGTTGAAGAGAAGCCAAATGAACTTGGTTCCTTTCTTTGATTCCTTTGTACTTTCAGTAGATAAAGGAAAAAACTATCTGCAAAAATTTGTGACATTCCACGAAGGGAATCCAATTTAAACAATTTCTTTTAAAAAAACACAAGGATTTAATGCACAATAAAAAACATGGGGTTTAATACAAAACTGGCTGAACAATCAGAAACCAAAGCAATTATGAGTGGTAAAATAGCAAAGTGGAGCTCACTGGGGATTAGTGTTGAGCCTAATACTCACTTCTCTAAATGACCTAAAATAATAGCGGAAGCAAACTTACACATCAATCAAATTCACAGATGGTATCAAGAGGCTGCAAAGAAAGCAGAGACAACAGATAAACCGCCAGATGAACTAGAGAGTTTTGAGAAAAAGGAGCATTCAAGGACAAGATGCAACCTTGATACATGTAAGGTTCTTTTGCGGATTAAGAGAAGGCTAAAAATGCAAATGTGTTTGCCGAAGCCCACGGACACCGATTTCATCAGGAGACACGGACAATCTTATATAACCACCCCTCGCATTGTGTAACTGGGGGCAAATAGTTGAAATTGTTTTTTTAACATCCGTCTTTGGTCTCCTGCGCTCTGTGCCTGAGGGAGAGGCATCCGTAACCATTTTGTTTCACTGCAGAGAGGCTTCAGGATTTTGTTTTCAATCTGTTGGAAAGAACGCAAAACATTTTGAATCTGTTGTTCCCAGTTTTGTGAGTGCCTGTGTTTTAAAAGAATAAGGTTTGGCTGGCGTTTTGTTTTGCATGTGGCAGGAGACTCTCCCTTTACCAAAAGCCTTAACAAAATCAGTGCACCTGTGAAACTTGTTGGCTTTGCATCCATCAGTGATGTGGCGGGTTGGTACGTGGCTAAAAGTATCCTTATCTACCTCTGTGTGTTGTTTGCTTCCATATCTACAACATACCCTCTTGTTTTGACTTGGCACACCTAGGGCAGGTTGGAAAAGCTGTTGTTTTTAGCAGGGAGCTGCAAAACTGTATGAGTTTGTTATCCTTGGGTAAAGGACAAGCAAATAATACTCTGCCAGATGAACACGTAGCCAAGAAACATGACTAAACTGACTTCTGGCTAGTGAAGGACACAGCCTGGACCAGTAGGACCACTGAAGAGGACCAGTACTTACAAAAGGAAAAAGCTTTTTTTACAAGCAGTCTTCCTTTGATTGTCAGAGAAAGGCAAATGTAACTTGGCTGCAGGGACAGGAAGAGATGAGGCTTCAGCAAAACCCTGGAATCTCTGCAGACATTGACCAAATCCAAAAAAGTAGAAAAGTAGTGGAAAAACTGAGGCAGTGATTTAGATATTATTTTTTTTCATTTGCTTTTCTATAAATCTTTGTTTCCTGCTCTGGCTGAATAATATGATTTTTTTTTTTTTTTTTTTTTTAGATATCTTGGCAAAGTTTTATGAGCTTCTATTTTCATGGATCCCTGAAAAAATAAACAATAAACCAATGAATCTGCAAAGGCAGATGCATGTATCAGAAAATTGGAAAATATTTCAGTGGGAATACAGAGGAAAGCAGGCTGCAAAGTGAAGCTGCTCGTGGTCTAAGATTATTGTCATCCTACCAAGAACTCACTGGGTAAGGGTGTGCACGTTACTGCAAAGTAATGTCTATAGCTGCCATATGAAGTTGGATAGTTAATTAGGAAAGGTTTCTTTTTGTTGTAATTGACAAATAGTCGAAGCAATACTGTTGCAAGAATGAATATGTCTTTGCATACAAATCACCGTTATCTGCAGGGCAGTGAGAGCGGCTCGTGGAGGGGAAGGTGGGTCTGGTGGCTCAGTCTGGAGAGCCTGTGGTTCAAGTTCACTGTTCCTGTCCTATTCATTATTGGCCTAAAATCATAAAGGTTTGAGGTCCCCTAAATGGGAATGAGTAATTTAGCACCTTAAACCCCAAATTTTGATCCTTACCCCCCACTCCCTCCGCTAATGCTTTAGATACACAGATTTTCATACTACTATTCACTGACTGCTTAATATTTTGTTTCTGTGCGCTTATAGACAGCTGTTGGAGCAGCGGTTAGAAGCCAAGCCTCTGCTCTTGTGATCAAGTGTCCCAGCCACCAGTTAAGAGATTAGATTTCTTCTTTTTTGTCCACTGAATCTTTGATTCCTTTTTGCCCAGGAATATGACTGCAACAGGGAGAGGAACATGCTGACCATAAAAGCTGTGGCAGGGTGGTTGAGATAGCAAATGAGGCCTGTACAAAATAATTTGGTTAAAATGGAAGCTTCCCGCCTTTCTGTCACGCAGGTAATGACTTTTCCCTGCGTTATAAAGGGCCCAGTACAATGTACAGCTTCAATGCAGGAGAGGAACCCGGGACAGAAATCCCAACCTGATGCTAATCATAGAGTCACTTAGGTTGGAAAAGACCCTTAAGATCATTAAATCCAACCATTAACCTAACACTGCTTAGTCCACCACTAAACCTTTGCGCCATGTCTACATTGCTCCTGGCATGCTGCAAACTCAGTCTCTCCTTGCCTGGGCTGTGGTGGCTCCTCGCCATCCGGCGGAGGTGGCACTGGGCCACCAGGCACCGAGAAGGCAGATACTGCAATGCTCACTGCTGCAAAACCAGACTAACCCTCGGGTCTCTGACTTACAGTGCAGATAACAGAGTAGAAGGGATGTTAAAAATCAGCAAATTACTCAGGTGACACAGTAGCAGAAGGGAGGTGAGGGTAGCAAACCTCTCTACACTTGCATTTTGCTTTTTCTTGTTCTCTTCATAGCAGGGTGGAAAGTTCCTGCATTCCAGAGGTGCCACCTTTTCCATCCCAAATACTTTGGTTTTTTTCACTTTTTTTTTTTTTCTTTCTTCTCAAGACCCCTGGCTTGATCCATGTCTCCTGGGTGCTGTGTGGACTGTGCTGCGCTGCTGGCCGGATGCACACCCACGCTCGCCGTGGTGGGGACGGAATGGCTGCTGGAGAGCCGCACAGGAGTGGAGCTGGTAGGATGGATGTGGCCCGACAAACCTTCTCATCAGCCAGCACCCTGCTTTTTGGGGGCAGACGTTGTGAATAGCGACCTCTTACATGTTTTCTGAAAATGCCTGCTGTAAGACTTCCAGTTAATGGCGGCGTTTTAGCAGGTCATAAACACAGACTTTGTGTGTGCGCTCAGCGCAGCTTGCTGCTGCACAGCACGGGCTGCTGCACGATGAACCTTATTTCTGCAAGCCTCTCATAAACGTTTCATTGTACATTTGGAAGTGTACTTAATTCTATAATAACTATAATTCCATAACTTAATTCTATAATATGTTATAGAAGGAGTTTGACCACTGGCTAGCTGTAGGCAGTACAGTTTTTCAGTATAATAATTGATCTGTTGTTGAAATTATAGTTTCACCTCTAGTGATAAAGGACCTCTGGATCTGTCAGCCTGAATGATTTCACATGCTTTTGGGCCCACAGCTGTTAATAGACTTCAAAATGACCAGTTTGATAAAATGACTCAAGAAAGATTTCTTTATTGCAGCTTCATTTTTCATATTTTGTTTTTCTCCGGCGATTGTAGCAAGTCTCTCTGCTCTAAATTTAATTAAAGCATCTTAACTTGGCAGGGCAACATAATTTCATAACATATAGGAGTTTTCCAATATGAAAACAATTAATTCAAATGCTTACTATGAAAAAAAATCTTTTTATTTCAAATGAAATGACAGGCTTTTTGTATATATTTAACCTAAGTTTTTAATCATTGACTCGACGGTTAACTGTATTGCATAATTAAGTAAACCCTAGAAAGATCCAGTTATTTTATTGGAACTTGAAATGTATTTCATGCTTTCTAAAATGTTTTCTCAATATATTGGCCGCCGCTTATAAAGTAGCAGTTGGGGGTAGTGAGCAGTGAACCCACAGTAAATCTGAGTTAATCTATAGTGTTCAGAGATGTGTTGCGTTGTTTTTAAATCATGCATTCATGCCAACTCTATCATCTTACCATAACTACTGGATCGTGTTGTTATAGGGCTTTCTGGTTTTTATGAAATCGCTGTCTGTCAGTCTAAGTGCATCACTGTTTTTATTGATCTCAGTATAAAAGCTGTCTATATTTTTAGAGTTACAACTGTAAGCACCCTGATGTAGACGCATATGCTCCTCTTTTTTTTTTTTTTCTCTCTTTTTCCAGAAAAATTATCTCATTTTCTTAATATCTCACCAGAACTTCTTGCAAGGTGTGTCGTATGGAAGCGTTTGCAGAAGAAAATGTCAGGTGAGAATATGGTCTGTCCTCCTTCAGCTTCGTTGTTGAGTTCCAGCAGCATGAAGGCTTTACAGCACGCTTTTAGCTTTTCTCTTTGGATGAAGTGCAGTCCCAGATGTCCTGTCAAAATAGCTAGATGGTGATAATTATCATGCTTGTTAATTACCGCCATTTTCTGCTCTGTAAATTACTGGTCTTCCACCTTCTCTTGTTAAGCCTCATTCACTGAAACACAACCTACCATTTCTTACCTCGTGCCCGCTGAGAACTAAGAGCAAGCATGGAGTCAGCTAGGGTGAGGAACTGGTAGTTCATCCCTCTGCAAAAATGCCATCAAACGATGATGGCTTTGCCCTTTCTATGGGTGATGGCTGGGCCTGAGAGAAAATTTTCAAAAGGTTTCACGCTGTGTCAGTGTCAGAGAGCTCAGGTTCACAAAACCATTTCTCTGGTCTAGAAATTTCAGATGATCTCTTTGTTTTATCTGCTAGGTGATCTCCAGCCCCGCTGAAACTTCCTGAGTTATGGTAGTTTGATATTTCTGGTTCTGAACTCTACAGACGAGATCTCCAAGAAGTATTAAATAGGTAAAAGAGAAGTAATTTTACCTTTGGGAATGAAAAGGTATTTGTTACTAAGCTCAAGTCTTTTCAAGCTTTGTTTTCGGTATCAGGTGCTATATTTGGGGTTTATAACGCATGCTCAGTATCACAAATATGTTGAGCAACTCGGCTAAGTAAGATAGAGCTATCTAGAATGCCACCACAGAAATGTTCCTAAAATAATGACATAACTACAGTTTTGTGTGCTGTTCTTTTTTTTTTTTTTTTTTTTTTTTGGTTTGGTTAGTTTGATGTAAGACAAGTTCAAAGATAGCAAAGGATAAGTGGTGCAACTTTGTCAATAATTTAAATGTGGCAGATATCGCTGTCTGTGCTTCCTTCAGTGACACTCCAGCTGGAATTCTGCAGTTGCACGCAAGTGTCATAAATATGGCCTCATTAGAGAGAGTTACAAAAGACCAGCTAGACGAACCAGCAGACTGGCACTGGCGGGCTTGATCTTTAAATGTTTGCTTTTTGAAATACTGCTGAATGTAGAGGAGCATCAGAAAGGGTCGTCCTTGCTGAAGTAACAACTTTCCAACATTTTTTTTTTATTCCAAAGAATGCTGTGGGAACAATCTCTCCGTAACGGCAATTACGGAGTTCTACTTTATAATAATAATAAATGCAGAACAAAAAGATCAACTCAGAAAGTCATACTTGAAAGTGCTTTATCAGCACAAGGTATTCACGTCAAGAAAAAATTGATTTGAAAATGGGAACTGACTGGCCCGTTCAGTGAAAAGTCTCAGAACAAATAGCAACTACAACTGGGAGAGAAAGAGAGCGCAGCTATTCAGTGCCCACTTTGCCCTTTCTTTAAGTAGGGTTTGGGAGTGCCCTTCCTCCCACTGCAAAAGTGCTCAGTATTACCTGAATGTGGGGTTTTTGTGAGGTGCTGGGGAGAGATTCCTAAGCAACACTCCCGTCTTGAGATGTCTGGGCTTACACATTTGCCGCTTGGAATATTGTCTTGGCATCATCGCCTTTAAGCGAAGTGAAATGAAGCATTGGCTTAAGTTTAACTTAGCTGCAAGAAAGACAGTTTTATTTGTAAGTGAAATTAAGATAATGTATGCACTCTGACATGTCTCAAGGCAAGTGAAGCTCTTTGTTTTAGACGTATTTACATAACTGCCTATGCCTTTTGCATCTTGTCATTCCACTCTGTATTTCTACATTTCCTCTACCTCAGAGAGCACGGAACTGGAAAATAAAAGCTAAAAAGCTACTTTACCGTTAAATTAAGATATTACTACTGATTTTTAGGGGTCGAGGGTGGATTTTTTGGTTTTGCTTTGTAGTCTTTGCTTGATTCTTTTCCACATTTCCCAAATCCATGCTTTACATTTAAATTCTTAACTAACCAAGAAATTAAGGTTTTATTTTGGTGGATTCTGAATTTATTTGGGGTTTTTGTTTGTTTTTATGACTTGGAGATTGATAAAAAAAATCTCTGTTTTCATCCTAAGCAAAAAAACAAAAAAACAAAAAAACAAAACAAAACACCACCAAACCCCAAACAATAAACCAACAAGACCCAAACCCATTTCATTTCAGCCAGCCCACGGGTGGCATATGTGTTCTGGCCACCTCCCGCTTCTCCATTACGGCAGTTCAGCTCCAGTGGTCTAATGCATCCTGCTCACAGGTCTTCTTACAGCTGGATCACCAGCCCGGGTTTGAATTGAATGCAGCAGTGGGGACAAAACCAAACTTTTGGCAATATGTGAATGCTCCAGTAGTTGTCACTGATGGTGGAGTTTGTGAAAGTGATAACATAAAAGTAGAAAATTTCCAGCCAGTTCTACTGGCAGTTGTAGAATCTTAATTTTGCCTTTACATCTTGGGAGGAGTTGAGGAAACTCAGTCTTACACTACCAAAATACAGCGGGGCTGGAAGAGAGGTGCGATGCTCCAAGCGCCTCTGGGAAAGCAAAAAAAACCAAACCAATAATCAACAAATGCAAGCTCATTTCTGGAGGACAGGCACGTTATGCTGGTTACAATGACTGGCTTCTCCAAGCAAGAACAACGGAAAATGGCTCATTAATTACAGCTGGAAATATTAAATGTGAAAGGCTGCCAGCAGAGTCAGCTCAGGTTTGTGACAATGAGCGTTTTACGACTTGCATCATGTCGATCTCCCAGCAGATTCCCTCCTACTCACAGAATAAGCAAAAAGGTGACTTTTTACAGTTACCAAGTAGTTTTGGGCCCAGGGTTGTTTACTAAAAATATGTTTGGTTTCCATATTCCTGGATCTAGTTTTAGCTCGCTTGCCTGGTATCGGAACTGAGAGATGATTGACCCCCATGTTCCTGCTCCTTGTTTGCGCTCAGTAGTGATACTGACTCAACCCTGGGACTGAAGCAGGTTGACAGTACATCTTCCATCTATCAAAAAGTAAGTACCGCCTTCACGAATATTATATGAGCAGACCGAGGGGACAAGAGGTTTGAGAAAGTAAGGAAGTTCCCATAAATGCCGACAATGTTCCCACCACTCTTACTGTGGGGAGGGACCTGTTGGAGTGGGACAGAAACCAGCCCTATTCACAAGGAAGGTAGGTGACAAGATGTGCTCATTGCAATGAGAGGATAACCCTGAAACCCTGCAGACCAAGTGGAAACGTATGCTGTGCTTGGGAAGCCATTGTATATTTAAGGCCAGAAAAGTAGTAGAGGAAAAAATTAATGAAGTTTCACCTAGTAGAAATAAAGAATTGCATTAATAAAACACAAATATTTCATCCCAGCCCTTAAAAGTTCTCAATAGTAACACTATCTCATTTTCCAATAATAACTTACTATCTCATTTTTAATGCTTTATTTAATAACTCATTTTCTAGAAACAGTAAAAGTGTTTTTCATTATTTGATTTTAATGGAAAACAGGAAAATGGTGCTTCATTGACTAAAATATTTTGCTTTAGGACATGAAATTTTTTTTCCTAATTAACTTACAAAATTTTCAAAAGCAACAAGAGATTTTTCATGCTTTTGTTTGAGAGTATCTAAATGAGAGACCTGAACTGCCCCATTTGTCAGAAGTGCTGAATACCATTTTTTATGAACCTCAGTCCTGTGTAAAGGATATCAGCGTGGATATTTGAAAATAGAGATTCTTAAAATCACAACTTGCCTTCCATAATATCCCTCTCCGCTTCTGCGGGAACTCTGGAACCATGCTCAAAAAAGTAGAGGAATTAAGCTGCTATGTAAGTGTAGCTGCAGATGATAGCAATTGTTCCTTCCTTGGTTGTGTTTTGTTATTTTGGCCTTCTTTAGTTAAAAATATAAAATGTGAGTTGGTTTGACACCATAATACATTGCTACAGTAGCTCCATCATAGCAGGGCTGAGACCTGCAGAGCGAGCAGAAGTGTAAAGCTTCAATTTAGATAAATGAAGTACTTATGTGCAACAATGCCTACAACAATAATGTTATCTGAGAATGATAGCTAACACATTGGTACAATTTTTATGAAATATATGAATCATCTGTCTTTTGGGGAACCCAACTTCCTTCTCCCGATCCTGTGTTAATATAGCGATTTAATTTCTGTTTCTCACCCATCCTCAGGAGAGAAAAATAGTAGCAAACACCAGCGTTTAATAATCACAGCCTTCAGAAGGCAGTATATGCACTTCAAAAGCCTACAAATAGGCTGGGAGTATGCAGAGTTATGAAGGAAAGAACAGCGTGTTCCTCAAAATTTGCAAGCACCCGTTTGGAAGGATGCTGCGGAGCAGAACTGCTGTGGAGGTTGGCCCCTTGCGGTGACTTGATCCATGTGCCAAGGCTTGCCATGGATTATTCTGGACCAACGGCTTCCCCAGCAGTAGATGCTATTGAGATTAGTCACACAGCTTTCACGCTCCATCCTTCTGAAAGATCCTTGGAACGTGTTCTGGCTATCAGGGGAGACAAATTTTTGGATGTGATGCTTGCCTGGTGTATCGCAATCTGGGCAGAATGGATACCTTTGGATTGCTACAGTTCATCTAGCAATTGATTTTTATCTGGAGACAGGATTAGGGCTGCCAAGACAGTTTCTTGGCCCAGGTACCACTTACACTGTGAGTTCTCCCTGGAAAACCATGCAGGCGGATCTGGGGATGCCTTCAGTTAGCGTAGGGTGCCACGTGGGATGACTGTGTTGTTTGATCAGGTTTTGTGTGCATGTGTGTTTCTTTTGTTTATGCCTGCAAATGGACCGTATGGTCAGTTCCAGATTAAAAACCTTATTGAAAAGCTATGAGTATTCATTTCCCAGGAATACTATAAAAACGGTGAATAACCCCTGCTACATTTTCCTTTTCAGAAGGATATTTTCTAATGCTTTGTCCGGGTTGAACAAGGAAAACTTACCAGTTCTTTTAATTTCCTGTTCCCCGTGCACCAAGGTAATGGTTAGCAAGGTAGAACAAGAGTTGGCTTAATCCAAGAATTCTTGGCATTACAAAATCACAACAGGGTTCAAATCTCAGCAGTCTTTTCCCTTAAGAAAAAAAGCATAAATTTAAAATCAAATGAAGCGTACTGGAATAAAAAATGAGTGTAGGCAGAGAAGAATTGATAGCGCTTACTGCGATGTAACATTTTCTGGACTGAACTGAAAATTCTGAATGTAATTTAGGCATTTAGGTTGTGAACCGCAAAGCTTGCGGAGTCAGTGTGGTCCTTCTGTTGTCCCAGTGGTCTGCGAATTAGGGACTCACTGGAGATCTGGATTAGCCTGGCTACACGGACAAAACATCCTCTCATCTTCAAATCCCATTTCACCTTTCTCACATCTCATTCTCCCTTATTCTCCCCTAAACCCCATTGCCTATTTAAGAAGCATAATAACAAGAACTGCAAGCAAGCCTGTGTTTCGTGCTGTTTCATTTTTGATGTGCGTAAAAGACAGGGGTGAGTAAAAGGTTAGTGATTAAAGTCTCAGGTTGACTGTGAGTGGGTTTCTCTGATCTCTGGTTGGACTAATCGGAGAAAGTGCAGTTCCTTTTTGTTTAGCACCTTTTATCGCATGACTTCAGTGATAGTCTCAAAGCATGCATTTCAGACAGTCTCTGCCATGCCGCTGCCGCTTTAGAGCAGATTTCATTTCCCTTTGGCGAGGAGATTTGGTGTGCCTAACATCGGTGCTCAAATCCTGGATGCTGTCAAGAGTGAAAAATAATCCCTTCCCTATGACTTCTGCCGCATACACAGATGTACAAACACATCCTGGGGCAAAATCCTGAGTGCGCTGAAATCCAGCAGGGCCATTAAGGTGGGGATGGAGTAGCATATGTATATATGTAATATGCACCTCCAATATGAGGCGCAGGCTTTATCGTAAGAAGAAAGAAGAGAGATGAAGTAAAAGCATAGCTGGTAATTTGTTGTTTATACTGATGAATGAAGAATAGCATTAACTAACTATGGCTCGAATTACTGGGGGGAGTGTTCTGCTTATCATTTCAATGTACTTCTCGATTTCCTCAAACTGATTTTTGGTTAATTTTCTTGTAAATAACACCCCTTTTTACGTGCTCAAAGCTTCCAAGTGAGACAAGATTCATTAAAGATGTCCAAAGATGTTGATCCTCACACTGGTCAGGGCTTGAGATAGGTGGGTACATTAACCCCAAAGCTGTGTGTTGTTCCAACCATTACCTCACGGCAGAAGGTGATACTTAACCAATTACCATGTCTTCAAAATGCAGTACATGCACATAATGAGTCTGCACGGGTTTTGGCGGGGACAGAGTTAATTCTCTTCATTGTAACTTGTATGGCGCTAAGTTTTGGATTTGTGATGTTGATAGTACCGGGCTGTTTTAGTTACTGCTGAGCAGTGCTTACACAGCCTCAAGGCCTTTTCTGCTCCTCACCCAACCCCACCAGCGAGCAGGCTGGGGGTGCATAAGAAGCTGGGGGGGAACACAGCTGGGACAGCTGACCCCAACTGACCAAAGGGACATTCCTGACCATATGATGTAATGCTCCAGCAATAAAAGCTGTGGGAAGAAGCAGGGAGGAGGCATTTGACATGATGTTTGTTCTCCCAAGAAACTGTTCCACGTGATGGAGCTCTGCTTTCCTGGGGATGTCTGAACACCTGCCTGCCGATGGGAAGTAGGGAATGAATTCCCTGTTTTGCTTTGCTTGATTGCACAGCTTTTGCTTTACCTATTAAATTGTCTTTATCTCAACGCATGAGTTTTTGCAGATTTGCCCTTCTGCTGCTCCTCCTCATCCCACTGGTGAGGGAGTCAGTGATTGGCTGTGTGGGGCTGAGCTGCCGGCCAGGGTTAAACCACGACAGAATCAATTTCACACGCTTTCTACAATGGTAGATGACATGATGATTAGCTCAAGGTTCCAAAATGAGTCAGTAATAGGTGCTGCTCTCTGGTGGGATCTCAACTATTTAATCTGTTGAGCTATCACAGGCAAGATTCTTGGCCCGAATGGTTGGCAGAACTGTGTTAGTAGGAAGATGACAGAAAAGGACACGGGCAACTTAAAGGAAACATCAGATTCCATCAGCTGAATGATTTCACAAAGAAAAACTGGTAGCCTAACTCCTGCCAGCTACTTACTAAAAATAAAGTCTTCAACGTTGTTTATTAAAATGCAATCATGAAGTATTGCCTTCTGTTCTGTGCCTCCACACTAATAAGCAAGATATTTAGTAAATCAACTGCTTCCAACAAACAAGAGCCAGCTAATGAGTATGAAACCCCTTTTGCAGTACTATAAAAGATTATCCAAAACAGCAAATGCATCTAGAGAACAATAGAACATAGTTGTTTCTACTAACATTTCATTTGCACAGATGCAGTTTGCAATTATTTAAAATTGTTGACGTTTTAGAAATCTATTTGTAGTATGGCATCCTGAATATTGTAAGTTTTTTAAAAAGTGTGTGACATAATTTGAAGTGTGCTTGAGGGAGGCATTAATTCTTCATAGCAAAGCTAATGCCTTCTTCAGAAACGTCTTGGTAGACCAAGAGTGCAAAGAAAACTGTGAAACAAGCATAATGAGACTGCAAGACCACCACAGTGGTGACAGCTGGTCTACATTTCCATCTGCTCTCTTTTATCATGTAAGTTTTCAATTCCTTTCTTTGCAGTACCTAGCAAAAGCAGGTTCTGGTCCAGAACCACCTACTTGGAGTACAGCCCAGAGAACGAGCAAAAGGAGGGGGTGCTGCTGGCTCTATGTTTCATGTATCCACCCTAGAGCTGCTGTTCCTGGCAGCTTTGCTCTAGGGTCAGTTAAATCTCAGACATCTCATCTGCTTCTGTGGGTCATAATGCTGGATGCTTTTGGAGGTAATCAACTGATCACCCTCATCCAGCCAAAACGGTGTCAAGAAGCAAGAAGGTCTACCCGGGGGAGGATGTGGTTAGGAGATAAGTATGCCACCTGACTGGTTAAAAATAAAATGTTACTTTCATATGTGGGTCATAGTGCCTGAATGTGTATAACTTCAGCACAGTCACAGGTGCGTGTAGCATCAGAGGGTAGGCATGTGCTCAGCAATGCCACATACTCTATATCAAATCTGTCACCTAAGATATCAGCAAGATTGCAGTAAAGCCACCCACTAGCCTGTAGTGGGGTCAGATAAGCTCGAGGATGAGCATCAATGTGGCAGGAAGCAATGTACAGCCGTACGACTTTGGCTTTCACAGAGTGGGACATAGATGGCAGCTCCCCATCAGTCTTACCAAGCAACCCGCTGCAGGAAAGGACAAAACCCTTACACAGGGACCTTCTGACTGACCAGGCTTCACCCACACGATACTGCTGCAAGGGCTGTTATACATATGGCAGAAGACTCGGGCAAAGGGTTCCCTACAAACATCGAGCAGGGGGCTGCTTGGTCCAGCACCACATGTCGTGCAGGAGCAAGCTTTCTCTGACCAAGCTCCAGGTTTTCCCAGGAGCTCCTGTCTAACTTGCAACTGAATTGGATAAATACAGAAAGAATTGAGGCTTCAGCATCAGCTTGTACCCGAAGCTTTTGTATGTATAATATAAATGAAAACTCAAGAAAAGATCTACAGGTCTACCTCTTCTTTGTCTTCCTCCGTAGACATTCTTAGAATTAATTAATTCAGAGTGAATTGTAGCTGCCTTCACCATGCTACTGATGTGCAAATATATCTCTGCCTTTGGTGTGGTTGCTTCTGTCTCAACGGAAATGCTAGGTATTTTTTTTCCTTAATATCACACTGTGGATGCCCACCCTTCAGCTAAAGTTACTGTGGGTGGCAGTGTTATTATTGTCCATCCTTTCTCTTTTATTACTTTTTGTGGGCAGTGGCTCTATACAATGGCTGCATCTGAGCTAGTGACTGGGCTCCATTGTAGTGCGTGGAGATGAAGACGTATGTTAAAGTGTGATTTGTCTTCAGCATAAAATGGTGAGTCAGCTAAGTGGATCAGATGTAACAGAGTCTTGGGCAACCAACTCGGATACACAAATTTGCACTGTAAAATCTGAAGCTAGATGAGATGAACGCCATTCTCCGACTGCGGTGACCACTGTTTACCTCATTATTTTCCACTGTCCCATTGCTGTGTATGTTCCTGCTACTTCCCATCTCCTTCTGCCAGTCAGTTGTTTCTCTCTCTTGTACTTCGATTCTCTAATTCAGAGAGTAGAGAAACTGATACTCAAATTTTTGCACTATGCCAAACACACTGGGACTCTGGCCTGTAAACGACTCTAACACAAATTACTGTAATAAGCCTTGTTAACAACACATTCCCATCAGGAGGGTACTTAAACACATTGATAAAACTACGGATGTGCTTGTGTTGCACTGAGGACGTTACCAAGGTGTGCGCTCAGACTTCAATATGTGCTTTTTTTTTACCTTGTCGCAGCTTGTAACTCGATTGTCTGAAAGAGTTGATCTAAAACTCTGCATCAGCCCCGAGGAAGGGGGAGCCGAGATTGCATGTTGTAATCAGGAAAATTACCGTTTGACTACTATTGACGTTTCCTTGGCACTTCATCACCGGGGTGTGATTGCCCACAATCATTCCTCGCCTTTCTATTGCATCTCATTCCAGTCAAGGATCTCAACATGTTTTACAAACGGCACCAGATTCGGTGAGAAGCTGAGTGTCTTGGTAGTTGATTGATTAGCTGTCTTCTTAATAACGTCTACCCTTTTTATAAAATCTTGGCTTGCACGTTAAAGCTCAAGTTTGGTTTGGCAACAGATTTCAGATTCATTCTCTTTATGCAGCTGACAGTGACTGTTGCTGTTGTTGAGTGTGGAAAACAGAGGTATGTTATTTTGAGTCTTTAACGTATAGTGCTCAGGTTTGCAGCCCTCTGCACAACGTGTGCTTCCCATTTTCACTGGCTCTGACAGAGCTGAGCCAAAAAAAGAAAAATTACACCCTATGTCTGCAGGTTCACAACACAGGATGCAAAGCGGCAGTGAGGCCTTTAGCAGAGCGATGGTTTAAATTGGTTTTGTCAGCTGTTATTGCTTCTAAATGACTTCCATCTTTAAGCAACTGTAGGTAGGGCTTATTGATTGCACTGTTTCTACGATGCAATGAGATCTTACAGTCCAATTAAACAGTGTTCCTCAGCAGTGTCTCTCTGAATTTTTATGCGAACCGTTGCGCTTACAATACGAGAACAAGCTGCGTTATTGGGTTTTTCTCAGGCTGTCAAAACAGGCACCAATCCTATCCAGGCTGGTGCTGCAACGTTTCTTGCTCGCAGAAACAAAACATCGCGTGTGCAGAAGGAACAGAGGGCCAAACGGTCTGTACCGGAGGTCGCCTTTTTCTGCCCTGGGGTGATGGGAGGTGGAACGGGAGAGCTAGCATCTCTGGGCAGGTGTACTTTCTAAGTACTTTCTACTTGTTAAGTTTAATTCTTTCTGTAATTTATCCAGAGTAAACCAAGTTTTATATGGTTTTATATGGTTTTAATATTCCTTGCAGGAAAGGATATTTATATATTTATATGGTTTTAATATTCCTACAGGAAAGGCAGGTGTATAGAGGAGGAGAGAAACAGCCTGGGAAACTGTGGGTTAAGCTGCTGCATCCTCCATCTATTGATTGTTAACACTGTCAGAAGCAATGTGTTTTGAGGTTCCTTCAAGACTTCAGTACTAATTTGTCTGCCATTCACACATGCAGATGTTACAAAAAGAGAAAAAGCTGCTTAATAATGTACCTTACATAAAGTTTGGTTTTTTTTTTTTTTTAAATTTGTTCTCATAAGGAAAGGTTAAAAATCAATGTCAATAAAAGAACAAGAACAACAATCATATAACTATTCTTTGAAAAAAATCTTATTAATTTCTCTTTTATTTTAGACTAAAAGGAAAGCAGAGCTTTTGATAGATTAATTAGAAGCTGAAATGTGTTTATTACCTCCTTTTTTAAATCTTCTCATTTTCTGTTGATCAGACTGACTTGATCCGCTCATCTCATCTTTGAGCTCATTTCATCGTGAACTGATGAAGTGCTTGAAAGAACCTGTGATGCCTGATAAAACCATCTTTCTAAAACTTTGTTAGGACTCCAACTCCAGATACTCTCTTTGGCTTGGAGGAGGGGGAGGCTTAGAGGAGAAAGGAGAACTGCTTTCCACCTGCCAAATTCTGCCCACCTTCCTGCAGCCTGACTCACCCATCCACTGAGAAGAGGAAAAAATTACGCCAAAGGAACAAAGGTAGCCAAATCTGTCCTCCGTAAGGATACTTTTACAAAAACAATAATTTTGTTATTCAGGAATTAATCTCCTCTTCTCTCACTTGAATTCAGCTTTGTGTATGTGACAGAATTATTGTCTCAGGAGCAAACTACAGCGTTGTGTGAAAAGTGAGTGCCTGGTAAACAATGAAACAATCCCCTAGTCCTGAGGAAAATGTCGCATTTATGACAGGGGTACAAAGAGGTACATAAAATTTAGTGTGTTTGTGGGCACGGCAGTGTAATCTCATCCGTCGCTGTCTTGTAACCATCCAGGAAGCTCAGAGGGCTCTCTCTGTTTTTCAGAGACCTTAAAGAAGCCAATCTAATGAGGTAATGAAATGGGAAGAGACCACTGGTTTACAAAATATGCATGGTCAGGTTTTTTTAGCAGTGCTTCAGAACCAAATTGAGTTGGGCGCTTCTAAAAGACGTGGGCTGAGCTCAGCCTGGGAGAGCCCCCGCTCTGTCCTCGGGACACGGTGGGGTCAGGAGACGGCAGCGAGCCGGGCACTGAGCTGGTGGCAGGGCACGCACGCTGTTGTGCTGCAGGTCCTGTGTTCATCATTTACATTTATTCTGCTTCCACCAACTTTACAGGGGAGTCAGAGGCACATCACAGTGTCCGTGTGGTTTTTCTCTCTCTGTCTTTTGGGCTTGGAAAAGATGTGCTTTCTCTGAGCGAACCATCCTCTCCACCAGCACAGGCACATTCCAGGTTGAGATAGTGCCCACTTGGAGGAAAGATCTGGGGAAAGGAGAAGCAACATTTCTGGTGCTGCTCTTTCTCCCAGCCTGTAACCTGTGCGAGGGACAGCCCACAGAGGACTAGTGAGAGAGCCACAGTGGCACAGAAATACAGCGTGGCACTGGCTGACCCCGGAGCTGCCGATGATACCTGCGGGCCACCATTTACACTGTCGTCAGCTCTGGTCCCCAACACGGGTGTGTGCTGGCAGCACTGAGGCTGAGCTCACACGTGACACAGACAAGTTATGCCTGACATGCTGTTTTACTTTTAATGACTGTTGTTGGGTTTTAATGATAAGAGTCAACTGCATTTTCTCTTTCCTCCTCCCCGGCTAACAAGCCTCAAAATATGGGAAGGATTAAAAAGCAGTAATGAGACTTGATGTAATTTTACCCATACAGTTCAATGAAAGAAATAAAAGCTCAGCTTCACCACAGCTGTATGTAAAATTTGTGGGGAGCTGAAGTGCAGCTATGCTAATAATAAAAGCAACAATACTAATGATTTAGTCCTTGATTCCCAGCTTTTCTCAATTAGGTTTCTCTTACCAGAGATAATGAGGAACCTAGAAAGCGTTTCAAGCAAGAGAACTGTTTTGCTTTTATGGAAGTTTCATTTGACGTTAGAAGTTAAGTGATAGGAATGATAAAATAATAAAGTATGTTTCTGATTAAAAGGTAAAGACCAAGTCAGTCTATAGGATGCTGACTTGCTCTTTGCTATCGTGTGACTTTGGAAAATTTGCGTCTCTCTCTGTCTCATTTCTCTTTCCACTTCCCGTCTATCTAGATTGCGCTCTTTTGTGGCTATTGACTACCTCTTACTGTCGTACAGTGCTCAGCTCAGGGGAATCTCAATTCCAGCATTGTGATTCAAACACAAACAGAAAGAAAACTCAGTAAACAGTGACCGATTTTCTCCTTTCTGATACTGACTGGGTTAAAAGGGTTAGAACTGTGAGCCCGTAGGAACTGCGAAGGAGACCTCTGAATCAGCATTAGGATTTGCTATTGCACTGGTGACACTTCTTTTTGGGTAGAAACACCTGCCCATAGTCAGTAGGGACCTAAGCGAAAGGTGACGTCCCGAGGAGTCAGTACGTGTAGGAGGCACCTTGTGTCCAAGAACCCCTACCACCAGGCACGGCACCCTGCTGCTCCCACCCCCTTCCCCCATGGCCTGCATTCAACTTGCAAATCACAGTCTGCACCTTTGCCGGTGCCTCAGGGAACACCAGAGACTGCTGCTAAGCACTAGCATGTGCCATCTCAAAAATACTTTTCTTTCCCGTCTAATGTAAAAAGAGCAAAAAGCTATTGTATCTTCCCTCTCTTAAAAAACTAGACACGATACAACTTCTTCCTAAAGTTCCTTATGTCAATTAAAATGTATTTTTGAAGGCTACCTGTGAACGAAAAGCTCATTAAGTTCATGGTGACCTTCTAGATCCTGAACATCCTCTGAAAAGCCTTGCAGTGCATGCAAATATTTTCTTTAGAAATATTTCTCATTTGATTTATGTTCTAGAAAGAAGTGCAAACCCAATTTGACTAATTACAAAGACATTTCCTTTTCTTCTTTATCTGTAAGAAAAGATAAGGTTTCTTTCCATGTTTTTGTTCTACCTTGTTGCACAGTATGAAAATTAACAAAGTTATTCTGATATACCTGATACATGACACCCTTTGTTTCTCTTCTTCGTTCACAAACTCTGTTTTTCTACAAAAGATAATGGAAACATAGATGAGAAAGAAGATAATGGATATTGTAGCTCATATATAATTTCTGCTTTGTTCTTCTGAAGACTGCATGCACAGGCACAAATGCTTTTTTTCTCAAAATTAAGAGGAAATCTCCATGCCATATAGATTTACTTATTACGTGTTGTTTCTATCTCCTTTCCTTAATGTTTGAATGTTTCCTAGTATTAAATGTGCAATGTTTCTTCAGCATTCTCCTGGAGAAACTGGCTGCTTCTGGCTTGGATGGCTGTATACTTTGCTGGGTAAAGAATTGGCTGGATGGCCAGGATCAAAGACTGGTGGTGAATGAAGTTAAATCCAGTTGGTGTCCGGTCACAAGTGGTGCTCCGCAGGGCTCAGTACTGGGGTGGTTCTCCTTAATATCTTTATCAATTATCTGGACGAGAGGATTGAGTGCACCCTCAGTAAATTTGCAGATGACACCAAGTTGGGTGGGGATGCAGATCTGCTTGAGGGTAGGATGGCTCCACAGAGGGATCTGGACAGGCTGCATAGACGGGCCAAGGCCAATGGTATGAGGTTCAAGCAGGGCAAGTGCCAGGCCCTGCACTTGGGTCACAACAACCCCATGCAACCCCAGGCTTGTGGAAGAGTGGCTGGAAAGCTGCCTGGCGGAGAAGGACCTGGGGCTGTTGGTGGACAGCCAGCTAAATATGAGCCAGCAGTGTGCCCAGGTGGCCAAGAAGGCCAAGAGCATCCTGGCCTGTATCAGGAATAGTGTGGTGAGCAGGACTAGGGAAGTGATTGTCCCCCTGTACTCAGCACTGGTGAGGCCCCACCTCGAGTATTGTGTTCCGTTTTGGGCCCCTCACTACAAGAAGGACATTGAGGTGTTGGAGAGTGTCCAGAGAAGGGCAATGAAGCTGGTGAGGGGTCTGGAGAACAAGTCTTATGAGGAGTGTCTGAGAGAACTGGGGTTGTTTAGCCTGGAGAAAAGGCGGCTGAGGGGAGACCTTATTGCTCTCTCCAGTTACCTGAAAGGAGGTTGTAGTGAGGTGGGGGTTGGTCTCTTCTCCCAAGTGACAAGCGATAGGACAACAGGAAATGGCCTCAAGTTATGCCAGGGGAGGTTTAGATTGGATATTAAGAAAAGTTTATTCACTGAAAAGGTTGTCAAGCATTGGAACAGGCTGCCCAGGGAAGTGGTTGAATCACCATCCCTGGAGGTATTTAAAAGACAGGTAGATGTGGTGCTTAGAGGCATGGCTTAGTGGTGGTGTTGGCAGTGTTCTTGATCTTACTAGCTGATCTTACAGGTCCCTCCCAACCTAGACAATTCTATGATTCTATGATTCTATGTTTATCTCCTTGTATGACTATTCTCCCCTACTGCTCTATCACCCTCCCATCTCCCTCCCCCACCCCCCATCTCTTGTGTAAGGGTGTCTTTGAGGTTGGAAAGCACACGATGGCTGACACAGCCAATGCACTTAGACTGGTATTGCCTGTGATTGATAGGTGATCTCAGGCCATTATCCCATTGGATTTCTTCTGTTGACATTGGTCCTTTGTTTGTGCCCCAGCTTTGCTGAAAATGAAACCTCCCTTTGGGCTCTCTGTGCTTTTATTGAATACAATAGCAGGGAAAAGGGACATATGGCAGATGTCCTTAAGGAGCCAGTGAACTGTCTGTTCACGTGTGTCAGTCTGAAGGTGAGGGTCTGTAAACGGAGCTCAAATCTGACTGACTACCACTGCATGGTGAGCAATGTGTAACACCATCTGCTCCCCCCTGGCTGGGAAGGGGTAGAATCAGGCTACAGAAGGTATGGGAATATCATTCTTCCCACTAATTTCCTCCCTGGACTGCATAGGTAGGTTTGCAATCAGCAGAGGCTTCCCAGTAGGAGTGTGGTTGAGCTACAGAGAATCTGCTATTAGGTATTCTTCAGGGCTTTTTATTTTCACAAGCTCTAGGAAAGGGAGAGTGTACCAAAGCATGCTCAGGGCAGGTGGAGCTTTTTAAAATGCCTTTGGGTTGGATGTTTTTCTTTTTCCATGGGAAAAAGAAGACTCAGTTGGATTTTTCTGATGGATTCTTGTAGAGGCTTTCACCAACAGGCAATCCAGCTTGTTTGTCTTTTTGCTTTCCCTTCCTTTCTTTACCTTTTCTTTCTTTAACTATCAACTGGGTTCAAGATAATGAGGTTTGTATACAATTCTTTGATGAGTGGCTGTGCAGCGTGTGAATCATCAAGACACACTGCCTGCCTATGTGCCTCTGTTGTACACCACACTGCCGCTTGCAAACTCAGCTGCAGAGTAAATTTCCAAAGAAAGCGTTGATCAGCAAAGATTCAGGTCTATAAAATTCACTGGGATATAGACCAATACATTACCACAAAAGCTTGCATATCTTTGTAACTCTGTTTATATGAGCAGTCCCGTGAGTTTCCATGGAATCGCTCTTGGAAGTCAAATTAAGAATATGAATGCATCTCCCTGAGCTGCGTGTAACTTTCCTTAATTGTCATGACCAAATTATGAAAATTGCTGCAACACAATCATATACCTAAGCAAGGGGGTATTTTCAGATGTCTAAGATGAAATAAGGTTAATTTTCTTCCTTTCACTTCTGAATATCTTCCCCTAAACCATCTGAAAGAGATCACCTGCATTTCTGGGCAGTGATAGCGAGAGCAATGAAGCCAGCTCTGATGCTGTTAGAGTTAGTGAGGGACTGTGGCCATGTCTGAAGTGGGCAGAACCATCCCAGGAGGGGAAAGAATCACAGAATGGTCAGGGTTGGAAGGGACCTCTGGAGATCATCTAGTCCAAGCCCTCCGCCAGAGCAGGGTCACCTACAGCACATTGCACAGGATGGCGTCCAGGTGGGTTTTGAGTATCTCCAGCGTGGGAGACTCCACCACCTCTCTGGGCAGCCTGTGCCAGTGCTCTGCCACCCTCAAAGTAAAGATGTTCCTCCTCATGTTAAGATGGAACTTCCTATGTTCAAGTTTGTGCTATTACCTCTTGTCCTGTCCCTGGGCACCACTGAAAAAAGACTGTTCCCATCCCCCTGGCACCCTCCCTTTAAGTATTTATAAGTATTGATAAGATCCCCCCTCAGTCTTCTTTTCTCTAGACTAAAAAGACCCAAGTCCCTCAGCCTTTCCTCATAAGAAAGATGCTCCAGTCCCCTCATCATCTTTGTAGCCCTTTGCTGGACCCTCTCCAGCAGTTCCCTGTCCTTCTTGAACTGGGGAGCCCAGAACTGGACACAGTACTCCAGATGCGGCCTTGCTTACCTGTACAGGTAAGCTATTTCCCATAAGTGCTAGTATAAATTCGCTTTCTGGGATAGAGACATTATTATAGTTCTGGACTGACATTTACTTTTAGAAAATAAGTCTCAAAGGAGAGAGAACTCTTTGGTGTTTGTTTCCCCACTGTTGCAGTCTTACCTGCAAGAAATTGCTCAAAGCCACAGAGCCCCTATGAGTGAGTGGTGACTGTCCCAGTGACACTCAAGGAGGTTTGAGTGGCTTCCTGGGTTTCCTAACTTTGTAATACCTGCAGGCAAGAGGAGCTATATTATGCAGACTGGCATCCACCAGTCATCCACTAAAGACTCCAAATACTAATGCAGTGTGCATTTTATGCAGCGAAGTGCTCCTAAATCTCCGCTGACTGCTGTTTTGCATACATGGAAAATGAAGCAGCAGTAACAAGTCTAGAAGAGTATCTTAACTGGGAATGGGGGGCCTGCACACTCAGGGCTCAGAGAAGCCATCTGGTCTCCCACTGACCACCTATAAATTAATCTGTGTGGGACAAAAGACATTTGCATCAGTGCCGGCCATGCCAGGATTTTCAGACTAGAAACTAAGCATGAAGTAAAATGCATCCAGAGCCTTCATTAAGTGAAAAAAACAGTGGACTTGATATTTTCAGTAATAATTGCAAAGGACCTTGCAAACTGTATGATCTGCTCCGGGGAGGGTTTTCTCTCATCCCTGGCAGGATTACCAACACACCCTCTGCTGCAGCAGTGAGTGGAACAAACAGATTTTGGAGGGCGGGTGTGGAGCTCCGTGGCACCTTAGGTGTCTCAAAAATAGGCTCGAATGTTTTATTCTCTTTCTGCTCCTGTTTGATACTATTTATGTTAAGACAAATCTGGATGTATAATATTGCCATAAATAATTGAAGAGCCACAGTCCTTTAAAGTGTTTTCTGTAGTGCACTCACAACCATTTGGAATTTCAATATGAGAATTGTTGAAACGTCTGCAGTCTCCCTATTTCAGATGTGGGAGGAAGAGAGAACACCAAGCACAGTCCAGCTAGAGAGGCAAACAGAAATGTCGTCAGATTAAAATGATGCTGTCCAAGATCTTCCGCACTGCCAGAAGTGCCTCAGGAACCTTCCTAAGGTACCTTAGGAGAGAGGGACTAGACAGAAGGAAGAGGTAATTTTATATCATGAGTTCAAATCTGTGTTTTGGGGCTTGGAATAAGAACTACTTCCAAGATGATTTGTAGCAGTCCAGGGGCCACTGTGTCATACAGCACTCTCATCTCCCTGAGCCCCTGTAACACCTCTGGTGCAGGGCAGCAGTCCCCCAGTCCAGACCCTGCTCATTCTGCTCGCTCTCTTCCTTGCTGTTCACACTGCAGTTGTACCTTGAAGCCTTGGCTACATCTCATGGACTCACAGTACCAAACGGTGGTCAAACCAGAATTGAAAGTTTCATTTCCAGGCTTGCAGTTTTGATATGCACCAAGAGACAGCCAGCAGGAGGTGGACAGGCAGAAGTGGGCACTGCCCAGCTGGGCTATAGCACTGTAATGTCTGCCACAGTCCGCATGCAGCAGGAAGCCCCTCGCTCCTGGGTGTTTTGCCTTGAAGGCACTGCAGTGAGCTGGTTTACCCTGAGAAGGTTGACAGTGTTTTCCAGCACAGCTTGCTTACAAAATATGCGATGGATCTGATCACCTCGCAGAAGCAGCAAGGAGGGCGCTGGTGAACTCCCATCCTCGGGCTTTCATTCTCCAGACACCCCAAGGCTGTGACCAAGTGATGGATGCTCTTCCTCTCCTGGGATCTCTTCCTCCTTCCTATCTGCAGTGCCCCTCTCGCTCTGCCTTTTCTACCTGGGATGCCATGTAGCCCTACCTCACTAGGCATAGCATTCATGGATTACTTTTGATGGTCCAGCCACGAGCTCTTGTTGCAGCATCGCAGATTTGTCTAGCAGCGTTTTGCCTGCGTGATGGGGCTGGTGTGCCAGGATTGTGCACATTTGCCCCTTTTGGACCAGAGCACAACTGAGAGCTGTGAGTCCCTCAAACCATGGAGTGGTCTTCAGCACCAGGAGGTCCTGAGCCCACTTAAGATTTTTAAGAGTTTCCTCTGACAAAAAGAGTCCTTTTTTTTTTTTTTTTTTTTTTGTGCAAAACGTTTCCTGCATTTTCTACCAAATTTGAACGTGTTTTCTCAAAGAAATTCTCTAGCCTCTTTAAATTCAGTTTGTGCTAGAGGAGAGGTGTGAAATATATTAAGCAGATGAAAGAAGCCAAACCAGTGTAGGGATAGACTGTTCAAGGGATTTAAATTCTAAGTATAAATTATTTAAAACACTGAATTTGAATTTACAATATCCCTTTAAATCATTCTGTGTATTCCATAGTTGGAGGTAAGACTTCCAGAGCCATTCAGCCTGCTCCCCCGTGCTCAGTCAGCATCTCCCTTTCTTTCCTTTTCTTGCTGGCTAAGTACCTGACGGCTTTCTCTTCCTCTCTGATCACACTGCATTTAAAGTTCCCTTTAGGTGGACTTTAAACACTTGGAATGTGAGTTCACAATATTCTCCTGTAGGCAAAGACCCTTTCCTTGTTTCTACAAGCGTTATATGGTTAGCCCCTTCCAGACAGAGATACACAAGGGAAGGCGTGCGCTTTATTCACGGTGCTGCGTGAGACGTCCCTGCTGGCATCCTGGCTTGATTCAATACCGAGTGGAAGGCTGCTGCTCTTTTCCTCATTTGTCACTTGAGAGGGGAATGTGGACACACACAGAGCCGCGCTCGCGGTGTCACCTTCCTTATCCCTGTAGTAAATTGGCCCGGTTCAGGAAAAGAGGCTATTTTTCCTTATCAAATATGAGTGTTAGGCTTGGGATCCTAGGCTCTGCTTACTGCCTTGGAGAGGTTTTCAGCCTGCTACTGAAAGTGCTAAATCCTACACTTCTGCTGACTGGTTGGAGGAAACACCATCCCCCAACCGTGTGGGTTTTAAAACTGTTTTAATATATTTTTAAGTGCTTTAACACTCTCCCTTCTATGTGATATATGGGCAATCTCTAAGCCTGGACGTTGGACAAAATATCAATAAACCCCACTGCTTCTGTCGAACAGAAAACCTCATGCGGCTTCCCGTGCAGCCATTGCATTTGTAAATCACTCAGGGCACGTGACCTCTTAACCGTATCTTGTTTCCAACTCGCAAAACGATGAAAGGCGATTGGGCTCCACACGCTCGCCGCCACTCTCCCCGCTTCTCTCCTCTCTGTGATTTTCCTTCTCCCCGAGTTGCTCCGACGGAGTGAGCCCAGCTGGCACCAGCCTTTTCCAGCTGAGGGGCAGCAGGCGCAGAGCGGCTTCATGCGCTCCTCGCTCCCACGAAGGGCAGGGTCGGCGATTTCCTCCCGGCTCCACCATGGAGAGGGACTTTGGCGGCGGGAAAAAGCAAACCCTTTACGTTTCCTGGGACATCAGCGCAGCCGCGGAGGATGGGGAAGAGGAGCAGTTTTGCCCGTGAGTAATAACGCTTCATTTGGTAGCCACTTTCCCTGTCGGCAGCGGATTCACAGCGCAGGCGAGCCGCGGGGTTGAGAACTGCCTCCACATTACGTGGGGACGGACTGAGGTCCGTGTGTCCCGCAGCGTGACGGGGTGTGCGTGCAGCAGCCGGCCTCCAGCCCCCTCGGAGGGTGACCTTGGCAGAGGACAGTCTTGGTGTGGGCACACCTTCTGCATATGCGGTGGTGCAGAGGGCTATGAAGTTTTTTGGGAGCAACCTGAAGAGGAAGAAAACCTGAGCTAAATGCAGTCCTGAAAGAGCAGACAGAGAGAGGAGACAACTCCAGGCTAACTTGTATGCTAGCACACATTTAATTTTTTAAACGGCTGAAGGAAAGTCTGTTTCTTTCTTCTCTTCAAAGGTCAAAAGTCCCCTCCAGTATAAGAGATTAGAGAGGACTCGTTTCTACCTAGCTGCTGTGTCTTTTGAAGTTGAAGACCAGAATATGCAACTGCAAAAAACTGCAGCGAGGAGAATGGGTTTGGAGGGGTGAGAGAAGGGTTGGCACGCAGAAAAAGATGTTGACAGCATTATAGGCTAACGTAGTGAAAAAGTCAAATTTTGCTTCAGTTTTAATCTTTGATAAGACGAGTAGTTCTGGATGAATTTCATTACTAATTGGGGCTGTCTCTTTTGATCATCGTGGGCACGCTAGACTCCAGCAAAATCTTTAGAACTGCTTAAAACTATGCCAAGATACTCAAATGTCCTTTGCAATCAATAATATGGGTATAGAAACAATCAGATTTTTTAAGTGGAAAGGATGTTTTTCTTATACAGCATCTGTCAAGTGAAAACCTGTACCTCACAACACTTACTGACCTCTAATTTCCTTCTGCCTGACCAGGCTTCCCTTGTCCCTGGTGGGAGCTGGGCTATGGGGACAAAGCTGGGCTGACTCCACCTGCTCTTTATTCCCTGGATCTTTGTAGGTTACAAAGGATTTTACGGGGAAGAAGTTCTGGGTCTGGGGATGGAAGAAGGAGGGGGGAGGACTTCTCTGCATGGTTTCAGAGGGCTGTGTGTTGGTTGATGTGCTGCTGTACAGTCAGCCATAGTCTTGGTCTTTCAGCTGCGACTGTATTAACAGCACAACAATGGTACTGGTTTTTGTTTTGTTTCATTTTGTTTTGTTTCGTTTTTGTTTTGTTTTGTTTTTGTTTTGTTTTGTTTTGTTTTGTTTTGTTTTGTTTTGTTTTGTTTTCACTGGGAATCAAGGGAATGGGGAGAACTGAATCCCTTTCTCTCATCCAAGGTATTTCTCTGAGTCAAGATCACGTACTCAGGCCTGGCAGATGCACTTGGACCTGTGCCCCTGCCTATTTCCTTGTAAGGCATCCTGTGCTTTCCTGGTTTGGGGGACACGGGGTGTACCTTTGTCCCCCAGCAGTAACAGAGACCAGCCCAAAAGTTGTAAATGACACCAGCAGCTTGTTAGAGGCTTACTATAAGCAGGTACCCCAGACATTGCGAGGGCACTGCTCACAACCTCCTTTCCTATCACGCAGCCCTGCAGGGCAGAGCGATATATCAGGATATATCCCGACTTAGAGCTGGGATAAATTACACCATTAATCAGCCCCTCTGGCGAGGCTTGTGGGAACAGGAGGCTTGACAGCTGCCCTGCAGCACCGGCTGGTGCCAGGGCCCAGGCTGCCCCGTGGGCACGTGGGAGAACTGCCACGGCAGCCCCCGTTCCCCTAGACTGAGAGTAAGGCTTTGATGGTGGCCATTTTGAACAAAGAAAAAGATCTATAAGATATATTTGAGAAAAAAAAAAAATTGCTACCATACAGACAGTTCTTTCATTTACCTTAGGAAACAATGGGAAAAGGAAAGAGAGAGCACAAACAACATCAGCTTCTCACAAGAATAATTGCATTTCTCCTGACATTATAAAGAGTAAAATAAAAACCTGTAAAGATCACTATATAGAGAAAGACAACAAATAAGGGAAGTGTGGATACAAATCTTTATAATGGTGAACAGAGTCCATTTCTTATCATAATAGTGTGTCTTTATTATTGTAACCAGTTTAGTCTCAGCTAAAATAAATCTCGAAGTATGCATTTATACTTGCACATATGGCACGCTTCCACCATCCCTCCATGACACATACAAGGTCCATAGTGAGCCCTAGGGAGATACATGATAAGCTATTGGTACAAACGCAATTTTCTTTTGCAATCATGTGGATATCCTACCAGAGGAGGTCAAATCCACTGTGCTTTGAAGTCCAGTGAAGATCAGGTGTTGGGGGTGAAGGTACATGGAATCATAGAATGGTCTAGGTTGGAAGGGACCTTAAAGATCATCTAGTTCCAACCCCCCTGCCATGGGCAGGGACACCTTCCACTAGACCAAGTTGCTCAAAGCCCCATCCAACCTGGTCTTGAACACCTCCAGGGATGGGGCCTCCACAACTTCCCTGGGCAATCTGTTCCAATGCCTCACCACCCTCAGAGTGAAAAATTTCTTCCTAATATCTAATCTAAATCTACCTTATTCCAGTTTGAAGCCATTCCCCCTCATCCTATCACTACATGCCCTTGTAAAAAGTCCCTCTCCAGCTTTCTTGTATGCACCCTTCAGGTGTTGGAAAGCTGCTATAAGGTCTCCCTGGAGTCATCTTTTCTCCAGACTGAACAATACCAACTCTCTCAGCCTGTCTTCAAAGGAGAGGTGCTCCAGCCCTCTGATCATCTTTGTGGCCCTCGTCTAGACCCACTCCAACAGGTCCATGTCCTTCTTATGTTGAGGGCTCCAAAGCTGGACACAGTACTCCAGGTGGGGTCTCATGAGAGCAGAGTAGAGGGGCAGGATCACTTCCCTCAACCTGCTGGCCACACTTCTTTTGATGTAGCCCATGATGCAGTTGGCTTTGTGGGCTGCGAGCGCACATTGCCAGCTCATGTTGAGCTTCTCATCCACCAACAACCCGAAGTCCTTCTCCTCAGGGCTGTTCTCAATCCATTCTCCGCCCAGCCTGTGTTTGTGCTTGGGATTGTCCCAGCCCACATGCAGGACCTTGCACTTGGCCTTGTTGAGCTTCATGAGGTTTGCATCAGCCCACCTCTCCAGCCTGATTCAGTAGGCTTTATCAACTCTTTTCATAACTTTTTTCATGAACATTTATATCACATGCTGAAATGACATGAAATAGAGTTGCTTTTGCCTCCTGTTCTGCAGTGGCTACACCTTCCAGGATAAAGATGCTGAAGTGACTTTAATGTTCCCCTTTTGTTTGGGATTTTTGGGATTTTGTTTGTTTTTAAGCTGAAAATTGGTATTTTTAAATGAATTGCTCTAACACTCATTGAAGTCACTGAGTTCATAGGATGAACTCGTGGCTTGGTTTTTCTCTTTCTGTTCTAGGGTAAGTCTTATTCATTTCAAATGTGAATAGGAACATAAGAGCTTATTGACCTTCATATTAGGAGGTATATGTGATTTGTTAGCTGCCTGTGAAACCTTTGGCTCACTGACTCCTGCTCCACTTGCAGGGAAGCTTCCAGCAGATATTTTTGATGGATTTCAGAGTGGTGGAGAAGCGGTTCAGTGAGCAGTGGAGCCAGTCTTATGCTTTGATTCCCTTAAGATTTGTGTCTTGAGGTTGAGCCACCATGCAGACACTGGTTCAGCTTGGGTGGCTGTCATTTCTCTGTCTTGCTTCCTCTTTCCATGAATCATGTTCAAACCGAGCATCCTTTATTCTCCTGCTACTCTGTCAAATCACCTCGAAATTGGCCAGCAGCTTCACAAGCTATTAGGAATGACAGGGAGACATATAGACAGCAATGCTAGATAAGCTGCTAGATAAGCCTTGTTAAGAAACCATAGTTTGTATGTACAGGTATCTCTAAAACAGATTGCTTTCAGAATTTTGTGTTGGTACTTGCTCTTTGAAGGGGAGGAGTATGATGTGTCCAGGCCAAGCCCTGAGAAGTGCTACGTACCTTCAATTCCTATTAAAATCCACATAAATTCAGTGTTACTCCGCACCTTTCAGGCTCTGGCCAGGGGTCTGGATCTGGCTATGACTTTCTCCAGAACTGAGGCAGGTGCTCTAATAGCTATTATAAGTTAATTTGGGAGAGAAAAATCAACAACGCCCGCCTTGATTAAACACCTCAGAACTGTAGTGGCCCCGGCTGTGTTTTAAACAATATGCAGATTTGCACTTGGCAATAAGAATCTTTTAGAGCTCATTTGACCATACCTATCTCACTTTGGCTCAGATGCTATAAAATGCCTAAAGCAAAAAATGCTTCACTTTGGGATGTTCTGTCATAATACGATGGGACTTGTGGTCACAGCTGCAGGACGAATACCATTTTATTTGGGGAAGTAGAATGCTTATTCCTGAACTCCTCCAGTAATGGTCCCTCACCTATCAGCAGTAATTAGCTGCTTCACAGCTGGCTTGAAGCAGTGTGACTTGTGTAATTGTGTAAGGCCCTGGAGTTAGGGGGCAGGTGCCCAGGGATGATGGGCAACAGGACGTCGAGAACAGAAGGTGGGAGAGAGGGGGGCTTGTGGTGACTTGGTTTGTGCCCCCCCCTCCAGGGGGCTGTGGGGCTGTTTCTGCAGTGGCAGGAAGGGTGTCTGGGGACTCCAGCAAGGGCTCACAGAGGAAAGAGAGAAATCTTAGCTCAGCTGTGCCTGGGACTGGGGGAGGGGGAGAAGGCAGGAGAGGCCGCAATGAGTGTTTGATGTTTTGATGCGCAGTATCTCACTCTGCAACTTCTGCTCTTCTAAAGCTGAAGGTCACCTTAGATTCAGGCTTGCTTTAGATTTGGGTCAATACAGGAATTGTCTCATCTTTCCTTAGAGCATTGGTGGTTACATTAACCAGCTGGGGTTTTGTCTGAGAGGCTACATTTTGCTGCGAGCCCCAGCTTGTGCCGCAGAGATATTGAGCCTGGTTTAGAAGCTGCAGGAATGATGGCTACTCAGAAGCTTGTGGCATTTGGGTTCTGATACCACAGTCAGTGCGCTGATGCCCACTTTAGTCCCATGCGGTAATATCTTCTTTCTTCTTTTTTTTTTTAATGAAGAAGAGAGAGCTCATGAGCTTGTGTGAGGCAGGCAGGGTGCTGTGGGAAGATGGCAGAAACAGGACCTGCCAACCTTTCCTAGGGCCAGGTAGGTCGCTATGGTGTTTAGGACTAAGATAAAACAGAGAAGGAGGAGCAGTTTTAAGGCTGCAAACTTCCCTTGTTTGAAGTCACTTTAGTAGCAAAAGTAGCTGTACATAAGCCTTGGTATTCATGACTTATTATTTTTTACTAAGTTTGATATTATTAGCTTTTCAGAAAATAAATGCCTGAGATGCCTCCTGGTAGCTTCTATCACAAATGTGTTTGAGCAAGAGATTATTTTGCTCTTTTAGCAGGAGAGAAAAAAATTCTAATTAATTTTACCTGTCAGCAAGCCAACTGTTAATTCAGAATCCACTGAGAAGCCTTTGATTAACTAAAAATTGTCCTTTTATTAAGCAAATTAGAGCCATTCAAGCAGCACATGAGACATTTGTAAAGCCACTGTTAGAAGTAACTTACTGAACAATTTTACAATAAGAAGTCGATTTGCCAGGAAAAGGAGACCATTTTACTTTCAGTAGGATTCGGCATAGTCAGAGGTGTAGCATCACAACATACAGTGAAGCTAAACAGCTGTACTGCTCAGGATGTTCTTAATTATTTGTTTCCTGTATGAAAAATCTGTTTCTTGTACATTAACACTCAGGAATGGTAAAATATGAGTTAAGAGTAAATAAGCTGAACTGCATTTAGTCACTGTGCCAGCACTCTCAATAGGAGTTGACCTTAACTCAATTAAGCAGAAATTATTTTCAAAGTGATATAGACTAAGTGGTGTAGTAGAGGCATCAAGCTATTAGATTGCAAATTATTATGTATGAGGGATCTGCAGTAATTGTCAATGGTTCTTAATACATAGAAAATGTGAAGTCATTCAAGCTAGAGTGGTGCTAGGGCAGAGAGCGCACGCCGATGCTTATGTAGGAGCTGGCATGCAATAACATGTTACCTCAAAACTTACAGTCCAAGCACTAAATCACTCTAAGGCTTTTTTAATTCTAGATGAGAGCATCTGCAAGAGAATGTAATGAGGTTTAACTACGCTACCTTAAAAATGTATTGGGATTAACTCTGCTGACTGCTGTGCATACCCAGGCTGCGGTATGTGAGTGGGATTCTGGAAGCAGCCAAGGAACAGCTGAAATCTATTCTTCCAGTTGCCTTAGGGATGTGCTGCGGTGCAGGGGATTCAGGGCCCCCTTGGGAACGAAACTCCAGATGTGAATGAGTGGGGAGTGCCCTCTGGATGAAAAAAATGGCACCAATGGCCTCTGCTTTTGAACTTCTGGGTGTGAGGAAGCTGGGGACTGCCAGCGCTGGTGCAAGCTGGCAGCTCATAGCACCTGTCAGGGTGCAAATCCCCAACACCCAAATCAGGCTCCAAACATCTCTGTTCCACATCTCCTTGCAGTCAAAGGTGCCACCATGTCCAGCTCTGGATCTAATCTGGCGGTGCAGCTTTAACTTGTGTATTACATTTTCTGTGAGTAATGCAAAGGGCCTGGAAAACTTGTCTGAATCTCCCACTGACTCCTTGGCACGCTTCCCACTTTCCCTGTCTCATTTGGCATTTCTGCGCTCGCTCATAATGAGCATTCACAGAACAACAATAAAGAGGAAATTTGGTGAAGAATAAAGGTAAATTTATTAAGGCTAGCAAGCGTGGAGAAAGCTGATGTGTGCTGTGTCTATAATTTTGCCAATAACACTGTGACAGAAATAGCAGTTTAGGGTTTGCATTCAACTTCTGCATCTGCATTTCTTCTCTGTTGCTTCGCAATCAGACTAATAGCCACTGCGGAGACCATCAGTGACAGCGATTACATTATGACCTTTTAAAGCTTACTTTCAGAGTAAAGATTTTTATCCCGTATTACTGATAATTGCTGACTGAGTTTAATACAATCCTCCCAGTGCGCTGGAACTGCAGGGTTTGTGATTTCCATGATTTAATAGATCAAGTAGCTTGGCCGTGGGGGAGACAAACTATTGTAACAGGATCTTTGCCACTTGGTGAATTTCAAATTTCCTACCAAGATGCTCCGTATTTGCTGTGTGCATCTGCTGCTCTGGAATTGCAAACGACATTACCCTGCTGTAGAGTACAGCCATGTAAGAGGTGTAGTCAGAGCCAAACTTCAAAGGTTTTTTTCAAAGCTTTGTGCTAATGAGACTTGAATTTAGTTTTATCTCAAACCAATCCTTGGGAGCAGGGAGCAAAATGAGGTATGTTAATCGCGTGTTTCAGCCCTCTACGGCGTGCCCTTTCCTGGTAGCTATATACTGCATGTGGCCCAACAGATGTTTTGTGATGGAGGGAGAGGACACCTGTAAAAGTCATAAAATTCATAACAGTTATCTGTGTCTCTGCAAAAATGCTTTTTTGCATACCTTGACCATTAATATTCCTGACTTCATGTGTATTGTATTAGTTTAGTCTTGTGACACGTGTATGCCAGACAAAATCTGTTGGGCACAAAATAAAAGCAGAATCAGGTCATGAGCTCCATATAAACCAAGCAATTCCAGCATACAATTTTGGGAGGGGCACTGTCTAGAGAGACTGAATTGAGATGTAGACCTGTGTCTTATATGTTTCCTGCTTTTTATTATAGGGGGCATTAGCATTTATAGAGTCCTAATAAACAATTTGCTTATAAGCAATGAAAGATGCTACAGCAATAGCTGGACCGTTTTCCCTGGGGAAATCCTGCCAAGCTGAGAAACACTTGGTGAGGTGGCCTTGTACAGTGCCTGGGACATTTGTGGCTACTGACCAGGAGAAATGGACACTTTGGCTCCTTTAGCAACATGTTTCCTCCAGGGCTGCGGCTTAAAGAACTTGTCTCCCAACACATGTGCACATGCAAAATTGCATGCATGGACATACCTGCATGCACAGGTGTGTGCACATGCACCCCATCACCCTTCCCCCTACCCCAGTCAACTCTCCTTTTGGGACAGAGCAAAACTGGCGTATGGTGGAGTGGTTGTTCCTGGTGCATATGCCAGGGGCAGGACGCCTTTGCTTTTGCCAGTTGCTGACCCAGAATAGGGTAAGAAAGCCCTCTACAACAAAGGGCAGCCAAAGCCACCCGGAAAAGATGCTGTGGTCATGCTAATACCTTGAGGAACCAGGATGAGCCAGTTTACGTAGATTACAGAACAGACCTTCAGTGAAGACTAAGAATGATCCCAATGATTTTGAAATTCAGGTCAAATTTGAAAATCTTGGGTTTGCTACTTTAGGTTTTGCATCCCCCAAACAGAGGCCAAGATGAGCTGACTGGGAATGACTGACCTGCAAAACCAGTGCAGGGTGACTTCAAGTGCTCAGTGCAACAAGAGCTGCTCTGCACCCTTGTCTTGCTCTTTGTCTTTTGGATAAAGATGTCCATGCTTACCTTACGGTTGATGGTAGTTTGTTTCCCCCGTGAAGCAATTAGCATACCGAACCTGTGCCAGAATTACCACTTCTAGGAGTCTTGTGGGGATATGCTTTTCCGCCTACTTAGTTCTTGGTCTTGGTTGACGGGACAGCTGACACTTTGCCAAACATGCCAGTGGTTTATGGAGTGAGAACGCGTTTGCTGGATTCTGGATGAGACTCCTGAACTGAATCATGAGGTCACTAATAGTAACAGTTCCTCTTTGCTGTAATTCCTGCTCTTGGCATCAGGGGAATGGCTCTGTACCAACAACCTGAGAGAGAAAGCCTTTCTTGCCCATTCCTTGTTGGTTTGCTGAACTAGCCAGTTCCCCCAAATGATATTAATACCCCTACAGTGTAATTTCCTCAGTAAACAGAGAACCAAATATTTTTCCACACCTCTGCTTGATGGAATCTTGTATAAACAAGCTGGGAAGTCTCATCTCTTAAATTTTCTAATGCAAGAAACTTCTGTCATTTTCTGAAACACTGAATTTGGGCTCTGACCATTGGATACAACAATTTTAATGCTTTTATTGTACAGTCCTGGCATCAACCCTTTCCATGTATTGTCTAAAAGAGCATTAACTAGATGCATGGGAGTTATGAAACTAGTCAGCTAACATTCGAAGCAAACATTTTAGCAGCACGCCTCCACAGTTTTCAGAGGCTGAACTTTTGTTTCAGCTGTGATGTTATACAATCCTATTTCCATGGCAAACTTACAGATACACACTTGTCAAAATTCATGGTTTATTTAGCAAAACTGTCGAGGCACATATGTGCCATATGCATTCTCCCATTCTTTACAGATATGCTTTTTAAAACAGCAATTTCCTGCTGCAATTAAGTCTGTTGCTCGGACTTCAATAGATGTATTTGGCATCGAAAGGGAATCTGGCTTGGATCCCTATCACTAAAAAGAGCACTGGTCAAAAAAACCCACATGTTCTTCTAGTGTTCCGTCTCCTGCTTATTGCAGCCTTTTAAACATCCTCTGTTTTATTTGCTATTTCTTTTTTCCCACCCTGGCATTTGTCCTATATTCAGGAGGTGCCCTTTCCCTGCAGAAAACTGTACCTGGCACCTGCACACACCTTAATATAAAATATTTTGAGCATCGTCTACCCATGAGTCTCAAAGATGTTTGTCTGTTAGCTGTCATGGCACCTCCTTCATACAACCCAGGATAAACACACAGGCAGTCTGAGGACGAAGAAAAGGAGATACCTTCTGCTTCCAGCACAGAGGTGTGGCAGGCAGGCAGTAGGAGGTGGGATTTTCTGAGCCCTTGCCCTACCCTGCAGACAGAGGTGTCCCCTCCTTGCTAGGTCTGGAGTGATGGAAAACAGCAACAGGCAATGGAAATTGTATGCTCAGGCCTTGGACTCCAGTTGAGTAGGGTCTGGGAATTTGGTCAAAACAGAGCTCCTGGCTTTTTGATCTGGTCCTGGTCTCCTCACCCAGCTAGAATGCATCCCACCCCATCCCCAGCGCCCTGGTCCCGGTGCACTCACACCTTTGCTCCCAGTTGGCTGTCACACCGGTGTCCCCCTCACCACTGTTGTGCCATCCTTGTCCCTTGCCATCTCCAATTCTGCTATCCCAGATCCTGAGCTAGTACCAACCTCCCCTCCTCTCATCTTGGTACCTCTACCACTCTTTCTCCCAGGCTCCTCACATTCTTCACTAATAATTATATTTACAACCCTCCCTGGCCTCCAGGCTCAAATGTGTCTTGCTTCCTTTGCACATGGTGCCCTGAGACAAGCTGGTAGTTGCCAAAATATGGCAAATATAGGCAAAGCTCCCTGCCACCCATCCCAGTGCCTGTATTCATGACACAGGGCAACACCGTGGCATGGAGCCCCTTGAAGTTGTCCTTCACACACGTGCCTTGAAAGATGTATGTGGGCCAGTGCAAATGGAAACCAGGCTCTAACAAGAGAAAGCATGTTCTTGTAAAGGATGATGTAAGGCTGCTTATTGGGACAATTATTATCAGACCTGCCTGTAATGAGGAAGCCCAAACAACAAACTAGCAAAAAAGCAAGGCACAAAACTAAAGAACCCCAGCTCCCATTTTCCTTGCTCTGATCACTAGGCTGACATAATCTTGGTTGATTGTGTAAAATGTCATTAAGAATGAGCGGTGAGCCTTTTCTCCCTGTGCTGATTGCTCCTCCACCCCCGTCATTAATGCAATGCATGCTATCAAGCCATGACTTAACTCTGAGCCAGCTCAAAGCACAGCCAAAGCAGAACCAAAATGAATTTTGATGCCCAAAGAACAGAAGCACAATCCCTTCCCTTTCCTTGTCCATGGTGCAAGGAGGCTGTTTTGCATGGTGGCCAATCCATTCATGTTGGGAGAGGAAGGGGCGAGAGGAGTAACATGAGGAGGGGGCTGTGCCTGGCTCTGCAGGAGGGATCACTGGCCAGAGCTGGGGGAGAGCAGCTGGGACCTTGCAGAGGGATGCATAGGTCACTTATTTTTTTCCCACTAAATTACCCTAGCACAGCCTTCCCATTCCCCTCTCCAGCTTATTCAGATGTCTCTCACTAGCTGTCTTCACAAGAAGTCCCTCTCTCTACAACAAGCCCCGCTTATTCCTTCACCTTCCCAATTTTGCCATGCGAGGGACACCTGGGAGGGATGGTGTAGGGGAAGGAAGGGGCTGGCAGGGAAACCCTGGCCAACTGGACTTTGATTTTTTTTTTTTTTTCTAAAGAAAAAATAAATATTAGCTAGCAATGATGAGAGTGTGCAGAAAGCCGTGGTAGGAGAGAAGCCCCAGCGGGAGCATTTGAAGCCGTAGTGGATCAGTCCACCTTATTCATTATAAACACCTCACTGCATGTTGAAACAATGAGTGGCTTTGGGTACCACCGGACTGCCGGCTCAGAGTATTGAGGTTAGACTGCTGGACTAGGAAGTGAGAGAGTAGATGCTTAATTTGCTGGATTGATACACAGGAAAAGGAAGAGACCTACCTGAATTGGACAGATTGCAGCTTTTTGCTGCACCGCAGGTAATAATCACAGTACGATATATTTTAAAGCAGTCTACTTTAGGGCCAGCAGTTCTCTCCATAGTATCTTTGAACTTTCCATATGCCATTAGTAGCAATACATACAGCAACCTTCAAGCAACCTTAGTTTTGCAGCCTTTTCAAGGCTTAAAGGTTTTTTCCTAATTTGGGTTGTTTGGTTTTTTTTTTTGTTTTGGAGAGAGGAGAGAGAAGGAAAGGAACCACTTGGAAGCGAAAGAAATGTGCAGTTGTGAGGGTTGCCTGTGACAGAAAGGCTTCCTGAAAGGCCAAGCTGTTACAGCATTTCAGTAATTTGCCTGTTCCATGAGGCTGTTAAATAACCAAATCCTTCAGCTGAAATTGCTCTGTCCCCACTCTTGTCTATACCACTGTACAAGGTAAATGTAGCTGTTGTGGTAGTGGGTAGATGAAGTTTCTTATTTGACACAGCTGGAGCTCGATCCACTTACTAGTAATAAATACTGAAGGATAAGCAGAAGCTAAATTGGATAGAAACCAGAAGGATTTGCCAAGTGATGTTCCTTAGTTTGTCCCAGAATAAATCAAAGGCCCTTCTAAGATAGCTGTCAGAGGTTCAGCATTAGACATATCTTTTCAGTGAAATGAACATAGATCGTTTCATAGATTTCCCCTTGCTTTATAAGGTACCACAGCAGCATGGAGGACACACACTCGATAACAGTAGTCCCATTCTCCCATCACCGCTCTAGGGGAACAGGCACGTTTATTAGTCTGTTTCCACCTTTACCAGCACCCTCATATCTCATCCTCCTCCCTTGTTTCTAGAAGCGCTATGTGTCACCTATAGAAGTATATAGCTCAAACAAGGTTTTCTCTCTTTGGCTAGCTTTTCTGCTTTGCCTGCCTAGTTTTAGATGTCCAGAAGCTTAAAGCTACATTAACACCTAACAAGGCTTAGGCAGTTTGCTTGAATTATTCATACAAAATACTGTCTAATTCCTTCTCGAATTGATTTAATTTATTCCTCCCCTTGCTAAATGTAGAAAAAATACATGTATTCTACAACCACTATTATTAAGTAGCTCGAGCTATTCCCTCTGATTGTGATTGCTTGAATATCAGACTTTTTTCCTCGGGAATTAGTAGTAGGTTACATGCACTTGGCCTGAGTCTTTATTGCTGTGCCCTACACACAGGACAAATGGCTGCATGTAGAGGTAATGGCCTTATTCCATGTTGTTTTAAGCACGTGTGTGAATCCAGTCCCTGGAAGGATGCTCCCAATTTGTGACCAATCTGTTCACCCATTCTTTCAAATACAATACTTTTCTTTCAATGCCAAAATTTGAAATAACAGAATTATCTCCTCTGCCTCTTTTCTTAGTGTTTTGTGCACGTAGCCACCTATGCAACTAATTCATTAATAAAAACATCTTTCCAGATAATGCATTCTTCCTCCTCACCTAAAAATGAATTGGAATTTCCTTTTTTCCTGTCATGTGGAGAATAACTGGAAAGACATGCATAAGTTTTAGCACTGAAATACATACATGGGCAAGTTTAAATAGTCCTTTTCATGTCAAAGCTGTTGTGAGTGACCAACCTCCTTTACTGCAGGGATTGGCAAATTTACAAGAGTGTTATGCCAGATTTTCAGTTTCTTTACCAAAAGAGCCCATATAACCTTACAGGTCATCGAAACACCAGCAATCACTTCGTTAGTCCTAAAAGACTTCCCTCCCTGAAGCACTTACTCTTTACATACCTGAGACCAGGACAGAGAACTGTGGCACAGAAACAGTAATGGAGGAAGTCTGAGAGGTGAAGCCAGATTTGTGGCATGGCTGAATACATACTAAATAATAACTGAATACATGCTGAAATGAAAGCAGTTAACCTGAACAAGAAATATTTACATTCTTTTTTTTTTCCTTTTTTGTCTCCTTTTTTCAAAGCAGCCATTTATTTGTGTTAGCAGGACACAAATACGTAGGTAAAGTAACTAAAAAAATGACAGAACCATTGAAAATATACATTAGCATTTATGAAACCATGTAAGTAAAAGTGCCAGGATGCTGAATCAGATATAGAAAACAGAGTTAAGAGTTACCAACAGTTACCATTGGTAGCTTTTGACATGTTTTTATTTATGTAGTATATAGCTAGCTATAAGTAACATAACTTATAAAATAATGGGTTCAAGTAACTATTGCTATATAAGTAGTAGGTAACATTAGTGAGTCTTGTACAGTAATGCTGAATGTCTAAACATATGCGGTGATCATTTTAATATTATACCCATGTACACCTGCAAAAAAATAGCTTAAAATTTATGGGTGTTGATTACATGAATTTAGCAGAAATGCTTGTTTGATGCTCTTTTGTTTGCATAGATAAACTGTTTTTTTTTTTAGGGCATTTTAGGTGTATCTTTTTCCCCTACAGGTTGAAAATTTATTTTCTGAGAAAATGTTTTGGAAAAATGGGTTTCTGTTGGCTGCTATGGATACCAAAAATGCTTAAGTGTCTCTCAGGAATCTTTTGTGGTCTTCAAGGTACGAAAGTCAGAGGAAGGAGTTAAAAAACAGAAGTGCCATAAGCAGAAATAGATTTTACAGTCCTTCTATTGGAACACAGTCTCATCCCAGTGGAAGTCATTAAACTTTTTTCCTCCATATATAATGAAGGACTACTGTGAGTCATTCCTGAATTGTAAATGAATTTTTAAAACCTTTCAGAGCCACTGTCAGGGGCATAATAAAAACCAACAGCTCAGGATATCACTCCAACCTGTAATTCCTTAGCAAGGAGATTATACAGGTCAGCAGCTGAGTAAACCCTGTTTATGATCATTGAACTTCAGGTCAAGTGTATTGCTAGGAAATTAATTTTCACTGGAAATGTAAGTGCTTATGAACAAAAATCAAAAACAACTATGACCAATTATACCTGTAGAAAGCTAAATATGCCATTTTGTCGTTGCTGTTTTAAAATATTAGTAACCAGAAATCAACAAAATAATTTCCACAGGTTTCTTGTCAAAGTGCCTGCTATCTTTATTTTTCTCTCAACTCTGTGGGATGGAAAATGACACCATGTCAGTCATTCTCACATAATTACATTACTGTATTATTGCCTTGCTAGAAGTGGGAAATCTTGTTCAAAGACTATTGTCAAATATTGTCCTTTCCAGCCTATTCTCACTTAGCCTCTACTTTTCAAAGGAACTGTTTCTTCTCATGTGATTTTATCCTTTTTTTCCACCATTTGGCCTAATAATGGCTTGGTAACCTGGAGAACACTAGGCAGAAGACTGCGTGTCATCTGAAGCGCAGTATCCCCTTCCCTGCATCCTGCCATAGCTTACTCTTCCCTGTGTGTAGCTCACAAGGGTGTAGCTCACCAGTGGGCTGAAAGTTAGGCACCACTTCTCAGAGTCAGGTGTCAGGTCAGGCTGGAAGTGGTGCGGTGGGATCACAGGGCGACGGTATTTTTACTCCTTTCTGTGGCTCTTGGAAAGTTACTTCAATGTTGTGTGCCTCAGATTCTGCATCTGTAGTCAGCACATGGTTACTGATCTCACAGGACTGCTAAAACTTAGTTCATCGATAGCTGTAAAACACACTGTACTCCCCAGATAGAAAATACAGATATTTTAGAAGATTAAACTGAAATCCTCATAGAATCCTTTAGAGGTTTTAAATCCTCTACTCCATCCATTAGGAACATCTACTCCAACCTGCACAAAACAGTCCCTAAAACATCACTCAGTCTTTTCATGAAAACCACAAGTCCAAGCACCTTGGTTAGATACTGCGTTCAGAAAATATTCAGATTGAAATCCTACCCCGGCCGAAGTGAGTGGTTAGGGTTTTGTTTCCAATTTAGATTTAGAGTCTCCAGACAATAGAACACTGCTCATGTCCTTTGGGATCATATTCCAATGGCTTATTGCCCTTAGGGCTAAAAATCTTCAGTTTGGAGATGGCATTTCCCAAAGGAGTCTGCCCATCCTGAGATTTGTTTTGAGCCATCTCTTCTGTCTTGTAATTGAATATTAAATATACTCAGAAATACATTTAATAACATCTTGTGGCTGCTGGTCTTTGCAAAAACAATAACATAACTATTTTCTAATAATCTGAAAGCATATTGCCTTTCCAAACATATCAGTTTATACACAGGAAAGAGCTCAAAGAGATGGAAAAAAAAGACTGTTCTCATTCGGAGAACTATTAAAGTGGTTTTCAAAGGCTGATGCTGAGAAAGTGAAGGCAATGGAAAAATGGAAAAAGAGTTTATTAGGGGATATATATCCCTTCTGTGAAATATAATTCTTGAGTAGAAGAAAGTACATAACAAGTGTTTCACTCTTATTAAAAGAATACAAAGTCTGGATGCATGCTTTCACTTCCAATAAAATAACACTGACCTTAGGTCAGCAAGCACTATAGGAATATAATTTTTTTACCTTCCATACAATTGGATGAAATTTCAGCTACAGGGGGTGCAGAGACGGGGAAGAAAGAAATCTTACAACACTCCAGACCTTATCCCTTTCATCTCCTGAAATGATCCTGGATTTCACTGACAACTGGTGATTGGTGTTACAATGTTTTAGTTAAATGCCTGGGTTATTAGGCTGAGAGAAGTTCAGTCAGCCATAGCTGCATTGCTGTAGTGAGCAGAGCTTCGGTGAATCTCTTTCCCCATTAACAAGATGAGCTAGGCCAACTTACATCTCCGTGCCGGAGGAATGAGTTCACAACAATAACGTGGCGCTAAAATCTGCTTTAAACCATAGAAATTTTACCCCAACCAGTCTGAGTGCTAGATCAGATCTTTAGGGGATATTGCTTCTTTCATCTCTCTCTTGCATCTGTGGTGTATGTTCCACATCTTCCCATCTGTTCAGAGTTGGGTGGAAGAGTCAACTTCTGCTCCTTAGAGAAGTGGAAAGGGAATGAAAACTCATAGTGCTTACATTGTTCAGGATGGAGACTTGTTAGAGTAAGTTCTTTGTTAATCGTGCAGCCTACAAAAGAGACACTAAGAGATGAGGCTAGCAGCTAGTGAAAAAAGGTCAACGAGTCTTGCAGCTTGCCACTGCCCAGAAGAACCAAGTACAGGGTAGATGGCTTGTCCTTATGGGGAGAAGGAAGCTTGTGGCAATGCAGAAAGGAGGTTGTTGACACCGCCGAGAGGTAGTCTCAACAGGAGACCTCTCTATCTTCTCTGCCTGCATCCTTGAGGTGTTATCAGGCCAAATGCTCAAAGTCATGTTTTATAGCTCAGTACAATTGTTCAAGTTGGTACGGCTTCATGTTTGATGATTTTCATTTAATGGAAGTGAGGAAACATTAAATCTCTTGCTACAGTGGTGTACTCTTGTCTCTTAAGTAATGAAAGTAGCATGGACAATTTAGTTTAGCAAACCCTAAAACCTGCTGGATCTAGATGGATTCTACCACTATATTTTAAATCATTCAACAGAAAATGCAGTTCTCATGTCTAAATGCATGTCTCAGCCCCTTTGAATCCAGTAATAGGTCTGAAGAAAGTTTTGCTGATGCTGTGATTTCAAAGCTGAGCGTGACTCTACCTCCTGCCCCAATTATCAGCCAGTTTCTTTAATAATTCAAAATCCTTGCTAAAATCCTGACCTTAGAGATTAATAAAATGATCCTTTATAGCCTTTCCAAGTCCAGCTGATTAAACACAGATTTGGCACAGGCAACCTGAGAAACTTCAGTAACGTTATTCATTTAGCTAACAGAGTTACCTCCCCTGCTGACGCACTCCCAATTAATGCCAAGAAAGGCATCTGATCCGGCGGAAGGGGACCGCTTGTTCCGTGCTTTCTATTACTTTGGATTCAGTCCCAATTTGATGGTAACATCACTGTGTTTTACTTGAGAATTTTAATTATTTTATGGAAGTCCAGCTCACAAGCCTTTCCCAGACCCCAGCCAACAGCAGGTGTTTTGGAGGAAGGCGTGCATTTGCTCCACCAAGAGCACCTGAAGGAAGAAAGGCTTTTTCGGTACAGCGGCGGGTGATTAGTTTATACCCTGCAGCAGGAAGATGCCCAAGCTGAAGTATCATTATAATTACAACTGACGGTCTTACTCGTATCAGCACATCAGCTTCTCCAGACCTAGGCTCTTCTGCAACCACGCAGCGCCAGCTTCGCTTAAATCTGCCTGCAAGCCGCTCCCGGTTAAACTGATGCAACCGTACACAAGAACGACAGATTTAAAATTAGTTTTTTGTTACGCTAGTGTTTATGAATGCCAGCTGAGTCACCGCAAGCTGAATTTAAACCAGTTTACTAGAGTTCATACCTAAAATTAGCGGGGTTTAGCCAAACCAGTTTAAAACTTCTCTGCGAGGGCAGCGCCGGCTGAGGGAGTCGTACTGCGAGGCCGCCGGGGAGGAAGGCCATGCTGGGGGTGAGGGGACACCTCTGGCCATGGCTTGACCCCCTCTGCCCAGCTGCCCATTGCCTCCGACGTGTCCCCAGGGCAGAGATGGCGTGGGTGATAGCTGCCCCTGCCTGCTGGGTAGGGATGGCAGAAGGAGGAGAGCAGGCGGCCTGGTCCCAGGGGGAGGTGAAGGAGAGGTTGAGGAGACCCTCCTTGAGCCCCTGGCAGCAAGGAGGGCCCGGGCAGAGGCTGTAGGGCACACAGCGTTTGCCATGGCAGGGATGGCAGGGGGCTTCTGACACCTGGCAATGGCAGGGGGCTGTGCCTCCACCCACAGGCCTGCAAGGAGGGTGGGTGCCCCATGGCAGGTGGGGGCAGAAAGCTGTGCCTGGGGAGGCACCCCAGAGCCACAGCAGCACCAAGAGGAAGGGGCAGGGGGTGGCAGAGGGAGAGACCCCTCCCTTCCCCCAGGAAGGCAAGCCCTTGTCTCCTAGCCTGGCCCACTGCGGGGTCTTGGGCAGGTCCTTGGACCATTGCCCCACACAAGCACCTCTGCCGTGGCCAGGGGAGATCCTGGGACTTTTCTCCTGGATTCTGCCACTGAGGGGAGGGGGATTTAGCTGGTTGCACAGCTGCTGCCAGTGAGTGGTTTGGCTTTTACAACCATGGGACCCACTTTAAGAATTGAGAATGGCTCTGGGGGCACCTGACAGCCATCTCCCAGTACATACAAGAAGGTCATGGAGGAGATGGAGTCAGGCTCCTCACAGCATTGCAGGGCTGGAGGGTAAGAGGAAACAGGCATGATTTGAAATGAGAGGGCTTCTGGTTGGGTATAAGCAGAAACAGTCCCCTCATGAGGGAGGCAGTGGAGCAGGTCGCCCAGAGAGACTGTGCCATCTCCATCCTCAGAGGGTTTCAAGCCTGAACTGGTCTGACCCCTGAGCAGCCTAGTCTGCCCCCAGAGGTAGCCCTCTTTTGGGCCAGGAGGTGGACTGGAGGCCTCCTGAGATCCCTCTCAGCCTGAATTATCCCATCATCCTATGATAATCACTAAATGTTTTTGAACTAAGACAACTTTGCACATACAGCATTTTGTACTCAACCCTTAGCCTCAATAGGGTCTGGTGGCAGCAAATTATATAGATTAATCAGCTAACCATCATTTCAGTCAGCTTTATTTTTGCTCTGACTTTGGTATGAGGAAAGAAGACAGTTTCATTTTTGCAATCCTGTGCACTTGAGGCAAACTTTCCAACACACATGCTTAAGTAAGTAACCTCTTTGTTAAAGTGCTCAGCTCCCATCAGCCATCTCTTGAAGGGAAATTATTGCCAGCTGAGCACTTTGGAAAACTTGATCCTTTGTCTACCCACCTAAATAAGGTTTTTGGACTCTAATTTTTGTCACATCTTCAGCATCTTGGTCACAGCAGCTTCTATGTGTTCTGAAAAGGCAAACTCCTTCCTTATGAGAAAGGTGCATTATAATCTCTGTGGTATTGTCCCCCCCCAGGATCAAAGAAAGCAGCTGGCCCATCAAAAGTCTCCCAGCAAGTGGAATTCGTTAATTCCAAGCACAACCACCAGTCTGCTAGCCATAGACCCCATTAGATGAAGAGCCAAGATCCACCATCCTTATCTAATCAGGTATCAGTTGTGCTAATATGTCAGGGAATATATCTTAAATACAAGCCTCACTTTGTTTATCTAAAATATTAAATTTTGTGTATGCTCTATTTTTAGTCTTATGCTATCTGTAAAAGAAAAGACATTTTTCTTTTCCAGCTTTTATTTATATGTCTGTTTTCTTCTCTTTTTGCAGTAAATTAGTCACTAATTTAATCATCTTTAAGATCCATATGCTCGCCCACACCATCTTTCATATGAGTACAATGAGATAAAGATTATTATTTGCTGAACTAGGGTATAATTAAACATTCTGAATTTCAGTTATTTCAATTGATTACAGTGAGAGATCACATGGTCTCCTCCAATTCAGTGAGATAATTTTTTCATTTTAAATGTTTCGGAATTTTCTACACTTGTCTTTTAATTTAACTTCCAGCCCTTGATAACAGGGTTTACTTACATCAAACCAGTAGTACACTCTACTGAAATGAAATAGTTTCTTTTGTGGTTTTTTTTTCCCTCCTATGGCCATATTGGCAAGTTTCACAGCTGAGCAGTATGACAAATACCATATGTTCACCTTCGGGCCACTGTGTTATTTGCTGGTAACTGCATTTCCTGCTGCTGTAGTTGCTCTGTGAAATTAAGAGTGACTATGACACTTTCCCTTTATTGCCTTATGTCATCTTATGTATATAGGCAAATTTCTAGAATCACTGCTCCATGAAATGGATAAAAATGTGTGTAGAATCATATTTTGTATTGGTAAAACACAAGCAACATTTGAATTCTCAACAGAAACGAAAAACATTCCAATCGGAAAGTTGCCTGCAAAAAATTCAATACCTTTCTGCCTTTATTCATTTACTTCAGCCTGTATTGCTTATGAATCTAATGAAATGCCAGGCTAGAACTCCATTTCAGTATGAAATGACTCAAGGGAAAAGAGTAAATGTCCAACTTCATGAACAATATATGACAAAGTTATAGAGCAAGTCCTTTGATTAGTTTATCTAGTGACTTGTAACGTCACTTTTGAATAAACAGAGGTTGTCAGGGAGTAGCAGAAGTGTTTCCTATGAATATTCATGCAAACATGCCTGCCCTCAGTCTAGCACAATTTGATGGACTTTTTCCTCTGCTTTGCTTTGATTAATTGACTTTCTTAATGAGTTTTTACTCATTTTTGTTTAAAGTTTCCAAGAAAGAGGGCATAGAAGAACAACTGACCAAATCCCCCTTCCCTACAGACCAAAATAGCTGTCAACAAGAGCTGAGGGTTCAATGGAAAGGCAGGATTGAAGCTTATATTCGCTAGTTTTTTTGAGTCCTGCTTCCCTCAGGAGTACAGAAGAAGGGCTAAGTAAAAGGCTGTAGGGTTTAAGGGATCCTCGCTATTTCTAATCTTTTAACAGGTGGTGCAGTCCAGCCAGAAAGACTTTTCCCTTATTCCCTTCTAGGCTCGTCCTGGCCCAGATGGTTTCCTTCCTTGTTCCACTGCCTCTAGACAAGGTCCTGCTGGTCCTCCTCCATCCAGTGCATTAGCCTCCTCCGAGTGGGAAATCTTTCTCACTGCTTTAGGCTGAATCTTCCTCCTCCTGATTATACCCTTCACCAGCTGCAGCCACTCGCTGGGAAGCTCACCTGCGGACATGAAGCAGCTCTCTAGTTAGCAGCTGCACTGGAAGTTTACAAAATTGTTTTATGAGGCACACACTCATCCAAGTTAGCAACAGTGCTAATGCTGTAAGGTGAAGGAAGGGGGGTGTGTGTGGAGAAAATCAACTTCCAAGTGAGCGAAGGTGTATCGCCTTAAGAAAATCATTGGCAGGTCCTTGCCAGGACTTTGCAGAAGGGAGGGGAGAGAGCTAAAGATACATAGTTGGATGTAATCTATATGCTTAAATAGTAACAAATAGTTCAGTCTGTCCTCACGAGGAGGATTTACAAGGTTTTCTTCTACCCAGTAGGAGTTTCCTTTAGGAGGTATGTCTGCTCTTCCTACAATGTTTGAGGAGAATTAACACCAGAGAACAGAACCCGTAAAGCCCAAAGCAAGAGCTGTCTAGGTAGCAACTAGCAATAGAGAATCACACGGCGCTTTAGATCTGCTTCCCTCCAGTCAGTGTTATTTTGAGCTAACTAGAGATGCCTTCATACCTGTGAGTCCCCTCATGGCGTCAGTTTCCAGAGAAGCCAGGACAGCTCTTGCTCAAAAGAACAAGCAGGTGTTATTATCCTTTTGTGGAAATGTCCAAGAACAAAAATTGGTCATTCAGAAGTACTGGTGGCACCAATTCTTCCTTGGCTTTGTTTGCTTCTTCAGGTACCCCAGCTTCCACTGAGATGCAGGACAATTGCAGATAGGGAGGTTTCGGCTGAAGTGGGGATTTCGATGAAATTTATGCACGGAAATTCTCAGCTGCAGTCCTGAAAAACTCTGGTTTATCTGCTACATAGTATGGGTAGAAAAGTTTATCAGAGTCAATGTATTGGGTCAGGGACTGTTCCAGATTTGCTTATTTACATGCCTAAGACTGTCTCAGTTTTAACAGAAATACCCTGGGCACCTGATTCTGTTGCCAGGCTCGGAATCAATTTTCAGTGCTGGTCCAATGCATTTGGTTATATAAAAAATGCCTGAAGGAACAGGAATGCTTACCCAGGGTGGGAAAACCTGTGTTTGGTCCCTCTTTTGCCTCTCTATCTGCCCCCTTCCCAAGCTGCTTTTTTAAGTCTGAAGACCCTCAAGCCTACATCTCTCAAGAAAGCATCTTGATGAGAGCTGGAAGGTTACTTTAAGATGGGGGTATTCTTAGTAGTCAAGGAAAGTAACTAGCATTTAAGTGTATAGAAATTAAGAAAATAAATAAGGGCTTGTCTACATACAATGTTCTTCAATTAATGTGTTAATTTTACTATGTGGTGGTGTCAAAATCCAGAGACACTGCTTGATTTGCGTACTTTGTGACCATTTGGTCCTTGGATCAAGGGCACAGATCAGGTGTTTGAATGTCAGCTTCTCCTTTCCCTCTCTCCCAGACATGCTTATGAGTATTTGGTTAGGATCACACTTATTCATGGTGCCTCTCTCTTATTCATGTGCCTTTAAAGATGTAAAGGAGGTAGGTGAAGTCTTTAAATGGAATTTTTTTCTTGTGTGCATTTTGACTACAAAAAACATTGGAAACAGCTGTTTTCCCGCTAATAAAGCTGAAACCTTGTGAGACCAAGGTGTCAAAAGAAGAGATGTTAGAACAAGTTGCTATATTAAGCAGTAGCGTATTTAAAAGAAAACTTGGCTGCTGCTCCAGCAAGTATTCTGTGGAAACAAAAGAACAAAATGGTTGTGTTGTTAACAAAATACACAATGTTATTTTAACAGCAGACCTTAGGGTAGCAAATTTCAGTGTTTTCTCTAACAAAGGCTCTGTGGTAACTGTGGAAATTATAAACAAGTGTGTCTAGCGCCAGTATTGAGTAACAGGATGAAACAATAATTAAAGGAAGTCACCAGAAACCAACAGGAAGATCAAGGTACATAATGCTCACAAATCAACATAGGTGCTGTAAAAGAAAGCGGTGTTTTCAATCTACTGACAATTTATTGTACATGCTAGCATAGTCATGTCTAAAGTAAAATAATCTGAAATAATTTATTTGAACTTTTAAAAATGACTTTTGCCAAAACTCCTGAAGTGGGGGCTGTTAAGGAAATTAACCACTCACGAGGTGAGAGAAGTATGATTATAGAATGGCAAGCCATAAAAAAGCAAGGAATATAAGTAAATACCCAGATGCCATGCTGGCAAAAGGCCAGCCAAGCGATGACTGCAGAGTTGCACTATCAGTACTGTCAAATACATTTCAAATGACAGAAGAGCCCACCTGAAGTGCAATAGAGTGTGAAAAACATCTAACAAAGGGAGCTAACAAAGCTAGGTAAACTGGTAGTAGGATGATAGATGGAATAAGTTAACAAAACAGTATCATGGACAATATTGCTAGTTTTAAAATGAAGAAAACCCCAAATTGGGGGTGGGAAGTACCTTACAAAAAATTCACCAAAGTGTTCTTTATCTGCAGTGGTGGTCAGAGTGTGACTGGATGTCTAAATGAGAAAATAAGTAATCATAAAAATAATACTACATTGTATAGGTAATATACTTCATTACACATATATAAGGTATCTTCAGACATGATGTGTGGGCGCATGGGTGGGAGTGTGTAAGAACATCCATGCACATATACAAGAAAGACATTGAAATTCTGGAGCGTGTCCAAAGAAGAGCAGTGATGCTGGTGAGGGGTCTGGAGCACAAGTCTTATGAGGAGCAGCTGAGGGATCTGCGATTGTTTAGCCTGGAGAAAAGGCGGCTGAGGGGAGACCTTATTGCTCTCTACAACTACCTGAAAGGAGGCTATAGCAAGGTGAGAGTTGGTCTCTTTTCCCAAATGACAAGCAATAGGACAAGAGGAAATGGCCTCAAGTTACGCGGGGGAGGTTTAGGATGGATATTAGGAAAAATTTCTTCACCGAAAGGATTATCGAACATTGGAACAGGTTGCCCAGGGAAGTGGTTGAATCACCGTCCCTGGAGGTATTTAAAAGACGGGTAGAAGTGGTGCTGAGGGACATGGTTCAGTGGTGGGTTTTGGCAGTGTTAGGTTAATGGTTGGTCTCTAATCTTAAAGGTCCCTTCCAACCTAGACAATTCTATGATTCCATGATGCTATGTACTGACATAAAATATTCACCTATCTACAGAGTTGAATTTGTAGAAACACTAATATTTAATAAAATAGTGCTATGATTCAGATTTTCTGAGCAGTGCTGTGTTGTTATACCTTCAGATATTCTGGATGTGCACACGTGCACTCAGTAACATGCAAAGGCATATTTCTGATATGCATATAAAAATATTTTCCCCTGTTTCACTGCCTTTTATAACATTTTACCTGTTTATGGACTCCTTACAGAAACGATTAGAAGCAATGAAAGTTTCCTATAGGAATATAAACTGAATCGACAGGGACACTTTGTTTCAGAGAGGAGATGAAGAAGGGTATGAAACATATGTGACATCATGGTATAGAGGAAGGCAATCAGGTGGTGTGTTTAAGGAGATGTTTGATGCAGCTGAAACACAAAGAACCTGAAACATACAGAGGTACTCTTCCGTTTAGCACTGAATTACCGACCCATAGAACCACTGCCATATTACAACCACTGAGACCAGCAGTTTAGCAAGATTCTCCAAGCAGTTAGACAGTTGTATCAATAACAAAACCATTGAACTATACATCAAGCAAAAAAGAAAGTAATGAGCAGACACTGAGACAATGAAGCTTAAAATGATATTTCCTGTAACAGCAGGGCTTTCTACAGTGTTTCTTGATGGTTTTAAGGCACCTGGAAATACACCTGGTAAGCAGGGATTTGATAGATAATGGTGTGATCTGGCAAGGCAGTGCCACAGATCTCAATTTCTTGTGTTCCTGAAACTAAAGGCCATCTCAGTGACTTTGATGACTGCATTTCCATTGTTCTTTGATAACAGCAGGTTACGTTATGCCCCAAAGAGTGATCCTTCAGACTCCAGTAAACCTCAAGACCTATCAATCCAATAAGAATTCAAGTTTTTCGGTGCCCTGCAGTAGAAGCTGAGCTCTATGCAGGATAGTGTCTTGCACGACAGGTAACGGTTGGAAATGGTGGACTAAACTCAGGGTAGGCACGAATCCCAAGTGCTGTTTCCATTACCTTAAAACTGAAAAAATCATTCAATTGGATCAAAGATAAGCTGGCTGATTTAGGGATGGTTACCTCTGCTCGGCGTGTCTTATTAAGTGACTAGATGCTGCTTTGGCTGGCCAGTATGGAGAGTGACAGTGCCTGCTTTCTCCTATGTGTGCAGTCCTTAGGATCAGGTACGCCTGCCAGTGACAGCTTTCATTCTGGTACCGTGGGCTGGTGAGTGGAGTGCTTGGAAGAGGACTGGTGGCTTTGGCAATCCCATGGCCTATGTTTGTGTGCTGAGGTTGTTGGCTTTTCTTCCCTGTTCCACTATTGAACTTGCTGGACAATTTTGGTTGTAGCTGCTTAAAGGGATGAGACCTGCAACTGGTGATAATCAGTGACCTGCTAGAGGAGAAAGAGCTTGCAAGTAACCAAAGAACTGCATCTAACAGAAAAACTGCAGTGTTTCTCTCCCCCCCCCCATTTCAGTAGGAAATAGGCAATCCGCTCAGGGAAAACTAAAATTGGAGCTTAAGTTTAGACACCGAAGTCAATCAGCTACACATCACGGATCCACAAGAAACGAGGCTGCATTTTCTCACTGCTCATGGGACTTCTCTTTTTTTCTTTTCTTTTTTTTGTCAATCCATGGTTTGAATAAAAGAGGCTAAGAGCAGCTTTATGTGATTACCCTCCAAAACATTTTGGATAGATTGCTTGGAAAGGGAGTCAGTATAGCTTTACTTTCCCTGCACCCAGTCCCTTGGTGGTTTGTTGTTTTTTGTTTTGGTTTTTTTTTTTCAACTAAAGTGAAATATTTGATGTCAGGGACATCTTCTCTACCAGCATCCTTGCCTTCCTCCTACTGCCCCTATTGCCCCAGCCCTACCAGATGCTGCTGCCTTCTCTCAGGCTGCTGCCAAGAATCAGAAGAGAAGCTCTGAAATGTCTTGGCCATATTTGTTCCCATTCGGTAGCATGTTCACCTCCTCCCCACATCTCCGCTCAAGTTTCCTTTACAAAGGTAGCACTGATACCTCTGCATCCTGAGCCTATAACAGTAACTGAGTAAACCCCGGAGCGATCATATGATTTGGTGGCTTTGAGGCCAAGTTTTTCCAACCACAAGTGCCAACATATGCAAGGCTGGAGTCAGGAGGTCCTCACTCCAACCCATGTCCTCCTGGGCCCAAGAAGCAGAGCCGTTCCTGTGAACAACTCCTAATTTTAAGAACTGGAATAGATCAGATCCTAGTAACAACCCCACGGTTCACACACACAATGTTTATTTTTCTTTCTTAACTGAAACAAAGCTGCTTTTGCATGGTGCAGGGTTTCATTGTAAAAGGTTCATGCAGTTCCTGAATTGTAGTTCCCAACATGTTCTGGAGCAGCTTTGCTGCCATCACTGGAGATTGCCCCAGAGGAGGAGCAGGATAAGCTCAGCCAGTGTAGTACACAGAAAACAGCACATTGGTTTCTGTTTGTTATTTTTGCCTTACATATTCCGGGCCGTAGCAATAAGATCCAAGAACTTCAAAAGCATGCCTGTAAAAACCGTTGCCAGATAGATTAAATCAGTCACTCGATGTACAGTCAGACTGTACAGGTATATTTAGGGCACTGAAGTGAGAATCATGTTAATTTGCACTGTATTTATGTGAGTACTATTTTACATTCACTAGGGGATACTTAACTTTGTGTTGGTTTAGCTTTCTGCATTTGAATATATATCTTACTATTGCCTTATAATTTTGTTCCTAATCCTGAAAGTGTGCAAATTGATATGCTACTTGCCTTTTTGGTGACTATTTTGATCAAAAATCAGCAGTACATGTGTATATTTACAGACTGAAAGGGAGTTGTAACTCTGTTACCGTAAAATTTATTTTTACTTTTTCTTTTTTTTTTAAATCTCAGCAGCAGTAAGATCTTGAAAATGGCCCTTGTTCACCATCAAAATAACATACTGCTTACAATGGTGCTTACTTATCACAGGCTATCATTTAAAATATTATTTGGAAGGTGATCCAGGTGGTTCTACTTCATGTAGGCGTTCAGATTTTTCCCCCTTGTATGAGGAAATATGCAGTTTCAGGAAAACACTCTGAATTGTTAATTTCTGGCATGACAGCCCCAGAGAGGCTTTAGCAGCCTCTGAGTCGATCAACCTGAGTAAGCAGCAGGAGAAGTTGGTCTCCTCCTTACTCTTGGATCAGAATCCGTTCCTAAAGGAGAGTGGCTCTCTGGCATTGGAGTGTGTGTCCATGGAGAACTCTCTGGAGCATTTCACCTTCTTTCTTTCAAAAGTATACTTACGGGCAAATAAAACAAGAGTCACCTAGAATATTTGCCGATCTGGTGGCATTGATTTCTTCTTCAGTGGTTGTCAGCTCTGCTGGGGTGGATATCTGGGGTTGCTACCGCTCCCGGGTTAGTCCTGGAAGCAGGAGTTACAGTGCCATATGCTTAAAGGTGAAAAAACTTATTTTGGCTCATTTGGGACTACGAATGACAGTGGGCAATTTGTTCCCTTCTTGCAGCTTTCCCCCATCTTTCTTAATGTGTGTGCTAATTATTAATGTATGCTGCAGTAAATATTACTTACTCTTCTTCCTCTCTCAGGGCGATTTGTAATTCATCGAGGGTTGGGAATAGCTGGAAGGCAGCGATCCTGAAATTTTCTGGGACTAAAGTCAGTGGTGTTTTTATGGTCACCTAAGTTTCCTGGGAGCGTTTTGTGTTACGTTAAGTGGTTGTTATGCACTGATGAGCATGCCTGATGAGCATGCCTAATTAGCATAGCCACTTCCCTCTGATAAATTATGGGAACAAATTTGAATGCTCATTAACATATATAAATTAAGCCTGTGTGAACATTGTAAAAAATTTCTGCAGGGTAAAAAAATGTCACTGTGGCTTACCCTAATGTTTGGATCCGGGTTTATCACGTGTCAGAAGGAGATAAGTCTAAATGAAAATAAATAAATTACTTCTTTCTAAAAAGGGAACCGTATTAATAAAAAACTGATTTAAATGCCCGCACCCGTGGGCAGTTTCTTTCCTGTTAGGAATACCATTGAGAAGATATGGAGAGAAATAACTGCATGAACTAGTATACTAGTGAGAGGAGAGATGGGGAGGGCCCTCTGTGCCAGTGGCAAACTGAACCAAGTAGAAGTGTCACCTTGCTTCACTTCAGAGGAGGCTGGGGTCCTGGGGAACAACGAGTTGCTCATGGCCTTTCCAAGACCTATACTTGTGTTTGGTTCTTTAATGTAATCCCATTTTCTTTAGCAACATGCACATTACACTATTGCAATATTTATTGTTGCCAGAAAATGAGGTACAGTCTCTTCTGGGCAAAGGAATATTTTTCTTCTAGGAAAATTCAGCAGGTAAGAGGTTTTTAATCATAATATGCAAAATAAGTAAAAGGAGTCATTTCAAAAAGTAGCTTTTGATCCAACATAGCTTTTTCCCAGTAGGTTTGATCAGATAACTGGTTGCATTAATTGGTACTCGGTGTAGGAAGAGATGCTAAATACTTCTGCCTGTCAATTCACCTAGATGTACAGAATCATCCAAAAAAGCACATGCAGCAACTGACAGCAATGAATTCTGAAACAGCTGACAATCATGAATAATGCAGTAAGGTAAAAAAAAATATTGTGGTTGAGAGGTAGTTCACAGGTTGTTCTACTAGCACCTTCTTTAAATGTAAAGTATTTTTCATAAATGGAACATTTCCCGTGAGTTTCACTAAATTAGACAGTAAACTATGAAGGTATGTTTACAAAAGATCAGTATCATATCTGAAACTGCTAAATATGAAAGACTGAGGCCTGAGAAGGAAGCTCTACTAAAATATGTCTATAATTGAAAAACAATCATTATTTCTTTGCTGACTATATGTGTAACAGAGACAAATTTCCACAGACTGGGATGCAGACATATTAAAAAAGATGCTTCTGCACAGACTATCTCATTTGATGCAAAACCACACTGAGGTCCAGCAGAAAGGCTCCCAATGACTTCAGTGGGCTCTCATGAGGAAATACTTTCACATCCCCTATTTTAAGCATGTAATTTGGTAATGTAGGTGATGCCAGTATTCCCTGATACTTAAATCAGCACGTTATTCTCTCTTGTTTGGTTGTAGTTTTGGTAGAGTTACTATTTCTGCCTATATACATTTCCTTTTTGCCTTTGCCAGTTTAACATAAGACTGCAAGAACAGTGGTACTGGCTGTTGCCAAATGTTCTCCAACAATGACCAGAAGCAGAAAAATAGGAGTAGAAAATAAGAGTATTTCAAGCATAGTGTGCTACTTCCCCAGGGTAGTCTCTTAGCCTCCAACAATTTACAGCTCAGAGACTCAGCTCAGAGCTGGTATCCCTGAATTCAGTTTCTCTCAATGGATGTCTCTTCCATAAGTTATAAGTCTTACCCATGACCAGGAATCCCTGCCACTCCCTGTCAGGATGAGCTCCATGGTTTACCTGTCCTTTTACTCCTATAATTTTGACCTGGTTTATCGTCTTTTTTTTTTCCCCAATCCATGTGGAGACAGACCTTCCTTATCCTGTGGTTGCCTAGTTTCCCTAAGAACTGTCGATGACCGAGGTGGCCAGGAGCCAGTTGAAAGCCTAGGGATCTCTACTGGGGTGCTTTCTGACTCTTTCAGGAGTTTGTGAGGCAGCACTTCCTTCACAAAGTCCATTCTGACTCTTCCCTGACACCCCAAAATTATCCACGCATCTCCTGTTCTGTTCTTTATTATGTATGTAGGTAGTATGTAGGTAGTTTCACCAGAAAAAACATTTATTTTTTTTCTCTGGGTGCCTTGACCTCCTACAGAATTGGTTTGCTTTTTTTTTTTTTTAAATAGATTATACCTTTGCCGCCCTCCAGTCCAGAAGGTCATCAAGGAATTATGTTGGACTGTCACATAATACAATAGCTGTTTTCCAGAATGTAGTCTTCACTGTATGAGGAAGGGAGAAGAAGTGTTGGACTGCCATGTCCTACCCGCTATAGGAAGAAGGTGAATATGTAAATCAACTTTTAAAAAAGACAGATAAGCACACATAAAAGTGAACTGAGCATAGCGGCATGTACCAAGGCACTGTTACGCAGCAGCATTCATAAAGAGCAGCCCTCAGGAATGAGCTGCCTTGGGTTTGATTTTTACACACGCAGCCCACGCTCAGAGTCTTTGCACTGTTTTCCAGAGTGATGTCTAAACTGCCGGATAAAAGAGGACCTGGTTTCAAACCCAGGGACAGGGTTTCCATGTATGCCGTGAAGCAGCAGCCTCCCGCGGGTCAGGGCTGCCTTGCAGACAGCTGTTTGGAGAAATCCGGACCGGAGCCAGGGGCTCAGAGAACAACTAAGCTGTGTGGACAACCAGTAATCAAGCTTGCTCCCTGGCCTTGTTTTATTTAGGAGTAGAGAGGCACTCAGTGTGATCCTTCTAACAAACAGGAACAGCTTGTAAAAGGATAAGAGAAACAGAATGATTTCTGAGTAAATAATCTGATCTAGGGAATGATGTAAACCACTAGCAGAGGCACTTTCATGCAGCGTGAAATCATCAACATTATGTAAGAGCTGAAAGCATTCGCGAAAGGCTGGTGTGTTTGTGTCGGGACACGGATCATGCTTTTACTGACATTTCGCATCCTTTCGCTCCTGGAGCTGGGGCCACTTGAGAAGCTCAGTCTAAGTAAATTGTATTTAGGCTGTAATATTTTGATGCTAACTGAGCTGAAAAGGGCTCTCCTGATGAGCTCCTTAATGAAAAAACAGACAAATCTTAATTTTGGAAGGAATGACTGCGCATATCTTTTTGACCTGACTCCATGTCACAGAGTTAGATCTGAAATGCGACCTAAGTGAAAAAATAAAATGAAGGTGGGTGGGAGAGATTCTGCTTAATCCACTGGTCTAAAAAGCAGATATTGCTTTTGGTGACTGAGAGCTGTAACCATCAGCGGTGCAGAGGAGGAGGGGGGGGGAGTGGTATGAGTGCCTTTCAGGCCAGCACTCCAGATGCTGAAATAAGCTGTAGTTAATGTTCACTGCTTGTCAGGCTGAGGTTTCTTTCCACAGGTTTTTGTTTTGTTTTGTTTTGTTTTGTTTTGTTTTGTTTTTCCTGAAGGTTAATTAAAGGAGATGTTCTCATAATACCGTTCCTATTTCCCGATACAAAAACTTCACTGTTCCTGGTCTAAATGGTAAGCATTAGCTACTTAATACCAGCAAATTTGTCCATAAAGTATAGCTTTCAAAAGCACAGTAGACATGCCTCGTTAACCAAATGAAGTATTTCACAGAGATATAAAAGCACATGATTGACACATAGCGTGCAGTCAAGGGAAATATTATCCTTCGAAGCTTTCAGCAATGTGACACCAAATGCTGCACTGTGCAAAGTTCAAGTAACAGAAATAATGGGCTTCATTAGAAGAATCCAGAGTACACTGATCCGTCACTGATGAAAACCCAGCTCGACGCTAGCTGGAACAAATGCTGGTTATTTTGTTTCTTTCCTATTACCAAAGCATTTTTTCTTTTAGCCCACAGAGCGTGGTCTCCACAACTTAAGGGAAAGAAGGCATCGGGCTGAAAAAGCTGTGGTTTGCACTGTCCAGGAAAAACCCCTCTTGGATCTTGCCCTCCCATACAGACGCCCCAACAGACCTTTTCTCCACGCCACCCTCCTGGTGTGTAGCGTCACTGTCACTCAGCGGGACATAGCTCGCTGCCCCAGAGGAGAAGCGCTGGGCAGGAAACTGAGCTGGAGAAAGGTGCTGCCTACCCAATTAGAAATCAACACCCTTTTGATAATGGTAGTCAGTGTTATTATTTGTATGCAGAGTTCATTTACTCAGCATCTCAGTACCTGTGCACGTTTTGGCTCTTCCATGTGTCCTTCAATCTTTTTTTTTTCAAGACCCCTAAGTCATAGAATCATAGAATCATTCAGGTTGGAAAAGACCTTTAAGATCAACGAGTCCAACCCAGTCTGAGAGGGTCAAGGATTTTTTTTTTTTTAATACACACTTACAATCCTCTGAACATACCTGAGTGAAGGATGTGTAAACCAAAGGGAATGAAGCCTGGTAGGATATGTAGGGCAGGGTTTATCTCAATGTAATTTTCAATCAATGGAACTACACTGTAATTTCAGGGAGACAGAGAAGCTGTTATTTTGGATAGCAACAAATTTAGGCAAATGGAACCTGCAAATGCTCTTCTGCAGATTCAGACAACTTCAAGACACAGGCTAAGATTGTTTTCATGAGTATTATTCCCTTTTAAATCAGTTGCAGTGGTTAGCTGCAAAGTGCCTCTTGGGTACTTTGATTTCATTTGTTTCAGAACACAAATCAGGTATATTTAGCTAATCCTCTAAAATTCAGCTGTATTATCTTCTTTCATTACCCTCTCTAAAATGCATTTTTACTGTTATATTTTAAAGAGGATTAATCTTTTCTAATATAAATCACAATAGTCTCTTTAGTTATGGTACATCTTAAGGTTTACACAGTTTAAACTGTTTAAATGATGATTTATGTTGCTTAAATTATTCTATTAGAGGTGTTGAGAGAGTAAGACCGACACTAGGATTATTTTACTGCCTGATGTGTAGGATGCAGATCTTGTTGAAGACCCAATTCTTTCTCGATTATTGTGCAACGTCTCAACCAGTCCTAACCTTTTTCTTAAAAATTTGAGAGCAAATAGTGCTGGATGCATAATACTAAGAAATCATTAAGTTGTTATAAAAATTTATTTGACAAACCCCCCCGAGTAGATGGACTCTCTGTATGTCACTGATATCTGGAAACGCTAGCGAGCCCTATTCTGTCTTTTAAGAATCTGAGCATGGGCTGTCACTCAAATGTATCCGAAATCCTTAGATTTCTTTCCTTCATACTGTCATTCTGCTACAGGCATTTATCTACTATTTTTTCTCATTTGATTTGAAATACATGGAACAGTCTCACTTCCAGAAAAGACAATTACCATGACTCTGCAGAAGCTACCCTCTTTTGTAAAATGCACTTGGGGTTGACGTGTGAAACTCTCAGCAGAGGTGTCCTCCCTTTCAAGTGTGCCCTGCTTACTCTGAATCACAGCTTCCACTCAGAGCAAACTACGGAGGCTTGGCACAGAAAACAGCAAGGAGAGCAGTAAGCTGGTGCTGCTTGGGGCAAAATGAGGACGTGCGTGTTTTTCTTCGGATGGAGATTGGAAAGTCATTGCAAGTGGCTTATGTATAATTCCTTGGATTTATTTAAAAAGTTGGTTTAAATAGGTGGGCGGGGTTACAGCAAGAATGAGGAATCTAGTCACAGTTTAGCCACTGATTTTCTGGATGATATCTTAACAGTCACATGCCAGGACTTTCAAAAAGGCCCTGGAATTTGGGGTGTCCCAGTTTAGAGTCCCACTCCTGACTTTTGTTTTTTAATTTACTTTTTATTTACTTAGGAGGAACATTTAAAAACACTGCCTATTTATTTTAGGTGGAAACACAAACTGATTCCGTTGAAACAAGTCGAGTGCATCTTTGCTCAGGCTCTTGGTGTAAGAAGGTATTTTTAGAAATTCCCTTTTTGTTGTTTACTTATCTATAGTACGGGTACAGCAATGCTAACCATGTAAAGTTTTTGCATCTCCTTTAAGAACATCTAGCTCTGCTTCATCTGAAATGGCTATAAAGCTGTGAAAGCTAGAAATCAGGTGTCCCTATCTTTTGAGCCTACAGTCAAGCATTTGCATTTTGAACCCATGCGTGTTTCAAACTGGTTCTCAGTACGCTGAGAGTGGAGGCAGATATGAGAGGTATCTTAAGGACAGCTTCTCCGAGTGCCAATTGTGTGCTCTTCAAATAAGATTGCTGATGAGTACCCATTTAACTACACTTTGCAGGCAGGAGCAGGGGAAAGGAAGAGCATCACAAACCCTTCATCGCATATGCGAGGGCTGGCCAGTGCTGAGCATCCAAAGACACGAACACAAAGGAGAGAAAGGAGTATGTAATCGTCACACCTGTGACTCTGCCAGCCTCACATTCCTACCGGCTCTCCAAGGGAAATGATTCACTTCTGAAGGTGCTAGCACAGCTGGGTCTGGGCAACATAATAGTAAATCCTGAGGGCCGGCCACTTGAACCTCAGCAAATGGAAAACTTCAGCTTCATTGACCTCCTGGCTGCATCCTGATCTTTGTTAAAGAAACTTGGGTAGAAAGTTCAACCAAACAGGCAGTGACTATATTTTTAGTTTAAGCCACAAGAGAGAAAAGAGAGTGCTTCACCAAGATCTTCATGTAGGATTATTTGTTGTAGCCAGCTCACCTACGAATTGTACAAATCTCTCCTTGTGAATAATTACAGTCTAAAAAGTGTGGCTTCAGCATTTCATGACAGGTGTGTCAATTCCCAAGTTCAGAGAACCCTTAAGTGGAGGTGGGGATCAGCTATTTTGATGGGAAGGACTTAACCCGTAAGGGCCTGTGAAGGCAGCTATGCAACACGAGGAAAACAAACACTGGGATTTAACGTTTGAAGTAAAATATAGAAATTACTGAGGAGTGTAGGGTATTTGAGATCCTTGGGGGACATGGCTGAGGAAGACAAAGGCACCCGTGAGCAGTGAGCACGGGTGGCCTGACAGATATGTAACTGTCTGTGATAGGTGTTTTATACTTCCTTGCAATGTCTCCTAGTACCTACCGTCAGAGAGATGCTCCAGATCAGATTGCCTGTCTGCCAGCCAGCTCTAGTGATTAGATAAGCAAATGTGCCCTGGCTCTGAGACTTTCTAGCAGTCTCTTCAGTAGCACTGGTTTTGTGTGATTGATTCCGGTTTAATGCAGTTCACGCGTGAATATGTTTGTGTGGGAACATAAAATCAGACACAAATTACTGAGTTCGTTTGGTCTCCACCATAGAAGAAGGCACTTGAAAAGACGTGAGGGAAAAGGAGTTATATTTACAGTACAGCATTGCATCATTATACAAAGTCATTAATTAGAACAATTGAGATATCTAACAATTTTTGAGAGGCTTTTTTTTTTTTTAAATGTGACAAGCAGAAAACAGAAAGGAGGTGATATGAGTTAAAAGAATTAAAATGCATCTTACAAAAGACAGTAGCCACCTATTTAAATGTTATGGCACCTCTTGATATTTAAATATATAATCCTTATTGGACAGCTTTGATTAACTTTTAAGCAAAACTGAGGTTTGTATTAATGAAAGGTATGATATTAGATGTTTATTTCGCAGTTTGTTTGTGGTATATTAACTGTATGCTTTTATTTAATGTATAAAAATGACAGATAATATTTAAAGAAGTATTACATAATTACCTCCCTTCTTGTAAACAGTGGCCTGAACGGTGTGGTTCACTGAATCAATATTTAACATGGTTTAATATAACTTCTAGTTTGAGTGGAGTTTTTTTCCCCTCTTCTCTTGCTTCCCAGCCACATATTTTGTGGAGATTTAATATATGACCATGCATCTGCTATATATCTGTCAATGAAGGCAAGGTCAAGCAAGCATGATTTAGGCATAAAAGCAGTTTGTGGTTATCTGTAGGAGTGTGTTTCACGCTCTGGATTCATCCTTTACTTGTCTCCCAAGAAAATTCTTGTATCTTTATCTTTGCAATGGATAACTTCACTGCATTTGAGGAGCAGACATATAGGTATATTCCTTGTCATAGAATATTAGGAATGTTAGAGATATTTTAGATTCAAGCCTTGTATGCGAGGGCAGATATCTTGCATCTGAGCCTTTTTTTCCTGGGAAGTCAGCATAGAAATTGGAGGACAGGTATGATGCCCTTGTGGTGACCAAGTTAATTCTTGAATTTGCTTGATGCAACGCTCCATGTTACACTGAGTTTGTTACAGCCTCAGAATATTATGTTCAGGTAAGCACAAGAGGCTGTACCAAGGGGACTTCTGAGACAAGGGAGGACTGGTGTCCTCTGCTTTTAGGGGACAGGACATGCTGGCTGCCTGCATTGTTGGCAAGCAAACATTTACAAACTGTATACTGGTCTGACCAGTAAGGATTACGCATATATCTTAAGACAAACAGGACTTACATCCAACTGAAAAACGCCTTTGTTTTCTTCTGTTCTTCCAGCATAACTGTTTATTCAAATGCCGATTAAATTGGCTGTTGTCTAAATGAGAGCAAGATAAGGATGCCCACTAGGGGTAATGAAGCCTTCACCTCCTTTCCAAGCAGGAAGGTTTGTGCTGCTCACTGCATGCTCTTAAATCCATGCCATTTCTTCATGGCTTCATGGAGATGTGGAGTCCCACCAGGACCGACTCCTAATGCCTGCTTAACAAGTGAGAAGTCTGGAGCTTGATGCCGCCTCCCATCGTGAACCTGCTGTGTATCCCTTGGAAATTCTTAAGTCACTGCAATGCATTCCCTGCATTCCTGTTAACTCCTTTAGTCAATTATCACTCATAACCTGTCAGTCATGGCTAATGATGGTAGATGCCAGGGAAAATGGATGTCTCTCCTCAGAAGACCATCATTAATCCATCAAACCCACTGAAGTGTCTCTCCTCTGCATTTTGCTCTGAATCGATATTATACCGGCCTCAGGAAATCTAGTGTAGCTGGATAAACATGAAAATAGCTTTTCCCTGGATTTTTGTAATTTGACTTAGAAATTTAAAAGCAGAAATAATTTTGTCTTCTTTAAAAAAAAAAAGTTTGTGGAACAATTTCAAGTTTGAAGTAAAGGAGCAGGGGGGAAGGTGGGCTATGGATTTTTTTCAGTGTGTGTGTTTTAGTAGAAATAAATTGAGCCCAGACAGATCAGTGAATCACATTACCCTGTAAGCAACCAAAATGGCCAAGGAGTAAACTCTAGGACACTGTTGTTAGAACAGTTGTTATTTCCCAATACCTTGCTAGGTGTGAGCGAGAGGGGAGGCAGGTGTGTGTTGGTTGGATCTGGAGGAATTCTTCATAATGAAGGTAAGAGTCACAGTAGGTTAAGTACAATGAAATGACATGACACACTCCCTTACTCTTAATAAATAATCATTCCTAACTGACTAGTTAATTCAAATGCTGATGCCATACTATGGGAGCTAAGATGGTTCAAACTAGTTATCATAAGTAGCAAGAATTCATTTCCCGTTATTCTTGCTAGTTTACACGCAGTGCACATTTTGCGTGATTACAGGTAGTTAAAAGTCAAACATTTAACAGGAGTGCCCTTACTGAACAAATGTTTCAATATTTGATTTTTAAGGCACCCTAAAATGGCTACTTCAGGGTTTTTTAAATTTAATTTTCTTTTTTTCACGAGTAAAGATCACTGTTAGATCTTCTGTTTATTCTTACAGATTAGAAAATGATGTAAAGTTAAAAATGAAGATGGAAAGTGTTATGCTGCACTTGTTAAAATCTCTTGGACTATGATGTAAACAGAAATAATGAAATGTCTGCTATAGGCTTTGCATCTTTTTTTCTCATCTTTTACAAGGAAATTAAATTGGCAGAGATTATTTATTGCATGTTGTAGCAGTCTTTTGAGAGTTTATAGAGAACAGTGGTGTTTCAGAAGTGCTGACTGAAAATAATACAGGGTTTCACTTGTCTACTAATTTGTATCTTTGGCCTTTCTAGTTCTTTTCCTTATGATTTGCACAGCATGGTCGGTTTTGAGACTTCAATTACAACAACAATTCTAGTAACAGCTTTCTCTCCTTGACTGGACATAATGCTGGAAAAAGAGAAACATATTTTTCCTTTAACGTGAAGAAAATTAAGTTCCTTCTTTTTAGAAAGAAATTAAATATACACAATGTATATTTATGATTGAGAAAAGGAGACATAGCTCAGACCATTGCAATATTTAGGCATTTGCATGTATTAAGATTTAAGTAGACAAATATTTTTTGTACTACATTAATAAAGGAGAAGGCATTCCCATGGATTATCAGTCTAGTCTCAACCATGGAACTCACAGCACGGCAGTAAACACATGCATGAAATGCCTTCAGAGAAAATTGCTTTTTTACTCTCATCCTTGCCAACGCTTCCTTTTTTTATTTTTTCTTTTTTAATATCACCACTGTATTTGTAGAGAGCCCATGAAAGGAGTTAATAAAAATTATTCAAAGAAAACAGGGATAGCCCTACCTTTCCCGTGGAAATTAAGACCAAATCCAAACTAATTATTCAAAGAATAAAAATCAAAGCATTGTTATTTAGCTTAGTTTGTTCCTTTTCTGGTGGACGGTGGAAATCGAAGATCTCGGTTGGGTACAAGATGGCCCCTTTGAACTGAAGAGAGTCATTGGTCTGTCGTTTTATGAATGCCAAGCAGACCCTTTTAATGCCCTTATTGGCCAACATGTTAACATGCATCTCTCTGTTGTCCAGTAACAACACACAAAATAGAATCATAGAATCATAGAATGGTTTAGGTTGGAAGGGACCTTAAAGGTCATCTAGTTCCAACCCCCCCTGGGGGTTGCCCCCCTGGGCAGAGAGACCTCCCACTAGACCAGGTTGCCCAAGGCCACATTCAGCCTGGCCTTGAACACCTCCAGGGATGGGGCATCCACAGCTTCTCTGGGCAACCTGTGCCAGTGCCTCACCACCCTCATAATAAATAGGATGTGGCTGCCAACAGCAATAAGTCATGGGCTGTCTTCATCATATCAGTTATAGGCTCCTCGCTCCTGGAACAGCGGTTGTTTCCAAAGGTGCTTATTTGCAGTAGAGGTAACTGTCTCAAAATCTGAGGCTGTAATGACTATTGACTGCACAGCCACCTGTCACAAGCCATTATTGAATGACAGGGGAACGTCAGGCTCTAACGTGTATGCACTGTTAGTTCAGCATCAATTTAGACTTAGGACAGTTGCAACAGGCTCTCTTGTAGTTAAGTCCTTGCATACACACCATTTATTCTTGGCTAAGGATAAAAATTATAGTCCATATTTGTGGAGCACAGGTGAAAATTCAAGCTGCCATGATAATTTTGGGCAAGAATAGACTGAGATGGGGACTTTCCATCTACATGCACACGAAAGAATGTGAACGATGATATGATTAATCTAATGGGAAGAGATTCTGCCTCTCAACTAAGATTTGAACAGTTTAAAAACGCGGTAGAATCGCCTCCAGCATATATTTACCTCAAATTTTTCTTTACCTCTGTTTGAGAATTTGCAAAGCCCTAAATGAATTAATTTTACTTCACTTCACTGCTTACACAAGACAGCCACTTGTTGCAGTCGAGTCAGAATAATCTCAAAATAGTCTTGAAGGCAGAGCACGCCGTACTGGTGTTCAGCAAATGCTGCCATTTCTTTTAGCCATCGTAATGCAAAGATTGAACTTCACCCAACCTGTGAGACTGGCCTTGTTCTCTTTGCTCGATTAGAGCCAGTACTGCTTTACTGTGCTTTTAGGGAATAAAACGGTCAAGACTTCCAGAGACCGCTGTTCTGGCAGCTGCCGACAATGCCCAGCAGAATCGCTGGTGTTCCTGGAAAGCCATGCATAATGCTGCGCACTGGAGAGTGCCATCTACTGGCACTTTTTCCTCCCAGTTATACCAATATGAGTGCCCTGCAATAAAGAGGCAAGCCCACGGTGATTCTTAATTCTCACATTTCTAAAAACGTTTGCAACAAGTCTGTCAGGCCTGATTGTTCCTAGGTAGTGCACTATTTTATTTTTTTTTTTTTCATCTCTTCTTTAGACCTTTTGACCTATCTCTCCTGCAGGAAATTTTATAATCAACTTCCTAATATGTATGACAAATCTATTATTAAATAGGCAATTATCAAACTACAAATTATAAAATGATCATATTATCTTTTATTAGTGGTTTCTAATGGAAATAAAAGCTACAACATAAGGCTGATGAAGGTCAGTTAACATACTAACTATGGCAATTAAAACCATAATCAGTCAGCAACTGTTACCATTCGCAGTTTGCAGTTCCATTGTGATGAGCTCTACACATCTATGCAGTATTCCAGATTGATTTTTCACTTTTTTGCACAAACAGGCCACTAGAATATTCCATACATCCCCTGACATTTTGCAGAGCAGTTTCTGCTGCCAGTTCAATTGTGTTTTTAACAAAACATTCAATGTTTTATGGAATCTGGAAGATCTTTTTGGCCTGTGATGTTTCAGTTCAGAGTACGTGCTTGCTTCACAACAGAGTAGTCATCCACTTCGTCCTACGCTTGGGACTGAGTGCACCCTCAGCAAGTTTGCAGATGACAACAAACTGAGTGGTGCAGTTGATATGCATGAGGGAAGGGATGCCATCCAGAGGGACCTGGACAGCCTTGAGAAGTGGGCCAATAGGAACCTCATGAGGTTTAACAAGATCAAGTGCAGGGTCCTGCACCTGGCTCAGGGCAACGCTTAGTATCAGTACAGCCTGGGCACTGAGGATTGGATGGATGCTCACAATGGACTGAGGGCAGCTCTGCAGAGGAGGACTTGGGGATACTGGTGGATGAAAAATTGGACGTGACCCGGCAGTGTGTGCTCAGAGCCGAGAAAGCCAATCGTATCCTGGGCTGCATCAAAATAAGCATGGTCGAGGGAGGTGATTCTGCCCCTCTACTTTGCTTTGGTGGGACCCCACCTAGAGTACTGCATCCAGCTCTGCAGTTCCCAGCACAAGACAGACATGGACCTGTTGGAGCAGGTCCAGAGGAGGGCCACAAAAATGATCAGAGGGATGGAACACCTCTCCTATGAAGAAAGGCTGAGAGAGTTGAGGTTGTTCAGCCTGCAGAACAGAAGGCTCCAGGGAGACCTTGTTGCAGTCTCTCAATATATAAAGGGTGCTTACAAGAGAGACTTTTCACCACGACCTGTCGTGATAGGACAAGGTGCAATGGTTTTAAACAGAAAGAGGGTAGGTTTAGATTGAACATAAGGAAGACATTTTTTACAATGAGGGTGGTGAAACACTGGCACAGGTTGCCCAGAGAGGTGGTAGATGCCCCATCCCTAGAAACATTCCAGGTCAGGTTGGATTGGACTCTGTGCAACCAGATCTAGTTGAAGATGTCCCTTCTCACAGCAGGGTGTGTGGACTAGATGATCTTTAAAGGTCTTTTCCAATCCAAACCACTCTATATTTCTAAGATTCTATACTTTTCACATGTATTTGTACCTATCACTGAGGAGTATGTATGATTTTGGCGTCAAGGTAGCTTGAATCAAAAGCATTCTGGGACTGCTGTACAGCAATAAAAAATATCTGAAAGATACAAAACCCTTTTATTTCCGTGAAGATTGAATGTTAGTGTAGTAAGGAATACAGCGGAAGAATTAAAAGTTTAAAGGATACATAAGGTAACCATGCCAACATTATAAAGAAATGCATTATTACTGATATTAGAAAAAATATTGATTATGCTAAAAGAAAAAAATATTTTTTCAAAACTTGGAAAGTCTCTCTCAGCTGTGCATTGCTCTGCGATTGCATGCCAACAATATGATTAAGATTTATTCTTCCAGATGCAATGAGGTGGAATACGTTTCTTTTACTGTGTAGACAGCCTCAAATTCTTTTAAGTATTTGAATATAGCTTTGAGTATTTCGTGCTGTTGCATAAGAGCACGCCAACCTGCTACACATATGCTTCATATGTAAGCTTGATGTGGCTTACAAAAGCCACACACAAACCCTGTATTTTGACGTTGACAGTCAATCTTTCATCCTGAAAGTGCATCACATATTCATTTGCACAACACAGGGAGATGCTTGTGCGATGTGCTATCAGTGCCTCTGGGATGATCATAAAGAGTAACTCACTGAGAGAGTGAATTAATGACATAAGAACAAAGGTTATGTTTGAACCTGAGATCTAAAAGTAATGTAGAGTGTGTCCAAAAAAGTGTACACAGAAAATAATCGCTTCAGCTCACTGCATCTTTACAACAGATACTTCTTGGGGTTTAATTAAGTATGTATGATTCTTTGCATCACAAAAATTTTTTCCATCCTTGAGGATATTTAGGATAGTTTGATCTAAGACAAGCAGAGTGGACTACGGTGGTCTACAATCTTGCTGTAAAAAGAACAAAGATAAGTTCAAGCCACTATTACTTGCTCTTCCTGAGGAGAGACTGGATTAATGGAAAATGTGCTTCGATGGGGAGAAAGCATAAAAATACAAGCATGGAATAACTGTATAGGTTGCTAATATTTGGGTTCTTTGTAGAGCTCTGTTAACAACTTTCAATAGTGGCCATGCTGCACATGTAGTCTTTAGTGTTTGGGATGAACTTGTGTGAAAAGGCTTCACTCTCTTTTAGATAGTGCAAATAGCACTGAACCACTCTTTCCCATCTCTAAAGATGTTTGCAGTTAAATGTTTACAAAATTCCATGAAGCCTGGTTGGTTTGTTGTTGTTGTTGTACCATGTGCAAAGGTACAGTTAGCTGTTTCCAAGTGCCGGGCAGAAATGACGACAGCCCTACAAGTGACTCTGCAGAGACACCCGCAGCAGTGCGATTATGAGCGATGAATCTGGGGGGTTGGAGGTTTCCACCTGCATTCAGCGTCACCCACTGTGCTGTGCTGAAGCCTTATGGGTGTCTTATTGATTTGCTAGCCCCAGGATGGCACAGCTGACCAGAGATGACTTCACTTCCCTTTACTTTGGGGGAGGATTAGAGCAGTGCCATTTGCTTTGGGGCCTTTCTGTGGAAGTCTGCAAGGCTGATGTGCTCCACCTGCCCTGTCTGGTCATTCAGAGGTCTTGTCAAATGCACCTGCACCCTACATGTGATGTGAAGTGCACACCCGAATGCTTTTTATGAACAGCATCTTGATGGAGCCTCTATACAGCTCTCCTTTAAGGAAGAGGTGAAGCAGTAGGAAGATCTGTGCTGCTGCAGCACACTGTGACTGTAGCCCCCTTCTATTTCGGAAGAAAGCATAAAAACCCCAAAGGTAGTGATCAATTATCCGTTGGTAGGTCTTTGTGAGGGTTCGGCGGGGGACAGTATTCTGGGCACAAGTGCATTTGGGCAACCGCATTATTTTGGCCTAAATTTGTCCCTGTGGTTTCAGGCAGAATTTATATTGTTCACTTTGAAATTGCTGTGTGCTGCTGCTGATGTGCACAGCTGAGCAGCTGCTCCCTCTCAAGACAAAGGAGGCTGCACTTCAGGACATGTTGAAGTGATTTCTGATTGTAAAGCATTTTGGGGTCCTTCAGACTAAAAGGCATTTTTACCACTTCTGCAGCTACTGGTGTAAAGGAAATAGACAAAAAGTTCCCTCGAGCTGGTACAGATGAGACTTGACTTGAAATAGAACTTCAGTAGTTCTGAAGAGTTTTCATTCTTCTTCAGTTTAATTTGTAGGCTGTAATGCCCGGGGTTCATACGTAATTCTCTTTAGGGCATGCTTCTAGTGTAATTAGTGACAAAACCTGACTTTAATTAATGAGTAGGATAAGGCTTTAGGGATGGTCATGCAGCAAAACTTCTCAGCCTAATGAAATGATTTCCATTGAATTGGCTATAAATATAATATCATTAATAATTAATTGATTCATTGTAAGGATACCAGTAGATATTAGAAATGAGCAGATGTTACTTTTTTTGCCTCAGAGGCAAGGATGAAGGGTTGTTTCCCCAGTAAGTTCTTTAACGATATTGGCAGAATTTGTAATGAGCAATATAGCAGCGTCTTGGACAGAGATAAGGAACAAGTGATTTATAGCCATGATGGCTCCAGGTCCAGTTAAAGCAAAGGTCCTGCAAATGGAGCACCTGGTCACTCATCCCACAGAGGAGACAGCTGAAGGGTCCTAAAATATTCTTGCAGGCACTGCCTCTTTAATATTCCTGAAAATTGTCCCTGCGTAGATAAGGGATAAGTAAATGATGAAAAGGTCATCAAAAGCAGCAGCAATACTAAAAAGAAACAAGGACCAAAAGTAATTATTTGATGAGGGTGCTGGAGCCGACCCCAAGCAGATTAATTTCAACACTTCCATTGCCCTGTAGACTCCAATGCTCCACATTGGGAAAGGGATTTCTAAAATGCTACACTGCCACTGGTGGCATTCCTTTTTGGGAACTGGACAGCCATAATGCAGTGCCCATTCTTTAGAGGTTGTGATCTTTCATTCCTATTTTTCCCATTTTATAGACTAGGTTCTTTCTAATTACATTCAAAAGTCTGTAGGATGTGTTTCCATTTGCATCCAGACTTCTAAATAAGAACAGAAGAGACCCCAAAACAATTGGATGGGAAAAATCAAAATTACCATTTTGATTCTCATAAATATTCTGTGAGCAGCAGCCAAACCCTGTTCATTGTGAATTCTCTTCCAGATGAGCTATGTTTGAAAAGCTCAAGCCTCAGGAAGTTCGAAGGACCGGACCTTCCCATTCCTAACACAGAGATAACAGAAACTCTGTTTTACTTTTGCATAGCTCAAGGAATGCTCCAGTTACCAATGAGGAAGGATTCATGCAAACTGCTCTTATGAACTTTGTTTTCCAGATTAGCCACAAACCAAAGTTACTTTACATACGTGCTGACATATAGGTGTTTACATATAAACTTACTTTTACAGGAATCAGCAGCTAATGCTGTGCTGCCACACCATAATCCACCCGTCGCCACAGCAGTCCAGTAATGCTCTGTTGATTTCTTCCTTTATTAGAAGTCTCAAAATAAATGCACTGAGAATTGCATTTCATATTCCTGCTAACCAAATCCACAGTTTCAAGCCCAAACACTTGTTTCTTATGTGGAAAAGACTGATTCTGTGAACTGCAGAAAAATTCACAACGCCAGTGAATTCCACTGGATATGGTAAATGACTAACATTCATGAAAATCAGGCCACTCTCATTCAGATGTTTGAAAAATAACCTAAGTATCTAATATCTAAGCCTGCTTATTCCAAAATGCTGGTCATTAAGATGTGTCTTTTTGTAGGCATTTTAGAGAAAAAAAATGTGGGTTTGATTTTTCAAACACGGCTTCCAATTGAACCTATCTAAGCTGAGCCTGCAGTTCTGCCCCAGAAAGAAAACACACAAAGATTTAGCATAGGTGAAAAAATAAGCCTTCAAATATGGAAGTCCAATTAAATTCCCTGGGTTCCAGTCGCTATTAGCAACTGAGAAGAACAAGGAAGAAAAAAAGGTTGATTTTCATGCATTTATTTAGATTTAGGGAAGAAAAAAAGACACCCATCCAAGGCTCTACATTTCTGCTATCATTAACCACACAATAAATACATTCTCACAGCATTAAATAGTCACTTCAACAAGAACTAAGCCAACCAGCCGGCTACCTACAGGTAGTCCTCAGGGACAGATGAAGAAGTAAAATAAGTACCTGTGAATGCTCAGGAAAACAGTAAATCTCCACTTTCCAGCAGCATAGCACTCCCCCTTCTACCCAACGTGAAGATCAAAATGCTCGGCCGATCTTGTAAAGTCATTATGATACCAGATTGAATATTTGCTGCCCTGATTATTTTGTTAAGTGTTATCTTTTTATGTTGTTAAGTGACCAGTGCTATTTTGGGTGGCAAAGAGAACTTTCTGCTTTGCAAGGAAAAAGAGACCCTGGCTGACTGTGCTAACAGCGTCCGACCGAAGGCGAGGGGCACGCGGACTGACTTAGCAGGTTGCTGTGGAAGTGAGCCAGCGTGCCGAAGCAACGAAGTGTAGTAGAGGTCTTCTTCAAGACCCAAGAAGAGGATGCGCACAAGTAATGGCTTGTGTCTGGTATGCACTTTTTGCATATGCGGGTGGATTTTCAGGTATTATATTGTGTAATGAATGTATTCATAGTACCATATATAACAATGCAAATTAAGTATTTACCTTACCAAAACATGCTAATGACCCAAGGGTACAATATCAGGCATCTAGAACTAATTAGTGCTGAATGCTGCAGCAGGAAGATACAAATGCCATGCACAGTCAGCTATGCAACACTACCCTGTGGGGGAAAACTACCTCACCACAGAGGGTGATCAATAAATGTCCAAAGCACCAAGACTGATAACGTTTTGTGCAGCTACAAAATATGTCCTCTCATTCTTCAGTTGTTTTGGTACTGAGTTTGGCACCCTGAGGTATTTAGTGTCAGGGAAAGGCACCCTCAGTCTTCTGTGCAACAAAACCAGAAATGTAAAGATTTGCTTTTTCTTTCTGGTCGCAATAGTTTGAAGTTGAAGATATTTATAAATAAACCTCTTAGTTTGGAAAGGAAATAGATGCAGTTATGAAATAATTATTACAGCTATAGTAAGAATTGGGAGCCTTATGAAGGAATTCTTTAAAGGCTCTATATTAACAAAAGAAAAAAAAGATCTTTTCACATATTTCTCTCTGCTTTTGTAAGTTTTATGAGAAACTGATAGGGTTTCATTATGGGAAGCACTTTTTGGATGTTAATTCTCTGCTCATCCGTCTCCCCAAGCCCCTCAGACATTAATTAAACTTTTATAGCCATTCAAACTAACATCTAAACATTCCAGCTCCGAGCGGCTTAAGTACAGCCTCAGGCTGTATCTGGCCCAAATCCACCAGAATGGCTCTATGCCTAATCCTCTGTTCCAGCTATTGACTGTTCTTGACCCCTTTTTCTTTTACTTTTATCATTTATTATTTCAAGGGGGCTTATCCTGCCCTGGTCCAATTTCGTCCACTGGCATAACCAATTCTTATTTTTTCCTTACCCCACGTTCCTGTGGCCAGCTAGCATTCCTCCGAGTAACACTTTCAGAGACTTTAAATATCTTGAGGGTTTGACTTTATCAAAGTTACACAATGGGTGATGGTAGCTATTTGAGCTTGCACTTCCAGATGGCGTGGGATCAGTAGATGGGATGTGACTCACAGCTAACTAGATATTTGGCCTTTGAAGCGCGATGTTGCAGCTCCTTAGAAAGGGTTCCAAGTCTCATTTTGAAGGGAACGGCATGCTGATATTTGGTGAGGGAGGGATGCAAACCATCAAAGCTGAAGAACGTTTGGGCTGAGGTTTGCTGTTTGAGTCTTAAGTTTGTCACTACATTTTATACTTCCAGATATTAGATGTGCTATGACTTACACAGATGTCTCAGATCCCATTAGCATCAGTGGCGTTTTAGAGAGTGATTCAGTGTCTTTTGGGTAAGACAAGCGGTTACTCAGATACCGCTGACCATTGCATATATTTGGACCTTAGACAAGCAACATGTACCTGGGGACACCTATATTGCAGAGAGGTAAAATTAGGTCAGTTCTTTTATACGCAGGTATAAAAATCTACCTACACAAGACAGTTGCGTGAAAAATATTCTCTAATGCAGAATCGAGAAAATATTTTCCAGTGCATGGAGGATCCTCCAACTACTTGGGTAATGTTTTCTATACATATGGTTAGCCCTCATTTTTTTGCCAGTTGAACATTATGGAGTTTTTCAGATTTAGTAACTCATTCACAAAAATATATAGCAACAAATTAATATTGCTCTCTGGGACAAAGCCCAGTTTTATTAGTAAGTAATTGAGGTTTGTGATAGAAAGCATACAGCTTCATGGGAAAAGATGCCATCTCTGGCCACCGGTGGACTCCAACAGAAATAGCGAGAGGGCTGTGATACCCTTAGGAGTCATTAGTCTGAGAGCATTTCAGATTCTGGCAAGTATTAACGAAAGGATTTTTCCATGCACACCGCTTTATTTTTGTCTAGTTTTCTAAATCTTGTTTTTCTGTGTGGTGGAAATGTCCATTGTTTAGACGTTCCTCTTTTAACAAAAAATAAATAATAAAAATCTCTGTTTTCCTTACTTGTCAAAGTGTTCCTTAAACTGTAAAGTAATAGATGACAGTATCCATGATGCTAGATTTCTGAGGAGGACATAAGCTCTTAGCAATATTTAGCAGTTAGTGTTGGCAGCGGGACTTCAGGCAGCTGTACTACAAGGTCTGGCATCCCCGAATGGCAAGATGAGTCTGGGCCAGTGAAAGGGAAGCCAAAGGAAGAACGAGTCCCTGTTCCTCAAGGTCCACCTGCCTTAACTTCGACAGGAGGACAAGTAAGAACTCACGCAGCATTGTAACAATTATGTTTAAAGAAACATTAATGATTGCAAGGGTAAATCAAATTAAGCAAAGTCTTAAGTATTGAGAAGTTCTGGAGAATTAAGAATACTCACTGAAACCTGAATTCAAATGGCTCAGTTTGTCTCAGCCATTTTAAATGAGTTAAAACGCCAACCAGCAGTTAACAAATACCCGGTACTCCACACTACAAGAGTGAAACTTTTTATAGTTAACAATGGTAATTATGACTGCTCTTCCGGTGTGTAACTATGCAATCATTACACTTCATTAATCACATTCAATAAAGAGGTAGTGCTGTTTACTAGTACAGGCTGGGAAACCTTAACGGCTCCACTCTTCAGAGATTATTCGTATCCCCAAAAGCACTATTACCCTTTTTACTCCAAGCTCTTGTCAAAGCAGGAAACTTCAGGTTTAATGTTTCGTAGTTACATTACCAATTATTAGATGTGTCAAGCAAACTCTCCAGTATTTTTTAGTACCCAATATTGCAAACTGTTTATACATAAAGCTAATAGTTATGATTGTGTTTATTGCTCATTCTGCATTCAGCAAAACTTAAAGAAATGAGGAGAGAATGACTTTGTGTGAAACCTACTGGCCAAAAGCTACCAGCAGATCTATTTAAAAAGCTTGTTACCAAATCCTATTTTCTAATCAAGAACAGGACGTTAAATTTGCACAGTAAACCTACTGAAGCATAAAGAACTGGTTATTTAGATCAGTCTTCTGTTTAGAAGGGAAGTCAAATGGTGTGTATCCACAAAATGCAATTTTTATAAGGGTTGAGCATTAATCCTGGATCCTGCCACTTTGCAGTTTTGATATATTAAAAAAGCTGTTAGATAAGTCTGGCAGTTGCCAAAGCAAATTAATTAAGAAAGAAAACTATAACATTTTACTTGTTTCTGGTAAAATAGCAGAATAGGGAACACTGAAAGAATTTCCCCTCCCCCCTAATCCTCATTCATTTTTGTGAAGATTAATGATGAAAGAACTAACAGAGCCTCATTAGGTGCCAAAAGAAATGGCCTATATGTTAACATCCCTCTAGGAGCCGTGGCTATGGCTCCAGGAAATTAATTTATAGTTCATTATAATATGGCTAAGACTTCTTAGCATTTCTTCCTGGATGTTACAAGACAGGCTCTAAATATCAAAACTTGCAAAAACTATACAATAAATAAGATCAAGCTGTTCCTTGCACCAGAGAACTAGTATAGAAGCTGTTTTTTTTTCCTCTGCTTTCTTCTGCCATCTTCATCTTGCTTAAAATACACAGTAAGAGCTCTGCCAATTGGGATGTAAAATGCTTTCTTGATTGTAGCATATAATTAAAACTTCCCTTTCTGCTTTTTTTCCACATCAGTTTATAAAGGATCTACTTGAATTTGAGGAAAAAAAAAAGACATCTGGCTTCATGGCTTTGTGTGGGCTGAAGCTAGTTATATTCCTTTTTTTAATATATATTTTTACTGAATCAAGCCTAAAATAATGAACACTCCTTATCGACTAGAATATATTCCTTCATGCTGAGAGGTGAAATAAATTCTGCCATGATCACTGAAAACATGCCAGAACCATTACTGCACATTGTGCTACTTTGGCCCGTTACTGAAAAGATTATAGTCCTACACAAAAAAACAGCTCTTTGACATGAAAAAAAATCAACCACCTCAAACATTTTTCTTCAAGGTCCTGCCTGTAGCTTTAGCTAAAAAAAAATAAAACAGGTTAAAACTATTACTACTACTACTACAGTGTGTTGCATGAGAGAGAGAGTTTGTAATAAAACCCTGCTTGTTTTTCTAGAGCATCCCAGAATTACAGGTTTTAAAGTGCTGAAAACATTTTTGCTCGGTCAACACGATCACAGCTGTGTATTTATATATTGTCCTTGGTAAGAGTCACAAGGGTGCTTTACAATGAAGCTCATTAAAAATGATCAATATTTAAGAACTGTTAAAAGGAGCAGCAAACATATTTCTTTGATGTAGTCTTAAATGCTGGATGAGACCGGGCAGTTTTAAAACAGTGGTGGGAAAGTTTAAATATCAAATGGTATAATTAGAGAAATGCATGAGTTCTTAAAGTCTTAAGGTCACGAGGAGGGCAAACAAAGCAGCGATCTGATTCTGGTGGCAAACGAAAGCCATAAAACGTGAATGTGTAGAGCTGATGAGGTAAGATGGAATAGAGCTGTCCTCACAGCACAGCATGGATGAGTGGGCGGTGAGGACGGAGGTGTGTCCCTCAACCGGCCATCACGCTGCACCAGTAATGGAGCAGCTCCTCACGCTCAGCAGTCACACAGTGCATGGAGTATTCGAGAGGGATCTGGTCTATTCTAAGTCCATTTCCCAGAGTAAAATAAAAGCAAATGAGAAGGGTTTACGGTCTGTTTCAAAGATGGTTGTGCTTTAAGTCTGTCAAGCCTTGGTGAGCATCCGTCTGGACAGGGTGAATTTCATTGCTTGGCAAAAGCTGGATGTTTTGCCAAGCGATAGACTGGACCTTTCAACAGCCTTTCTAAACTGTTCGGATTGGGATTACTATCTCCTAAAATTTCAAGGCTGGCTCCTCTCTATTGACTGTGCTGTACCCACCTCCTCTGCCACCTCCATGGCATGGCAGCAGTTAGTCCTGGGCAGGAGCTGTTGGGGTTGAGACGCCTGTGGGATTTCCTCCCCAGTACCCTGTAGCTGTGAGAACAGGCTTTGAGCTGCTTTTGAAAGAGAAAAAGGAGAGAGGTCTGTTGGGCAGCACCTCATACTGCTCTTGAAGAGGGAAGAACATGTCAAACTCCGAATGAGCTCTGAAAAGGGCCAAGAGGGGGCCCATTCAGTGCTCCAGCGCACAGCAGCTGGCAGTGGTCCCTGAGGAACCATCCATCTCAGAGCAAGCCCAGGAGCATCTGTGACATCCCACCAGCGCTGGAGCTGTGGCAGGGGAGAGGTTTGGGAGCCGACTGTAACCAACCCATACACGCTCCAGTAGCTCCCTGTGCCCTGGGGGAAATCACTTTTTTTAGAGAAAGGGTAACATTTTTGTTCCTTTACCAAGCTTTTACTCTTACATAGGGTTGTCAGTAACAACAGCGTTACTGATTGGTAACAAACACATGTAAAAAACCAGCCGGATTAATACCGTCTTAAAGTGGAGCACTTGCAACAGCTACACAGTGTTGCCAGGCAGCTGCAGGGTCCCAGGCCATGCGAGGACATCGATCTCTAATGAGCAAAATGCTTTCACTTCTACCCTGTGATTCCGAAATGCATTTTGTTCCCTGGCAATGCTACACAGCAACCCAGCTACAGCAGGAGCTTTGCCCCCTCAGTGGCAGAGCTCCCCTGGCCTGGTCACATGCAGAGCTCGAGCCGCATCCGCAACTCCAGTTCCGTGGCAACAGGCACTCCTTACTGTCGCAAAATGAAACTACCGTTAAAAGAAAAATTACTGTTTGCTGTGTGGAGAGGTGAGGAATAAAGGATGAAGAGAGGAAAAAAAAGGATGACTCTCTTCCCACCCAGGAAGGTGAAATAAATGAGAGCAAGCGCATCTCCTTAGAGTAATACCACTCAGAAACGACTGCAGCCGGAATGCCATGCCATGCCATGCCATGCCATGCCATGCCATGCCATGCCATGCCATGATGTATCGTGCTGTGCCATGCCATGCCATGCCATGCCATGCCAAGCCATGCCAAGCCACGCCATTCCTCCATTGGCCAAACAGCACGCAGGCTGCAGCACGTGTTTCTAGGCCACGTGGCCAGATTTCCCTTGCACGGGCAGGGGACAGGGCTTGGGACTTTCTAAGGTGTGGATTCTGGAGGTGGCCAGAGCATTTTGTATGCAAAGCATGAAAGTCTCCCGGGCTGGCAGCACAAATATAGCAAATTAACCCAAATGAATTGCATGCAGACATCTTAAAATTACCTGGGACCGAGGTAACAACAAACATACCAGTCTTTATTTCAACCTGCACGACAAGGAAAGCAATAAAAGCTGTACAGAAAGATTGTAATTTTAATCACCTCCTGAATTTTTTAAAACTCCTCTGGCTCCTGTCTTGAAGGACATGTTAAGTGAAGAGCTTTTCTGAGCTCTTTATAGATTGCTCCATACAGTAAACCTTTAAATAACCGAGTGTCTCAAGCACATGGAATCACTATATTTTGCAGAGGCTTGGGCCTTTACCAGATTTATTCCTCCATCAGGTGGTGGGGGGGGGGCAGTTTATAAAAGCTAACACACTTTTAAAGAAGATTCGAAGCGACAGCTTTTCGCATGCCCATTATCCAACAGGTCCAACGGCTCTCTCCTGCAGCGAGACTGACAGACTGTGTGCGGCAGGGAGGAGAGCGCGCAGGGAAAGCCTGCGAGAGCCTTATTTCCAGCTCCACTCTACGTGCACATACCTGGCTTTTCTCTGCAAACAAGGGATGCTTTTCCTTTTAATCTACCACCTCATTTTCAAAGGATTGCTTTTCTACTTGAAATGCCACTGCGAAAAAATGTCAAGTTTTACTGAACAAATTCACTCCCTGTGTGGATCCAGTCACATCTGCTAACCACGGTGACGAAGCATTAGCTAGTTCTCAGCTGAAATGTTCTGGCCTTCATCCAAAGTATTTTGGTTTTCAGCCCAAGCCCAAAAATGTTCAGTTCTAGTATGTAGTTTTTAAATAAAAAGAAGACAACCACCACCACCCCCTTTTTTTTTGGTAACGAAAGCAAACACTTTTGACCCTCCATTTTTGTTCAGTAACAGATCTGATTTTTTGTCAGAAGGTGGTTTCTGTAGAAAATTTTACCAAGCTTATCACGTATCAGCTCCACTTACAGCCAGCGAAGCAATGCAAGCTATTAAAGCTATTAAAAGGAAATTTTTTTTGGCTGTTGTGAATTTTGGCGTTAGTTACTACCACATGTAAGTAGTCTTTAGCTGACTAGCATGAAGGATGGGAAGAACTGCTAGAGGCTGACAGGGAAAGTTGGCACATATCACAAGGAAGAGCTCTGATTAGGGGATTGCCATCTTGGGCACCAGGATGATTTTGTGAGGAGGCAGCATTTTTATCTAAGAAGCTGTTGCATGGCTCGTTACTTATCTAGCAGATATTAAGGCCTGGAAGGAATGTGAAAAGCGATGTCCAACAGCTAGTGCCTGGTTATCGCCTACCTGTCTGGCTGCCTGTCTTTTAGGGTGTTATTGCCAATAATTAATCATCTCTGCACATTTATCCCGTCTCGGGTAGCAAGGTTTTTCTGTAAAAATGATAAGAAGTCTTGAACGTTTCCCATAAAATTCACCATTTCTACTTTGGCATTTCAATATGCCCAAGAAGATCTTTGTCATCAACTCTGATGAGCATAAGTTGGAGTGTTAACATGTCCCTTGGACACAGACACATCTCCTCCTAATCGCCACGCTCCTTGAGGAGTGTGAAGCAAGCAGGAGAGTTCCTCACACAAGACCACATCTTGGCATTGATGCTTAGAGGAAGCTTTCTCTCTCTTCAAAAGACGTCTTAACAATCCGCAGATTTGAAGAAAAGGAACAGAGGACATTGCATCTTTTGTAGAAAAAGAAATACTGTCCTCCTCTGTGGAAGAATGATCTCACAAACACCAGCCAACATAGCATGTTCCGCTTCCAGCCCATATCTTATCAGCTTGGCAGATTGCAGATTGCCCACAGACAACCTGTCAGGACACGCCAGGGAACATGGTAATCGTCTTTTTGCATTCAAGCATGCAGCGTCCTGAAGTATGTGGCTCTGACCATGATGGAGGTCAGGCTTAGAGGCTTGCTGGCTGAACAGTGGGTAAGCTCAACAGCCCTATGAATGCCATATATGCACAGTATGGATGCATCCATTCTTGCAAATTAGGAGATCCTGCCTTCTCACACTGAACCTTGGGAGGGCTAGCAGGTATACCTGCTACTTATGGAAGGCGGAGAAATAAAACTTGGCTACAATGACACCAAAAATACAGAGACGATACCAGCAAGAGAAAATCATTGTTAATAAGAAATAAGGAATAGAGAAAAACAAAGTGCTGGCTTGCAAAGGAGGGGGAACTGTGGTTACGCAAAGAAGATAGGTAGGCTATGTACAAGTTAATTTAGAGATATGCTACAGTGGACCCCACTTTCCTGCCACAGCAGTTCTGCACAAGTAGCAGTTTAAGGAGGAGGAGAGTTCAGACATACTCTTTTTCAGCCGCTGCCATGACAAGGGCTCATGACGTTATCACCCTGCCTCAGGGAGAAACCTGGATCACAATGGTGCAGGGGAGATACAGAGAAGGCTTTTGGGCACACTTCCTTTCTGAATCCTCTTTGGAAAGCTAAGGAGAGGTAGATTGGAATACCTGAAAAAACATTTCTGATACAGTTTAAGTATTTGAAGTTTTAAGATCGCTGATGATGTGGACATAAAGTTTTATAAGCGGCTCTCTGACAGTTTTTAAGCAATTCCATGTCATTAGAACAATACACTAGTACACTAGTAATCTGTATAGTTTGCTATAGCAAATAAAGCTCAAGAAAAGATTCCACAGTATGATTTGTAGAATTGTCATTATGAAACTTAAGAACACTTTCATTTTTCCACCTAACATTTATTTCACACCATAAAAGTAGTTTATGTTCCTCTGGTGTGTTTTGCATACTAGAGGCATCATATTGCGTGTGGATACTTTCTTAAAAATATGAATGTAGCTCTAACTTCTGAAGTATTCTCAGCTCTGGGACTCAAGCTTCTGCCAAATTTCTAGCCATCTAGCAGTTTTGGTTAGTTGCGTTTACAACCAAATGGGACCATAAATTCTTCATTGGCATCAGTAGGAGCATGGTCAGTCAGACCTTGGATTAACGTAGAACAGAATACTGATTTGTAAACTGATGTAGAGTGACTTTGATTTGACTTTGGATCAGACCTCTGTGGAAAAATATATTCCGCAAGTGAAAGAAGATCAACATCATAGTAAAGTCATTTGCTCACCAGCTGTTAAAAATAAATAGCTATACAAATGATGTACCATAAACTAAGACTACTGTTATGCATAAGAATGTGTCTCTTTGACGATTGCTCTTTGGTGAATGTGCACATCATCAGGAAGGTGGTGAATATGCACATCATCAGGAAGGCTTTATCATTGTGGTGACATTCATTTATTGTGCTTTTATGTGACACTAGTGCCACCCAAAATGCTTTCAGGTCTTCAGTAAAGGGTAACGGTCATTCTTCTTCCTGCAATACTTCTCCCAACTAGAATAAGAGACATGTAGTTATATGTAGCACTCCCACCACCTCACAGGAAAACAAAAAAGTTTATCACTGAGGCAATATTCACATGCCATCCAAAGCACACATAACCTAATGGAAAATGTGAAATAAGCTGTATGACATGTAAATGAAAAGCTGCGTTGTCTTGTCTTGATATGGAGAATTTTAAGTAAGGTAAAAATAATGGTGCTGATCACTTACTTAGTGTCTTTTGATGAAATTTCTTGAAAGAAATATTTATATATTTTACTTTTGTGAGATATGGCAGGTGAGTATGTGTTTTCATTTTGAGGAGAAACAAACAGAAACATAGAGAAGTTGGGAGTTATCCAGCTATGCACTGAAGCACTTGTGCAGAGGTGTGACTGGAAGGCAAGACTCCCTTTGCTCTGATTGAATAAGCACAATTCTTCATCTCACCCAGTTTCCAATAAGAAGTTGTTCACTAAAGTGACTTACAGAGCCTTCTGTTTGAATTATTTGACAGTCGTCTTTGATATTTAAGGTGTGATATGTAACTCTTCATGATTTTTATTCATATGCAAAATACAAAGTAGCAGAGCTGAAAGAGAAATTTTTAAAATGAAAACATCCCACTTCACAATATTCAAATACATGCCGATTTTTTTCCTTAAATCTTTGACGGCAAGAATTTTTCTATGTCAAGAGCTGAAGGAAGATAGAATAGGAGGCATTCATCACCAAGCTTTATATATGGACCTAAATTTCAGCAAGGCCCTTGATAATGCCACTTGATTGCAGGTTTCTTCTTAACTTTCTGTTTGTGCTAGGAGAAACACAGTGTAACAAATTAAATAGGAAGATGAACAACTTAGCGAATGGGAAGCATCCATACGAGAACCTGTGTCACACTGAACAGAAATATTAAGTGGAATCCCATAGATTGTTGGCCAGCGCTTGTACTTCTGAGGTACGCACTAGATATAAGTCATCCCAGGGAACGCATGAACTGTGAACTGGTTCATCCTGTGAAGAGCACAGAAACTAGAAAACTAATGAGCTTCAGGTGAAATGTGAAGGGATTTCAATCAGATGTGTAACTGGTTTGACATAAGACTACCGTCATTTCACTCTGACAAATTGGAAGCAATAAAAAATTACTAGTGCAATATAAAAGGAGTTCAAACAGAAAGCAGAGCGCTGTGTGAAAAACCTGGCAATAGAGTACGTTGTATTTCTACTTGGGGAAAAAATAAAAAGAAACTCGAATTTCTTCTCTCTGCTGTTCAAAGCACTAGTTATTTGCAAAGCCAAAACGGAGAATCTTGGCTTCAGAGGCGTTCGAGCTGATGCCAGGTTGTAATGATCTATGCTTACTGTATGTACACACAGCATTAAGCGAAGGCAATGTTATTCAAATGTGCCTGTGGTTTACTAGATGAATTTAATTATTTCTGGTTTGTTTTTGCCCCTAGGGGCTAGTTTTTGATGGAAGAAATTCAATATTAGTACTTAGATGACTTGCAGTATACAAGCAATACTGCTGAGAGCATACCAAAAGCAGTGTTCAATTATAGCTCAGTGAAGTCAGTAAGGACAATGAGGTTACATCTGTTATTCACAACCTTCAGTGGAGAAAACTAGGTTGCACATAAGCTGAATATATATTAAAAAAAAAGAAGATGCTGAGATCAAGCATGGGTACAATTTCGAGTGGAGACCTACAGCCTCAGAGTAGTTTTTCACCACAAGAAGTCACAATAATTTCTCACAATAATAAAGGGAGAATGTTCACAATCCCAGCAAAGCCTGTATTTCCAAACTTCTCACATTTAAGGTGCCCACACCAGCTGTTTCAGTGGGAATGATTTTTGGAAGGAACCACTGCAAAAGTTTTGTAGAGGAGACTTGTTTCCGGCATGCCACATTAAAGTTCCTCAAATTGCTGCTTTTGAAAATCAGCCCTATCAGCAGAAAGCAGAGCGAGATACTTTGTGGTTTAACAGAATGATAGGCAGTGATTCAACGATAAGTAAGTCCTTGTACAGTCATGAATCCCAGGTTAAAAAAAGCTAAAACATTTTCATGCTTAGCAGAAAGAAAAAGCAGTAGTTATATAGATGAAGTCTGGCAAGTGAGCTCTACTTAGGCTAAAGAGCATTGAGGTCAGTGCTCACGTAGATTTACAATAGTACATCTCTACTGGTAGACGCAGTTGTTAGTAATTAAAAAAAAAGATTACGTTTCAGCTGCTGCTTTGCCTGAATAGCTTCCCAGGCAAGCGCGGGAATGAGTGGGAGAAGGAGGTGTGCAGCAGAGGCCTTTTAGTGCTGGTGGGAGGTGGCCCAGCTAATGTGTGTGCACTTGTGTGGTTACCTAAAATAGTAACCAACCCAACTGAGCTAATATGAAAATGCTCTACTGAAGAGTTAAAGTCTTAGAGAGGAGAAACATGCAGAAAAGGTCCCCTCCTTCCTCCACAGAAGGTGCTGCCACACACAGATGCATGAGGGAAAAGGGAAAACGCGGATGCTGTCTCTCGGTTGCTGTGGGATGGGAAAGAGTTGAAGATAAAGTTGAGTTGAGATCAAGTGAGAAATGCATCCCTTATCCTCTGCCATGTTTTGTTATAACGGAGCATCTTCACATTTGGAGGACCCTGTGTGACTGAGGCACTGATCAAAAAGCCACGTGGAAGAAGAAGCACTGGCCAGTGAAGACCAGCTTGTGGCCAGTACGCGTCCCCTGTGCCACCAGGTCACTGGGCAGCCGTGTGGCCTGATGAAGGAGTGATGTTGCTGTCTCAGTCCCCTTGTAGAGGGCTCTGGGAACGGTCAGTGAGCACTCCACCCATACTTAGGAACACCTTCCTCATGAAAATGGGGTGGCATTTTCAGATGTTGCCTTTATACTAAAAAAAAAAAATGCATAAGAAGCAAAATAGGTATTAAAATGAAAGACACAAGAAATTAGCCACGCCATTAAAAGGCAGATACAGAGAAGTTAAATACTTGTCTAAGATGTATTTTCTGCCAATGATTTCTGTCTGACTTTGAAGTATTTTCTGGTTAGTAGACTGACCTGTCAAACTGACTGCCAAAATACCCTACACAGCCTTCCAACACAGCAAGCATCTCCGTTAACTGATCTGTCCTGAAATTTCTCTTTCCTGGAGTTGACACTGACTTGGAAGCAAAGTTTCTCCTACACCTTACTCAGTTTTTGGTTTCAAGTGAATTGGCCTACACAACTTTTCACAAACCCTTATAAGTAATTTAATTAGTACAATTGTTCAACTCATCACCGCCTTTCCTCATGTTCATCTTTGTCTGATCTGTTTTCCCTTTTGTTACTTAATGATGCTTTTGGAATCTCCCATCCAGCCGGGAGGACATCGCTTGTCTGGATATCTTAGTTGCTACAAACCCCATCATATTTACAAAATAGAAATATGCCTTTTCCTGCCAGACAGAAGGACAGTGCTGAGTTACATCATTCTGAATATGCATAAGTTTAAAAGAACATCATTTTTAATGCCATATAACTTCCACAGTAGTCATTATTCTGATGTCTAAAGGAGAATGATGAATATGGCTCATTGGAAGTCCTTGATATAAATTAGGTATAATCATAAATAAATAAGCTCCGGGTATTGCTGTGTCTGGATCAGGTGATCTCTAATTATGGCTTGTTGGGTTACTGGAACTCCAAAGTATAATTCCTATGCATATCGCCTTTAGCCCGATTACCGTTTGCAAGAAGCGTTTGCAATTTGACTGGGTTGTTCATTAGCCATTTTCAAAAGAGGAATGTTTCTCGTCACCGCTGATGTAACACGTCTGTGCTCAGGCTCCGTGCAGAGTGGGCATCAAGCTGTGAGCCTGTGCCACCCTCCTGCAGCACACGAGAATTGGGCATTCGCCTCCTCAGCGACGTGGCTCTGGGTACACCTCCCAGCTGCCCCAGCAGCTCAGTCACTGGAAGGAGCCAGTAGCCACTGAAAAGGACAGACAGTGACTGGCCCCAGCTTTGTTTTGAGCAGATCTGCCTTGTCAGTCATTGGAAAACCATCTGAGAGCTGCTTAATCTTGATCATAATCTGTTTCTCCCGTTGCTGAGGCGAGTTTGTGCCAAAATGTGTTGGGGCGGATATAAATCTTCTGGTGGGACGTGACTTCTTGGGTCACAGTCCCGGCTCACTTACAGTAGGGTGTCAGTTTCTGTTTGTTCTAGGCAGTACGGAATGTGTCTAAGTTAATTATTACTTGGGATTTCTGTACATCTAAGTCTCTAAACCAGAAAAACATTGTTAAACACTTCTGGCAGCACCGAGGCTTCTCTCATTTTTCTTTATGTATCCCAGATTGATTCTGCCATGCATATTCACAATGAGTGGTATCTAATTCTGCATGTGGGATTATGCCGTAGGATCTTATCTGGCAGGTGCAAGGTTGGAAAAATACTATTTAAATTTTTCTCCTGAATTTACATTTCCTAGTAACTAAGGAATGTGTATAGCAATGGTGCTTGTTGAAACTCCATAGTGCACCTGAAAATCAGTTCTGTTTGCTTGTTTTACTGATCTATTTACTGGTTTTAAGATGATAAATAGTAGCATATGAAGAATTTTTGCAAGGATGTCAAATGCTTTATACAGTTTTGTTGATATAACATGAGTGCAGAAAAAATACTTGATTTAATGCAAACATCAATAAATACAAGTCAAACATAAGCTGAATGTTAAACAAACGCACTGCAATTCCAAACGAATCATAGATGTGAGATTAGCTCCATCACTGCTCTCCGCCAGCTCTGCCCACTCTTTTCAGTGAGCCTGGGACGTGCCCACAACTCCAGCACTGCCGGTCTGCCTAGTTATTCATCCCTGTCTTTTCCACATCTCTGTTCCTTTCACTAGTGGCCGAGGGCTGGAGATGAGCATGGAAGGAGAGGAGAAGCCTACTCTGCAAAGGAGAAACACTGTGTGAGAAGTTTTGACAGGGGTTGTAAATATGATAAGCAATGGGAAGAGGCTGAATACAGTCAACATCACAGTCTACCTGAAATATCAGATTATGCCCAAACTGAGTGTATGGGCTTTACTGTGTTGGGTTTTGGGGGGAAGAGGGGTGTTGGGCTTTTTTTTTAAAAAAAATATACATATTGTCCTATTGCCAGAGCATGTTTTTCACACAGTTGCTGGTAAGACTGTATGTTCTGACACATGAAAGGTTTTCTTCAAAAAACGTCTTTCCAAACCTCTAAAAGGCCAGATTCAGCCACACTGGCAAGCATAATTTTATGGAGTCCTGCATCAGGACAGCAAGTTTTGGTCCTGGCAGCTCAGTAGACCAGTGTAACACCAAAGACCAGTTTACATCTTGCTTTCACACAATTTTAATATAGACCCTCAGGGGAGGCTCTGAGACACAGACCTTCACTTGAAGTACAAAGTTTTGAGTTCCTCCTGCAGCTCCAGCTGTTCTTTATCGTACACAAAGTATTGCCATCTGTAGGACCACACACTGAATGGCTCAGATGATAGAAAATGGTAAAGACACCACTTTGGGATCCACCTGATTCAGTGCAGACAGCTGACTCTCAGCTTGTCACTGTGAGTTCCTTTTGTAGTCATGGAGAGATATGGGCACTTCTAGGCGTTATTCATCTTATCTGTAAAGCAGCCGGCTGAATTAGGTCAGATGAATCACATCCTAGAAGCCGCTGTGGAAGCAAGCGGTGGGTGACTAGCATAGACAGCCAACTGCACCATAGACTTCTGACGTTAGCTGAGTCCTGTTTAGGAGGGTTGTTGCCAAGATCAAATGAACCTATAGATCAAGACCATGTCATAGAATCATAGAATCATAGGGTTGGATGTCTAGTTTAGTTATCGTGCAGAAAAATTCAACCCTTTCTTACCCTTAAATAGTGTGCTCAATGTTTCTATTTTTTCCCAGACTGAATTCGTCGATCATGCTACTTAGTAATTGTCCTATGGTGTTGTCACCATACATGATGTACTGATTACTAAAATAGAAACTTTTATGTATTGAAATGCCATCAGACCTGAGCCCCTGACATGACGTGCAAAGTTGACATTTTTTAATAATTCCTATAAAGTAGTAGTTAATCTTCTTTCTAGCAGCACAGTCAAATTGGCAACTCATCAGCAATATTCTATGTATTCATTTATTTAGTAAGTGTGCCTTCAGCTTTACAAAATGGTACTGACACCTTATCGTTAGAAAGCCTGTTGCAGTCAGTGGAGTGGAACTGAGGCAGAGTAAAACTAAGTGCTTGGCCCCACGGTAACATAACCAGCCATAGGAACTGGGATGAGGCTTCACCTTGCCTCCGTTTAGATGCCTATCCCTGCTCTTATGATGGGATTCATTGGACACAAACATATCTCTACAAAGCTGAGATGCATTACATCCTATAGGTACCTTATTCTGTTCTTTGATGATTTCGGAGCCTTGGGTGAGGGCATTAAAAGTCTGCACTTGATAAGATGGGTCCCATTCTTCCAGTTTAAATGGAAAAACATTAGGCATGTCAGTCAGGGAGGTATTCATTTTGTTGTGAATTCTAGGAACACCAATACTGTAGGTTTAGTTGATTTTTGCTCTTTTTTTTTTTTTTCCCAAGTAATATGGCATCTTTTCCAAGGTTAAAGTTATAGACATGTTCATCTCGACAAAGTTAATCATATTAAAACCAAATCCTGTACTGGAATTACCAGTTACATAACCTATGAAACCCTTTATTAAGGACCAGTTGTCGTAACTTCTGGTGTACATAAATCATCGTTGCTCTACTGGTTTCAATGTGTGTGCATCAATTCATGCCAGATGAGCATCTGGCCCCAAATGTTCAGTACATGCTTCTCAAGATGTTATTAAGAGTGTAGTGAGAGGAAAGGATTATGTTAAATGCTGGTTTATTTCTGTATTGGTTCATTCACAAGAGATGCACTCAGAAAAGCAAATTAATTAACATATGTCCCTTTTTTTTTCCCTCCCTAGTTCTTTCAGTGTTCCTCTTGCTGGGATTTTAGAACACGGAAGTCCAGGATAGGGAAACTGCTCATGTTGAAGGTTGTCTTCTTTGGCCTATCTCATTTTCTGTCATGTTATTTCTATAGGATCTACTGAATTCCTTCAGTGTAATGAGTTTGAACTCAGTGTCTAATGGTACATGAATAATTTCAGCAGCGTGCCTTACTTAGCATGGAGGAATAGTAAGGTTGCTATGCAGAATAGCACAGAATCTGAAATATGAGTAACGAAAAGATCCAGTTAAAGCACATGCAGTGGGGAGAAAACATGAGAGTGTAAGCAAATGATCAGATTGTCTAGCTTAATTGCACACGTGAGGAAACCATATTGGGTAACTACCTTCATCATCCCTCAAACTACTCCGCAAATATTGCCTAGATAATCTTTTAGGTATGTAAGATTTTACCCATATTTTGGAGATGTGGAAACTAACACAGCCTAATAGTTGCTCTAAAGCCTGTCAAATTAGTGGTAAATCTCCAAAAAGCAGTTGCTGAGTTTGAGATGAAAACTTGTATTTTCAAAAGTGGCTGCTGATTACAGAAGTCCAATTAGTGATAGGTTGTACCTGAGCTTTAGAGAAAATTATCATCTGCAGCTAACCCTTCAGGATGATGCTCACTTTGAAAATACAGCCCTGCATGTCTCACGCTAAATACTGAATATCAGTAGCTATGTTTGAAGAGTTGTCTCTCCAAGGTCTGTTAGCGATTTGCCCATTGCCAGAAATCAAATTAGGTTCGGTGCTAGGATCTGAATTCAGAAATGATGCCCAACCCCATATTTATACCGTACTGCACCTTGAGTTGTTTTTACTCTCGGGTCATGTATTCAAACCAATCTTGTGAAAATAGCGATTACGCTTGTGATAGGTCTGCTTAGCCTGAGTCAAAACTTACCTTCGGAAAAAATCTGTCTGCCCTTTGCACAAGTGGAAATGTTCACCTCTCTTGTGACCCTAAGAGAAAGGCCAAAACATAAATTTGCAAACAGGCCAGAGTGTCCTATTGGTGTGCAACAGGCCCTGCAGACACCTGCATTTCAACAAGGCTGGTGCTGGGCTGCGCTCAGCCTCTGCCCTGAAAGTTAAGGCTCTGGGCTCTCCATTGGCACTTTTTAATGGAAAGATTCAGAATGGCCTCTGCTTCTTTTCTCCACTGTGAAAATAAGAGTTGGGCGATACAATCAAACCGCCGCAGGTTGTCAGCTTTGCATTTGCAATGAGGGTCTGCAGCCCTGGCATGGATTTTCCAGGTGTGCCCTCCATCCGCTGCAGCCACTGCCCTCCATTCTCTCTTCTGATGTCTCGGTCCTCTTGGGGCCTGCAATGAAATGTCATTGTCCTTGGCCATTAGAGCTCAGCTGAAATGATCTTTGCTAATCATTATCTTCAGCAAGGTGGGCAGTGTTTGCGACCCAGCTGTCTGTACTTCTAGTCTGGAGGAATTTTTTTTAACTCGTTGGGAGAGACCGCACTTCTTGTAGTTTGGTCCAGCCGAGGTGAGAGCTGTGGGAGAGCAGATGGGTGTCGCTGGTTAGAAATGGGGGTACCATTTAACTAACTGCTTTCAGCACATCCATTTCCATGGCGGCTGCCTTTCATGCCCAAGGCCCACATCACTGGTACTCAGCTCAATGACCAGATCCACTTTTCCCTTTCATTTTGCTTCTCTTCACCTGTTCCTGTCGCCCACCACAGTCCAGGGGCAAGGGCTGGTGTGCTCTGCCACAGCTTCCCATGAGCCTGTTGCCCCAGCCGGACTGTACCTTCTGTCCTCGCTCCTTCCCTGAACGAAGCTGTGCTCAGTGCTGCACTCCTGGAGCAGGCACATGGAGGGGCTGGAGGGAGGAAGGAGATGGAGTACTCCCTTTGACATGCTCAGCTGTCATCAGACTTACTCAGCTGAAGGTTTTCTTCATGCAGGATGGCTGAGGAATAATTTGGTATTCCTTCAGCCGCTGTCTTACCGCAGTTGTGTTTAAAGTGCAGTGCAGATCAGTAAGGAAAAGTTGTCTCTGTACATAAGAGCCTGGAGAAGAGAAGGCTCTGGGGAGACCTTATTGCAGCCTTCCAGTGCCTAAAGGGAGCCTACAGGAGAGCTGGGGAAGGACTTTTTACTAGGGCATGCAGCGACAGGACGAGGGGGAATGGCTTTAAACTGGAAGAGGGGAGATTTAGATTAAATATTAGGAAGAAATTTTTCACTTTAAGGGTGGTAAGACACTGGAACAGGTTGTCCAGAGAAGTTGTTGAGGCCCCATCCCTGCAGGTATTTAAGACCAGGTTGGATGAGGCTTTGAGCAACCTGGTCTAGTGGGAGGTGTCCCTGTCTATGGCAGGGGGGTTGGAACTCGATGATCTTCAAGGACCCTTCCAACCTAAACCATTCTATGATAAAGGAACTGTGTTTCTCACAGGTGTTTGTAAGATGCTTCAATTCTGGAGGTGTAAGATCTTGAAAAAGACCTGCTTTTCAAAAACTAGATGCATCCTCCTCTGAAAATCATAGGTCTTCAGTTGGGCAGAGGAAAACTGAAGCACTGAAAATGATTATACTGTTGCTTTTGAACACCTCATCGGGTTCAGTGGACTCGTTTGTACTGTTCATCTTGTGATATCTAGTTGACAAAGAATCTTTCTCTTACTGTCACTTCTTTTTTGCATAAGTAGAAGAAAACTGTATTTCATTACAAACCCAAAAGTCATATTCTATTATTCCAATCCCAGCAAAGGCAAAGAAAATGAAGCACAACTCTGCCTGTCCCTCCTTACACAAGAAGACACTGACACAACATTAACATTAGGCTGAAATCACACATCACGCTTGTTGTATTTTACAACAGGCTGCACAAAAAGACTTTTTTATATTTATTAAGGCTAATCTCAAGGCTTGTTCCAAGGTGAAGCTACACGATAGTTTTAAAAATTGTCATTAAATCATTACAGTCCAGACCATGGGACTGCAATTTTCACATTGATCCTCCCCTGTCAGCAGCATTGACATGCACTGGCATGTGGGACCGTCACTGCAGCAGAACTCCCCCGTGTCCCCAGCCACTGGCCAATGTCTATGGTAGCTCTTAACCAGCAGCAACGTTAGCAGTTTAATAGCAGATCTGATGCGAAGAGCTGAACCGGGTGAAGCGAAGCCAAACGTACAGATGCATGTATGTATGTATGTAAAGGGTAGAGCAAGAGAAGAGGCACAGATTTGCTGACCAAGACTGCTGAGTCCCAGGAGCAGTTGTCTTTGCCAACTACTTTCATCGACTTTAAATACAATGGACGTTTATGATAATCCATTGGGAATCTTTACCGTGATTCAGTGAGTAAGCTAATACTTCTGTACTTCATATTTTAAGTTAATGGGAATATAAATATTTAAAAATATGCATACTTTGCAAGGTCAATATGTTTTTAAATACTCACACTTCTGTACCCTTAATGATAAGACATGTTTTGAAATGACTTAGTTAAACATTGAAAATAGTTTGACCTTTGAATTAAACTAATCTAAGTTACATTTCAACAAACGGTAATATGGACATCCTAGGTAATTTATTGAAAATACCATAGAACTGCAGTGAACTTCAGAAAGTGAAAAAAGGAATTGGGTATTTTCTTTCTCCAAAGAATGCTGACCCTCTGAGAAGCTTTAAGACTCCTTAGCTGTTTTAGCAACTATGTATTTGTTTGACAAGTAGAAAATGCATTTTAAAGATCCTGAAAGTTATGAAGCTAATTTCCCATTACGCTGTGTGGTATGTTTGTCTTTAAAGAATGAACTCATATCTTAGATAAATTATTCAAGATTTCACTGTATTCTTTGTATGTTGGGCCACAGCATAGAAAATGTTTGTTTAAAGTGTGTCTCACCACATTTATTTGCTGAAAGAGGCTGTCCAAAACTTAGGAGGGCTGGGAGGCGGTATGCCTGGATTCTGCTTCCAGTTCCATCAAAGACAACTCTTCAGCCAAGTGCACATTAGGTAATCTTTTTGAGTCTGTGTTTTTTCATCTCTAAAATGGATGTAAAACTAGGACTTACTGAACAGCAGTGTGGAAGGAAACTTAAAATTTGCATAATCAAGATCTTCAAGAAATGTAAAGCTTTGGACTCAGCTGGTTCCTTTCTACCTGAATAGAAGTATCTTTTCCCGTGGAATGGGACTGCAGCTGAAACAATATACTCTGGGTCTTTCAGTAATGTCTTTTCTTTGTGAATTATTTAACTTTTTTTGCTTCTACCTTATCTTCCATAAATGAGTCAAAGTAAGATAAGCCAGAAGATATCTGTGCGTTTTCATTAACCACACAATCATAAGGTTTGTGTATCTTTTCCTTTTGCATTGTTTCCTTTTCATTACTCTGTCATCTTCATTTATCAGGGCAAGATTTAAAGCTATGCTAGAAATCCTTTTGAATAGGGACCTTGCAGTAAATAGGCTAGCATATTCTGGAAAGCATTAAAATAAATGCCAGAATTCTGGATAGTTTCTTTATCAAACTAAAGTCCATCCTTCCTCCTCTCCTTGCGCTCAAAGGCAGATGGGCCACTGCTGTGGGGTGAGCTTACCCCCCCGTTTGGGATGCTGCAGGTGAATACAGACACTGGGCAGACTGAAAAAAGAGAGAACAGAAACAGAGACTCAAAAACGACAGCAAGCACACAACCACATTCATAAATGTGGTTTTCCATTTAGGTGGCTTTCCCCTCTCCAAAGACAAGAAAACAAAACCCGAGCCTGGGATAGACAATGCAGCTGGAATCCAAACGGGCACATTCCCAGGAGCAGCGCAGGGACTGCCGCTTCAGCTCCACGCACACAGGGGACCTGCTCGAGGCAACGCTGTTGTCCTTGGTCTCCCAGAGGCTCCAGGCACTCTGCCTTTGAGGCCGGTCGAGCTGCTGTGTAAATCAAGGCAACCACTGCCAGTTTAATGGGGCATAGCAACTGAACCCCTGCAGGAAGATTTTCCAAATAAATTGATGGAAAATTAGGATCGTCTTACTATATGCTCCTTCACATTTCAGTGGGGCTGAAGTGTGTTTGCAAACCTGTATTTTTTCAGTAAGGGTTAAGGGCATCCTAACCCCAAAGACTGTGTGCAATGGGTAAAGTTATTCAAGTTCCTATACACCGGAGTTACGCTCAGCAGGCTTAGAACTGCTCATTACATGTTTTTATTTTTCAAATGTAATTCTTTGAGCACATGACGTCAGAACGAAAGATGCTTGGAATGAGTGGGCAGTGCTTGTGCAGGCTCTACAATAGAGCCATGAGTAAGAGGGGGAGCTCTCTATTATGCACATTCCCCTTAAAACGTGAAGAAAGACGGCAAGTCTTGCACAAGCATAAGTAATATCGATGAGGAATTTGGAAGCTTAAAAAGAAAGACTATATTCAGACACGGTCATTACAGTCTCAAGTCTTTGATTATCTGGATGAGGAGTACCAGAGATATAAAAGGGATACACAGTGAATTAAATGAGGACTCTTGTATAGTCATTAAGCCTCTGTATTATTTGTGGCAGAACCAGAATTCAGTCATTAGAGAGGAAGGCTGAGCTTTTTCCAGAGAACACAGCTATCCCCCTGGAAGTCAGTAATACAGCTCCCTAACTGCTTCTGAAAAACCTACCCACAAAGCTTGATTAGGCATATGCTCCTTGATATAAAGGGCTGAGTCTTCATCTCTGTGAAAGCCATTTATCTCTATAAACAACTGTGCTTCGTTGCATTCAGAACAAAGACAAGAAAACAAAGCCAAGCAAAAAAAAATCTAAAGAAAGCAGTATATCTCATCATCTTCCTTGCAACAGTTGAGCAGTGAGGATCACGCCTGTACTTTGGGGTGTTTTTCTGATTCTCATCTGACACGGTCTTTTCTGAATGCCCATCAAGCTGACTGTGAAGTGAGCTTGCAGGAGTTTAAACAGAGGAGTCAGCTTTTTGGAAAACAGTGCTTGTGGCTTCTGTGATTTGGCAGCAATAAACAGCTCCCCTACGCAGCCGCACAGTGCTGTCCCCAGAGCACCACTCCTGACTCATGAAGCGTCATAAGAACAGGCGTCCCTCCATGGATGTGCTTGGAAGATGACAATCTCTGGCAGTGACGGCCTGAGCCGAATACGCTTTAGGAGCCAGTTAGTATCAAAGGGTGACAGAAAAGACTCAAAATGTCAAAGGACCTCAAAATCAGTGATTTGCACTGCTCATTTTTAAACTTGCAAAATACAGAAAGGCAGTATTTCCTAATTTGAATCTCTCTGAGAGATGTAGCTACGTAACAGAAACGCAAGCTGTACTCCTACCTTTTCCACTAAAGAAGGAAAAAAAAATTCACTAGCGGTCATAATGGTTCATCATACTTAACAGCCTTGTGTTTAACCCTCTACAGACAGTGTGAGCAGCAAATGATGCTTTTATTAACTCTACAGTCAGAATCTCTTCCTACACAAAGGATTTCCCCGGATCAAGTCCACTCCTAAGAGATGCAAAGACATGTTTGCATTAGCAGCTTCGTTCAGTTCGGGGTTGTACTTGGGAAGCGAATATCCTGTCCCGTTTACTGTACTTGCATTCTCAGTTGTGAAGCGGTCTTGGAGCACCCAAACTGGATGCCCCTCTGATGAAACCAGGGGATGGATGGGGCCCAGCAAGGCGCCTGCTATACACCAACCACCGGGCATTCTGTGTAGGGACCAAATGAGAGCCACACTGAAGTAAAATCCTTAAAATATGTAGAGGGTGGCCCTCAGCTCCTCTGCACCCACTGTTTCGCTCTATAGATCCACTCCAATTAGGCTGTGCTACTTGCTAATGCAGAGATGCCCTAGACTTCTAAAGGGGACAGTTAAAATCAGGCTGGCAGTGAGCCAGATCAGCTATTAGCTTGCCCGCCTTTGCAGTAGTTTGCATTGAGATTATGTAGAGGTGCCCAGCAGGAAATCTATGGCTGCAGCGTGGGTGGTGTTTAAAGCAGTTTTTAGCTTTAGGTTAGATGAGGGCTTCCAAAAGAGTGGTCTTAGTGACTTTTTTTTTTTGATGCTAGATAAGATGTGTCATTCTCTGTTGGGGTTGGTTTGTTTGGTTTTTTTTACACTGCGCTCATCATCGATATATGGAAGGTCGTGTCAGGGTAAAGCAAGTTCTTGTCAATGCCAGCGAAAAATGGCAGTAAAAACCACCGTCACAAGCCATCCACATTGGAACAAAGGTAAGGTAGAGCAAGTGTTACAAACGCTCTGTCAGAGAGATCATCTGGGTAATGTAACTGGATCTGTGACCTTCCTTAACTCACAGGGGATCTGTTCTGCTCAATAGGTCTCTGAAATAGCTGACTTCTGGCTAGATTTAAATAAGCCACTTGTAAATAATTTTGTCATGTGTACTGGGAAGGAAAAATTCTGGCTGCGATTGATTTTGTTCCTGTACTTTCAGAGCATTTTGCCACAAGCCCTCGGTATCGACAGTCTTCCCAGACCTACAGTGAACTCACAGTGGCTGCCCTAAATGTCTCATGTCTGCTATTTTCTCTTTTCCTGCTTGTTCATGTTGAATAAACATAGAAACAATTCCTGTCCCCGAAATATTTACATACTGTGGTAAAGTCTCTGAAAAGGCAAACGGATAAGATTGTTCTGTGACCAACTCTGTAAAAGACAATTTACTGGGGAGGTACTGCTGGGAACAAAAACCAGCTCACTGTTAATCTGAGTTATGCTGTGTTTGTACCTACTGGAAATCTTATCTTAATTTTAAATGGTTGGATATCAAGATTAGGGAATCTTTTACTTCAGTCAGCGGTTCCAATCTAGCTAAGAGTCCTGTAAGTGATCATGGGTATCATCTCACATTAGACCATTGGGCTGTCTTTGTGGAAGGACAGGGTGATCTCAAACATAGGCCACTGAGCTCTTGTTGGATAGGAAGGCAATGGTAGTCCTTGAGCTGGTGACCTACAACTGAGAGCCAAATAAATCATTATGACAAGTGCTACTTCTCTCGAAAAAGGCCAAGGACTGATAGCTTTTGAAGAAGGCCACCTGGCAAGGTGTTCAGAGTTGGCCCTGCTTTGAGCGGGAGGTTGGATGAGAGACCTCCCAAAGTCCCACTCTGAATGACTCTGTGATGGTGTTGACAGGACAGTGGAGAGGAAATATGCCAGAAGCAGCTCATGGAAAATAAGTTTATGTGCCTCTCAGAAGTCCTAGATGTGTCATTTAAATGTAAGCCAAACACTGGTTTATGATGTTGATGAAATCAAGAGAGCTGCAGGCAATTACAGCACAAGCGTGAAAGATTGTATTAGTGAATCGGATACATGGTTAAATTGGCAATAACACATTTTGGCTTCTTCCTCTCTGATGTCCTTCCTTCTACCTTAATACCCAGTACTTGACAGTGGCAGAGAATGTAATGGCGACTTCAGTCTTGACAAAGTTGGTAAGCAGAAAAGGCGTTTTTATTTCCATACTGAGAGCAGCCAGCTATTTGTTGGTCTTTCAAATTAGGAGACCCAACTGAAACACAGCTTTCCACTTGTCCTGAGTGTTTACACATGCTTAGTGGGCGCAGCTGCAGAAGAACATCCTCAGATCGTTCAGTTTCAGTTTGCAACAGAATCTCAGTATCAAAGCTTGCCCCAAACAAGCTAGCTCAGGCTCGCAAGGGTCTGGACGTGGCAGAGCGGAGCTGAGTGTGGGCTGAGACATCCTGGTCTTCAGCACGACAAACAGGAGCTCACTCGGAGCACGCGGTGGTAACTCTCCTCTGCAATCCACCGTTTAAACATATTCTTGCTCCCCTTCAAGTCGATAGCATGTAGGTTTGGGGGTTTTTTTTAAAGAGTTGTCTGGCACCTACCTGCATCATGAGTCACCTTTGATAAAGAGCCTCTTTGAGCCCGGTTTTCAGAGGTATTGATTGCCGGCGCTTCCCCTGCCAGCGAGCCCGGGATGGAGGGCTCTTCTCTGCAGCTCCGCAAATCGAGCATCAGATGTTTCTTGTGTATGACAGCAGAATCAGTGGTCATTTTAAAGGCTTCTTGCATCTATTTCTGTGATTTCATGGTGTTTTTATTGCAAAGCTGCTGAGAAAGGAAAATATTCATTTGCATGCTGCAAAGCATAGGCAAGGAGCCAGCTCGGTGCTACTGCAATATCTGATCTCTGTAAGGCAAACACCCTTCTGAAAGGAGCTAATGTTTCTGTCTATTCAATTCTGATTCACAGTTCAGCACTTTCTTCACTCAAACACCCTGGGGAAGATTGTTAACTGTATTTTTCTCTTCTCCTTTTATCTTTTCTCCTGGATTAAGTGAAGAAATTATCGGTTCATATTACGGTCCTTTTTTCCCCTTGCAGTGAATCTTCTACAATATTTTTTTGCTATTGGTATGCTGCATGTCACGTATACTCCTGTTAATTTCAGGTTGAAATTGCGAATTATTTGCAACCCTCATGTTGCACGGTATGAGCTGTACCATAGAGGGTATATGTTGTTAACTGATGCGTATGTACACATATCTTCAAAGGCACTGGAATGTGCTTTACATCAAAACCAAAGAATTGCTCTAAAACATTTCATAACAAATGTACTTGATTAATTTTTCCTTCTGTTTATGAACACAGATCATAATATTTAATATAGTTTTTAGCAGAATCTCAGCAGTAATTTTTTATCTGCTGTTCACTTGGTGCCTACGCATCGCAAACACCTTACAAAAATCAAGGGGCACGGGTCACAAGGTGTGTTTTCTTCTGTGATGAGAAGATATGCATGGCTATTAAAAGGGGCTCAGCTTCTGTGAATACAAACTTTAAAATAATTTTTCTATAAACACCATGCAAAACACAATTCATATTTATCCCTTGTATTCCCGCCAGGAAATTTAATTGCTGTTCACAGAGAGTAATTACGGAGAAGCAATTTCATTTAAATATTTAAACCTTTCCAGTATATGCCTTATCTGGGGGGTAGGGGGAAGAAAAAAAACCCACAAAACTCTTATAATTGGAAAAACTTTGCATTTGTCAGCACAAAGGTTAGTCATGTCTTTCTATCAGTCAGGCTGCTTACGTTTTCTCTAACACAGCAGTTGCCCCCTACACCTGTAGTGTCCGTATGGACCCCTTGCCTTTCCAGATGAACAGACACAGGAGCTAATTATTCTTGTGATGATCCTCCAGGTAACGTCTGGGGAGTGTTTTGGAAGCACAGCGCGAGCCTCTCCCTGCTGGACTAACATGCCTAATATGCTGAAATGCTGAATAAATAACTTCCCTCCAAAATTTATGCATGTTATGTATTACTCCTCTATTTAAATACCACCCTGGTTATCGCAGGGCTTTCGGGGTTAGAGCTGTGTAATGTGAAGGCAAGTTAACCCTGCGTGGTTTCAGGCTTCCTTTGCAGCACAGCTAGGGCAGCGCAGGCCATTCAGCAACCCTTTTCTTCCAAACACTTCTGCGTGGTCCCGCTGTCGCTTTACTGACAAATTCACTCCAATGTGAGTGACAGTCCACAGCAGCGTCAGGTAAGGACCTTACAGCCTTACCGGCCAGTCCCTCCTTCCAAGGAGAGGTCAACGCACCCATGGCTGGTCTAGAGCCTCTCTACGGCAACCACCCCATGGAGCTGCATCTGCCGGAGTACCACCATGCTCAGCCTGGGGAGGACGGGGTTAAGGAGGCTCTGAGCTCCTGGTTTGGGGCAGCTGCTGCAGATGCGGCTGCCCAAGCAAAGGCATCTGAGCGTGTTTTGGTTTGTCTGCTCTCACCCCGCTCTCCGTCACATCTTTCAGCGCTGCTGGAGGGGGCTTGTACAACAGCTGTGCCTCGCAAGCTCAGCTTCCCAGGGTAGGAGTCGGTAGGACAGTTCTTTTACGGTGTTACAGCAAAAGCCTTTTGCAGGAGGGACAGCCACTTCTAAATACCTGTGTTTCCACAGATACTTTTTGGCACAGAGGTCCGAGTTGCACAGCTTGCCTGGGGTCTTACTAAGGTCCTGCCATCAGCCCCTGGGACCTGGAGTGGGGGCAATGGGCTGCATTTCATTACAGGGTGGTATTTCGCATGAGATTTAGTTTTCTTTTACAGCAAAAATCCAGTATTTGTCACCATTGATATATTGAAGCTGGAAGAGCACAGCTTAATGGATGCTAATGAACTTTGCATAAATGGAAAAGCCATATGGGTGCCCGTGTAGTTCCATCCTCGACCAGCTGCACCCGGTAGCGTAGGGGAGGTACGCTTGTGGGATACCAACAGGTAGTAGCATCAGCCCTCTCCAGAGAAAGTGCTCAACATCCCTGCTTATACTGGCACGGGAAAACATCTCTCCAGCTGTCAATCCTTCAGCCTCCTACAAGAGGGAAAAATTGCTGCGGCTTATTGTGACTACGTATCAGTTTAACTCATGTTTATAACCAAATGTTTTACCCACATAGAAAATAAATTTCAACAGTCAAATAGAACATTGAATTGAAAAAATACAAATGGCACTAGGAAAATTGTATCCTTTACTGTGTAAAAGCATCAGTAGCAGCAGGGAGAAAAATGTCTCATGCAATTTTTTATTTTGAAAGTTGGTATTTACTTATTTCTAACCAGTTAAGCTTGCTTTGAAAGGATACCTTAAAACATGAGGAAGGAAGGTAGTCTTTTCAAGATTTGCAGTTTTATTCCTTGCTGAAGGTCACAAAATTTGGCTCTGCAACTCATTGACCTAGGCAGGAAGAGACTTTAAAAAAAATTAAGCAGTACCGAGTAGTCAGTGTATACCTGAGCATCTATATAGGAGGGAAAGTCTCATATAAATTAATTTTCCTTTTCTCTAAGAAGCTTTCTCTCTGATTCATATGGGTCAAAAAAGTTCCTCTCATGAAAACAATTTAGAAAATTCAAAGGTAATCCAATTCTAGGCTCTCTGCCATCCAGGTGCTTGTACCCAGCAGGAAAAAAAAAGATCTCCTTAATCCTTTTTTGTTTTTATAATTACTTGTTTTTCTGCTTCCCAGAAGTTCTTCTGTTCGGTACAAAAGTTACCATATCCAATTATACCTTTTTGTCCTTGTCTTTAAAATCTTCACATCTCCTCAGTTACCTATTAACACAAGATTAATCACTTGATTAATCTCAGATTTTTCTCTCATCTTGCACAGTGACAGCCACCAGCCATTTGGTGGCACGGTCTTAGATTTTTGTGCGGCCATATGTGTGACTGCATGGGGAGAAAAGACGGTAAACTAGAGAGAAAGCAAGACCGAGAACATTAATATCACATTTAGCATGGTAAATGCCACGGCATTTTGGAGACCAGCTTCCACATGTGATCATCTAATAGCTTCTGATCTACGTTGCTTTGTATTTCATTTTTATGTAACAGAGGCCGACAGGAAGGGCACTTCTTGGCAGTTAATGATCACTGTCATTGACCCAGCCAATCAGTCAGTAACTGGAAATATCTGACCTTTATGTCTTCCTTCCTTTGATGATTCTCTTTAATCATATATTTTCTTAACCTTTCCTGTCGGATCTAAAACTGTGTGCTTTGATATTAATGCGATGTGCCATACTACAATGAAGAGATTTTTTTTTCCCAGACTGTTCCTGACAGTTATTGTAACCAAAAGGAAAGCAAGATTTCATTCTGAAAGCTCCATTGTATTTACGCTGTCTTCTAATGGTTTCTCTTTCCCTCTCTTACCTTTGCTGGAGCTGCTATCACTTTGTACTGTCCACAGAATCCAATCTTCAGTTCAGAAAAAGTCCTGAATTTGTCAATGATTGTTTGCTTAGGGTCTGCTACAATATGGGTATTTTAATCTAGGGGATTTAAAGGTGTCCAAAATTTACCTTCGCTGACAAAAATACATCGGTCGGTGAAACATTGGTGGATGAATACTGTAGCCTTTCTTTGGGAAGAGGTTATAAAATAAATTTTAGTTTTCAGATCACTTAGTGTTTATTTTTTAACCCATTACAGGTTCCAATGTTGGCATGAACAGAAATCAATTTACAAGAGTATATCATCTAATGATGTTCATAAAAGAACTTTGCTTTCTAAGCCATTTTTTGAATAGCTGCACTTATTAGAGTAAATATTTATATACTTCTGGTCAGGGAGAAACATTCGGACTTATTTAGGCACGCATGAATACAAAATGGAATCTCAAATTTACAAAGGGTGTTATCACCCAATCATTTTCTTAAAAATCACATCTAGTCAGCAAAGCGCTGAAGGCCGTGCTTAGCTTGGTAGCCCGCGGTCTCGATGCACAGAGCTCAAGTCGAGCATGGGTGCTACTGCTCTGACCTGCCGGAGCCTTAGAGTGACGGCTTTGCTGCCCGCGACTGAGGCTTGGAAACACATTAGCTACGCAGCCAAGCACAGCAGACACGGGCCGAGTTCAAGTCAGTGACCAAATTGATTTCCATGGTCATATTTTGTTTTGTCTTCTGGTTAAACCTGCAATACTATTTCATATATAGCATAACACGCACTGTAATCCACAAGAAAAACCAGGCTAGTCCAGACCCTTTGTAAATGAAAAGTAGCACAAGTCCAAAGATTTTAATGGTCAGCAGTCTCTGGTATTCCCATTAATGTAGTGCCTCTAGCTGGAAAGATGCAGGAAGGTTAATGTTTGTTAACGTATTCTGGTCTTCTTTTGAACACAAAGCTATTCTGTCCTGCCCGGTGTGGAATCTCTGTATTTGACTCAAGCATCACAGAAAAGGTCTGAGTTGTTTATGAAGTGTATCTTTAAGCAATAGACTTTATGTATCACAGCATTCAGGTAGGTTTGGACAATATTTCTGAACTGATATGAAACTTACTCCTTGATGCCTTCTGAATTATTGTTTGTGAAGTGCTTGTTGAAATTACTATGCTTCTGTGAATCAGTAAAAAATAATCTATTGCTGAAAAACCTGAACACCTGAGTTACACCAGTAACATTCTATACTGAAAACAATGTAATACTGGCATAGCACTCTAGGAGCATTGTGCTTGATTATCTATAATAAGATTTTGCCCTCTCCAAAGCACCACTAAGTCTGGCCACTAGCATTATGAAAAGAATGATTAACTCATCTGCATGAGTTTTATTATTACTCTCGTTACCTCATAGGAAAAAAAATTGCTAACAAACTCTACTCAGTAAAATAGTCAAAAAAGCATCTCAAGATTGTGTAATTCACATTTATTAAAGTTTATTATATTTTCATCTTATTTGCTGTTGTTGGCATTAGAGATCTGACTGTCTATTGTATTGGTTTCTGTGACAGCAGATTTTTCCAGCTTTCTGATAAGTCAAGACTTCTTTGAGCATAATATCAAAATTTTGTACAGATTTTATATCTAGACACAATTAATTACCCAGGTACAGCAACGCTAACTACTGTGTACATGCAAAAAACAGAAGTATGATGTATATTCATGTATATAAAACCAGATTTTTTTGAATGCTGACTAATTCATTGAAGAATCTTGTGTTTTTTAGCAATAACACTGGCACTTTATTTTTTTTTTACCTGGTAAGTTTTCTAAAAATTAAAAAGCCTTTTTTTGACCTCACACTTCTCCAGCTGCCTGAGATTCTGCTGAACCACTCACACTTAGACCACGGTCTTTGTCACTATCTGTTATACAGATGACACCAGCGAATAAACTGCTATCACAGCTGTGTTAATGTAGAATGCAGCATGCACTTACGTTTTGTTGTCTAAGATATTCATAAATACTTGTACTTCGTCAATACCATTATCTTTAATAAATCTGTACTGCAGGCTGTACATCAGTACATTTAGAAAAACAGAATTAAAATATATGGAGTAAATAAATATTACAATAGGCCTGTTTATATTCAGATCACGACACTGAAGTTATATCTGCTTTCTGAAGAAGAGAATGCCTCAGCCAGGCTTCCTCAGAAAAAAAAATCCGTTTAGAGAGGGGGACCACAGCATTTGTAGAGTGGGAGAAGATGGATAACCAAGAACAAGGATTTGCTGGGGGTGGATTACAGCTGAGATACAGTCTCTAAAGAATGATAGCACAGTAGAACAAAACCGATTGCAATTTACTGGAAATAAGGGTGGTGTATGAGCGGACTGTGTAGCTAGGAACTCACAGCGGTCACCTCTACGTCACCTTTCAAGGTGAACTCAGCTTTGCACAGACTAAAATTCATGTATGTGAAGGGGGCTGGCCAGCCTGTGGGGAGGTGCGCTGGACCCTGGCTCACCCAGCCCACCAGGCAGACGTCTGGAGAAAGATGAGCCTCTGCTTCTTCCCTGCAGACCTCACTCACGTAAAACCCATTACTGGGTTTTACAAAACCAGGCTGTGCAGACGAGTTCATCCTGACAGCAGACCGTTTTCTGCCTCTGTGCTAGCAGTGGTGGGGAAAAATGCATAGGCACCGATATTCAAAATGCCTGGCTTCCTCTCACCTCTAGAAATGCGGGGAACACAGCTTAGTGTCTTGTTCACCACACAGATCCCCGCCTTGATCTGCGTGGTGACCCTAAGCAAGGCACCTCTCTCTTGTCTTCAGTGGTGACAATTACAACGATAACATCGTGAAGTGCCTCGAGACCGAGTGACGTGAAATGCCACCCGCTAAATGACCGCACCAAAGCCCGCCTCTGGGTACAGGCTGCGCCTGGGTGAGGGGATGCCAGGGAGCCAGCTCCAGCTCGCAACTCAGCTAATTAAACATTTATGAAATCCTTTCAAAAGAGGGAGTTTTGCTTCACACTTCCGTACGTTTAAATCCAATCTGTAAATGTTTGTTTTCCCCATTTTAGCTCTTTAATTTATTCCTCAATTTCCTAGCCTTCGAAATGATCATAAAATGTAGTAGATTTGAAATGGAAGTCTCCAAACAGTATTTTGGCAATCTGTTAGGAGTTGCAATACCTATGGATTACCCTGTAAATCTAAATTATTGGCACTCATGAGAGATTATTTCCATTTATTTTGGTTTATTGTGTAATATTTTGCAGCTATGGCTGCAGTGCTGTTATTAACTTGCAATAGTTCTAAACCCTGGTAGGTGATTAGATCATTTACAATGTAAAATTCGAGGCTCCAAAGTAAGATGATGCTAAGCAGTGGAGCCATAGGACTCCCAGCTGCTCAGCCTTTCCAAGGATTTGACCCCTACCTTATTGGATAAATCACAACAGAGTTTCAGTTTGTTATTGGAAACAGCTACTAGAATTTATTTTTATTGACCTGCTATAATAGAGATAAGATACAGAAAACATTGCCACAACGAGGGATGATTTTAATTTATATGAAGAAGCTAAAGACAGGAAAACAGTCTTTCCAGATACAAAGACAGTTTACTCATTGTAAACGTGCCTTCAACCATTTGGAAGTAAAGTATTTTTCCCTGTTGAAGTTAATTCCTTTTCAGATTAGCACGAATCATCTATGTATTTTAAAAGATAAGATACCTCTATATACTAAGATGATGACCAGCACTGGTGAAGGATAATCTCGCAACTCAGTCATTCAGGAGACAGGGTGTTGCCACAACCTCACTGCTGATCCTCAGGCAAGTCATTCTATCAGATTACTTGCCTGTGATGTGAGATAACTTATCCTGCATAGCTAAGGTAGGATTTGTCATCTTTTTTTTTTTTTCTCTCTCTGCATTCTTGCACATTACATGGATCTGAATTTCTTCTCTTAGGAAAAAAAATAAACCAATATGTTTGCTAATGAAGCACCTGAACAGATTTAATTCAAAAATTTTGAGATTTGCGAAGTCCAGCACCAGTTTCCCCAGGGATCAGAAGATGAGGACAGACAGAAACTCAATCACTCACTGCAGGTTCTGAAGATTTTTTCTCTGGGCAGGTGGAACATGGCTGAGATATGACCTTTCTAAGCCCTGCTGCAGACACCACTAATGTAAGCAACACTCATTGTTCTAGACATCTTCAGTACTGATCGGGGTTGGTAGTAGCTTGAATTAGAGAGTCATGTCTGTACAGGGTTTTATAAATGTAACCACATATACAACCAACACCAGCTTTTTCAGTTAAGTGAGTGACAAAGATGAAAGAAAACCACAGAATTCCTGGTTCCAAGTCTTGTGTTTAACAGAAGATAAAGCCTCTTCCCCTAGACACTCACAATGTTCGGTTAGAAAGTATAAAAATCTATTACTCCTGCTATGTTACGTCTATTTGGGGCTCATTTAATGCATTTTTACTGTCCTAGCCCAATTGATCTGGACATAACTGAAATAAAAACATTATTTAGAGAAGCAGGTAGATGTTATGTAAAACCAGAAGCATGCCATCAAGAATTTCAGTTCCTACTAACCTACCCAAGAAACGCTGGAGGGGAGTATTCAGCTTTTTTTCACAAACTATCACTTCTGGCTTAGGTTTCTGACCAGAAGTCAACGACAGCAGTTAATTCAAATAACAATTTGAACAGCAATTTAGAGGAGATGTGATTTTATCTCCCCACTGCCTATACATCATATGCTAGCAGAACGTGCAATGGAGGAACTTCTCTCATCAAACAGTAAGTATTCGTATTTGGTGGACATGCTTACCGACTGTGATCTTAGTACCTTATTTTCCTGTTAAGCCAAAGCAATAAATAAAAATGCTTATACGCTATACCTGTACAACTGCTACCCCTCACCAGACTCACTGGTAGCCGTCAAATACTTCAAAAGTACGTGATCACAGGGCATAGTTTTCTGTATTTTAAGGGAGCCAGTTTTAGCTATATTTAAATAAGAAATGTAACTTAAGGAGTTTGGCAAAGGATTCTTAAACCACTAGTCCTTTTGAAAATCTCATCTGATCTTTTGCTTCTTCTACATTTTAATGGCCCCTTGCCAGAAATTTAGACAATTGCCCCCCTCACTACCTTTGTGGCTTATTAAGCTCTTTTTCATCCTTGTTCTTCTGTTTTTCCAACCTAAACAATTTTATGAATAGGGCGGTGAGGTTACTACTCATCTATGGGAATACTCAGTTTACCTACATACCCCACCATGGCTAATTGTATGCAACTACTCTCACCAGGGTTGCTTCAAGGTTTTTAAGTCATCCATGCAATTGGATGTCCCAAGGGAGCCAGTGTCATTGAACACATCGGCAGAGAAAAGTGACAGCGAGCATGAAGGAGACCCCTCGTGAAATGGCATTGCAGTTTCTGCTGCCACCAAAGATGGGAAACATGGGACAGCCAGTTTGGGATATTGAAGTTGTTTCTTTTTTTGTCCCCTCACAGTACCTACTTGTCCACATGCCCCTTGCTGCCTTTGGCAATTCTCTCTTTGGCCTTGACCGAGAGCTAGAATCACTCCTCAGATATCTTTTAGAGAACTGAATGTGTGAAGAAGCGTACATCTCTAAACCTCATTTCTTCTTTCTCCACTAAGGAAGTCTTTGATATTAATAGGTGTTTGGGAAGAGATGAGATGCAGGTTGTTAAAAATATTTATGGCTCAAGATATTGTGATTTATAAGCTCTATGGCTAAAGGGCTCTCTTCTTTGCATTCCTTTTACAGCTTGATAATGTTCTTTGAATGCATCCTACCCAGAAGGTCTATGTCCTTTCTGCTGTCACCTCCTGGGTGTCCGATCTAAAGCCCCCGTTCTGCTTAAATTCACCAACACAGCTCAGGAGAGCAGTTGTTGGCAGGCCTTGAAACAGAAACTTTCTATACACTTGGACATGCCACTATAATTGTTTTTGTGGTTAAGAGAGAATCTTTTGGAACTATCATTTGGAAATTTTTATTTGTCCAGTAAAAAACATGTTTTCACTTTGACTTCTCTTACGTAGCAACACAGACTTAAGTATCTTCGGATTATTGTTGTCTTTTTTTTTTCAAGGAGGACTCTAGTTATGTTTCTCATTGGTTTTATTGTTTAACTGATAATTCTAAAAAGTTTATTTACTTATTACGTGGCATGGTCTAATCATATCACAAGGCAGATTGGGAATGGCTGGAGAGCAGCCCTGAGGAGAAGGACATGGGGGTGCTGATTGATGAGAAGCTCAACATGAGCCAGCAATGTGCGATCGCAGCCCAGAAAGCCAACCGTATCCTGGGCTGCATCAAAAGAAGTGTGGCCAGCAGGTCAAAGGAGGTGATTCTGCCCCTCTACTCCACTCTCGTAAGACCACACCTGGAGTACTGCATCCAGCTCTGGAGTCCCCAACATAAGAAGGACATGGACCTGCTGGAGCGTGTCCAGAGGAGGGCCACAAGGATGATCCGAGGGCTGGAGCACCTCTCCTATGAGGAGAGGCTGAAAGAGTTGGGGCGTTCAGCCTGGAGAAGAGAAGGCTCCGGGGAGATCTTATTGCGGCTTTCCAGTACCTAAAGGGGGCCTACAGGAGAGCTGGGGAAGGACCTTTTACGAGGGCATGTAGCGACAGGACGAGGGGGAATGGCTTTAAACTGGAAGAGGGCAGGTTCAGATTGAACATTAGGAAGAAGTTTTTCACTCTGAGGGTGGTAAGGCACTGGAACAGGTTGCCCAGAGAGGTTGTTGAGGCTCCATCCCTGGAGATGTTCAAGGCCAGGCTGGACGTGGCCTTGGGCAGCCTGGTCTAGCGGGAGGTGTCCCTGCCTATGGCAGGGGGGTTGGAACTCAGTGATCTTCAAGGTCCTTTCCAACCTAAACCATTTTATGATTCTATGAAAAAGGTTAAAAAAAAGCTAATTTTTCATAATGTGAACTTCACATCTTTATAAGAAAAAAGAAGAAAAATATATAACATGAATTGTAACAGAAGAGCAACTGACCTTAGAAAAAATACAGGAGGTCAGCACAGGGACACTTTCACGTACTTAAAGCAACAAAGGATGACTTGTCCAAGCATTCTGTCTGCTCTTCAAAATAAAATTCATATGATCAGACACCCATGCATGCTGTGGTACATGTCCTTTGTACATTTTTGTCAGTCTCATCAACTTCGTAACTGGCTCAGTAAAGACCAATCAAAAAAAAAAAAAAAAAAGAAAATTCCTTTATGCATCTGATAAGGGTGTTACATTACCAACATCTGCAGCAACATTGCACCATGTTGAGATCTCGTCAGAGCTCACAAAATTAGCTGAGCCAGGTCTTATTGGCAGGGAGATGGCAAGCGTCCAGCAGCTCCCAGGTGCCGCAGAGTTCAGCAGTGATTAAAGACGTGCCACTCTTCCCCTCCGAGCCAAGACCATGACAGCCTGTAAAGCCCCAAAACTAAGCTCGGAATATAATATCAGCTTTTGGACACACTGTAAAACTGAAGTCCGGGCTACGTGTGCTTATTAATAGTCCCTTCAAGCCCTTGGAAGACATAGTGTGATAACTCCTTTGTCCTGGACAGATGCCACTCAGGTGCACTCCCTCTCCTGACAGCCGTAGCCTCCAGTGAGTGTGGTGGTCTGGTTTTGTGGACAGGGCTGATGGGTGGGAGCTCTGCCTCGTGCACGGCTTTCATCTTCTGCGGGCCCAGTGTGACAGTGTGCTCTTCAGCTTTCAGGCTTGCTAGAGAATCCCAGCAACGAGAGCACGCGGTTAGAGTTTAACAAGGAAAATAGATAACCTCATTACTTGAGAAGCAGTCACACAAGAGTTTTGCGGATTATCCTAAACTTTTGCATATAAAACCTGTTTAACGTTCCACTCAGCCATTTCAGTACTGACTATGCCTTACTACCCTTAGTTTGTTTCAGAGATTTTTTTAGAATATGTGAAGCTAACTATCCTTTGAGCATGCCAAAGTTCCTATCCCCTGCAGACTGGACTTAAAACATTACAAATCAAATGGTAGAACAACACGCACAGTTTGCATTGATATAAATAACTACTCGGCATTCACAGTCATAGAAATGAAGTATTTTTTATCTCCTGACAGCCAAATTGGATAACTGATTAGTGCATGTCCAGCTGTATAGTTACAGCATGGAAAGTAAAAGCTGTGAAGAGTAAATGCTTGATGTCTTTAAATTACCTAAAGTAGTCTTTTAGTAACTGCAAGATGGTTACGGTCTCACCAGCTGCATTAAAACCAACACTGTGTATCCAGTTGAAAAATTTGGGGTTGGCGGTTCCCAGCGCAATATAGATCCAATTTTATGGCCCTACTGGTTTTTTGGGTAAAACAATAAAATCGTCACTGGTTTAGGAATATATATATTGCCCACTCAGAGCTCCGGATCAGTATACATCAGGGAGAAGAGAGGAAAGCTTTGTGGACTGGCTGCACTGTTGGAAAAAAATATTTAAAAGAGCAGCTCTTCTAAGCTATACAACTGTTTAAGATGTTACAAAAAATATGACTGAGGTCAAGTAGTCAGCAAAGTGATTCTGAAATGGTCAAAGGTATAAAAAAAAAGAAAAAAAGAATCTATCACCATGATCTATCTGCACTTCACCATCTGGATATCACCACTGAATTCACAGACTGTTACTAGAAGGTCCATGAGTAATGTGATAAAATAAAAAAAGGAATGAAGGTTTGGATCGGAATACAAATAATTTTTTTTCTAAGTTATTTTGAAGCTGATGTGGAACAAATTGCTACCTGCATTCTCTTCAGTCTTACCAGTAACAAATTCATAAAAGAAATAAACAATATAAAAACTAAGTGAAGTAGAGCACTGCTTTCCCGAGCTCCTGCCCTTGATCCCTGCGAACGCCAGGAACCACTCTACTTCTCTTCCACACAGTCTGATTAAAAGTTTTTTGAAATTCTATTTCACAGCTTCAGTGTTTTGAAAATGTTGTTACCTTCAGTTCCTTTCAATAGATAGAAACAGAGCTTTCCAGAGAGCCATTCATCTCATCATTCATCTAAGACAGGTCAGCAAACGGTCTACTGAAGATGGTTTTATTAACTATAAAGTGGGAGTAGACTTAGATATCCAACTTTTAGAAGTCTGTAATTAGACAAGATGATTTTCATCCATCAAGCTACTTTTAGACAACTATACTCTTTTTTTCTGTTATGATATAAAATCTCACTTTTTTTTTTTCAGTTAGAAAAATACACCACACCCCTGCTAATTTCATAATCCTGCATATAGTAAGATGGACTTTATTCTTATTCAAACAAGACTGATTGTTAAGTTAAACTGTGGTCTACAAAAGAGCATTTCCTTTCCCCCCCAGTGGAATTGCCAGAATACTACAGGGGCATTGTTTTCTCTGTATTTCCAGGTGTAACTCAAAGAAAAATGTCTGAAAACTCATGAAAAATACTGTACTTGTCACATTTTCAGATCAGGTTCAGAGATTTCCAGTTCATGTACGATTCAAAGAATCGTCTAAATATTAGGATGCTCATCCAAACTAAAATGAAATTTCAGCTTCTTGAGATTCATCTGTCATTGATGATAATGACACCATGAAGAAAAACCCAATTATCCTGCTAGAGATGAAATACTGAGAATAAAAGTAGTACAAACGGCACTCACAGAATTTAGAGTGATGCAAAGCTATGAGCTACCAGGGAGATGAGCAAGGAATATGGGAGACGTTTCCCATTATTCACAGCGGGAGCTGTACTCTGCTCCTTGCAGAAAACGTACCCCTACTGTACAGTACGCAGAAAGTCAGATACTGTCCACTCCAAACAACTGCATGTGTCAGTTCAAATTGCTCATCGAGCGGTGATACCTCACTCATTCCACGCTCCTCACCCTTTTCTCTGTATCACTCCTTTGTTGTGACCCTTTCTGTCAGAGATGTTAGTTTTAAAGCCAGCATGAGATTAACTACATAATGCTCCCCTTTCAAGCCTGCCTTCTCTTTATCTCCATCCAGCTGAGCTCGACGGCGGGATGCGCCAAGCCTCCCCCGGGGACGGCAGTGACTCCCTGTAGCCTGTTTGCATAACAGCTCACTTCTCTTTCGAACACGGCCACAATAAGAAGAGGGACCACATTGTTTCCAGAAATAAACCAGATTACTTTAATCCTAAACCTACTGCAGTTCCAGCATAATAATTCCCATATTTTTTTTTTACCACATGTTTAACTGTTTCTAAGCAGGCTAAAATAGCTAGTCAGTTGTTTATGTGCGATTACTGTTTCAGGAACAGTTCTCAGCTGGATTTATTAAGGGTTTGGGTTTCCCGCCCCCCAATTTTGAACAAACACATTCAGAAAAAAAAGAAATCGGAAGACTACACAACTATTCGCTAGTCTCCTTAAAACACCCATATTCAGAGTTTTCTCTCAGTTTGCCCACTGGTTCTCCAGCCAACCATTACTCAAAGGTATGTTCACCTTCTTTCAAGGAACTGTTATTGCTACATTTTTCCATGAAAGCCTGCATCTGCTTTCTTTTCTGAGTAACCAGCTAATCGACAGCTCCTATGAGGAGGCTTTTTTCCATGTTTTTTCCCTGTATTATTAGTCTCTTCACAATACATTGATTTACTCGTTTCCACTATCCCAGGCATTTCTGACTTCTTCCCTTCAAGCTACGCTGTAGTACAACAGGACAAATGCTGCAGTATTCTCTCCTTAAAATAGAATAAGACTTTAACATGGATGCCATTTACAAGTTAAACTCACCTCTCTCAACCTTTTTCCTCTATAACTCAAGTCTTTAGTAATCTACATTTACATCCTGTATAGTCAACAGGGACAAGAACTTCCAGAGGGTAATTTATCCCCTCCTAAGATAGGTGCTCAAGACCAGCACCTGCAGAAGATACCTGGTCCTACCTCATTCACTGAATAAACACAGAACCTTGAGGAACTGGTTTGAAGCTGACATGTAAGATTTGGCAGGCTCATGCTGCAGGAGATGAGATTTACCCAGTGTGCCTGCATACTGTTAAGAACTTTTAGTCTTAAAAAAAAAAAAAACAGCTGTTTTCAGATAATCTGAAATCATCTTCAAGTAAAATGAGGAGTGCTGGATCATTTATCATGTTTTTAAATGAAAATGAAAGCAATCACTGAGGAATGAGTTCCTAGTGATTACAGAATTTTGTTTCCATTCCTGTGTCCTTTCAGAAATATAATTGCTCAGACATTGGAACAATGATTTAGTAGTAGCTTTGATTGTGCATCACCCAGTGATACCCTGTTTATATACATAAGAAATACATGTATTTATTATGGTGATACAGTGTTGCTAAGTACTGCTCAAGCTTCATGTCTTGCTGAGGAAGGAGAGGAGAAGAAAAGGGAGTTGTTTTATCTCACTCTTAAATCTACTTCTATATACAAATTTTATCCTTTCTCAAATAAATTTTAAAATGTCAGCTTTCCCAATGTTTGGAACAGCAAGCATTCAAAAGCAATGTTTCACATTATATATGTAGAGATATCAAAATTAGTGATAAGTATCAATTCACCTAAAAATAGCATCCTGCTGAAGCATTAATACAGCTATGTTGAACAAGAAAGTATCAGCAGATTCAGGAATTAAAACTTGGAATACATTCCATAAGCCTGTTTTAAACATAAGATTATTTCTACTTTTGCAGGATAACATAAACTTGTACAGATGAGAAGTATGTGACATGAGTGGCGTGATTTTTATCTGCCATATGCATTTACTGCATTTGGTTTTCTTGATGGCTTTCTCCCTCTGCCTTTCACTCCAGACCTACAGCCGGTGCTGCTAACCTAAATGCCACCCAAAACAGAATTACTTTGACAGCAGGATCCTGCTTATGCACTACACTACCTGTGCCTTCCTATGATGTTGTTGGAACATTTCCCTATCTCCACCCCTGTTGCCTTTTGACACGTGTATGCAAGATTAGAGTTAAGAGAAGGAAAATATCTGCTAGGTAGTATTAGCAGGTGTAACTTTTGGACTGTTTGACTAGGGGGATATCCTTACTTTCAGAACAGCAAGGAAGGAATACAGTGGTTTTAGGATGTAGAGTTTTCAAAAGTTTAACTCTTGCATTTGACAACTGAAGCATTGTAGTACAGTATGGAAATACTGAGGGAAGTCTTGCTCCTTTAATGAAATATGCTGTGGCTCATGCCAGTGATCTGCATACAGAGTACAATATGAGGAAAACTATTTTGGAATTAATCTGGTATTATAAGGGGAATCATCCAGGACTCAATGGGACAACAGATGCCTCCAGATGTGTCCCCAAAATGGCTTCTGCATTTTTAAGTAGTGGTGAGCTCTTTTTCAAGTTCGTGCTTTATCCCCAGGAAACGTGATTTATGAGGAACCAACCTAAAGATCATGAAGTCTCAGACCACTGTAACCATGTTTGTTATCCGTGAATAGCAATTTAGGCTTTCTGCTATTCAGAGATAAAAAAGCATTTTTATCAACTTGTGTGCAGGATTTGTGAAGCATACGGGAAAAGTCCCAGGCCGCAACATTATTTACTTAGTGTTGCAAGAGGAGTCCCCTGGCAGCAAAAAAGAGTTGTGATATGACACGTTCTTAATACTCCTCTCTTCTCATCCTTGTTATGTCCCCCACAGCGCTATGGGGGAAGCTCTCACTCTTTCTGGGAAATAAGAACGGCTGGGTGTCTCCCTAGAGTGCCTGTACACTAATGCCTGCAGCATGGGGAACAAATAGGAGGAATTAGAGGTGTGGATGCAATTGCAGGGCTACGATCTCATTGGGATCACGTAGGTGTGGTGGGATTTTTCACACAGCTGGAGTGTTGTGATGGATGGATACAGGGTCTTTGGAAGGGATGGCAAGAAGGGTGACATGCTATATGTGAGAGAGCAGCACAGATGCACAGAGCTCTGCCGTGGGATGGGTGACAAGTGAGCAGAGAGCCTATGGGTCAGGATTAGCAGGCAAACCAACATGGGTGATGTTGTGAGTCTCTGCTACAGACTGCCTGGCCAGGAAGAAGTGGTTGAAGTCTTCTTCAGACAACTGGAAAAAGCCTCACATTCACTGGCCCTGGCTCTCATGGGGTCTTGAACCACAGTGATATCTGCTGGTGTGCATTGACAACAGTTGATTGAGAAGCCAAAGATGGGAGGTGCTTTGCTCATGTCGTTCTTACAAACAAGGACTGGATGGATGGGGATGTGAAGGCTGGGAGCAACGTTGGCTGCAGTGACTATGATGGCAGAGTTCAGGAGCTTGAGGGGAGGGAACAAGGCAAAAACCAGGGTTACCACCCTGGAATTCAGCAAAAAACTTTGGTGCTGTGTCAGAGATCTGCTTGGAATAATCCCATGTGATAAGACCCTGCAGAGAAGAGAGGTCCAGGAGAGCTGGTTGTTTCTCAAGGATCTCCTCCATACTCAGGAGTGGTCCATCCTGACGGGCAGGAAATCAAGCCAAGGCAGTAGGAGGCCTGCATGGACAAACAAGGAGCTCCTGACTCAGACAAAAAAAGTAATGTACAGGAGGGGGAAGCAGGGTCAGGTGACCAGGAGGAATACAGAGACACTGTCTGACCACGCAGGGACTAGGTTAGGAAAGCCAAAGCCCACCTGGAATTGAATTTGGCAAGTGATGTGAAGAGCAACAAGAAGGGCTTCTACAAGTACATCATCAAGAAAAGAAAAACTAGGGAAAATGTGGGCCCACTACTGAATGGGGCCAGGGATGTGGTGACAAAGAAAGTGAAGAAGGCTGAGGTACTTAATGCCTCCTTCCCTTCAGGCACAAATTGAAATACAGGAAACTCTGTTTAAACATAAGGAATTTTTTTTTTTACAGCAAGGGTGGTCAAACACTGGCTGTTCACAGAGGTGGTAGAGTCTCCATCCTCGGAGATATTCAAAACTTGACTGGACACAGCCCTGAGCAGCCTTGTTGGCCTGACTTTGACCAGCAGGATTGGACTAGATGCTCTCAGGAGGTGCTTTCCAACCTCAGTGATTCTGTGATGCCGTTGACTCTGTCATCTAAAATTTTAGGTTCGTTTCAGCCAACTGCTGTTCACAACCCTTCTGAGTTGGTGAGGCATTCAGTCTTTTTGCTATGTGGAGAAAGAATGGGACAGGACAATGAAGAAAGCCTACAAGCCAAGGCAGACAAGTTTTGGGATGAGACAGACACAGATCAGGGTGAGTCTAAAAGACACTTCAATGACAGTTAAAAGAAAACTCGTTAAATATCAACAGTATCACAGTTTCCTAAAGAAAGCCTGGTAGGGGACAGGGGAAGGAATTTTATCTAAAGAGAATAGAAAAAATAATGCAGCCTATGAATTTCATGTGGCATTACACATGGATCTGAGCAAGTTGCATTCTAACTTGGGACCTAGCTGACAGAAGGTAACTTTTATGGAATAAGAGACTTACCATCCATCGGGATAGAAAGTGATCCATGTTGTTGGTATTTTAGATGATGTCTCATAATTTTCCCCAGTGCCTTTATATGGATATTGAAAAGAAAGAGTGATTGATGTAGCAGCTGGAGGGTCTTTATATCTTTGGCAACTAAGACAAAGCAGGCCATCAGTACTGTGATTGCATTTTGTACAGAGGATGTTTTCCAGCTCAGTGCTTAACCATTAACTTCCTCAAGGTAAAATAACTACTCAGCATGGTGAATATACTGAACATTGTAGAAAGACAGAGGAATCTTTAAATGGGCGAGAGTAGATCATCCATCACTGCAGCCAGTGGTGTGCCTATTCCAAATCCTGGCCTGAAATTTGACTGGAAGGAGTCCATGAGCTAGGTGGTGAATAAGTTGGTTCTGCACAAACACAAATCAAAAGTGGTGGGAGTGCAGAGGTGATAGAAGAATGGTAAATAGCATCTAAGAAAGTTTTAAAAATTTGCATTACTAAGTCTGCATTCTCAAAGTGCTCATTTTTTTTCCCAAGTTTTTTTAATAAAGAACTTAATGTCTACTACTGAACAGATGCCTGGGGCCAGATAACTATGGAAAGAATCTGGCACTCAAAATATAAAAAACTTATCTCCATTTTGCAACATTTCTGACTAGACACAGTGGAAAATAGCAAATATATTCAATAAAAAATGCATATACTTTGGCACTTCCTTGGCCTGCAAGGATAATTTATGGGCTTCAGTATGAAAATACGGAGTAGAAGACTTTCTGGGACTATAAAGCTTTAAAAAGAGGATTTTTATATGTTCAGTGGAGAGATAACCACTTCTGTTTCATATAAATACGTATACCTACATATATACATATATACATACACACACAATGATGTATGAAGTTGATATTAAAGTTAGGTTATATTACATTATGGAGCAGTGATCAATACACCACAAAGCCATAAAGGTATGTCTGTCGCTAATGGTTTTTTTGAAGTTGGTGGAAAAGAAACAGAAATGATAATACTAATCAGCCAGATCATTCAAAGCATATCATAAAAATAACATTAATGACAGGTCCAAACTTTGCAAAAAGAACACTACCAAGCTCTTGGAAAGAGCTCTGGGACTCTCAAGGCCTCAACTGACTCTTGGGACACAATCAGGAAGGACCAGTCTTACAATATTTGAGTATGCCAAATGAATAAGCCATCTTTGTTATCTACATTCACAGTATATTTTTTAAGGTCAAGTGAAATCAGAAAAAGTTAGGGGACAACAGAAAAGTGTCCTCCAAAACAGATTTAAGAGTTTCCATATTTCAAAACTGTTATCAGCAGCAACATTCACCATGCTAAAAATCACGATTACAACCACTGTATTCCTTACTTGCTGACCTACTGTGGCCAGAACAAATATGTAAATTCACCTCACAGCTATCAATACCTAGAGTTCCTAAAACAAATAAACTGATCTCCATAATATATATCTAATATGCTGAATGATCTTATAATTTTTTTTTAGCAACAAATTCACATGAAGCATCACAACTTTCATCCACTGTGATTTATCTCACACTACTATGAGATTACTAAATCTTTACAGATTGACATCTAATATAAACTAATGCCAGAATTTACCAAAGGATAAACCAACACAGGAACTAATTGGGATTGCTGGAGTAGCTAGTTTGCTGTGTCTACACTAAAATTAATCCAAACCCTAGCTCAGAAGCACAATCTTAGAATAAAATAAAACAATTGTGTAGTGCATGTGCTCTTATCCCTGTTATAGCAATCTTATTACAGTGCTCCTTTAGGTGACATTTATTTAAATTATTTGACAGCAAATATGAAGAGGGATAATGGGTAGAAAGTATTCACAAAGTATTTTCTTGCAGTATTACTGTCCTTTGATGTCTGCATATCTGGTGAATTTAAAATTTCACTTTTAATATTATTTAATTAATTTAGAGAAAGCTCTTTGGTTTACTATAATACAGTTAAAATTCTCTCAATGTTACAATACTAAACTTAATTCTAAAGTGTATTATATTTGCAGTGGTTTTAAATCACATTGGTCTAAACCAAATCTGCAATGAAACATCTGTCTAATCATGTTCTTATAGTTACAGAGAGAAAAATAAAAATAATCCTCACGGCTCCAACTGCTTTTCTAACAAACTATCCTATACTTTAAAAAAAATAATGAAACTTTACAGAAAGTTATTTTTAATGGGATTCTGGAAATTTTGGCATTCTTACTAATACAATTGACTATCAAAGCCAACTACTGAAACTATACATTGTTCAGTAAATGTCTATTTTATTTACAATAGGGTGGTGTGAAAAATATCAGCCATGGAAAAAAAAACAGTCTACAGAGATCTTATTACAATGTCAAAACAAAACATCTTTCATGTAAATTGTGCTAGCTTCAAAATATAAGTTATGACATAGGAGTGGAGAAACTCTTAATCAACGAATAAAGAAATACGGACTTCTTTGTCTCTGTAGCAGCATACAGCTTTAATAATAGCTATGTCTATCCTGAAATTGGCATGCAATTACCAGTTCACTGCTCCTGAAACAAATAAACTCCAGAAGATTACCTGTGATGGTTGAAATCCAGGATGGGTATTTCAGGAGGCAGACTGACTTGGATTCTTCAGCTCAAAAGTCTTACTTTATTCTAGCAAGTTGCTGAACAATTCAGTAATCAGGGTGATAAAAGGAGCGAAATCTCATTTTCCTGGATGCTTTTACTGTTCTTGTTGTGTAAAGGAGATGTGTTTTGAAGTTAAATTGTAAATTGGAAAGTTTACATCTAGATGCCCAGGATGTCTGCATAGGACAAAGCATGGCAGCATATGTTGTTGTTGGTGAACCTTGTATACATCACACATGCAATAAATTTAGACGGCATACAAACTTATAAAATCTACAGACTAAATTAGTGAAGTCCACAAATCAATTACAGAATAAGAGCATCATTTTTTCTCTCTTTTTAAAAACTTCTGGCCTTACCTTTCCTCTTCCCACTGTGTTGACATAATTATTCAACTACAACATCCTCAGCACCTCAAAGACTACCAGACTTACAAAACAAATACAAAAAATCTCTTTCTTATTGCTTCCTCGAATTGTTGAGTTTCTGTCTGCCTCAGTGGCCTAAAATCCCTGACTGACAGATTCCAAACTCTATACAGTGATTGCTTATGATCTGATACGAATAACTTAGAACTAGAAACAGATGCTGTATCTCAAATAGGGTGTAAATTGTGTAAAATGTTTGTGCCTAGTTCCGGCAAATTGTGAGATATCAGACTATATGCCTGCATTACCCTGATTTATAGACAAGCCATTGTTGATATTTTGGGGGACTTTAAACTTGTATGTATAATATTTTCCCTGTCATCCGAAAGACTCTGCTTTGACTAGTCAACCATGCGATAGAATGCAGCATTATAGTATAATTTTTTTAATTCACTAAAAATACTATAATTATTTCTTTCCATTGTTCTCTAAATTTCTCTAAAATGTTGCATAAAGAAAAAGTCATTGGCTTGCGCCTTTGGACTATACTGTCTATATTGACTATATTTGCCTATATTGTGGTTGATCTTCATAGCTTACTTCTGCCTTCAATCCGTGTTAGCAATTACCAGTCACCCCTTTTTCTGCTTTGTGGAAGTAGACCGCAACCAAAAATATGATCAGTTACTCACGTCAGTATTAAGGTCTTTCAGTTTTCCCACTGCATGGGCCAAAATTGGGATTTCAGCAGAAGACAGAGAAAATACGCTGGCAGGCTGCTGATAATAGAATTTGTATCTCTTCCTCTACCTTATGCATTTCTTTATCAAGCAGTCAAACAAAAATTGCAGAAGACCAACCAGTAGCTGTGGATAGCAGAGGTTTGCAGCTGACATCTCAAGTGGAAAGCGCAGAAAGGGATGAACCCGGATGTATGGAATGAATGTGGTATGAAAGTAACTTTAAAGTTACTCCTGTCTTTGTCACCTCTTCATCGGATTAGACCAATATAGATCTCTCAGAGCTAATAGTCTTGTTTACTAACCAGAAGCCTCCACTGGGGAAGTACGGCTGCCCGCTTATTTCTGCAGATGGACTTGGGAAGAGTGCGACTTCCACTTTGCACTGTGCACTCTTATGTAAAAGGTCTGTCCTTACATTAAATTCAAAGTGTTATCTTTGACATAAAAAATCATTTAATGAACAAACCCTGGTGACACGACTCTTAATTATAAGAGGATCAAGATTCTGCAGAATTACAATTAAATGTGATACATCCTTTGCAATGGATATTAAGCCTTGTGCTTTGGGGTTTAACTCCATCTTTGCTCAGGTGTAGGGATGAGACTCGCTTGTGTGTTTTTGTGTGTGTACGCGGACTATCTCCCCTTTGCTATTATGGGGTTCCTTTGAAATGTAACACTGAAACTGCCAGAGAAACGATACTGGTTCTGGAGTCTAATCCAGCACACCAATTGCTGATTGCCCGGGCTTCCCCAGTTCCTCTGCTTTTAAAGCAGAGCTATTAGCAGTGCTATTACAACAGTCTTCACTTCTTTCCCCCATCTCCCTCCCCAACCCCCACCCCCCGATAATATCAATGTAATGTAGTGATGAAATTTCTAGCAGCTGCTTGAGATTAGTTAAGCTTCTGCCACTGTATCTATGGAGGAACCTTCTCATTTGTAGCACCAGCAAAATACGAGTTTGCATAGAAGTATTGACTACGAATTACTGCGTTAACCAAGAGGCAGTAATAACATTATGAAGTAATGAAAGGACAATTGTCCAAGAAGCCAATTTACTGTAGTAAGAAAAGATAGATGAGTGCAGAGAAATTTGTACTAGATGTGTAAGGCGGATTCAGTTGAGTTCATAATGGAGATTTGGGCAATATGCTATTTACTTCTTAATACTTTGTATATGTTCATTTAGAAGATTGGCTGGTAGATATCAGAAAACTAACCCACTTTGTTTCCTAAGTACTGAAAGGGAATAAGAGCACTACTTCTTTACCCTGAAAGCATTCTGAGAATTATCATATATTTGTAAAGCTGGTTAAATATGAAGTTTCCCATATTCTGTATCCAAGGTTGCCAGCTCACTTGTTTATTTTTAATCTCACAATATTTTGTGTTTTTTTTCCTTACAACCTTAATTTCTCGATAAATGTGATTGCCTGAAAGCTCCTATACCACTAAATGTAAGTTTCCAGCCCTGAGGTTTGCAGATGAAACCTTGAAAGCATTAACTGAGAGCTCTCTAAAAGCTTAGAGACCAGAAGGGAAACAAATTACAATGTACCACTTTTTAAAATCTTGTTTTAAAGTCAGTCTCATGATGCTTTGGGCTCCAATCCGTCATTTCTGAATGTTTGAACTGATAAGATCTGCATACTGCAGTGTATAGACACAAAGAATCTGAGTTAATGGTTTGTGCCTAGGCTTCCTTTATTGTAGGTTTTCCTTTGCACACATTTCCTATTTGATTTTGTTGGATATTTTGCTTGAATCAGACCATTGGATCATAAACTCTTCAGGTCAGAGATCTTAGCAATCTCTGCAGTCTTTCGACCACATACTCCTTCCATGCTCCAATTACAATGTTAAGTTACAATGTAAGTAATAACCTTAATAAACTTGCCAGAGCTCCTAGGAGCTCTTTCATCTTTCATCTGTATTTAGCTTTCCATTTAAAACCGTATCTCCATTTAAATAAGGCAAGACGCTTTGACTTTAATTCAGTGGTAAATCATTCCAGTTTGCCCAGATATGTCTAGACTTAAATCACTGCAATCTTACTACTACTGTACACGGTATCTCCTTTGCAAACAGAGTTGAAATTACTGTAATGCCAAAAAGAAAGCATGAAAAGGTGAAGAAAATATATCAATCCATAGAGGACTGGACCCAAATGGATACAATGCTTACCAAGGTGTAACACGAAGCTGGAAGCAGATAAGAGTGCAATATTGAGCTACTGTGAAGTGATTGGGAATCTTTTTATCTCAAGCTGTACTGAGCAATAAAGGTAAAATTGCATATGAGGATGTGTACCAACAGCTGAGTGGGGATTCAACCATGGAAGGACCTTTATTTGGTATAACAGATACTTCTCTTGACATGGCTTACAAGACCATAATCCTCTGTTCCTCTCGTTTTACTCTTCAGCTGACTCTGATTGTCAAACTGATGAATGGTGCAAGCTTACCTCAGCATAGACACTACCTGAGGCAAGAAACTTAGAAGCACAATCAGTTTTGGAGAGATGAAGACCCACCCCTATGCCCACCCCCATGCCCACCCCCACGCCCTGCCCCCCCCCCCCCCCCAAAAAAAAACCAAACCCCAAACCAAAACCAAATGACCCCCCCCCCCCCCCCCCCAAAAAAAAAAACCAAACCAAACAACAAACCCCAAACCCAACCCAACCCAACAACCCAACCCAAACAACCAAGCAGTCAGACCTTAGATGGACAGAATTTCCCTCAGGATATGCTTGTAGTCAGTCTCCATCGACTTCATAGGAACCTGGGGAGAACTATAGTTGTAAGGTGACTTTCAGGTAAGTAGAGTTTGTTCCTCACAAATAGGTGGCAAACATCTTAAGCAGGAAGTTGATGTGGGTAGTCACAACCCCTACTGTGTGATTCCAATTCATCTTCACACTGCAATGGCTTTTTGACAATTTGGCCATTCATCTGGCAGAGGCATAAGAGAAATGGGCCCTGGAGGGTGGCCAGTATTATTAAGTTGGCCTGATGGATAACCCAAATAATTATTCAAGTGGATGGTCTGATCCAACTAAACATATATTTTCAATTTTGTATGTTTAAAAAACCCAATCTTTTGACATGTTTTCAAACTATACTAAACCAATTTAATCCTGAGGCAGTGTTAAACCAGACGTTGTACACCTCCCTTGCAGATGTGTTTCTTTAGGTAGTCTTAACCTATGACACTTGGTACTCAAAAGGCTGGGGCAGATGAGGCTTGGAATTTCATGGGCAGCTGATTTGTTTCTCCCAAGCGCATGTTGTGCTCTTTTTAGGAAGAGTGACCTCTTGGAGGAAGGGGAGACTATTCCTTCCCTTAGGACTACTGAAAGTCCTTAAAAAGGGAATGTTCAAGAGACTGCAGGATGGAATGAGCAAGAAAGTTATAGCAGAGGGCCTGGAGCTCCTGCATGGTTTGAAAGACTACAGTGAGGACGAGAGAGCCGCCCAGCAGGCTTTGGAGGTGAAGGGGAGAATTTCTTGAGGACTAGAGCAGACAAAGCAGAATTTGCTGCCATTCCACAAACTTTTAAGTTAGCTGCAATCATGCATGACCCTTCAAAACACACCGGACTTGGAATAACTCTGTAGAAAATTTAATTTCTCTTTATGTCTTCTTTTGTCTTTCTTTTAAAAAGCTAAGTTTTTAGGTTTGACTTTTCTTTGGGGAACTCATAGTAGCAGGCCTTGGCACTCCCACCTCAGTGATTTGACCAAATTGGGATCCTGTCATGAATGCATGGCTAATTCCTGGCTCAGTATGAGTAGAATTTTGGCCCATATTTTGAAAGAGAGTTTTTCCAGATAAACACAAAGATGGGTCGACCAAACTGCCAAAAGCACCTTTCGTACAATAATGCAACAACAGACTACATATGCAAAAAGTTGTTGTTGAATATTAAAAATCTTTTGGAGATCTGCTTTCTCTTGCATGCTTGTTGTCTATATTCCCTGACCAATATTCTTAATTAATTGTCACAGCAACAGCTTATTCTCATATAGTGTCTTGAACTGAAAAAAACAAGAGTCATTATACAAACTCTGTTAGTATCAGCCCCTCTGTAGACTGTAAAAGGATTTGCTTGTGCATGTTAGAAAAAAATTAATTTAAAAAGAAAAAAATATGAAAAAGATTAAACTTTAAAATAAAAAGAAATATGGCGAGTAATTATTAGAAATGCATGTTCAAATTGTACAATATTAGAGCTGCAAAACGTACCCACTATTTAGATATTTGAAAATTATATAAAAACAGATAAACACAATGGGATCGCACATTCAAAAAGTTTGAACTAGATGCTCCCTAAAACCAGCAGGTCACTCTGCTGTGTCATAAAGATATCAAATACTACACATTAAGATCCAAACTCTTATAGCTATGTTTGCAATTCACTTTTCTATGCTCTGCCACAAGAAGCAAAGAACATAGTCCTAGTAGGATATATTACCTAATTTTGAGAAACACAGGACTTGCCCTGCCAGATCAATTACCAGTTAAATCCTGTAGCAAAAGCGGGGTTTAGCTTTTCAAAAGTAGTCTGGAAATTGGTTGGTTTTTTTTTTTTTTCCTCAGGATTTTATCTTTTAATCCTATGGGCAAATACCTCATGGTCCAGTAAAGCCTAAGTGTTTGCTTGTGTAAAGTAACAAAATGCAGACATGCACTAACCTAAATTTGAAAGAATCGTCCAGAAAAAAACCCACACTATTGGCACATTGTAAACATATAGTTGTACTAATCTCAGCACAGAAACACAAGAAGCATTTAATAAGACATTTATATCATCTTAAAACCACTCATAAAGCACTCATTGGATTGATTCAAATATACAGCCACAGTGCATTTCAGGGAAAACAAAGTGAGCAGCTCCTTTCCCCACCCCCTTCCTTACTGCTCCTCTGCAAGAAAAAAGGAAAAATCTCATTTAGATCTGTGTTCCTTGCTGCATGAAGCAGCAAGCTTCTTGGCAGTTTCACTGATACTTTTCTGGCTGCTAAGCTTCAAAATTGTTCTGAATCTCAGCCATTTTATGAGGCCAGCAGTGATCTGAAAATACCGATGCCTGTCGTTCACACGGAACAAGTCCTGATTTCTTGGACACTGCTGAAAATCCATTCACCTGTAACTACTGAGACTAACGAGATAAGGCAGGCAGTGGGAACTTGTGTACTGACGTACAACCGTTTTTCCATGGGCTTTGTGGAAACTGTGCTAGGTTTCTTTTTGCAAGAGCTAGGAATATCTGGTAAGTATGTCACTGCTCTTTCATGCCACAGAATCACTTTTAATTCCTTTTATTATTGCATTCGGATGTAGAATACTTATCCATAGAAGATCTGGGTGCACATCACAAAATTTAGATCAGAATTAGGCAACCATTTCTGTGACAACCCCCACATAGCACCAAAATAGCTACTCTGAAAAGGAGTGATATGAGGCAGATGATTAAATGTCAGTGGATTCTAAAGACTGTTTCTACTAGGGAGCACAAAGAAAGAGCATTGTGCGCTAAAATGTCTCTACCCTGTAAGCTGATCTGCACAGACTGATGGCTCTTATGCTGTGCATTGGCTCTTTGACTCCCTTTTGACTCCAGAAGGTGCGCGCGTCCACTCCTGTGATCAAGGTGCACGATGTAGGCTGAAATGGCCTTCCCTGGGGAATGCTCTGCAGCCGACCTCCTTGCTTTCAACCTCAGGATGTGGAGAGCTGCAAAGGGGTAAGGGTAAGAGAGGTCTGAGATAATGAGCACGGAGACAATACAGGTCCTTGAATTTCACCCAGACTGGAACTGGTAGCCGAAGAAGAGAGTATAGGCATGAAACACTCTTGTCAATGTTTCTTAATGATCCGGGCAAACAGATTTCAGTTAGCAGAAAACACGGCATAAGTGCCTTCACGTGCAGATTACTCAGCCATGTCATAGGCCACTTGCCGATGGTTATTGGAATGCTAGTTTTCTATTTCCTCCTAACTGAAAGCATGAGGCTTGTACAAAGTGGTACATAGTTTCCTAATGGCACTGTACTTACAGAATAGCTTTTATCGACTGCAGTGCATTTCTAAAAATTGCATACGCTTTCCTATGCAACTTAGAAGCACAAAAAGAAAATTATGTGAACTTTATGGCATGTTATTGTCCCTTTCAACTTGGCAGCTCCCACTGGTCTTTCCACATACCAGATTCCCATGATCATTCTTCTTCAGTATTTTCTGTTAAGCCACATTAGGGACTTAGTTTCTGCTCTAAAAGCACTACGTAGCCTGAACCTCACCAGTGGTCACTTGAATAAACAGAAGTGCCTTGAGCACACAAGACTCCTCATCACGTTACTCAGTATGCTGAACAAGTAACTACCTTACTGTATTATATTCTACAGACAGATTTGCAGTCTTCTCTTCTACCTGGAAGAAACAGCATTCTTAATGCAAGCCACATGATATACTCGTCTGTACCCACCTTGAATACACACAGTTGCACTGAGAACAAACCCCGATGCACAGAGACTGGCGGTTCTGTCGGTGCTGTGGTCAGGAGCAGCAGCTGCAGTGCACTATAACTTGCCTAAGCTAAGAGTAATTACCCGCTGCCTGAGACCTCGCATATAATTCATGGGTCTAGATTTATTAAGCCTGCGATTAAGATCAAAAGAACACATTCTAGTGGATAAAATATGGTGTGCATGTTCTTTAAAAATATAGGCTGAAAATTTCAAAATTACATGCTGAAGTTTGGTTCTTCAGATGCTTAGGCAATTTTGTATAAGCTGCTTGGTTTTTAGAAGTAACCAGCAATTTATTTTTCATTTGTGAATGTTTAGTATTACTGACAAGTAGGCCACCTATCTGCAAGTGCCTAAATATGGACTGAGAAAACTAGGTTTTGGCACCCAGATATAAACACTGTGACTGTGAAGTTTCTATTCATTGTGAAAATTTGCCTTTTTTTTTTTTTCTCTTCAGAGTGCAAGCTATTTTGCTCTCATGAAATTGCTTTTTTCCCCCTCAGCTCAGATGGCTGCAGATATTTCCCAGGAAAATCCACACAGAACAAAAGTTTGCAATGTTTCTTGAGTTTCATGGTAATGTCTTATTCTGACAGAGAAAACAAAACAAATACCTTATGTTCATAGACAGACAAGCTGGCAAATTTATAAACCACAACTGAAATCACATTCTGGTACTGGCAAATAATAATAATTAAAAAATATTTCTGAAGATTTTAAACTTCAAACTATTAACAAAAATAAAGGCTCCCCACCCCAATATGTTTCTAATGTAACTGTCATGTCCTTGGTTTGTTTCAATGATGTCTTAATACAAAATAAATTATGCCACTGATTTTTAAAATTCACCACATATTTGATCGCTTTAATCCCAACTGAATAACATAGTAGATAGTATTTGGAAGACTTTGGTGGTAGTCCTGTATTGTAATATTCTATTAATTTAAAAATGCATCCTTTGATAATTTTCTCTAAAGTTGCCACAAAATTTTCAGTCTGCAGATGATTTTTGTTAAAGTATGAAAAAAAACACGTGTGGCAGAATTCAGCTTTGCCTTGGGAAAGGGTGGATGAGGTTTTACTTTTCCCTCAATTTTCCCTTTATTGTAAATACATTTTTCACACACTTACTTGCACATTAACATTTCACATTTCTTTTTTCTGATTCATCTTCATATATTTTCTTATGATTTGTGAAATCATATTTATTCAAACAACACTTAAACACATGCTTAACTTTGCAGTTGTTTCAAGATATATTTTAGACTAAGTGAATAGAGCTGGTCTCGTGAGCACATCTTAAAGGTTTTCTTGAACTGGGTCTTTTGTCAGTAAAAGAGCCACTGTAGATTGCTCTTTCCGTATCCTGCTTTGAATATTTCATATGTATCCATTATAGAAAAATGAATCCTTTTTTATAAAGACCAGTTTATTTTAAAACAACTAATGCATTAGTGTTGGCTTATTCATTGAACTGTGTTGGCCAGCTTGGGTCAAGTGCCTGGGTCTCAATCCTCCTCATCCCTGCACCTGGCGAGCTCAAAACCACTGAGACCTTGAAACCCACATATCACAGCTGGCTATAAAGGAAATATTTTCACAAATTCAGACACTAGAGTCTTCTAAAAGCACAGTTTTCTCAAGCGTTACAAGAGAAATTAGTCCTGTGTCGCTCAAACCAGGACACCTAATTGTTTTGGTCCTAGGGAAACTGCTATGAAGATGCAATGTAAATATCTTTATGAATAACATGAAGAAATATTTATTTTTCTCTTCCTGGATTTTAGGGTTTTTCATTTTTCCTTCTGAGGCACTGAGTACTCACCAGAAGAATATGCTCCAGGCTTTCCTAGGTACCACACAGCACAAACCTTTAGCCCTGCAGTTGGACCAATATCTCTTATTACTTACAAGATGAGTAGAATTTGATCTTGAATAATTGAAATGAAGACAGGTAGAATCCTACACCAAAGACATAATATGAAACCCCTGGAAATGGCTGAGGTCCAGTTTTCATTTTAATACTTCCGGAGGTCTCATAAGTTTTCCTCTCACATAAATTAAAAATCCATCTCTCTAGTTTTTTTTTTTAAGGCTAGTCAAGTGGTTTTTTAGTGATTTGGAATCTTAAAAAGATACTTTAAAATTGCCATATCTCACCTTCAAAATCGTTTTAAATTCATCAAGTTGGAATGATTTTTTACCCCCTGAGATAACAACAGCTGAAGGTTCCACATTTTTTCTGCAGTGCTTGATGATATTACTCATATCCAAATGGCAACAATGTTTAGAGGAATGTGATAATGAAATCCAAAATATATATAACACCATAAGGTGTTAATACATAGCTGGTGATGCGATGTTTCAAAGGAAGATACTTTGTCATTGTGATCTGGTACTTACTGAATGTTGTTTCTAACCGTAGTTGCTTATGACTACTCATGTAGTAATTTCTGTAGTACTCCGGACTAGCATTTTAAACTGTTACATTCTTTTTTCAGCCTTGAAGCTTCAAAACACGCATTTTTTTAGAATCCGTTTCTTTATCCTGGTGCTTACTATCTGTATACAAGTCCATACAAAAGCGTTGTAACCATTACAGATTTTGTCTGTGTCCACATTTACAGCATTACGAAGAAATCCCTCTGCTTACCTTGAATCTATACACCTAGCTTCTACATGTCATTTCTGGCACCTTTCTCAAATAGCTTTTTCAGGCATTTTTTTATATACCCATGCAGACTGTTAAGCAGTAAATGTTTTCAATTTTGCTGTATAATTTAGTGTGGTAGACATGACATGTCACTGTCCTGGTTTGAGCGACACAGGACTAATTTATCTTCTAACACTTGGGAAAACCGCACTTTTAGAAGACTCTAGTGTCTGAATTTGTAAAAATATTTACCTTATAGCCAGCTGTAGTATGTGGGTTTCAAGGTCTCAGAGTTTTTGAGCTCGCCAGGTGCAGCGATGAGGAAGAGCGAGACCTGGGTACTTGACCCCAGCTGGCCAACAGGATTATTTCATACCATGAACATCACATTCAATATAAATTAGAAAGTTTGCTGAGAGGTTCTTTTTTCCCTGATGGTGGTGATCCAGAGAATTTCTTGCCCTGGCGCTGGACCCCTGAGTCCTTCCCTTCCTCCCAAAGCCCTAGCGCTGGCAGTGTCTGACATTTGCTGTCCACTGCTGGGAGTGCACAGCTGCCTACTGATAGAATTGGCTGAGTATAATCCTTGTATATTTTATATTGGTATTGGGATCAATACTGATTCTTTGGTATTATCAATGTTAATTATTTAGTCTTATTCTATCAAATCTGCTTATGTTTCAACCCCTGGGTTTCCCTGTTTTTTCCTGATTCCCCTCCCCGGGGCCAGGGGTAAGGGGTCATCGGGTGATACAATAATTGCCTAAACAATAATAAATTGTTGTGGGTTTCTCAAACCATAACATTAGGGTATTCAAAAATTTAAGTCTTTACAGTGACTTAATTGGTTTTAAAGTTAAGATGGCATAACATTCCTATGTGCATTATAGATGTCCGTCATTTCCTTTAGAACAAGGAGCATTATGACTCCCTTCTCTATAAATGCATGTGAAACTGCCATACTATATGAAATTAAGGCTTTTACTGGCCCACAGTCTACACTTGGATATTTATGATTACACAAAACATTAGTATTAGGTGTCCTAATTGGATTACTTTGGGTAAAAGTAATAAAAAGGTAATAGTACACGATCACTAAGCATCCTCAAATAGCAGTATTTGCAATGCTATTCTACAAAAAAAACAGCTAAGAATTCAGCCAGGAACTGATGTCAGATTCCTGCTTTAGGATTAGGAACTTCATGTTCAATTATTGTTTGTTACTGAGATACTAAATACATGTTGTTTTGCTGTCTTTGGCTGTCTGTTCTCATTCAGCATTTACACGTACCTTTGTCACCTTCAAATGGGTTTTATTTCACCTAACTTTAGATATCTGGAAGACAGTCCTCTAGTCAAAGGTAGGCGCCTAGGCTTCCTCTCACTGGAGTTGACAGAGAAAATAAAGCATCTGCAAAAGGCAATTTATGTCACTTTTTCTAGAAGGAGATGGTTTGGAGTGACAGGTGCCTGTCTACCACAGCGGTGGGGTATGACTAGCTGAGGTTGGATCCCTAACTTTCAGTTGTGAGACGAATCCCGCTGTAGAAACTAAAGGGCATAAACATGCATGCAAGAGTTTGGTCATGACATTGTCGAGTTGATGTTCCTGCAAAAGAAGATATAATGCAACAATATGATTTCAATGTACAGATGATGGCTCCAAAGCCACTCCAAACTACATATATCAAAATTTACTCTTGAAATAGAACAATACCCACCACCTTGCTTCTTCAGGTAGGCAAATTTTAGTCTTTTCCTACGGCTCTGACATAGCTTTATAGCCAGTTGCTGTGACACCAGAACCCAAAGAGCCATAAACTGAAGTACTCACTCTCATACCCCAGTCTCCCCTCCACGTGTGATTCTCACATAGCAGAGCTCCAAAAAGTTACCAGTATTTAGCACAGTTGGAAGAAACACACTTGTCCAGGTTCTGTGTTCCTGTCTGCACATCTGGGAGTAAGACTCCTGTGATACTGCTATTAATGGACTTCCAGGATGTTGGCTATGCCAACAGTATCTCCACAGCCATTCTGGAAAATTTGTACTGTTGCAATAGCTTCTGCCTAGGAAAACAAAAATATAAAAGTAGATATAAAAATAGCAATACTTCATCTATCTGTTTGGAATGCAAAAGAAAGAGAAGATAATTTCAGCTTCGTTTCAAATTTTAATGACTTTCCATAAAGCTCTATCATTTTGGGTACAGACCCTGTGCTTACCATGCTGATATATTTATAAACAACAACCTTTTTTACCTCTTAGTCTTTGTTTTGTTCGGCAAAGCTCTTTCAGCCTCCTCTCATAAGACTGACTCTTCATTACCTTTTACACTCTTTTAGCCTCCTCCTGCACCTGCTCTCATTTTTCTCAAATGTACTTTTTGAATAAGCTGAGTACGACATTTCTCATCAGATCTTACACTTCCTGCTTTTCTATATATCTCTACTGGAAATAACTCAGTCAATATATCCTAGGATCGCATTTGCCTTTCCACTGAAAGACCCTGAAACCACAGAAATTGTAGCGGCCCCTTAGATCTTCTTCACTTCTCTGGCTCTCACTGCTACCCTTTAAGGCACCTTTATGTGACAAGCCTTGGAGCATGAAGTGCTCAAGACAGGAGCTGTGTTTGATACAGAACATATGTGCTTAATTTTATATATGGTATATCATTTCATCAGCCTTAGTTAGCTTTGTAGGATCTTGGCCTATCTCCTCAGTCTATAAATAAATAATGACAGTTTTATAAATAAATCAGTTTCTAACCAGCTGAAACTGTGTTATCTTTGTAACTCTTACCAATCAATAGAGCAGTGTGAATGACAGGCACAGCTTCTGCAGTTTTTAAAAAAACATGGTATAACAATAAATAAACATAGTTACATGTAAGAATCACATAAATATTTTGATGCACTAGCATAAAATACTTCATAAGGCATTTCAGAGTTTGCCCAAGCCGTTTACATCCAGGGTAGGCCAGCAAGTGTTTTTTTAGCTGGCGGTTCAATGTTCTCCCAGTGTTAATAGATGATCAATCATTCTTTGTTATTGTTTTAAAGAATAGTTTGAAACCCAATTCACAGCAAGTGTTCGTACTGCCTGTTCTTTTTGTTCTCTTATCAATACAAGTTATTAAAAAGGGGCATTGTTTTCATCTGGCTGCTGGAGTCTACATGTAAGGCTCTACTGTCATTTCTGAAGTTCTTGGTTGGTGGGAGAGTGCAGGTGCAAGCCTGCAGAAGGGACCAAAACTCTGTAAAGGCAGGAAGTAAAGAGCTTATCAATCTATTCAGTGAACAAAAGCACAAGTAAAAACACTGAGGTGGACAAAATCCATTCCCATGCTGAGAATTACCGTATTGCAGTACAGAGCTCGCGTGAAGATGAATTTGAATTTCGCCCGCCTTCTTGTCCTACTCATTCACTGCAATCTTACGGATAGCTAAACTCCGGCGTCTGTTTTGAAGCCTGACGCGGGGCAAAAGCATAAGGCAGCATGTCTCTACTGTTCTTGTGTCAGGACATCTGGACATATAATTTTTCCACAAGACGGGACATCAAGCATGCTTGCTTTTCATCACGTTGCCACGAACCGGCCTTGCCACGTTCCTGTCACCATCGGGAGGACTCCATTCCTCCAAGTCTCTTCTATGGCATAGGCAGAGAGGTCACAGGATGGTGACAACAGCCAGGCAGTAGATCCGAGCCCTGCTGCTCATCAGCAGTGCAGGTCCACCGCTGAGGAGCGCCCAGTGCGAGGGCCGAAGGCGAACAGGCCCTTCCCCGCCCTGCAGAGACGCATGGAGCCGTGTGACCGCTGAGGAGGGGGAAGAGGGCTCTCTGCTTTCGCCAGTTTTTGCTTTTGGACGAGGACCCCGAGCTGTGTTCTCCTTCCCAGGCCCCGGGTGCTGCCCCCCGACTGGGGAGGAGCCGCCTCCAACTCACCCGGGCGGCCCTTCCCTTCTCCCTCCGGCGTGCCTCCCCCTGCCCCGGGGGGGAGCAGAGGCGTGCCCAGAGAGGGCAACCCCTCAAAGCCCCGACCCCTTCTCCTCCGTCCCCGCCGCCGCGGCTCCGGCAAGGCCCTGCGGGGAGTCCCGCGGCGGCGGGCCGCCAGGCCCCTCGGTCCGCTCCCGGCGGCCGCAGCAGCGTCGCCTCGGGCTGGAGCCAGCGGGCGGCGCTCGCCCGGGCCGCCGCCGCCTGCGCCCTCCGCTCCCCCACGGGAGGGGGAGACATTGCCGGCGAGAGAAGAAACTCCCCCTTCGACACCTTCCACCTTCCTCAGCTCTCCCCACTCCGCCTTCCTCCCCTGGGGATACTGCAAAGAGGCAGCGGGCTGCGGAGCGCTGCCGCCTCCCCCTCAGCCTTCCCGGTGCGCGGCGCGGCGGGGGCCCGGGCTGAGGGCAGCTTTCCTGCCGGGCAGCCCTCCAGCGCCCTCCCGGTTGCCTTGAGTTACCCCCAGGGAGGGGGCAAGGCAGGCAGAGAGCGGGGCGGGAAGGTGTATGTGTGTGTGAGGAGCGGGGGGGGGGGGGGGAAGCGGAGGGGGAGGGCTGGGCGCAGATGAAGGCTGCTCCCTGCGAGATGCTGCACGCCCAGCTCCCTGCCGGAGGGGGGTAGCAGCCTCTGCCTCCGCCGGCTCCTTGCCTTTGCAAAGGGGCTGTTGCTGCCGTTGGACGCCACCTTCTCCCGACATGGAGCTGCTGCTGCCGCCGCCGCCGCTGGAGTGAGTCAGTGTGACGGGCAGAGCTAGCCGGCTGCATGGATGGATGTGTTTAGCTTTGTGAAGATTGGGAAGCTCTCCGGGTAGGTGTTTGCTGCTGCTGTTCCTCGGCGACCCGCGGGCGTCCCGCGGCTGCGGGCGCTGCCCCTGCCCGGCGGGGACGGGAACGGGGGGACGGGAACGGGGGGGGGCTCCCGGCGTGGGGAGCGCTGCTGCCGCCGCTACCGCGTTCAACTTCCCTGGCAGCGGGGCGAAGGTGCGGGGGTCGGGGTGGGGGCGCTGGGCGCTCGCCGCCCCTGGCACCTGGCGGGGCCGCGCCGGTGGCTCCTGCGCGGGATGGGTCGTCGCCCTTTCCCTCCCTCCCTCCCTCCCTCCCTCCCTCCCTCCCTCCCTCAGGGACGAGGAAGGTGTCTCGCGGCGGGCGCTCCTCGCCGCGGCTGGGCGAGAGCGGTGCCCGCTTTGAAAAAGGTGTCGTGGAGGGGCGGCCGGAACTGTTCGGGAAATGCAAAAGCGGCGACGGGGAGCCGGCACCGGGACCGAGATGGGGGCGTTGGTCGCGCCGCCTCCGCGGGCGGCGGGTAACGGTCACCTGCCGGGGTGGGGGGAAGAACTTGTGAGGGAGCGGGGCAGCGCCCGGCCCGGCCCGGCCGCGGGGAAGGGAAAAGGAAAGGGGCCCGCCCGGCCCCTCCGCTCCCCTCCGGCGGTGCGCCCCGCCCGGGACACGCCGGCTCCTCCGGGAGCGGTATTTTTAGAGAAGCGGTGAAATCATCGGCAGCTTCTGAGCGCTGCCACTTCGCCCGGCGGTGGGTGCTGGGGCGCCAGTGGGTTTGGCGTCCCTCATCCCTCCCTCGTCAGGGCACGTACTTCCCGTTGTTTAAACGGGGGCTTGATGAGGGTTATTTTCCTTTTCTCTTCGCTTTCCGAATAAATCTTCCTTTTAACGGCCTGGGAGTTGTAGCTCCTACCCCGCAGACTGTTGCGTTCGCAGCTAGTTGCCAGGCCCGAAGCTGCAGAGATGGATCAAGCACAGCAGCCCCTGGTGAGATGTTCTCACCGTAGTTAAATGGAACTGGAGGTAGCAGCCCTGCTCGGTAAGGGGGAGATCGCGCTTTATCTCAAAGGTGCAGTGTGAAAGTACTCGAGTCGCAGGATTTTTATTTTTTTTTTTTCAGGGTTCTGGTGCGGATAATCTTCCTAAAGGATTTAGCTTTGATCACAGTAACTAGGAGTGTTTCGAATTCTTATGATTCAGTGGTTTCCTACACCATAGTTACGGTATGCTTTTCTGTTTACAAAGCGCATATGAGGCTGAAAGTGGATGTTGTACAAAAGGGAGGAAAGGCCTTGTTAAGGAAATACAAAAGGTAGCTTGCTCCAGAGGCGCTCAGGTAGGGAGCTTGTCAAAATGATAGATGGTCTTTAAAAAGCAAATATTGCATGGCTGGAAGTTAGAGAGTGCCACAGGTGCAGGCGTAGCCTTTATCCCGCAAAATTCCCACCATTGCACCTGGCTGTGATTACAGCTCTGCTTGTGGCGATGCCAGCGCAGAACAGCTGCTATCATTCAAGCACATCATTGTCTCATCCTGCTCGCAGCAATTTTACACGATGTGACGGCTACAACGCTCGCGGCCCGCTTGGCTTTCCTTGGGTCGTATTCCCGGCTGATGCCGCTAGAGCTGCAGAAGCAGGAGCTACAGTGGAAACTTTGAGGAGAAGGAAGATATGCTTGCATAGATAAGGAGCAGGCCACGTAGTATGGTATTTCTTTCCAGGTAACTGAATTGCTTGAGCTCTTCTGTTTGTTTGGAAACAGTGCTTTAGAAAAGCTCTCAGATCCTCATGTCACACTTGAGATAGAATCAAAGGGAGAGAGAGGGATAAGCTGGTTGGAAATGTTATTAAGTCATGGCAGTTTTTATATATATATTGTAAGCTTCGGTCTTCGGTGGTGGGTACAAAATCTGTAGCTTTCTGCATGCTTCAAGATGCAGCTGGTGCCAATGCTGAGATTTGTATTTAAGTAAAGGCAGATTATAGTGTTTCTCCAGAAGAAGCTGAAAGTTCTGAAATGAAATTCCAAGTTTCAAAGCTTTTATCCGGCTTCGCTTGATTCAAGGATATGAAGTACTTAAGGACTGAATTTGTCTTGTAGATTGCAGTAAATTATTTCTGTACTGAGCTACTCTTTTCGTTTCTAATTTTCTGGTTGTTAAACGACCTAATAGTTTACACAGGACTTTACTTGCTGTTTCCTAGGTAACAGCTAGGTATCTGTTCCAGTTTTAGGAGAGCTTCGTGGAGCAGACAGGTTCCAGTGTAAACCTCATTTTTAATCCCTCTGTGCGTTTGGGTTGAAAGACTAGTTTGCCTGAAAATGCCGGTTCTTTCTTTGCTGTTAGGAGCAAGGCCTTTCTGAAAGAAAGGATGAGATGGTAAACAGTATTTAACTGAGACTGTGATATTGCAGGCAGATTACCTACAGAAAGTTGTGTTGAACTTGGCTGGTGCTGAACTTTTTAATGACTTTCAGTCTCTTTAAATTTTATTTCGCTGTTCATTCAGCTCTCATTTTAGGTGGCAAGTCAACTATTACAGTTGTAGTTTGCAGCCTTGATTCTGCAGGCAGTGGCACGGGTAAGCACTGTTATGCGTGCCTGCTGGGAGGGATACTTCTTAAAGTCATGGTATAATTTTAATAGATGTGGTGAGAATTTAAATTTTGCCTTGACCAATTAACTTATAAGACTTTTTATCTAGAATAAGCTTAAGATGGTGTATAAACTCATAGAAAGGTGGCTACTGGATATAAAATTTTACATAGCATACATAAAACATTATTATGTTTTAATTATCTGTGCAGTTTTTTATGTAGCACTTGTGTGTCGGGTTTCTTAGAGACTCTCACTTCTGCAACTGCTTCAACAGTTGTCCACAGTTACTGGGTGAGCGGGGAATATGGGCATAATTTGGAAAAGGGATGTGTGCAGAAATGGAACGCCAAACTGGTCTTACGACAGATGTGATCTTTGATAGTCTTTTTCTTTCCTTAGGTCTGTTATGTTGCATATAGATTGCTTCAGTTTCTGTTCATTTCTAAAGATTGGAGATAGCCATCTGACATTGAAAACAAAAATATTGTGTAGAAATACTGATGACACTTTCACTGACATAGCCTCTCTCCCACCCCCCTGTTGGAAATTCACCACTCTAGTAATAGTCTGGAATAGTTGTTTTGGTGTAAATTTTGTGGTGTCATTCTCTGGAGAAAAAACAAACAAACCAACCCCTTTTCTTGTAATGAATTTCCAAGTGTAGAGAATGATTGACAAGCCTGGTTTAGCGGATCAGTACCCTGATGTGGAGCTGTACAAGGCAGGCAGGTGAATATTTCTGTAGTGTGGGCTGCATAAACATGTATGGTGTGGTAGTGTCTGTAATTTGGGAGCGAGGATTAGTAGGATAGATAAGGTGCACATAAAAATTGCCAGATTAGGTTGGATCAGAAGTCTGTCTTGCCTGGTGTTCTCATTTAATTGCTTTTAGCAGCCACTTGGGGAAGGAATAGAACGAGCACAAGCATGGAGTGTTAATTCTTGAGCATAATATTGGGAGTGGAGGAATGATGGTGCTGCTGTGTGGAATATGAAATGTAGCATTTTCAGATCTAGGTAAATCTGAGTAACAGGCACAGTGTCAAGTTTCTACAGATGAACTATGAAACAATAGGTCAGAATAGTGAACAGGGGTTAGTAAGAGTTTAAGTCTGTATTCATAGAATATATTTTTAGTTAGAAAATGTGTTTATTTGGAATTACTCTTTTCGTGATGTCTGTAGAGGTCAGTTCTATTTCAGACCTTTCACGGCAAGATATAAAACTTCCATATGGAAAGACAGTGGTCTGAATACCACCTGAAGGTGACTGAGTGGGGTAGTGAGCCTCCAGAGTTGGGATGCATAGGTCCCGTGCCCCTGCTACTGTTTGTAGTTCTGCCAGATAATACTAGGCAGAAAATAACATGATTGTCCACATGAGTGGCCATCAGTCTGTAAGTAGTGGCAATACTGGAAAGGATGGGTTGGACATCTCTGTCGCAGTTACCTTTGCAGGAGAAGTTCTGAGCTCACGAGAGCCATTTGTCACCAGAGAGGAAGCCTCCCAAAAACAGGGCTTCAGTATGGGGTAAGAAAGTAGACATCTACGCTACCTCATTGTGGCTGTTAAAAGTATAATTAATGGAGAGTTAACCCTGTGTAATAAACAGGAGGATACCAGCAAGGCTTGGACCTGTCCTTAACAGCAATGCTAATTTGTAGTATGTGGTAGGTAAATTGATAATACCTGGATCTTTACTTTTCTGCTCAAGTTTTGCATTGCTCTCCATTATTGTTGAGTTTAAGTTTATGCCATTAAAAACTGGATGTGAATAGCCATGTGCCTGCTGTACACCTTGGAATCAGCTTTAAAACAACAACAAAACAGTCCTGTAACCCTGCAAGCTCTTCTTTTCAGAGCACACTCAAGTTCCCTTTTTTTCCTGTGATAATGCTAAACCTGGGGCTGGGTTTCTCGCTGAGGAGGAACCTCTTACAAAGTCGTTTTTCGTTGGGGTGGGTAAATCTCACATTCTCATCTTTTGTGCTTATCTTTCCATGGTTGGACATCTCTGGTCAGGTAGACTGACTTGGTACGTGCACAAATGATTGGGCTTTTGGGTTCTTACTGCTTATAAAAGTGAAGCGAGTCTAAACAGACTCCAAATCTCAGTCTTGCATTTGGTGTCTTGTTTTTCAGCCTTTGTAGCCCTGTGCTTGGTACTGTTCTCTCCAGATGCTGTCTTTAGATGTCCTGTCAAACTGGTGTGAAAGGTCCTCTCCTAGAGCTGTCTTAAAAATCTATCAAACCAGAAGCTGTGTTTGTAGATTCTGAATACTAGGCTCTGTTTTTTACAGGGAACAAGGTTGCTTAGCTTCATGGTTTAGTTCTTGTTATGTGGCCAAGCAATGTATGTTTTCCAGGTCTAAGGTTCTGAGATTAGTCGGTCTGTTGTTTAATTGATTTATTTATTAAGGAATTTGGGAAGATTCTGGGATGCTTATCTGTCTTTTCTTTAGTTTATCAGAATAGCATCTTTTTTGTGGTTCTTCTTGTCATGTTTTTATTTTACTGTGATGTAAAAAGCCACCTTAGTGGAGAGGCAATTAAAAGTGTACTTAAGTTACTGATGCTATTTTACATACAGTTTTTGGAACAATTTTTGAGTACTCTTTGAAATGACAATATCATAGCTTGTAAGTTATTTTCAGTATTTACAAAAGACTGTGTCAGTAAGAAAACCTATGATTATCCTTTTTATACTCAAAGGAGGTAATTTAATTCTAAAAAGGATTTTATTATACTGGATGATAATTGAAATAACCAGGAATTTATTTCATCTTTTTTTTTTCTTGAGAGGACTGCATTCCATTTGGTGAAATATTTGTCTATTCACATTAATATAAGAGCTTTACTTTATATTTTATTATTTGTCTGTTTTATTAGCTGATACACGTAATAAAGACATGTGCTTTAATGTCTGATGTTAGTAATGTATGTCATAATGGCTTCAGCAGTTTAGAGATTTATTAAAACCACTCCTTATATTATGAACTGCTGTAAACTTGTCAAGTGGCCTGTGAATGATGATGCAACTCTGCTAAATATGTATGTTCTCTAAATACTGTTTGCCTAGCGATGCAGTGCTTAAAAGATGTAACCAGAAGTAACCTTGTCTCTGGAAATTTTTGAGAAAGCAAAAAAAAAAATGGAAAACAAACTGCACAAGTAATGCTATTATTTCCCCCTCTTCTACTAATTACTAAAGAAGATGGAATGAGAACTTCGAGAATTTATGCTCTGATTTATGAACAATCAAAGCATGTGCAGGTTCAGTATAATATTCTCATTTTTAGGAGGATTGTGCCGCCACTTGCTTTTGGTTTTTTTGGAGAACTTTGGTCTGTGATGTCAAATCCTTAGTGACATGGTTGAATCAAGAATCTTGGGATAGTTTATTTTATAATTGCAACTTGCACCAATGTTATTGTGCGTGCATGTTTAAGTCAATCTGTTAATACTCTCGTGTAGTTTGAGAAGAAAGAAAAAACTCAACCTTTTCTGTCTTTCTTCTGTATTCATTGGTACCAGGAAGAGCCTGAGGCATTTTATAGTTGGTGTTTCTTTTGTTGAGTTTTGGGGGTTTTGTTTGTTTGTGATTTTTTTTTTTGTTGTTGTTGTTTGGCTGTTTTTTTGAGAAGCCTGCTTATCTTGTCAGTCTGACATATTCATGTGGGAAACTTCAGTTAAATTGAAAAAAATTCCTTAACCATATCAGTAATACAAAATGAGGATATGTTTCCATATTTTACAACATTCTAGGTCATTATGGAAGTACACCAAGCTGTTCATAGAAAACACAAACCGTGACCTGAAATAACGAGTGGATAATACGTGCTCTTAGATCAGCTGGTAATGTGGCAGAGAAGGGGTATTTTACTGCTCTTGACAGCATTTTCAAGTAGTTATGTCAGTGTATCACAACTTAGTATCTGACTGATGTGATGAAGAATTGAATAGTCATGTAGGAGCTACCATCTTTTATAAAATGAACCATCATCTGGTAAGGATCTGTAACTGTTGAAGACAAAGAATGCAAAAAATCAAATGTGAAGAAGTGAAAAGTAATTTTGGTTTCCAGTGCTACATACTGTGTCATGCACACGCAAGCAGCTCTATTAAATGAGGCAAGACCATCCAGGTACATGAATTACTTGTTTTCATGACTGTTGCACATAACCTATTTGGATCTACTGCAGGATGGAAACTTTTGGTGCTGATAAGGTATCAGTGTTTAAATATTGTAGGGACATGCCTTGAATGGGAGGGGACTTCTGGTAATACGAAGTACTTAAAACTGTTTTTTATAATCATGAGTAATTGTGATTAAAATTTTCTGAAGTACCTTGAAGAAATTGGTGAACTCAAAGGTTGTGCATCTATTGAAGGTATGTTTGAAGACTTTAAAGTATCTGTGAGACTCTGTTTTTCATAATTATTCCATTGACTGGAAATGAAGCAAATAACAGTGTCAATAGTGTAAATTTCAGCAATTAATTGCATGTTCAAAGCCTGGTGGAATCAACACTGCTTAAAATCTGAAGGTGTCAAAGTACACTGAAGCTAGAAATGTGAAGTACTCAGAGACTCAAAAGTATCTCTGAGCTAAATCAGAACCTGGTGTTGTAGAAGTCTCTACCAGTATTCATTTACTGTGGAGTCTATAGAAACTTCCTTAAATAGGTTGATTATTGGCTATAAAACCAGAAATTTATTTTCATTAGTTTTAATAACCAAGAAAGAATTTCAGGGGAAAAAAGAGTTTTGAATGAGTAAGAACACTTTGCCGAAGCAGAATGTGTGTTGTAGGGTAATGCAAAGCTGCATCCTATTAAGTATTTTGCACTGGTGACTTAAAATAAGAGAGAGAAGTGATAAAAAGCTGATTAGTGACTTTTCTTAAAAGTCCCTTGTGAGATTTGTTGCTGGACAAAAATAACTTTCTTTGATGGTAAGGAAAATGATTGCTGATTGACTGATGGATATTTTCACAACTGTTTTAAGTTAATAGCTTTAAATGAAACACTTGCTTTTCTTCAAAGAATTCTAGTATTATAAAGCATTGCCAATGGGTACTGAATGCAAGCTTTTTCATTTTAATTATTATAAAGTTAGTGATGGGAATTGCCAGGTATCAGTTTTAGCTGTAGGAGTTTGGGGAGATAAAGTTCTGGAGAATAGGTGGATATATTGCAAGATTTTGAGAACCATTGGTAAAAAGGAGATTTATACACAGAATAAAAAGGTGGTGGTGAAGAAACAGAAGGAATTTTCATATGCTGAAGTCAAGTGTTGAGAATGAATCCTTTTATGATCTTCTGGTTCCTGATAGAGTTTATTTCTGGGTTCTGCGTGAAAGTTTTGAAACTTTAAGGAAAAGAGATTTGGGATATTGGAATGTATTATAACTTTTTTCTTTTTAATAAAGATATCTCCAGATGCAAAAACTATGTGTGTGTGGATTGATGAAAACTACTTAGTGATTCACATTAACAATCAAAAAGACCAAGTGTGTTCTTCAGAATTTAATTCTGTATATGTACTTTTTTGTTTGTTTTTTTTGGGGGGTGACGTAATTGTTGAAAATAACCTTGTTTAGGAAGAAAATGTAAAATCAGTATTTGTAAAATTTTGTAGTACTGATTGTACCCTGTTTAGGGTGAAGATTTGACAGATGTTTTTGCATGATGATGTTGTTATTCAGATGAACTGTCAGCCTTTCTTGTATAAGTGCCTACACATTTATATAAAATACTTTTCCAGCCTGTAAGGTTTTGCTTACCTCGCGTATAGATTTTGCAGTTTCACTGTTTGTTTTTAATCCTGAATTTGTGATTATATTACTCAGGATTTGGCAGTACCCATATGTTTAGAGAGCAAATGCCCATTATTCTATGGTAGTAAATGCTACCAGGAGCACTAATAGTTGCACCAGCCACGTAGAACAACCTAGGCATGTATTACAAGTCCAAGCTGTGCGTATTTCACTTGTGCCCTGTATTTGACTGAAATAGAGCGGTTGAGAAATGGAGAAGAAACCTGGAAATAGCCGTGTCTAAGAAGATTAGTAGATGCTTCATATTTACCTGAATGCCTGAACAATGGCACTAACTTTGGCTTGTTCTGAGACTATCGCAAGCCTCGTTTTTTCTTGAAGCATCCATAACAGAAGCTGTAAGAGGGTGGAGATTGCAGTTGCATAGGAGAGCCTGCCCAAATGGTGCTTAAGTTCAAATTTTTCTTTGCTTGTGATGTTAGGCCTTTATCCCACGAAAAACGGAAAGTTACTATAGCACTACCTTTAAGGCCTTGCCCACTCTAGAAAGAAGTGGGCTGTTTGTTTAACACTGCCGTGCATAACAGGTTGTTCAACTTTAGCACAGAAAAGACAAGTGTCACTTGTTTGGACTGTGTGATGTGACTAATCAAGTCAAAATGTAGTTTATGTGCTCAGGTAGAAATCATCAACATTCACATACTTTTTTTTTTTTTACTGACATTATATTATGGATCACATGAAAGTTGTAGTTTAAAGGCATCTGTGTTTCTTGAATTTTATTTTTTACTTGTAGAAAACCTCAGATGATGTTAACCAAAATGTTAATTTTTATTTTTGAAGATTTTTTTTTTTTTCCAGGAAGAGAGGCAGACAGTTTTCTCATGAAATTCGCTATCTGCCTAGTTTTTTACTTTCCCTTATGTATTGTGTGTTACCTGTCATATTCACAAGGGGTGCAGTCTCCTCGGCCAGGGCATACAGTGAAGAGGGACAGAGACCTGTGCGTGGGGAATGATCTGTACTTCATGATTTTGCTTTGAGGGCAGAGTGAATAGGGGCTACAGCGTGTAATAGCGGAGGAGTGGCAGAGGTAGGAAGAGAGAAGAAATTGGAGAAGGTAAGTTAATGAATGTTGTGTTGAACGAGGGCTTATTTTGCCATGACTGAATTGAAGTAATTGTTCAAGACTAGCAGATCTTTATGTGAAGATGAACTTGCATTGTTGCCCGGGTAGGAGTTTATTCACTTCATAAGGCGAGTTGAATTAATTGGTTAGATGTGCTGTAATCTGTGTGACTGCTATTTTAAAAAAAAAAAAAAAAAAAAAAAAAAAAAAAAGGAAGAATTCACTCCAGAAAGAACCATGTCTTTATTTTTTTTTAAGGTCTTGAGTTTCTTCTTGAAACTCTTTCTTTCTCCAAGGAGTTTCTGGTGGCTGAGCTTGAACTAGCTGAACACATGAAATAACAAGGTGGTCCCTGTGTGTCTGCTGCTTAAGAGACACTGTGATCGGGAAGGTGGGTTTTCTCAGGGTGAAGCTCATCCCTGGCACTTGATGATTGCTGAGCTCTGTGACTTCCCCCCCTCAAATGCAGGTAACTGCAAAATCTGTAGTAACTGGGGAACGTGCTAACGTGCTTATATTTTATTGTGGCTTAAGAAAATTCCTCAAAGCCAGAAAATCTTTTTTTTTTTTTTCGTTGTTATGGGGAAGAATTAGGAATAGGCCCTGGCACCCTGAAGCACTTTGAGGAGGCACTTCTGTTATATGGTCAGCCTGATGTACCTGCTCATGGCAGGAGGCCTCATGAGATTGTGGGGTCTGATCTCTGCTTACTTCTGCTTCTGTGTGTGTCCCCCCCCCCCCCCCCCCCCCCCCCCCTTATTCTCTGCAGCCCTGTATGTACATCTTACACCACGGTGAGCTACTTCAGGGATGAAAAACACTATGTTTCTCTTCTGCTGGTATAGATATCTAAACTGGCCTGGCAGAAGTGATTGGAGCATGTTGTCTTGGGCAGCAAGGTGGAGAGGGGGAGGAAGGAAAGTGGGGCTTTTGGCGTCTGATCAGCTCTGTTACGTTGCACCACAGTTGGTGGTGGGAGCTGCTGTGGGAGCTTGGGGAGACAGAGACCTCTATTCAGTTGCCTCTGGGGACTGAGAAGTGGGGCGGCTATGTGAGAACCCTATAGCTGAGTGAATCTGGGGAGAGGGGGCTATCCTGGAAAAGATGGGTTGGAGTGGGGAGAAACTGCTTCAGTCCCTCTGAAATTCTTCAGGTCTTTCCTGGCTCCTCAGGCTTCTCCATCTCCTCCTTTTCCTGCCTGTGGAGCCTATTTTGCTGCCTTTGAGTGTCTCGGCTTTGCCTGGGCACCTGCAAAACCAAGTGCAGGTTCCGAATGCTTTGGTGTATCGTGCACATCCTGATGTACCAAGCTATTCCACCCCTGCTCCTGTGCCACACAGTGTGAATTTAGTTGTTATTAGTGTCAATTGTTTTACAAAGCAGATTTCTCTTCATATCTTTACCTTATTAGGCAGGAGAGGAGAGCGGTTGTCCAAACGATTAATTTTTCTATATTGCTTGTAGAAGATGAACTGCCCAGAATGAATGAGAGATTGTTTCATGTTGGGCTTTTTTGTTTTATTTTTTAGCTAATGAACATGTGTTCGTTTGGCAGTAAAGCTTGTGGTTATATCCTTTCCATATACATGTTTTCCAGGTTCTGGAAGCTGTCTAAAGAGATAAAAGGTTTCTTTTCAAATGCTGAATTTCTGAACTTGGAAAGAACATCTTACAGCAGCTACTGTAGTGTGTCTGTGCTGCTTCTGAAACCACAAAAAATAATTGGACACTATTAATGGCTTGCTTTTCAAATGCTCTTCATTTCTAAGCGGGAAATGGAAATTTTATAGGTGCATTAATTAGCCTGAATTTTACTTCGACTTCGAATAATGTGGCTTTCTCTTTTTTTTAACACAAATGGGAGTAAACTTCAAGGAGTTATCGTACAGCAATTTTTCAGTTCTTGCTATATCTTCTGTCAGTCCTTATACATACATGATGCTTCAGTAGCCTCTTCTTTGTCCATCACTTTCATATTTTGCAGTGCTTGCCTATCAACTCTTATATTCGTATCACTGAAAATGTGGGATAGAGAAGATGGTAGTTATGGGAATCTTGAAGGATACATCCAAAGGATCACTCTAAAAAAACCACAACAACTTATTCCATTGAAAAACTTTAATTAAGAACTACTTGCTCTTTTTGCTTGTTTTCTTTTATTTGTATAAAAATACAGTATATCAAGGGAAGTACTGGCAAGATGCACCGTTAAAAATATCTTGGTTTTTACTTTCTTTTTAAATGGCTAACACAGTGTATTTGGGCGATTAGCATGTCGGAAGGAAGACTGCTTTCTAAGTAGTAGTCTCGGAATATGAAAGGTATAATACAATCCTGTTTTGCTTTAGTTGACATGCTTGGTTCAAAAATTTCCAATATCTTTATTTTTCATGCTGAATGTCTTGCATATTTGTTTACTGGAAACAAACGTCTTCTTTCAAAGCTAAGCATTAAGTTTATTCGTTGTTTCTTTTGATACCTTTAGTAGGAATTAAGGCCTCGCTGAGGTGGAATATTCCAAAAAGGTGGTGGAAATGACAGTGTGGAAAGCTGACAGATTCTGTGCCCCTGCAAACTGTTTCCATTCTTGCCCTATTGGATTCAAGTTGTCCATGGTGTCTGGGTGTGCTACCTGTCATGTTGACTGTTTAATAAATTTAACAGTAGCCTGCTATGTAAAGGGTAAGGGAGGAACCTTCACTCTTCCAGATGTCAGTGCAAGCTTCATCCTTCATCTCAACAAAAGTACTTGGTATTTATTTAATGGCAGAACGTTGATTTGCTTTTTGTTGTTTTCTAAAGCTCATCTCGACCTCAGTGTTCTGTGACCTTGAAGGGAATAGACAAGTGTATGTTTGTTGAAGTGTTTCCCTTTCATTTGTGTTCATTAGCCATTAATGTCAGAGTTCATCCTGCTTTCTCATGTTACATGCTGCGTCTCAGAAAGAGAAATTCTATTTTCTTGTTAAATGTTTAAAATATTTCTTTCATAGGACAAGATAAAGCAGCATTAGTTTGATTTTTTTCAAGTGGTTCATAGTTCAGTGCTGCAATGAGCAGCTTTCTAATTAGAGGGCACCTATTCTACTGGGCATTATCTCAAAATGGCTGAAATTGATTTTAGCTGCATAAAATATTACTGGATCAACGTGTATTTACCAAGCTGTAATGATAGCGATTGGCATCTATTCTATCCATTGTTCAAAATACTCTTTTTTTTTTTTTTTTTTTTTTTTTTTTTTTTTTTTTTTTTTTTTTTCTCCAATCTCTAAATGTGGTGGTAAGCAGAAAACAGTTTGTCTCTTAATTTCTGTGGTATGATTTGCTGCTTTATTTCCTTTTCCCCTGCACCCCGCCAATTAGTTTTCCACTCAAGGAGCTTTCTTATGCTAGATCTCCCCCTTTCACGATGAATACATCATGCTGACTCACAAGTTGTCGTGATTTCTTAGCAGTATGGGCAGGGGTGCGTGCACGGGTACTCGGACCACAAAAAGACGCCCTGCACCAGATTTTTTGGTATTAATTAGTTCAATATTCTGACTTCTAATGGTATTGTGGGGTGGGGAATAGGTGGTTTGTGCTTCCCTTTATACTTATGTTCAGAGGAAAGCAATTTTGAGCATTAGACAGCAAATTCACTGTTGTTTCTGCCTTTAGTGTTTAACGACAGGAAGGCTTGAAGTTTGTGTAGTTATGTGAAATGATAAGGAAACTTCACTCTTGTTTTCATGTGATGTTTGCAAAAGTTTGGTAAGGATGGACAGCATGGCTGCTTTGTTTTTCACATAGATACAGTCATTTTATTCCCTCTTCACTTGCTCATTTTTTTATTTTGTGAACTGAATGAACTGAGTGATACAGACCTCATAACTAAAATGTAGTGTTTTGTGTGTGTGGCTCTCTTTTTTTTTTCCTTCCAGCAAAACTATGCACACTGCATAGGCCACATAACCCTGCATACAGTGTCTCTTTATTCACTAAGTAAATAACAGGGTAACTTGAATTGCATCCAAAACTTTCTTTGCAGGCTTAACTGTTTCTCTGATTTCATCTGGTAGGGCCTGCCTGTCCCAGATGCCGGTTCTCTTTGTCTAGTCAACCACAACTGGCCCCACGTACCCTGAGTGGAATTAATGGAGCGCCTTCAGTGCTGTGTTGCAGTAGCTACTGCTGTCAGGTTGGTTGAGGGAAGGAAACCAGTTATACGTTTTTAGGTCTGTTTCCCTGTGCTGGTGGAGTGCCTCTGAATGTGACGGTTCCCAGGCTTGGCAGGCTCTTCAGCTGGGATGTAAAACTTGCATTACATTTCCCGATGACACGATCTACTCTCCAAACTGGCAAGCTTAGTCTAGCAACTCTTTTGAATTTTTTGCTGAATAACTGGTGTTAATAATGACAAAGGAGTTGTATGTTTGGGGGGTATAGGAGTGTGTAAATACACCAATGCGCACATATGCCTACCCAGCTTACCATACAATTCCTATAAAATATGTATTGAGAGTCTTTGCTATAAAAATGTAACAGTCATTTGAGAGGCGAAGACCATGTCTTTCCATTCTCAAGTTAGACTTTCATAACTCATGCCTTTTGTGTTGAAAGTTATGGTTGTTCCGGAGTAGAAGAAAAAAAATACTACTTTGTCTCTGCAATAAGTGCATGGTGACTTGTTCAGTATTTTTTGACGTTTATTGACACACACAGAAAACACAAATACTCAGACAGTGATAATCATGGTGGTCAACTGGATGGAAAAGTTACCTCTGTGATCATCAGGCACCAACTCTACCTGAGCTCAATGTAAAGATCAGATCACAGAATTCATCTGTCACCTGGTAAAACATGGGAGAGAATTGTTATTCAGAAGAAACCACTAGTTCTGGTTATCTATTTGTTGTGTATTTCTTTTGATGTCCTGATCATTAGCTATAAGCTAATGAATTCTGACCTCCAAATGAGGATGCCAAATCATCAACTGGTTTTGAAATTTAAGGTCGCCTTCCTCTGGTGTTATATTATACCAGTTTGTTACTGGGCCTTATTTGAGAATTTTCTAAAGGACACCCTATTGCCATGTGGAATTGTCTTAAAACATGCTTTTCTAGTGCATAATTAAAAATACTTACACCAAAATGAAAAATACACTTTTTACCTTTTGGTTTTAAAACTGTCTGCTTTTCTCTGTCCTGTGTCCCTATAGTGATTCTGATTGATTGCAGTGGCACTTGGTGGTGACAGAAGAGTGGATCACCTGCAGTCTGCTCAGCTTGCTTCTGGATTTAGCCAAGAGTCTGCTCCCTTGGATGGGAACTGCATAAGCATTGCTGATAGCCTTTCCTCCCTCCCCCCCCTTTTTTTTTTTCTGATTTTATTTTAAAAAGGTCAGAAAATCTGTGGAAATTCTTTTGCTGAGACTGTTTAGTGTGATGTGTCTTAGAAATTTGGAAGGAACTTTTCATGCGTGTTGCTGGGTTATAACTTCTTAATCTTTTGCAAAGTAAACCTTTGTATTTTCCTGTGTTACTTGTGGAAAAACCTGTCGGCATTCAATGACAGCATCTAAAAAACAGTGTTCATCCACTAGGTAAGGAATGGACGTGGCAGTATTTTTTAAAGAATTAAGTTGTTTCCATTGTAATGGGAAATACATTACAAGATCCAATGAGATAATCCACTCTCACCTGGCACATTGTGTTTAGTTTCAGGTACTGTTTTAAAAAAAAAAAAATGGAGGAGAGGGGGAAAAACTTCCATGTGCTGGTGAATTAAAATATTTGGTAACTGGTGAAAAGAAGGGGAATTTCTTGGAGAGAGATATAAAACTAAATTTTCCAGTGAGGTAAAGTGGGGGGTTTGGTTTTTTGGTTTTTTTTTTTTAGCCCTTTTTTCATCAAAAGCTTTGGACCTCTAGAGCACGTTAAAAAAAAAAAAAGGCAAAACAGACTTGAGAGAGAGAAGTTTTATAGAACAATGTATCCAACAAAAATGAACTGTTCAGAAGTTGTGCTCTTTGAAAGCCTTAGATACTATCAAGAGTCGGATCCTTCTGGAACTTTATAGTCTGGTCTGGCATAAAATATACATGTCAGCAAAAATGTATATAATTTAACTTCTAGCTGATGAAATTAGATAAAAAGGTTGAAAGGTCAGTCTACTACAGATTTCAGTTATGTTTGACCTTAGTACGAATGTGTGGATAAGGCGTCGTGAGGAAAATCTTTAAAACACTTGCATTTTTGCAAGTGTTCCATTCTGTTTGGGTGTAACATATTACTAGTGCAAAGAAAACATAAACCTTACAGCTTTCATATGTTCCATTGGGAAAAGTGTCTTCTCATCCATTTTCCACAGGCTGCAGTGCATAACACTTAATTCTTAATATAAACTGTAATTTAGAAAGGTTTACAGACTGTAGCAGTCTGTATATATGTTGGTAAAAACAAAATTGAATCTTGTCACCATTTCTCCACTTGGAGAGGATCAACAGTAAATAAAGTGGTGAGAATCTGGAAGACGTGCTGTTGGTCGGCTGATGAGTGTTTGTTGGTAAATTATATTACGATGACTTATGTTTAGATTTCTCCAGGATTTTTTCTGTAGTTTAAGTGTTCGTTTATCTACAAGAACTGCAGAATAAATCAAAAAACATGGCGGGCAAGAGGTAAGACACCTACTCTGAAGTGTCCCTACATTTGCTATTTGGCACGTAAAAGTGAGCTGCTGTTAGCTAGCTTCATGTATATTAACTTGCCTTATGTGCGAGTTTATAAGCACCATTTCTGGAGCTGTCTACACACCGTGCGGAATTGTTTGCTTCTGAACAAATCTTTCCAGAAACATTTGGCACACAGCCGTTTTAAAGATTTGATAGGTGGCAAGGCAAGTGCGTAGGTCAACTCTAGAGCCCATTTGCCGTGACATGGGATATCTTCTAAAAATTTTGGTGACCTCCTAAGCTTCAGAAGAGTTAAGTAACTTTATCACACAAAAGCATCTTTAAGTATGAGAATTTACACCATGTTCCTGAGGGTATTGAGTGTTCCAGACCAGTTCATGTTGGCTAATGCAGAATACCAGATGTCCCTGATGAGCAGATCTGGGAAACCATTTGGCGGTAGCTAGTAGAAAATATTACTGGGCACAGTGGTGTTGCAGAATGTCTGCCTGTCTTTGGAGTTTGTGGATTTCATATCCCCTCTGAAGGCTGGAGGTCTGAGCCAACATCTGTCACTCCTGACTACCAGGCATTAGGATATTCCAGGGAGAAAGAACTTAGTTGCAAATACAAGAATGAAAATGGAGCTGTGAAGAATATAATGTCTGACTGTTACATAGTTGTAATTAGCTGGGGCACCTGCCTAGTATAGGGAGTCCTTGGTTTCTAGCCCCTTTTTGTGGGTTTACCCATGGCTTTTATTCTTTCATATTCCAACACAGTCATACAGAGCAGAGATGGGGCTTAGGGCTCCTAACAGCCAGCAGCTTTTGCAGCTTCTCTCCAACACTGCCTCATTCCATTAACAATTCCCAAGTTGTTCTTTTGGACAAAAGTGCCTAAATTATCTTTCTTCCTCCTTTCCTCAGCCTTTGTGTCTGTCTAGTCCCCCTTTGTCGCATATATCTCACGTGTTCCAGAGAAAACCATAGGTGATTTTACTTGCTCTTTTCCCACCCAGACTTAACATTGCCCCACATACTTTTATTAGAGGATAGACACAAATTTCCATTTTGTTGTAAAATAAAGCCAGATAAAGTGTTCCAAATCTAGCAAGACTCCAAAGAACGTACATTTTTACAGCTTCTACCAAAATGACTGAAGAAGGCTACACTACTGGCAACTATAGCTTTCTCAAAATAGACCTCCACTACAGTACCACATTATGCTGGAAAAGTAAGCTACTGTGCAGTTGGCTTTTCTCACCCCTTCCTTCTCCTCTTGTTCTTTGATGCCAAAGTTGATACAGATAAATAGCCTAAGTTCTTTTTTTTTTAATTATGAAAATAAATATTAAAATGATTTAAAATGCATTCTAAGCTTGAAAATGAAGGCCCTTCATGCCAAACGTATCCAAATACGAACCTTTAATGTTACTGTTTTTTTTTTCCTTATGGAAGGTGCTGGGCTGTTTGTTCTGTTACACATGATGGTTTTCCAGAGCTAAAATTAACATTAGGATGGGCTTAAAAAATTATCTGGAAGCTATTTTTGTGCTGTCCTTGGAAGTTGAGTACTCGGTCTTTTGTGTTGAGCAGTGAAATAAGATAAATCGCTCTGATGAATTCTGATCTGGATTATTTCTATAGCATGTTCCGCTGCAGCAAGCAGTAACATGCAGGTCAGGAACACTTTATTTATGCTCTGTGTTGTTTTTTGGGGAGGGGGGACCGCAAACAGCGCTGTGGTGGCTTTGTATGAGTGGTCTCCATGTCATCCAACTGTGGTTGTGCTGTATGCTCACGAAGCCAGAAGAGGGAGCACAAATGAAAACCTTGTTTCTAGGTTAGATCCATGAGGCTGATCTGGAGCCTTTGGATATACTGAGGTCCCACATGTGAAGTTGGAGTGCCTGACTCTGATAGACCCGTGTGCGTAAATAATGGAAAATAATGAGCCTGGCACTGGCTCAAAAAGAGAAATGGTGGGCATGGTGCCTATGGAAGAAGCGAAAAGACTAGGAAAAACTGCGCTTCGCTTGAGGACTTTTAAAGCAAATTATTATGTCTTAACTAGTTTACTAAACTTGTTATTTGAGGTTAAGTCCAGTGTATTTGGTTTGTAAGATCAGCAGTGTTTCTCATGAATCAAGGACGATTTGTGTGTCATGCAGATGATATATATGGACACGTGAGACCTTTATACTGCCTAGAGCTTATTCAAATGCGGTTTATTAAATATAGCTATTGTGGGTTCCCTATAGCATGCTTGTAAGGATTTTTTTTTTTTTTTCAATAAGCATGCTGATTTTTAGGGTTAATAGTTTTCAAATACATATATTTGTATGTGCTTTGACAAATTATTTATTTTCTTATGATTATATGCAAACACTGTTTGATGACCATAGGTGGTGTTGAAACTAATCACTTATGATGAATGTCTAAGGACACTAAGGTGTTGATTAAACTGTGCAAATTGATCTCCTTGATGTAGGCAATTGGTATTTTGGTTGCAAAGACCTGTTGACAGAGAAGCAAACTGCTTCATGCTTAAATCAGGAGACCTTTCAAGAGTATAATCTTCTCCTGAGTGTTTTCTGAAACTTTTTAACTTTGGCTGCATTAGCTTATTCAAGGAGTGTGAGACAGCTGAATGGTATTTTGAAAAGAATAATTAAAAAAGCAAATCCACAGTCTTATTAGCCTCTTGCATTCTTTGTTTGGTGGGGTTTGTTTGTTTGTTTGTTTTTCTGCTTATTGCTGGGGTAGAATTCAAAATTTCATGTCCGCAGCTATTTGCTTTATTACCTTAGATGTGCCATTTCCAATGTTATGCTCATAGACTTAACAAGCTAATGTGGGAGAGTAAAGCGGAGCTGTCATTTTGAAGCTACTCAGCTGAAGGCTCTTTGAAATCAGTTTAGAAAGCTCCAAGACTATTTTTGTTCCCTTTTTAATTTTTAGAGATGTGTTATGCTGTTAGTGGTCCCTAGAAGGGATGTTATGGAAAGGTTTCCTCTCATAATTCCACCAGAGGTTAGACCCCAAATGGACATGATTTACATTTAGGAACTATGCCAGTTGAAGGCAGGCTGGGGATGACTTAAGGCTGTCCCTTTTCCTGAGACATATTTTTCTTAAACTGTGTATTACTGAATTTGTTGAAAGTATGCTTTAGTGCTTCAGTGAGGAAAGATGATCCATTGAAAGCGCAGTCTTTGCCAACATTGCATGATATAACAGAAAGGCACCATTAAATTAAGAGTGCTAGAATAATTTTTGTCTCTTCATACAGCTTGCTTACTGTCACTCTCAGAACTTTCCAGGACTGTGGAGTATTTGCATGTACTGTGCTCTATAAAAGCTGCGCTCCTACAGTGCGATCATCTCCTCTTCCTGTCTGCTTGGATTGCTCTGTTAGAGATTAAGAAGGTGACTGAAGCATAAATGTGAAACCATTTCTCTTTGTTTTCCCCTTTTCCCTTGAAGAGCACTGAGGCCATGAAAGATCTGTGGTGAGCTGCCAAGTGATGTATCAGTGGCCCAAGGAGGTGTGATGGGCCACTCCTCCCTCAGGATTCCTGTACCCCGTGGCTCTAGTCCTATAAGCACTTTGAGGTTTGTATGTCAGGACACATTTGATCATACCTATAGCAAGATAGTGCTGGGCTAATGGCAGCAAATGGTGGTGACACAGGTTAATTTTACATCCTTTACCATGATGAAATGAAATATGTTATAAATCACATTATTGTCACGCTGGCTGTGCTTATGTTATATATCATGTTTTGTCTTAAAAGATCCAGAAGACAGCTTTCAAGTTTGCGCAACATGATGGTGCCTTTGAAGTACTAACTTGCTAGTAACTGTGGTTAGGTAATAAAATATTTTGTTTATGAGAGTTCAAAGGTGTCAAGGTTGGTTGGACTAGAACGTATAATGGATGGGCTGCCAGCTTTAGAATGAGCTTTGGCTCCCATTAGGTCACAATGCAATTGCAACTCCAAGTCTTTCTTGAGGGGTCTGGGAGAAAAATCCTGGTGTTTCTCTACCGAAAAGATAAGAATGATGCATGACAGATGGATTATATCTTCCACATCTTTTTTCGCTTTGCTTTCCAGTATTTTCTCAGAGAAGAGAATTACCAGTTGTCTTGTTTTTAAGGGATCCAAGTGAAGATTCTCTGAGGAATAGTAGGTTGTGTGGGTAATGCAGCTGTTCTTGCAGCTCTGGGTATAGGAGCAAATTCTGTGAACTTTTGTTGTCTCTGCTTGAATGTATATTGATGTGAAAGGGTTGTGGAAGCTGACTAGACTGTAAACTGGGAAGATACTACCTGAACAGGGAAAAAGGTGTGCACCGTAATATCTGGACGATGTGTTCATGCTTTTTCCTGTTTTGGTTTATTCCATTAGTCTGCTGGCAACCTTGTACCCATTTGCTTTGGTGGCCTCTATTGATTTCTTCCTTTTTTTAAATGGCAGATTCTTGAATTTTCTAAAGATCACCATGTAGGTAAGTTCAGCTGTTCTAGAATAACTGTTTTTATACTATGCTATATTTTTGATAAAACAGTTTTAACAGGGTGGTGTCTTCCTGGAGCAAGTTAACTCACAGTTGTTAAGTGGTTGCTGGACATTGTCTTCCAGTTGCCACTGAAGAAGGCAGTGGTGCCTGAATGCCCCCAAATTGGTCGAGGTTGTTGGACCCTTATAATTGGTGCCAGAGTCACTTGTGTGCCCTTTCCCTGTGTCCTCTGTAGGTCAAAATGATCTAGGTCATTTTACACCGTTTGAAGAGTAAGTCTTCTCTTACTGAATTACTGCAGTGAACCAGCAGACTTGGTGGGATTTTCTAGAGAACGAGGATGCAGAAAGATGTGGTAAGATTTTGTAGACCTCCTTTGCAGAGGCAGACCTGGTAGGATCTTGTAGGGAAGGAATGAGTTGGATTGTTGTTCTCCTCAGCTGGTGCAGCTTGAAGCTGAAGAAGATATTTTACCTGCAGTGCTGCTGTAGGCTAGTAAAGCAACACTATTGTTTTAATAAAATGATTTGCCTGAGAATTTGTAGCATGGCTTTACTTTCATTCTCATCTTCACACAAGAATAGCCAAGCTTATGTGCTCTCAATTTAAATTCTCCGTTTTCTCCTGCTCTGAGTTGGAAGTAGAATGTGTGCCTTAAGCATCCATTCTATGCTTCTCAATCTTATTTTGCAGAATTGATACCACTTAGTTAAAAATAATTCAGACCCTACCTGGAAAAATTTTACATCCTGAAAAAGGCCAGGAGTCCACTGAAGATCTTGATGAAAGAGCAATGGGGAGAGACTACTGAACACATAGAAAAGGCATTAATTTAATGCACGCAGAAAATCCTGTGGTTTATATGGATTAGTATTCAAGGCACAACTTGCAGTGTCTTTTTTGATCCTGAATATATATAGTAGCAACATCAGCTATAGGCAGGTAGAAATTGACGTTTTAGACTGAATTAGTGAGATAGCCGAGGAGGAAATAGCAAAGCAAGTGGAAGTGATGAGGAGATAGAGGAAAATGACCAGTGGGAAGAAAAATGAAATCATTTATCCTTAGAAAGAGTACACCTGTTCTTGTCCTGCTCGTACTCACTGGTAGCAGCCTTTAAAAGTAACTGCTATAAATCACCGGGACTGCAATAGGTTATGCTAAATTGCTCCGGCTTTTACAAAACCTTTCTTGCGAGATCTTGCCTCAGAAGCATTCCTAGGCAGAGTACTGGTGAGATGTGCTTGTTTGTACACATTTTTACTACCACTTTAACAAGAAATGTTGGCAACCCCTGAAAGAAGACTAATTACAGCTTTGCAGTGGAGATCTTATTACGGTTGTGGATGACATTGCCTTTTGTTTTTGGAGCAAAAAATAGAAATTAGTGTGAAACTGTTAGGCAGGAAGCAGGGACTGCATTGTGGCAGTGGCTCTTAAATTATTACTTCAAGAATGTCACTTGCTGGTGATTCAGGATACAGTGATGACAGGGGAGGGTTATTCCAGATGGATGCAAAAGATTAAACAGCATGCAGAAGAAATGAGAGAAATAAATGCGTGTTGGGGAGAGAAATAGCAGGGACAGAATGAGTGTTTAAAGAGAATGAGATAAAAATCAACCCATTCCTCAGTTTTGAGGCCAAGTTGGCACCCCCTTGACTCATTAAACTGTTCTTTTGAATCCAGAAATTGGCTCTACAAAAATGTCACCTCATCAAACAGCAAAGGGACCTTAAGAGAGAGGGTCAAGGCCAACAAATGATAAGCAAAAGCACTAGCTATTTTAGTTCCACCCATTCAATGTGGCTTTAAGTTGGAGACTATTTAACTGTCTTTGTGTTTGCTGACGTGTGTGTATATATACTGTATTTTCATTCTTACTTGGCATCAAGCAAGATGGTAGTTTAGTCTTAATGTATACACAGTCACAGAGTGGTTGAGGCTGGAAGGGCACCTCTGGAGGTCATCAGAGCAGGGTCAGCTACAGTAGGTTCCTCAGGACTGCGTCCAGTTGGGTTTAAAATATCTCCACATCCCCTCTGGGCAGCCTGTGGCAGTGTTCAACTCTCCTCATCATAAGAAAAAAATATTCTTTGTTCAAACTAAATTTCCTGTTTTAAAATTTGTGCCTGTTTCCTCTTATCCTGTTACTGGGCACCACCGAGAAGAGCTTGCCTCTATCTTATTTACTCTCACCCTCAGGTATTTATACGCACGGATAGGATCCCCCGGGGCCTTCTCCTCTCCAGGTTTAGCAGTCCCAGCTCTTGCCTCTTGTTGTTTGTCAGATACTCTTAATCATCTCTGTGGCTCTTTGCGGGACTCACTCCAATATGCCCACGTCTCTCTTGTGCTGGGGAGCCAAGAAATGGACCCAGCGCTCCAGATGTGTCTCTCTAGGGCCAAATGGAGGGGCAGGATCCCCTCCCTTGCCCGGCTGGAGTCAGTCTTTCTAACTTAGCTTGAATGTAGACATTTCTGTAAATGGAAGTACTTTATGAGGCACTCCGATGGTCTCTAGAAGCTTTCATCTCAGAGTTGTCATGCCACAAACCAGGGCAGACCTGTGCGAGCTGGCACCACTTGGATTGCCCTGCTGCTCTCATGCCATGTGTTGACTCTTCAGGTAGCTCAGAGGAAGCAACAACTTGTGTTTTCGGCTTCTCCGTGTGCTCAGCCTGCAGTACTGGGATTCCCTCTTTGCAAGAGGGTACTGGGGGGTGTGAAGTGGAGAGATGTCAGGGGTCTGGGGGAGGTGAAGCATTGACCCAGCTCAGCATGGGTGGCAGTGCTGTGGAGGGAAGGATTCTGACTTTGCCATTTAAAATGCTAATGGTCTGTGGATTTATTTTGAGCAGTGCTGGCCTGCCTGTGAGCAAATTTTTACTTATCTCGAAGTGCTTGGAAAAGACTTGAAAAAATGCTTTTTCTTTTGTGATTTACTGCAGTATTGAGGCTTATATCCCAAGACACGTCCTAAGAGAGTCCCTCTGGGTCAGACCAGTCCATTAACTAGTACTATATTTGCTATAGGTTTCCATATTCCCTTTTTTTTTTTTTTTTACAATTTTTATTCATAGCTGGTATGCTTTGCCTCTTAACTTCCATCTTCACTGGGACTTACCAATGTATTTTTGTCTTTATTTTGATTTTTCTTTTTATCAGATGGAGTTCCATTACTTTGCTTTAAGCCCATCCCAGCACAAAAAAATCCCCAGGAAAATAGTTCAGCGATTTACAGAAGTTATCACTCAGGTTTACTTAGAATTGGGAGTTGGGCAAGAAATTTGTCTAAAACATTTGTTTTTATATTTGGAAAAGAAAGATGCTTCTGTAGCGCCCTTCCTGGTTTACTGAAGGATCTATATATTATTTGACACTTGCCAAATGCTTATATTATGATGTTGGCGATTTAAATCGGGGAAAGAAATATTACTATTAATGAATTAGCAGATATTAATATTGGAAGCAAGAGTTAGTTTTGTTGTGTGGTTTTTTTTTTAAATCTGTATAAATTCTTAGGAACTACTAAACTTGTGAAATGTTGGCTCACTAACTTCTGAATGACACCACCTTTCGAAGATGATATTTAGGAAATCCAGTGTATTGCAGTGGAAATCTAAGAAAAGCAGTTTATTGAGGTATGTACCTCATATAATAATAGATTTTACTTTCCCCATGGTAATCTGCCTCTGTTTTTCTTACACTGATATTGGCAATTTGAGAAATAACTAGGAATTTCAGGAGAAAGCCTATGATATTTAAGCTCTGTCATACAATGCTTAAACAGCTTTGTCAGAGTTAATCAGTTGTAAGATTTGTTCTCTGTCTCACAATTAAAATGAGTTAATGAAATATGAACATTTTGTTCTGCTATAGTTGAGGTTCTTGTAAATTATATCAGCATCTTAAAGTATTAGGGTTGGTTTTACAATTGAAATGAAGGTGTTACCTTAGCATAGAAAAACTTGACAGAACTTATTAAAGTCATATGAGATCTAGTAGCTTTGTTGAGCTTACTGGAAGAGTGCAGTTTTGGTTGCATTAACCAGGTCTTGGTAGAAATGAACACAATTACAGTAAGAATATGGTATGATAAACCATTTATGCAAAAAGATTTGTCTAATAACATTAGCGATATTTGTATCTAACACAGGGAATTCAAACTGGTACAAAAGAGAAGATCTGATTTTGACACATAACCGAGTCTTACCCCTTCTTTTATTCAAAGACAGGAAGCATTTGATAAAGGTCTTAAAGTCCAGAGAGTATAAAATATCTCGCATTTCTTTTCATCAGTTAATTTATTTTTGTTATGTCCTTATATCTTCAATTTTAGACTCTTTGTATTTGAGATATTATGATGTATTTATTTATTTATAACTTTTTCTTATTGGAAAAAAATACTTAAAAAAATAGACTTGGGGAAACCTGGAAGTGCTGTATGATAAGAATGTCAATTTTTTCTAACTACTGAAAACATTTTCTGCTGTGCTGAGTGAAAACTAGACTACTCTTGAGCATTGAGCAATTTCTGCATGTGTTATGTCAAAATTGGCAAATTACAATGCAGAGCAAAATGCTGGCAGCAACTTTGTCTTTACTTGCACAGGCTTTGGTTTGTTTTTTTTTTTGGGGGGGGTGTGGTGGTTTGGCTTTTCTTTTTCACGGCACTCCTGTATTTCTGTGTGTGCAGGATAGTGCTCTGACAAATATCAGCTGCTCAGTATTTGATTTTGCCCATGCTACCTCTGGTTCAGATGACCTGTGTGCTGTCCATATTCACAGTGTGTGCGGAATTGCTTGTTTCCTCAAAACTGCTTGGTGGCACTCATCGCTGTCTCTGCATACTTAAAACTCTAATGAATTTACTTGACACTGCTGCTGTAAGATTAGACAGCTTTTTATTATCTGTTTACAGAAGGGGAATTGAGGTATGAAACAATTAAGGCTAAACCAGTTGAACATCTAGGTCTTCATGTACAATATGGGACACGTGGATCTGATTTTTTGTGGTGCTGAACGTTTTTGTAGCCCTCTGCAAATAATGAGGACAAACCTGTTGTGTATTTTTTGGTCAAGTCTGGTCTGAAATTTATTTCAAAAATACTTATCTTCCATTATTTTAGGCAAATGCCAGAATCCTCCTTCCTGCCAGAGATGGCTTTGTACCAGCGTCTGGCCATCTTTCCTGTATGTGATCAGCACGTGTAGTAGTTGCAACTGCATAGCACTTCTTCAAGAAAAAGCCTCAATTCAGCACCTGCAAAGCACAAGCCCCACAGTTGTAGTCTGTAGACACTTTAGCTTAAGTGATTTGGGAGATCCTGTAGAGTAGTCTTGCTTATTCTGTGGACCTTGATGTGTTTTGTTTTGGTTTGGTTTTTTTTGTTGTTGTTGTTTTCTTTTTTAAACCTGTCCATTTAGGAAGTGCCGGCATTTCATATTTTTGTGTCTGTACAGTTACTGTATTCCTTGTTCTGGGTGGTTGTTTTGTTTATGTTATTAAACACATCATCCATTATATGGAATAACAGTAATCTTTTCATATGTCGTCTATTGAATCTTAAGAGCCAACTGCTGAAGTTTTGGATCTTACCTTTTGTATCTATGATTGAGATAGAAAATGTAGGAGTGTGGTGGACTTCACAGCTGTTCACAATTGCATCTTCTGACTCCAGGCTTCTCCCAGCTTTAGTTTATTTACAGCTTCTACCACTACTAGAGTTCTTCCATCCCATCCTTCACCCTCAGCAGGTATATGTTTCCCTGACACTTCCACACTACTTTTTTCTAACCCCCATTTGTGTTGGCTGCCTCTGCCATCTCTTCTAATCTCTGCATGCCAGTGAGCTGCTGTTGCAGCACTGCGTGCTCAGTTCTTGTGCCATTCACTGCAACGGCTTCTGGTCAAAATGATGAGCAACCATAGGTGAAATCCTGCTCAGCTGCTTCAGCTTAGAGATGGAGCACCCTCAGCGGCTCTCTGGGACTAGCGCATGCTTTCTTCAATGGATACATGGACTGCAGGTAAGGAAGTGTATGAGAGTTCCCTTTGTTTGCAGTCAGGAGGGAATATTGCTTCAGACCTCTGCAAAAGGATGCTTATCATTAAGATTCTTGCCTGCCAACTCTTTTTTTTGTTTGTTTGTTTTAAAAAGGCTGCTAACTTAATTACATTTTCAGGAGAACAGCAGCCACACTGGTTTAGATCAAGGAGACTGGTTAGCCCAGTTAAAAACCTTAAATAGTTTACCTTAAATAGAATTAAAAGTCTTACAAACAAGGCTGTGAAATGCTGAAGTACTTACTGGGTAGGGGGACGAGTGTGGAAAAGCACAAAAATATTTCTTGCTTCCAAAAATCAACCCTGGAAAAAGAGATATGGTGAGGATGGAGAGAAGCCTGTTATGTTTCAATGTATGTATGATGAATATCTGCAATAAAATGCAGACTCTGTTGCTTGGACCCACTCTGTTTGTGGTTGGGTTTTTTTCTTCCTTTCTGAGAAGCAAATATTTGAATATAGCCAGAGGGTGGCAGTTACTGGCCCAACCATAGTGATATGGCTGACAGAAGAAATAAGATTATTCTGCTGCACTTTCAGTCCATCTCTTGTTTTCTGTTTCCATGGATATCTGAGATTCAGGAAGAGGGGTAATGTAGAATTAGCATTTCCCAATGTGTGAATAACTATATCAAAAAATTCCTGTTGAGCCTGACACGTGATTTTCCTTCTTTTTAAAGAATCTGCATTTGGAGCTTCAGTACTACATTATTAGCAGTAGGACTATAGTGATTTATTATCCCTAATGTTTTTGCAGTGTAAAGTAAGATGATTTAATAGCACACTATTCGGAATTACATGGAAATATAAATCCAATACCAAAGTTACCGGTAGCATCCCGTATAGAGCGGAACTTAGAGTAGGCATTTGGCTTTGAGTTGTTGGTCGTGGTATTTACTTGTGGCCATCACTGTACTTCCTCTCACTGGATTAGAAACCTGTACCTGTTATTGGAAAAATACTGCAGCACATACAATGATTGCTGTGTTGTTATACATGTTTAAAATCTTGTTAAAATGGAATACTGTAATTACTCAGTTTTATTCACAGAAGCAGGTTTGATCTTTTATTACATAAGTATTCATGGATCTCAGAGTATGTTCTGTGACCTTTGAGGGTTATTTATCTTGTTTCTTGTATGCACTAGAGCTTCTGTGCTTTAATCTGTGTTTGCTGAGAAGCTGCCAAATTGCCTCTTCTCTTCTGTGCCAATCTATCTTTTTTTTGTGTGTGTGTGTAATCCATGTTCTGATTGATGTATTAAAGGCTTTGTAGAAAAATTGTGAGCCATCTGTATCAGTATTTGCTTATGAATCATATTTTATGGTATATTCATTAAATATATGTTAAGAACTTACAAACACTCAGCTGCTCTACATAAGAACATATACTTAACTGAATGTTTAAATGTACTTTAGTGTTTTAGGATGGGTGAGATGTGGTGCCTTTTTGCATGTATGTGTTCCTTTGGTTTGTTAATCTGGGGCTTTCAGATCCAACAACATAAAGCGTTTACAAATTGATGGAGATTTATTTAATCTGATTTACTCAATTTTCTTGTGTGTGTAAGTAGGTCTGAAGGACTGAGAACAACAAGGAAGTTGCCTGTGGTACAGAAAAAGTCTTTTGAAACACTGGAGTAACTAACTCGCTTATAAGAGATCTGATTCTGCACCAGAGAAATTAATGAAAAAAACTGTTTGATTTTGGCATTGGTAGGGCTTGTGTGAATGAAGTCAGTGCCAAGACTTGATGATAGGCAAGGCATTTAAATTGCACTTTCAGATGTTGAGTACTGATGTAAAATCAGAAGTTTATCATTAAAAAATTTAACAGGAGACAGGCTTCTTTCCACAATTACATCAATAGTAGTTTCAAAACTGTTTTGCTGCTTAAGTTTGTGTGCTCTGCTGTCTCTCCCCATATGAACACTAGTGGCAAAAAAAATGACAATTTTATCCTGAGTTTGTGAAACATTTGCCTAGGCAATTTTGAGGCCAGTATTGCTGGAATATAGCTGTCTAGGTTAGGAAGGAAAGATACCGAGACAGACCAGGTAGAAGACATCATGTAGAACAATGATACATTAGTTTATGCTTAATTATTTCAAAGTGCTGTCTGGTTGTTAGTCAAGACTTTGCTTCAGAATTTTCTGAGAGGCAAAATGTTTCATTCTTTGTTAAAAGATAGGAAAAATGAATGTTTTAAGAACTACTGAAATTGGCCAAAATATTTACTGTGCATATATACATATGTATATGATTTCCTCTTTTTTGCTTATTTGTAATGTATTTAGTCTTCTTCGTTGGTACAGTTGGTTATGCTAGAAGCCTCAGGTAGAATTACAACTCCCTTTTTTTATCATGCTGTACAAATAAATTCATATTTATAATGAGGTAAAAATAACTCGGTAGACTAAAATACTGATATAAAAGCCTGCATGTAGTTGGGAACAACATTACTTTTTCCCCTAGAATCTTGGTGTCTCTGATCTCCCGTCATACACTCCTTTTCTTTCACTCTTTTTCTCGACCTCTGATTTTGTGCCGGTTGTGTGAGGATTAACTCCAGTTAAGTGCAGTTGGTTCATGAAAACATGATAATGTTTTGGCCCCATACACTGTCATGGGCAAGCCACTGGGATTCCAGAAAGATGTGGACCGGTTTGTTTTGGAGAAGGAAACAGATAATAAGACATCCAAGAAAAGTGACCTTTTGAGAAGTCTGAACAAATCGTGCTTATTTACTGATGGGAGAAACAAATTTTCAAATATGTAAAAGACTGATGCCAGGAGAGAGGCAATAATCTGATTTCTATTCATAGTGGATAGGACACAAAGCTTAAACTGCAGCTAAAAGAATGTGGGTTAGATATTAAAAAAAAAAAAAAAAAGGGTGTGCAAACAGAAAACAAAGAAAAGGCAAAAAACTTTCAAGTGGCAAGAACAGCGAGCACAGGAATAGATTGCCTGGAGACTCTGAGGAACAGATTGGACAAATTTCTGTCTGGATTGCCTTGGAACAGGGCTTGGGCTACCTGACCTCTTCAGGTTCTCTTCTGTGCTTTTTTTATTTTTATTTTTTATAGATTAGTACTTTTATTCCTTAAGGATCCATACCCTCTATAAGTCTAAATATAGTTATGAATAAATGTAAAGTTCCCAGTTCTTTTTTTTGCAATAAAATTTTGCAAGCCAGTAAGCCCTGCTGTCCCATGGCTGTTTGGATTTTGGTATTTACGCTCTTCAAATTGGGGTCAGTTTTGTGCTGTTTCTGCTTCTGTATGCTGGAGGAGTAGCTGTTTACCTAATGGAATGGTTTCCCACAAAGCAATCAAGAAACAATTCTGTGTCGGAGGCCAGTTCTGCTTCTTCGCTTAATCTCTTTTTAGATGCACCCTTGGAGTACAGGTGGTGTTAAGGAGGAGATGAATATCTGGAAAATGCCAATTTAGGGGCATAAGATGCATTTGCATTCAGTCTGGGAATATACGTGCCGCCTGTGAGTCAGCAGTGTCAAAGAACTATGCAGCAGAAAAGAAAATGATAAAATAAAAAGGACAGAAGTGACAAAATGAGTGCAAATTATGTAATCAATGTTTCTCCTTTTATCAAAATAGTTATTTCAAACCTTAATGAGCTTTGCCAGCCAGCGGTAACATTTTGAAGTATTGTATTAATAAGCATTCATGGAATTTTGTTAGTTTTGATATAGCGTTAATTTTTAGTAACGCTATATTAATGTCTAGATGACATTATCATTGCTACTAAGTAGTATAAGTACTGAAAAAGGTTAAATATGGATTTTAAGATATGCATGAAAAGAAAAGCCTTTTTATTTTATGAAATGAGATCATATGAGTAAAGTATGTTGCTGCTACAAGATGGAGATCCCTTGGTCCGGTGTAGAAAGGCTAGGTGGCTTACTGAAAATGGGGTATCTGTTTCTAATGGAGCTATGTGATCCTATGTGGTTTATTACTGCCAATTTATTTATCTTGGCACTGCTTCATACACCCTAGCAATTTTAAGGTCTTGCAGGGCCATTACATCATCTGGGTTAAACTCTGTATAATATTGGCTCTTTCTGACTTTATGCAGCTACCTCTGTATTAAGGTAGTACTTACCATAGAGCACATCTTCTCAGAGTGTTTGGTCTTCATTTACAGACGTGGAAGGACAAAGAAGCCCCATTTCACTCTAACTTCATCAGTAGTTAATGACCCTTATTGCTGAAAAATGTAATTAAGCTCTATTTCTAATATGAATTTGTCTGGCTTCAGTTTCCAGGCATTGCCTCTGGTTTCTGCTTCAGAGCTCCAATACTTTATTCTTAGTGAGATGTTTATACTCTCTAATGAAGTCACCTTTCAATTCTCTTGTTCTAAACTAATCAGACAGCTCTTTAACTCTTGCTGTAAGGCATTTTCTCTAGCTCTTTGTTATTACTTATCTATAGGAATTGTTTTGGTTGTATCTTTATAAAAATGTTGAAAGGAGAACTGCACGTTCAGTGTTAACATCTGCCTCCCCAGTGCTATAGAACATTCTAAAATCAATACTCTTGCTGTTTTCCTGTTAATTTATCAAAGGATAGGATTGCTCTGTGCCTCTTCATTTCTGTGTCATCCTAGGAGTGCAGGTTCACCTACTTGCTCTCTGGGTAGTTTTTGGAGATGTTCCTCTTCAGAGCATGCAGAGAGTTCTACAGGATAGGTTAGAATATTTCATGTTGAGCTATGAACTTTATATTTGCTGGAATACATTAATTTTCCCGGAATAAACTAAAGTCTTTAAATGATTACTCTGAGTGCAAACCTTGCCGGACAGAAGTTTTCAGTTTTTCTTTCTGTATTTGTTGACAGATCAGTGGTGAAAATGCTGAATATGATTGGATCTGCACTTTGAGTAGAAATGTACTTTCACAATGGCAGCTATTCTTATGAGTTTATATGCTTAATATGGTCTGTGTAGTGCTTTTTAATCAAACTGCTGAAAGTGAAGCCTCCCCTGACCCTTCCCATATTTCCTTTTTAGAAAGAAAATTACAGGTGATTGTTTGAGAGCTTGCCTTCCATAATACATCTTTTGCTTTCCTGAAGCCTTTCATGTAAATTTAGTGAAATACAAGGCAATATGATAGGCTCAGTGTCCAAGGGCACGGGCGCTTTTTTTTTTTGTTTAAAAATATACATATTTGTAATTTGCTACTAGTTGGGTTCTCCTGTATTTGCTAGTATTAGCCATGCTGTGACTGCTGATGACCGTATGATCAGCTTCTAGTTCTGCTGTTAGCCCGCGTTTATTGAGATGCCAAGCAGATACAAGCACTGCTGCATCCTACATCCCAGGTATTTAAAAAGTGATGATGATCTATTTTCATGAGTTCTAATCATGTTTTCACTGCTGATTGCTGGAGATGTCTTGCACGTATCTTCCAAACTGAAGTTCCCTCTGATCAGTTTTTATTTCCAAATTTTATTTATGCATATTATCCCATTTTCTAGTTTGATTTGGTTATGTGCAGCACACCCCTGTTTGTAACAAACATGGATGATCCATACGTTCTTAGGTTCAGAGTTATTGATAACTTCAGCAATTGTGATTGGAGACAGTCATATTTTGGGATTGCATTATCTGATGACTGTTTTCATAATTTGGTCACCTGCATCATACTTAGATGCAATTTACATTGATTTTTATGACAGTTAGATGCCCCAATACTTGGGGAAGATGGTGGCCCTTCTGCATTTTAACTTTTGTTTCAGTGTAGGCATTTCTAAATACAGATTTATTGCATGGTTTGGTGAGCTGGAATCAGCACTATCACTGTATTTCTTGACCATAAGGGAAGAGGAAATTCATAATATTCTAATCTGACCTGTATAGAACATTCATAATACTTCCCTGCATTACTGCGTGCACCAGAGCTCATATTTAAGAAAGCCACCTGAAGTTACTTTTGAAAATTGGCCTGTGATCATTGCAGTGGTTAACTGCCCTTGCTTAAAGAACAAAAAAAAACCCCAAGTAGTTTCTCTTCTGAATTTGTCCAACATCAGCTTCCAGCTATTAGGTCTCGTTTGACCTTTGGCTGCTCTGTTGAGGAGTTTGTTTTGTAGGTTTTTGTTCCCGTAGGTACATACTTATAGGCAGGGACTGAGCTACTCAATACTTCTTCCTTGGTATAATAAATAAGTTTAGTATTCTGACTTGGTAGTAAGAGATGTTATTTTCATTCTTAGTAATTCTTGAAGTTCTCTTTCAGCTTTTTAACATTTTGAATTGTGGATGTTGGTAGGGACATATGATGTGTCATACTGGTGCCAAATAGAGGCATACAGTGGTCTCTATTTTTAACCCTCTTTCTGTCTAGACCTCTAGAGAGTTATGATAGTCTTCATGCCTATCTACTTACATACCGCAATTCCATAATTCCCTGTAATTCCAGCACTTTTATATAAAAAATTCCTTATATCTGTTCCTAAATAGGTAGCTTTTCATTATCCTTGTTGCCTGTGTTGATGTCCTTCAAGTGCATGATCTAGATCTGTCCATCAGTGGCGTATCCTCTTTCTGCTTACCATTTCCCCCGGTCCCTCTGCCAGCTGTGCCTTGTATCAACAGCAACTGTTTGTCTTCTGGGTCATTGGTAAACTGTTAAATAGCAAAGGGCCAAGAACTGTTCTTGATGGGTCCTACTTAGTTAACAATTTATGTTAAATAATGGCTTTTTGAAAATTAATTATATGTTTGTAAATGACTTGATTTTTAGATCAAAATAATGAGTGGATTAATCATTTGTCTTTGAAAATGCCAGATATCAACGCTCTTCTCAACTTTAGTATTACATTCACCTTTTTTTAGCCGTTGACTTCCTGTATATATTCATCAATTTTAATGCTGGCAGTCATATATTTGGATTTATTCATGTAAATAATTATTTAAGAATTTAACAACTTAACATCTGAAACCACTGTCTCAAAACTAAGATTAGTGTGAAAATCCTCATTCCAGTGATGCTCAGAGGAAAATTTCCAGTGACTTCTGTGGGGCCCGTATTTTACACACCTGGGCCTATGTATGTGGAGCCTGCTTATCTGGAGACTCTAAACAGCATATATATCCAGTTTTGTTTCTATACTTAATTTATTGAGCAGTTTATTCTAATACTAATCTAGGAAAATAATAGTTCTCTGCCTTTCGTGCTGGCCAACAAACAACTAGTGTCTTAAGAAATATTTTGCCCTCGTCAGTCCTCTCCTGGTTGCAGAGCGAATGTATGTAAGCGCAGACAAGAGCAAATGGAATTGTGTTAGCAATGGCCAATATAAGGGCATTCTCAGTGGGGTCTGTAACTTCTGTCAGTGCCTAATTGGGTGTGACAATCCCTAAAAAGTTGAACTTGGCAGGTTGATTCAGGGGACAGCCGTGCCACTGGGGTTCAGTCCTTGCGAAGGGCAGTTTGGCATTCCCGGGGAAGCTGCCCAGAGTTGTTGCGGAGATGGGTGCTGCCAGGGATTTGTCTGCTGCCCACCCTTCATAGGAGGTGGAGGAAGGAGGAACTGTGCTTGGTGTACCTCTAGAGTAGGGTTGGGGCCAACACCTTGATGGGCAGTTATTGGAGCCACCTTCTCGACTGTAAATACTCTGCTTGTGGTTTGGACTTTTTACAGTCTGTTTGGGATGGTTTCCCATACTTTGCATGGCAGCCTACAAATTGGGATGGTAGGGTTCAGCTCTTCCTTCAGCACAAGTGGATTCAAACCCACATGTCCTTCTTGCAGGGGTGACCCTGCCGATGTTTATGGGTAGATGTAGGAGGGAGGAAAGGAGGATGCCTTCTGCTTCTTCCTCTGGAGCTGGAAAATGGCAATCAAAAAGGCGGGTGTTGGAGTCAAAGGGAGAGCAAACCCATTTTTGGCATGCAGAATATGCTGATAGTTTATTCAGTGAATGTGTAATACGTTTGTTTAACAATCAGGTTTAGTTTATATCTTAGACTATTAAATCGCTTAAGGTTTGTTATTATATTATAGTTCTGCTTTATTGCAGGAGTTGTTCTTCCACAGTTTCTTGTAAAAGCATTTTTCCATTTTACAGCATTTTATGATGGTCATGCCTTTTTTTAGCCCCACATGTAAGTAGAAATGCATTTTAGGTATTATGGTTGTTAAGGTTATTTTCTTTTCTCTTTCAGTGTCTCTGTGGATAATCGTTACTCTTAAGACATAGAATTATATTAAACCAGAAAACTCTTTCTTCCTATGCTTTTTAAAAATGTTTTCAAAAAGTTTTTATTACTTTACTTGCTATTTACAATAATTCCTATAGATTTGTTATTGATACACTTCATCACTTTTTAAATTTCACAATTGTTAGTTGTAAGTCACTACCATTAATTTCCCAGCTTTGTGTTGTGTTGGAAAAAATGTTATCTTCCTACACTTAAAAGAACTTAAAATAATTGGTACAAAATATGTGAAGCCTCTCCACTCATCTTTTGTTCCTCACATTTAACTTTTTTTACCTGCTTTACAGTTTACTTGTAATTATACTCCACATTAATATTTCACTACTAATTGCTTTAGTACTGGGAGGCACCTAAGTTGCTTCCGTTTGGATCGACGCTGACTACTGAGATAGGTTTATTGTACGGAAAGTAGATGTTTAAGTCGTGCCTCTCTCCCTTATATGTCTTCCTGCAGGAAAGAGGTAGAACAGGAAAACACGTTTCATTCAGTTAACACCAAACCTAACTTTTTCCCTTGGTGTCACAACTTTGGCCATACCTGTCTTTGGGGTGCTGTAGGTCCCGTTTGCACCTACAGCTCAGCTTGTACGCTCATGTATTTTGTGCTCTTCCCTAACTTTTGGATGTAAAGTAATGCGTTATTGACATGCAGCAGCACATGAATATTAAGAAGTTGGAAACACGAGTGAACACTGGTATAAAAGGAAAGCCACCAGAAACGTTTGGCTTGCCAGTTTTCATTTTCTTTATTCTTTTTTTCAGTTGGCCCCACTATTAAGTGTATTGAAATGTGTTTCCAAATTTAGCGTTTGATTTCTGTGAAAGACTGTTTGCCTCAGGATTCAGCTGCAGCTTGCTGCTGGAGATGTGGGCTCTGACTGCCTGTATTTGGGTCATTCTGAAGTACGCTGGAAAAGCCCAGAGATTGAGAAAGCTTTGCTGTTGTCTCAGAATAATTTTTGCTCTCTGGGTACTCCTCCCACCCTACGATAAGTATGGATATGTCTGTCACCCTGTTTACCCTGGGTCTTTTTGTTGTGGTGTGGGTTTTTTTCAGTACTACATATAGGGCTACAGCTTGATATATACTCACTAGATAAAGAGGGGTTGAGTTCTTTTAGTTTATGGTTTGTTTTGGGGTTGTGGGGGTTTTTCATTTGTGTGGGTATTTTTTGGTGGTGGTTTTTTTTTTTTTTAAACTTTTGTCCTATCATCTATAATATCTTGAGGATGAAAAAAAGCCCTTCTTCCAGCTGGGAGCAAAAAGTCTGGTAAATGCAATGAGACAGTGTTCATTAACTTTAACACAAAGCTCTGTTAGCCGATTATTTATAAACTCTTGCATTAGAATTGTGTTTAAAGGAACAGTGTTTAAATTCTTATTTCTCAGATAATTATGATACTGAACATATTTCCAAAGCTCGGGCATTGTCCTTAATATGCACACAATATTAGAGCATGATATTTATTATGTTTTTGTAGGTCCAGAGGGGAAAGGTAGTTACAAAGTAAATGTAGTGCAGTCTGTCTAAATGATTTCAGCGGTTGAGGGATGAGGGAACATTCTCATCTTAGAGGCAATGGTTTGAGTTTGTGAAGAATGTTTCTGGGAGGAGATTCAGTACAGACTAAGATATATAATAATTCAAATTTTGTTAGTAAAAGTCATGTGGAGAAATTGCGAATTTTGGGCTGGTAGGTCAGCTCTGGCAGTTCTTTACAACCTGGCAAACTTGTTTCCTGCTAATTGTACGTGTTCCAATTATGTTTGAGGGGAAATTTAATTGGAATCATTCTAGAAATCGCATCCAGCAAGGAAGAGTTAGGGAACAGAGAGTTTTAAAATAGATACGTAGCAGCAAAAGATAAAGCAGGGCATGCGACTTTAGGGCAGTTGTAAGTGATATGCCCAGGTAGGCAATCCGGACATGGGCACGGGGACTTCTCTCCATGCTCTGCTCGACTCTATATATCTGGAACCTGTGGGGGTCTTTTCTGGGTGTCAGGAGGGGTGTGCGTATTTTTTTTTTTTTTTTATTTGTTTTTTCCCCGATTCACAAATTCCTTCTGAGTTCAGCTGATGATATTGGTTATGCTGCCACAGTGCCAGGAAAGCTTGCAGGGTTGTACAGGTATAAGTGAGGCTGTGTTTTGGCTTGCTGTGTTTGAGCGGTGATAGGGCAGGAGAGGACTCAGGTTGACTTATGGATTACTTAGGTGTTTGTGGGAAGAGATTTTTAGAGGAAAGAGAACGTTATTTGCAGTAAATTGCTTTTTACACTTTGGGTCAGTGAAGCAGTAGAACCTCCAACACCATTAAATCTTCTAAAAATAATTTATCAGAGATAAGTTTTATGTCTCGTATAGTTTCAGTAGTCTGGGTACTAAGGTGTTTTGCTGTCCTGCTTAGAAAGCAGAGTACAAAACAGCTTTGTAAAGGTGTGACAGAGGTGCAGGATATCAATCCTATACTAATTAGAAGTTGATCTAATTTTATTAATGTAGGGGAAAGCATTTTTAAATGCACTGTTTGAATTATTTGTATTTTTTCATTTTTATAAGATTGAATTATCTATTGTCATTAATTTTCAAGCAAACTCCCTTGGGTTAATGCCTTTCCTATTACAACGCTGCAGATTAATTCACTTCAATCAGAGGTGAGCAACCTAAGTGCTCTGATAAACTGGCTTTTGGCGTACTAGGAGTTTGTGTGCCCCTAGAGGATGTTGACCTGTGTTGAAAGGATGACTCTTCAGTCTGGGCAGTCTTGCCTCTTGGAGAAGGCAAGTGTCACCAGCTGGCTCATCTGTAGTCCTCCCAAACTACAGGAAGTTGGTAGCAAGTTCATCTCAAGCTGTGGTTCACATTTCCTTCCTCTGACTGGCACATGGTGGGGACTGGGATCAGTCTATCACAATATCCTCTTTGGAATACATGTTTTAAATTACTGAGCCATAATTTAAATCTCCCTGAAGCCAAGTGTACAACTTCAATGTTATGCAATTTTCTCTTTATAGAAGTTCCTTGCTTTTTTCTTTCCCCTTCCTCCTTGCAAACAAAATAGAGAATGATGAACACAATTGAAAGAGAAGCGCTTTGGGAAATGGAAAGCAGCAGAAATAGATAGAAAGCTGTTTTAAGAAAAAATCAGTATTATAACGGCAACACTGGAGTAAAATGTTAACTCACTTTTGCAAAACATTGTCTTAAAGTTGGCTGCTCATCCAAGAGCGGAGTAAAGAACTACCCTTTTTAGACAATAAGTCATCTAATAAGACAGACTTAAATGACATGGTTTTAACAGATAAATTGCATAAGCAGTTATAGTTTATCTCAGCTTTTAAATAAGATTTATATCACACATGCTATCACTAGTAAATATATATTAAGGAGACATTTGTTTTGATACTGTGTAATGCAGTGATTTGCATGGTATGCTTCCCCTGTTACTGGTTCTTTTACTGAATTAGAATCCCTCAGGTTTTGTTACTTCAATTCATTTGGGATTATGAAACTCATTTAAATAAAAAAAAAAGTGCATACCTCACAATTAAGAGTGAAGACTGTTTTGCTTATATTCCTTGTACCCTTTTTGTCACACGATTTAAAGGAGCAAGCAGGAGAAAGGACATCAAAATGAAAATTGGGAAGAAATAAGCTAAAATTCTTTTAATGAGAAAATTTGAACTAATAAACATACTGAATTCTTGTTTAACACCAGACTATGTAGTTTAAATGTTATGAATAGGTTAATAAAAGTGAGTCGAAGAGGGAGTATGTTTCATAAATGTCAATAAGAATATAGTGGACGCATTAAGTGTGGAGGAAGATGAATGGAAAAATTAATTGAATATAATTTTTATTTTTTTATATACAATGAAACTCTTAAGCAAATATTTGAAGAGTAACATTCAACCTCTTAAAAAAAAAAAAAAAATAAAAGAAAAAAGTGCAAGTGATGGAAATCTATGAGTGTAAGAGCTAATATACCGAAGAGAAGGCATGACAGGAGACACTATTTAAAAGAAATGAGAATTTAGTACACTAATGTTAATTCAGATATCTCTAATGCTGGGAGTGTAACAAAACAAGGTAACTCTGGAAAGGTCGTTTGTTAGAGGAAGCCTTTACTTCTAGGAGCAGTAGTGGAGCAGAACTTGAACAGGTACATTAAAGATAAGCTAGAGAATGTCCACTTTTAGCCAGGTACATCTCATCACAACACAAGAATTGTATAAAGGAAAAGAAGATACCCTTGCCTCTTTGCCAAGGGGAATTGAATCTTTACTTCAAACTGTTCCTGCAAAGCTGATAGTATTTTTTACTTACTGTATTTTTTTTTTGTTGTGAGTCAGATGTATCAAAAACTTCCTATCTCTCTTGCAGCCTATGTCAATACTTTGGACATTTTACTGCAAGTAGGATGTTTTTCACTTTTTACCACTTCTCATTCTATAACAAAATTTTTGCACATTTTAGCTCTACCTACTACAGCTGCGTTATATGGTAAGTAATACATTCAATAAGTTGCAAAGCTTGACCTTAGCAAATTTGATCTCTTCTTTGACAAGCCTAGAAGTTTGAACGCCCTACCTGTCTGTCGTCAAGGCATGTTAGTTGTTTTTTGTATATGAATCTGTGTAAAGTTGTGAATTCTTTGACCTCAGTAATGCTCTCCTGCCAACTGGCTGCCCATTAAATTACAAAATGCTGTGTGGCCTGTTTCTCTGAGGAAGTATGTTGCCTCACTTCTGACTGTATTAATTCTTTTTTTATATGAATAACATCAGAAGCTTTAGTAATAAATAGCCAATTTAATTTGCTTGGCGGTGCACCTCTAGACAGATGGCATTGCTCTCCTTTTGACCAATACATTATAGGAACTGTAAAACCTAGTGATTAATTCTTAGCAGAAGAAATTTAGCCTAGTTATCTGTAGATAAATCCTGAAATGTTTGGCCTCTGAATGCTGACTTTCTCTTCTGGGTACTTATGTCATGGTGTGGTAGTGGAGGATCTTTTTTCTTGCGTAGCTTTCTGTCTTGACTCCCATTTCATAACGGAAACTTGTTACCTATTTTAATTTTTGTTTAGCTATTCAAACTGATGCCAAAGTATTGAATATACTTATCTGATGCTTCTGTGTAGCTTTGTTTCTGTCGTGTTGGCAGCATAATTCAAAAATTCTCATACAGTGAGGCTTGTGCATGTTCTTATTTTCTGTCATGTTTCTAAATGAATAATGAACTTACAGAATTTATTTTAAAAGTCTTCTACATTTCTGGAAAAAAAAAAAAGCACCAGTGTAAAATTTGTCAGCACTGATTACTGCAAGGTGACAGTGAAAGTTCAGCTTTGGCTGTGTTTTTTTTTTTTTTCTCAGTATAAATTAAAAGTGAGGTGTCTTATTTGTGTAAGAGAAGGGTAACAATAACTATTCCTTATTTTAGCCAACTGCCCAACAAGTACTAGTGCATAACCACAGGAAAAGGAAAATGCTGGTTAATGCAGGGCCTAATTCTTCTCCCACTGTGCTACATTTCTAACATATGTTTTTTTGGAAACTTAGAGAAATCAGTACAAATTATTATCTTGTATGGCATGTGTGCATGAAATGAAAAAGCATGGGTTTTTTTAATGTTAAGTATTTCATGTTGCATCCAAAGTTGGAGGAATAAGAGGATGAGATCTCCTCTACAAAGAGGATGCATACATTCACAGCAAGGAGTGAGCTACATAAATGGCAGATCATTAATGGTTTTTATTAAAAATAACACAGGGCTCTCATGTGACAGCTTTTGTATTGTTTACTTCATATGTTTTCCTAAAGACGTAAGTGACGTATGATTTTGTTTGCCTCCTATAAACTTGCATAAGATACAGCAGGAGAAAACACTATTGTTATTGCTTTTGCTTTCATCAGGGTAATATTTGCAGATGTTGCCTTAAATGCTTAAGGATTTTGGAATGTGTATCAGAAATAGGGCAGTAACCATGCTTTTATACGTATGTACAATATATAGGTACAATTTCATAGAAATCGAAGTGCAGACAATTTGCTGAGCTGAGATAATGTTTGAGGTATTTTTAATAATGCAGTTAATAAGCATTTTACAAAACTAGATAGAACTTAAATATTAATTGCCAGAGGATGACCAGGTCATAAAGTTGCGAGATGGTATAGGATATTAGAATAAAATACGCCTTCTATACCTGCAGAGCGATCAGACTGTCTTGACATACAGATGCAATTATCTTTAGGAGATGTTTGAATTAACTTGTGCTGTGTTACTGAGCTTGAAGGGAGGTTATGTTGGGCAAAAATCTGCATCTTATCTTGTGTCAGATTTGAAGATAACTCTGTTTCTGTTTGGCATTTTTTTCTACCAATTCACATTTACTGAAATATCCCCCCTGCTTCTAAGATAAGGTTTCCAAACTGACTAGACAATTTGGAGTCCCCAACTTGCATTAAGATCTGTTTTTTGAGAAGGAAGAGCTGCTCCTTATTTTCTGAAAATTGAGCTTGTTTAAAGTGATGTAAATTGAGTGCTTGGGATGTTTTTTTTTATTTAAAGTCTTTTCCCTTCACTGTCAACTTCTTAAAAAAAAAAAAAAACCCAAAAAACAAAACAAAACAAAACAAACCCAAAACATCTTTCCAGCAAGATGTAGGACTTCCAAATTAATTCATTTCTTTAAAGGACAAGCCAGGTATTCTTACTGTCTGTTCAGGAGTTGATGAATTGTGAAGGAAATGTTAACATGGCCTTTGTCAACTAAGTACTGGGCAGTGTTCAATGTTAACACTTCTCCGTACTCGGTTGTACTCGGGGTGTGGGCATGGAGGTGTGAGACTGCCCTCTGCTCTGCAGTCTGATTGCCTGGCGACGAGCAAAACTGCCTCGTTTCATCCTCCTGATGCTCAGCTTAGTACCCATGTGTGAGAACAAACCATACATAGTTTGGTTTGTCTAAAGCTCTGGATGCTTCTGGGTCCCAAATGATTGCTGTGGTGGTGTGTGAGCCTTTGGCTTGGAGCCATTAGGGGCTGCAAGAGCTGGACTGGACCTGTATTCAGGGACTCTTTTAAACCATTAACAAAGCTGGGTTCAGAAGTCCTCTGGAAACACTGCACACTTAGTTCTTACATAACATAGAAATTGTCCTGACTCTCTCTTTTGGCCATTTGAGGGCTCTGGACACCCTGAGGAGTAAGAGATCATTGGTAGTCCTTCACTGGAAAAACAGCGTGGACCTTTGGTCAGCGTAACAACTACTCAGCTAAACATTGAATAGTGGATGAGGGGTAAAGGCCAGCCGTGTAGTCTGCTCTTCCTCCCTGTCTGTGTCTTTTGGTGGCAGACTCAAGGGGGTGCTGGCAACCCCGGGAATGAGCAGGCTTGGGGAGAGGGCCATGATGCTGGCTCGCACTCTGCTCGGCAGCAGGAGGTGCTCAGCCTTTTTGCTCCCTGGTGCTGTTGTGTGAGTTTGGTCCTGCTGGCCCTGCCCCAGCTCGCCTGCCCTCATCACATCACCTTCCTCCAGCAGGAGGTCAAGCATGTGCAACCAGCAACATGTGTGGTGTCTGGAGGCTTGTGGAAGAAAGCAGGGATGGGCATGGGAAGAAGCCCTAGCTCCAGTTTTGGGAGTTGACGGTGGTGGTGGTTACCAGCTGTCCCTACATGACCTGCCTTCTCCAGGAACATGCTTGTGACTGCCTCTGCCTCCTCTGCAGCTCTGTGTACCTGTGTCGTGCCTTAACAACACACAAGCCAAGTGTGCTTTAATACAACATAAATAATGTGCATGAGTTGCCCTGGGTTGACCTTATCAGGTAGATAAGTTAAACCTTATGGAGATGCTTATTCCCTTTCACCATTAGATGGAGCAAAGAGCTGTTCTCCCCCTCTAAGCCTCAGAGTTTAGAAGTCTTTGGTTAAGCTCTTTCTGGGAGCGAATGAAGCCTCAAGTGCTATGTGTTTGCTTCAGTTCAGAAAAATAAAGTGCCCAGTGCAGAATCCCAGTGTGTTTTACCATCTATTTAAAGTTGCAAAACTAAGTGTGTGGTAAATGAATACTGTCTGTAGTGAAGCAGCTTTTACACGCAGGCTCAATCTTTTGTGCATGATTTCTACTTAAACCCTCTCAGCTCGCCTGAAAAGCTCAGCCAAAATGATCAAAGGGATGAAATCAAGTACTTTTTAAGAAGTTACTTTTTGCCATCAGGAGGTGAGTATAACTTATGTCCAAGACTTAAGTTATTGGCCTACTACATTGAGAAATGTAGGTCTTCTGACTTGTTAATCATTTTCCATTGGAGCATCTTTACATGCTGTGAAGCTAGACTTGATATCTTGTTTTGTGTGTGATAGCTGCTGTATTTATTTCTCCATTAACTCTTGCTGTTCTTTGTTTGGATGTTCGTGAAGGGCTGGAGAGGAGGGAAATGGAAAGAACAGGATGAAAGCCTGCTTGTGCCTGGCTGTGGTTGAAGTAGTCTGTGTTTTTGTGTATGTGTTCATATGTCCCAGTGCATTGTGTTCATTTTGCAAGGGTAGTTGCTTGGTCAAAATAGTATTTCTCTGTTGCTAATTCCCCCCCTGCCCGAAGCTTGAGTCGCATCTGGTAGATACGGAGTTGGTTATGCTCTTGGTTTGGGACTGAGAGCCAGGTTTGGTACCTGGCTCTTGGCTAAGCTTTTCCACTCTTGGTGCCTGTTAATGTGTTGTTAGTTCTTTCCAGTGCTTGTTTTTTTTCCTGATTGTTTGTTTGGTGTTTTGTTTTGTGGTGTTTTTTTTTTTTTTTTTTTTTTTCCTATGCTGAGCAACTATTTGACAATGAATATTTGATTCTGCAAATAGTTATTCATTTGCAAAGCCACTGGAATCTCATACCTACAGCGTGCATCCTGCAGAAGGACTGCTATAAAACTGACTTAAGGTATTCAGTGTGTGAATAATTGTTGAAAGTAAATCTTGCTGCGCTCAGCTTGTGATACCTTATTTGCAAGTGCATAGTCACACTGTATTGTAATAATTTGCTGGCATATTTTTCTATTCATATTATGCAGCATTTACTGAGATGATATTACATGAGAAGCTCTAAATTTTTTATGAGGTAAAAGGGTTATGCCTTTTAGCAAGGCCTTAGATACAATTTTAAGATTACCTGCCTTAGCTATGAATAGTGACTTATAAATTATCTAGTTAATTCAGTAAGAAAGAACATAATTACTTACAGTTTTGCTTTGTGTAAAGAAAGAGATAAGTTGTCTTTCCTTCGCAGTCTTAATGGTGGTCGAACCTCTTTAGGGTCATCGGACACTTGTGGCAAGGTAGGATCTTGTTCTGTGGAGGAGACGAAGCTGCTCAGCGAGCTTGCTGCTGATGCACAAAGCTCTGCAAAATTGTACAAAGCAATTGCAGGAGAGAAGGTCTTTGGAGAATGAAACAAAGATATTATGATGGGATTTTGTGCATAGTTCAGTGCTTGGACATAATTTAGTTCATTATTGCACTGACTGTAAGTACTGTGGAAAGATCACTTCAGGCTTACCAAAAGTAATGCCATCTGTGGATAGCTCTTTGAAATAGAGGCTTCCATTGCGAACTTGCACTTTAAGTGACTTATCGTTCTGCGGAGATTATTAGAGCCGCAAGTCCTCCAGCTTTTTACAATACCAAACATTTAAAGAACATTCAGGTTATTTGCTTATTCATAGGGAAGAGTCAGTTGCCTATGATTCACTGTAGTGAATATTCAATCTAGTCTTTTGTCGTCTCTTCAAGTCTGTGTGGTTTATTTCTTTTCAAAGTCTTCGTGGATCACCTGTACATCTGTTGCTGGCCTCTCATAAGTAGCAGGAACACCTATTTGGTGATGCAAACAGGGTATTATAGCATAGTTATATTATGTGAAACAGTTAATAGAAAATTACTGAACATGTTTCTGATCCGTTTTTTTTTTTATAAACAAAAAGTATTATCCACTACTAAAAACTGAAGGAGATAAAACATTGAACTAGACTAGCAAACACCAGTAATTCAGTCAGCTTTCTGTTCTGTAGTAAAAGCTGTGCAAGAATTCTTTTGGTTTGGCAGGTGACCTCAAAAATCTGATTTTATACAGTTTAAAGCCAGAACTGAAACTTTTTTTTTTTCTTTAAATTTATGTTTATTTTATTCTCCTGTCTCTGAATATTTCAGACATTTCATGCTGTGGAAAAAACCCTAATAGAGTCTTCCTCCATGCACAGTGTGGTGCAGTGTCCAAGGCAATTATTTAGGAACTCCAAATTCACATCTCTTCTCTACCATGTTTTGAGCAGAAACTTCAGAAATAGTTATCCAGTGGGCTTTCTGGGGTGAGTGGGGTGGGGTGTTTTTTTTTTTTTTGTTGTTGTTTGTGGTGGTGGTGTGTGTTTTGGTTTTGTTTGTTTGTTGGGTTTGGGTTTGGAACTACGCTTTGGGAGAGGTGGTGAAAATTAAGATGAAAGTATTTGGTCAACTTGAACTGGATTTATGAAAGTTTTTAGAGTGACTGAAACTGCATATTTCTTCCAATGTATTTGTCAAATAATAAAATGATCTTTCTGTCACTGAAAATAACTATGTTCCCAAGGCACCTGGTAACTTTGGCCTGTGGGCCTGAGAATGCCACATATGCATGCTGTGCACCTATTGAACTGAAAGAATCGGAAATTTTAAATACTTATACAAGTACGGTAATGTAAGAGGACTCTTACGAAGGGGATAACAAATGGTCTAATGATGTTTCATAACAGGTTATAACTAGCAGTGAGCTGGGGAGCGGTGTTACTGCTGAAGTAAAAGGCTTCTGACATGATGTTTTCTTGCTAAAGGCTCCCAGTAGCCACTGGCCTCATGCAGTCTGCAGAGTGAGGCTTGCCAGTAAGTACGAGCACATGGTCCCTGCAAGGAAGCAGGGTCTCTGATAAAGCCAAATCAGCTTCATTTTATCCATAGGAAGAGATGTTCAGATGGCAGAGAACAGTTTTTGAATAGTCAGAGGGCAAACAGTGGATTTAGTGTTTACTTTGAGTTTAGGTAGAAGCTAATCTCATTACTACTTGCGACTGAACAGTAAAATGATTGTGAAATGATCTGCTGTTTAGTGGACATTTTCTGGCTGCATTCAAAAACTCCATTTATTTTCATATTGTGCATTTCTCTGTATATTTCCTGTATTAAAAAATGGAAAAAAAAACTCTTAGCCCTCTCATTTCCCCATTTGTTCTGCAAAAAAACCCAACCCCGACTTCAGCAAACATCCCAGTACTGTGAAAAAAAACAAACAAACAAAAAAACCCCACTGAACATGATTTCCTCCCCCCGCCCCCCCCGATAATTCCAGAGTTCAACAGTTCTTTTCATTTGCATCCAGCACTATTATCCATGCCCTTTGTTGCTTTGTTGCAATAACCTGAAAAATCCTTAAGTTGTAAATAAGGGCTCCTTCTCTTCTCGGTTTCTGGTAGCCTTAATAAACTGATGTGGATGTGAGAATGGAGGTGTAGAGATGTCCACATTGACAGCAGCATGTCTTGGTTGACTACTATTAATGGCAGCAGTGGATTAACTGCACCCTGAATTTATTCACTGATAGAAGCTGGGTCTTTCTGGCTATATGATATGTAGAGGTTAGGTACACTGAGTACAATACCATAAAAGAATGAGCATGGCTATGAAGAGAATGATGAGCATAAGTAACTTTCATTAAAATTGACTTTTTCTCACATTAGGTAGCAAGTGATAGCCTTATTGGAAATTTCCATGCGGAAGCTACTAATACATGTATTTCCAGTAGGATCTGCTAGATCTCAATTTTTCATGATTCTTTGTTTCTAAGAACTATAGAATCATAGAATAGTTTGGGTTGGAAGGGACCTTTAAAGGTCATCTAGTTGAACCCCCCTGCAATGAGCAGGGACATCCTCAACTAGATGCTCAGAGCCCCATCCAACCTCACCTGGAATGTTTCCAGGGATGGGGCATCTACCACCTCTCTGGGCGACCTGTTCCATGTTTCACCACCCTCAGTGTAAAAAAATGTCTTCCTTATATCTAGTCTGAATCTTCCCTCTTTTAGTTTAAAGCCATTACTCCTTGTCCTATCACAACAGACCTTGCTAAAAAGTTTGTCCCCATCTTTCTTATAAGCCTCGTTTAAGTACTGGAAGGCCACAACAGTCGTCACGGAGAGAGGGCAAAAAACCTTCCAAACATCTTAAATCGCTAGTAGGTGCCATTGGTCAGCTTGCTTATTAATGCGCTAGAGAAGGACTGAGCTTTTAGGTGGGGGAGAGGGAGGGTCTTGACACTGAAATTGTCACATTATTATTGTGACATATGACCTGCAGTGCACTCCTTTCATAATAGCTTCTGTACCTAAGTGATGTAGTCAGTGGAAGAAGCAATAGATTTTTAATGTGGATGGACATAGCCATCCACTATAGATCTAAAAAGATGTAGGAGATTTTTATCGCTGGCCCCAAAAGTAAGTCCTGGAGCACTACTGCAAGTTGCTGTATTGGTGCCTAACCAAAGAAATCTTTCTGAGCCATGAAGCGCTTGGAGGCATTGGGATTTTTTTGTGGTGGTTGTTGCTTTCTTTCCAAGGGCTTTAAATGTGGCTATACCTTTGCAAAACAGCCACAAACACCTTCCAGACCTGAAACAGTTGTGCTGTTTAGGAGGAGCTAATCTTGGATACAGAAGAAGCAGGTAGGCTTCTCAGGAGAGGAAGGATGTGAATGGTGGAGTTGGAGCTGGCACGCAGGGCAGGCTGAGCCCCATGCCCTGCACTGGGGCGTTCATCGTGTGGTGAGGGAGCAGGAGCTGGAGCGCCGCCAGCCAAGGCGCTTTGGAGAGAACAACGGCCTTCTGAACAAGTGGGAGCACCACGGAGAAGGTTTTTTTTTCCCTTTACCTCGTTGAACCTTTACCTCTGTTGAACTCTCTCTGTAGCTCAGTACCTGGCCTGGCTGTGGAAACATGAACTGTTGGCCATGTGCTGGTCTTGAAAGGAGAATGCAAGGGAGGCTGTGGGGCTGCTTATGATTTGCTTGTTAAATTAATTTTTTTTCTTATAACATTCCCTTCTGAAGTTCTGGACATACGTACAGGCTGCATTAACAGTGCATAAACAAAACATACCTGGGAATACATAGCTTTCCTTGATCCACTTGTAACAGAAGCAGTCTAGAGAGAATGAGACAGTGATAAAAGGAAGATAAGGGAGCTCAGGGTCAGAGCAGTGATGCTGTTGGTGAGGTCGGCTGGTTCTCATGCCTTGCATTCAAAATGGTCATGTGCTTTGTGATGATCTCACTTTGCTCTGCTGGGTGTGTATTTATGTACACAGTAGCATGTTTGTAACTTTTGGGTTGTTTTCATGATGGTACGTAAGATAGGGTGAACTTTAGGATTCCTCCTGAGGTTTGTAAATGGTCCCTTAGGAATTTGTATCTAAGAATTCTGTTCAAGCTGTCTTACTCTTTCATGATGTGAGCGTCAGTGTCTTAAGTTGTTTCTAGTAAATGTAGAGCTTTATCTTCTACCTGAAACTCACGTGGGAGTTCCTTTTAAGGACATAGTGATTTCTAGGTTGGTAACTCTTGAAGTGCAAGTTGTGTTGAGAATATTCAGAATTTCTCCAAGAAAAAGAAAGGCCTTGCCTTACAAAGTCATTTTTGTTTTCTAAGCCTTCTTATTGTCTCCCTTGTCCCACCTTCACTTATATAGCCAGCCTTGTTATTTCTTCTTTCTTAGCTTGGCGAGTTCCAGTTTAATTATTTGTGCAGCTCAGGGCTGTCACTCTTCCACTGCCATTAAGAAGGTTATTTGTAGATCTGTGAGCCCGAATCTTTCAGCTTTGAGGACAGCCATGCATTTACTTTACTCTTATTTTCTGCAAATCAAATCCTTCATGAGATGGATGTGTAATGTCTCTCTCTACTATTTCTGAATGTTTATAAATTTTGTGCTTGATTTTCATCGGGTTTCTCATCTGTTGCTTAATCTTACGTGTTTCAGCCTTCAACATCAAAAGCATGGCTTTTTCTTAATTGTCCTTAAAAAAAAAAAAAAAAAAAAAAAAAAAAGGTAAGTTGGTTACTGGTAAGACAAGGAAGATCTTGATCCTAACTGTGACATTGGAAGGTGAAGAACAGTGATGCCGATATTTGTGCCAGAAGCAGTATATGTGAGCCTGACATAGCTGTAGTCGAGGAGATGTGCTGAGGAACCAAGGCCAGTCTGATGTCATCATCTGTCTGACAATAGTAATGCTGGTTTTGGGTTTAAGGGCATTACTGTCTAAAAAGTACTAGTAATTACCCCTTCTTTTCATTTTTCATAGACTTCGTGTGATGAATCACAAGAATAGTACTTCACTGAACATGCAGAAACTCTCTGAATTTTTGGTTGTGAAATCTGGCAGTCAAGTTGTCAGTCTAGACTTGTCTGCAAATTGTGATCGTGACTAAAATTAACTTCCATGAATGTAACGAAACAGACTGAAATCTAGCTTATGGTAGAAGTAATAAGCTGAACAGCAGATCTTGTCATCTACAAACCGTGATTTGTGCAAGGTCTGTATAGGCTGGTAAGAAAAATGTTACAATATTTCTTTAAAATTTCCCAAATTGCTGCATCTTCTCAAGAAATTGAAAACCTCAGCTGTTTTGATAACAGAGTTACCTTCTGATATGGAACCAGAAATTGTATTACGTGATCTGCATGATCAGACCTGATCCCTGTATGTTCCAGAAATGGGAAATATCTGTACTTTAATGAGTTTGCTCACATCTTGGATATTAAATAAATCTCACACTTTTTCCCAATTATAAGGCTTGGGAAATTAAAAAAAAAAAAAAAAAAAAAAAGTAAGGATCTGTGGTGCCTTTTTTTTTTTAATCCAGGATCTTAAACTTCTAAGATAAATGTCAAATTAACATCAGATCTATAATAACGCTGCAATAACTCTAAATTAAAAATACCTTTGATTCTTAATTTCTGCTGTTCTTTCCACCAAGTTTTTTTTTTTCATTACAAAATGAATAGCTTTTTTCTTCTTTTCATTTGGCACATCCCTAAAGTATTCATTCAGTTCATTTGTAAATCAGCTCAACTGCAGAATCATACGAAAGATAGCTGAGATTTAAAACCACAGGTTTTCTCTCAAGGAAGTAACAACAACAACAACAAAGCCACATTTCGCATTTACTCCTTTGTCTAAGGCTTGCCAGATGTTGTGCAGAGCTTAAGAAAAAATATGCAAAGAATAAAATTCATACTGATATACCTGGGGAACTGAATAATTGTTTCATGTTGTTATGGCTGTTTATTTAATCAATATTTTTGTCTCAGTGATTTTCTTGATACTTTTTTGATGGTTGCTTGCTAGATTCAAATGACAACCAGCAAGTATTTTTCCCAGAAGAACTGACCAGCTGAAGAGCTCGTTTTTGGCGAGGGGGGGGGGGGGGGGGGATTCAAATAATTGACTCCAGCCAGTGCCAGTTGGCTTCATCAAAAACTGTTAATCAAAATGCCAAATTTAGTTCTCTGCCATTGTTGTGAGCTATTGCATCTGTACAGCAGATTTCACCCAAATGGTCCCAATTCAAAGTCAGAGTCACTGGTAGTGACAAATACAAAAAAATATAAATGTCTGCTGTAGTCCTGAGTATTTATTTTCTACAGTTTAGTAGTTTGTGGTGCAGTTAGGTAGGCATAATGGATTCATCAAATATTCAGTTTTTCCTGGACACCTTCTTGTAAGGCAGAGGATGTGCAGAGGGATGTGTTGTTTTGTTTAGGGAGGATGTGTGCATGCACACAGAATTCTGAATACAGGTTTGAAGAAAAGTGTCATGTGCCTAGTGTGACTCAGACTGTCATTAAGTATGTAAAAACTTATTTCATAATCTCTGTTTAGGTATGAAGTTTATTTTTTCAAGTCTTTTTTTTTTTTATTTCCTCTAGCGTGAGCAGATATCTTAAAAAACATACTTTTATTTCTGTGAGTTACTGTTTATGATCAACAGTCTTCCCTCAGGAAAGTAGGTTGTATAGCAATGACTGCTCTACCGGAATGCATTTTAATATATGGTTAATGAGTACTTTTATATAGAAACTTAGAAATAGAAATTTATTAGTTCCTTCCTTTGATAATTATGGAGATAGATCCTTCTAATCTTGTTTCCTGTTACATGAATATAATACCTTCACCGTTTCCTCTGGAAACTGTTACCCTTTAGATGACTGTTCTAATTATACATTGCAGTTATGTATAGTCATTTTATTTCATGTTATGTTCATCCTTGTTGAGGACACTCATTGTTTCTTCATATCTAGACCATATATATAGGTGCAGCAGTGTTGCCATTAAGTAGAAATCAGATTTGTGTTTCTTTCATGAGTTGTGCACATACAAATAGTGCATTAGGTTTTCTTGTTCCTTTTTCAGGTTTAGTGTGCATAGTTGCATGTTTTGCTGTATTTTTGTGTCTTGCACAAAGAATTGTTAAAAGAACACAGAAAAGGAAATTATTTTCACAGAGCAATGCTTTTAAAAACCTAAGTTCATATTATAAAGCCAGAAAAGTCAGTGTGTTGAAAAGAATGTAAACAAAAATGGAGGGATGTCAAGAAAAACATCTTAAATAGTGTGGGACCATGGAAAATAAGTGTATAAAAGCATTTACAAAATGAGCAAAATTCAGATAGTAGTATTCAGCGAAACATAGGAAGTTAAAAATCCCTTTTTTATATGAAATGGAGGACCTTAAATCAAGCAATAACTTTGTAAATCTTTAAATATGTGTACCAAATTACTTGCTACTAGACCATTTATCTGAGGTAGGGTTTTGTGACCTATAAAGTGTTAGGTTCAAGTTTCTTTGTCTGCTGAAATGGGTGGCAAATCCCAAGTGATGGGACACCAGTGACTTGTGGTACAAGGGCAGAGCAAAAAGCTGCTGGTGTTTTGGAATGCAAATGTATTATCCAAATGATGTTCCCATCACATGAACATGCCTGCTTTTTTGGGGGGGTCCCAAGAATTTTGCTTAACAAAGCAAATCAAGGAAAGAAAAAGGATTCTTATTCACTGTTACAAGTATTCGGAAACTTTATTTTTCAGTCTTTCTTCCTAGCTGTTTGCTCAGATTCATCATCTTGAATACCTATGCGTTCCTCTCCAGGTCTGCAAGTAAGTACAAATAATGTAGTTAACTGCAGTGCTTCCCAGGTGGTTAATTAATTTTCTGTTCTTGGTCCTTAGCTTTTTTATTTTTGATGCTGCCAGCTACCCTGTGTCAGATCATGTATCTGCTTCTCTTGCCCATCCTACGCTATAGACTGGGCTCTCCTCCTGCTTCTTCTGATTGCCACTCGTGCCATCTGCACGTCCTGCATCGTGGCTTTACATGGGCAGAGGAAGGGACAAGGCAAGATTCCATAATACGATTAGAAATGACAATGTTCTTAGTAAATATGCTTAGTAAAAAGCAAACATCCTGGGAGCAGGGAGGTGTAACAAGATGGTTGTTTTGAAGATTTCGTAAGAGTAGTTTGATTTATGCCTTCAACCACAGCAAAAAACTAAGTGAATGTAAAAGCAGAAGAATCTTACTGATCTGCAGCTCCATCTCTTGCATACTATGTTACTCCTCAATATTTGTGAGAAATTAAAACATTAAATATTTTCAATGAAGTATTTATGTATAAGTACTTGATCATTTGTACTCACAGTCTTCAGTCCAAAACATTCCAGAAGAACAAGTCTGGGAACTGCAAAGCTTTGAATGAACAGTCAGTACTTGGGGAAACATGGGACGGATGGTAATAAGAAAATGGAATGAAGAGTATATTTTAATAATAGTAGGCTAAGCTTATTTGCAGTTTTGTTTGGTGAACTACTTGTATCATGGTTGATACTGCTGAATGGAAAGGTGACACACAGGATAGGAATGAAGACGACCTTACAAGGTGAGAATGCCTGTATTACACTGTGCTGCTGCAGGGGTTTATATGGGGAGGCTGAAACTGGGATGAGTATAATAGAAGTAAATTTGCACTGTGTTTAAGACTGCAGCATAACTTCCTCAGTTGATTAGAACACATTTTTACATCTGATATGAAATATTTTAATTCTAGCTGTGTTTTCCACAAGGTGAGTGTACACTTCATAAAGTATAGGTTGAGATGTCAAGAGACCTAAATTAACGTTGTTTAAGTACCAATTTCCTTTGTGATTGCTGAGATGCTCAACTCTTCAGGCTTATTCTTCCTTTCTATAAAAGGAAAAATAAGCCAAGATACTTGATTGTCTTATATTATGGTGGTGAGTTAAAAGTCTATAAAATGACAAAAATGTTGGAGAAAAAGAATGCGTGCTTTAACAGGAGCATTTTGAACATATTGGTAACATACTGCGGAAAGCCCTGGCAGTTTTCTAAGTGCCAGCTAATTATTAGAGGAAGAGGGGAATTTTCTTTCATGTGTGCACTTTCAGCCAAAAGACACACACTTTAACAGTGAATAAGAATCCTTTTTCTTTCCTTGATTTGCTTTGTTAAGCAAAATTCTTGGGGTCTCCAAAAGAAAGCGAGCATGTTCATGTGATGGGAACAGCATTTGGATAATACAATTGCATTATCCTTCCGCAAATCCTGAATGTTTATTTTATGTCTTTTTGGTCTTATAAAAAGACAGTAGTTTCTCATATATTAAAAAATAACAAAAATGTTTAATATACATATAATATATACATATATATCAAAGTTGCCATAAAGACACCAGTGAACAGTTAAAACCTAGTCAGTGGTGCTTCTTTTTCTGCCAGAAGGCAGTCCCTCTGCTCATACCTTGAGTCCACCTAGAAGTTGATCTGGAATTCCCTGGGGGTTTTATATGCCAGTTCAGGGTGAAAAGGTTTTGAGATCCTTTCTTTGAATTCTGCTTTGTGTTTGGTTGTGGGTTGTTTTTTTTTTTTTTTTTTTTTTTTTTTGTGCAGCATTGGGGTCTTATAGGTTGCTTGGCAATGAGGCAATGATTTCTTTTGTTGGTTTTTTTTTCTTTGGGGTGGATTTTTTTGTGTGTTTTTTTTTGTTGTTGCTGTTGTTGTATGTTTGGTTGGGGTTTTTTTTGAGTTCTGGGACAGCTGCAATATGTAATTCTCCCCATCCTCCAAAGAAACCAGAAGTCTGAAAAATATTAATGTGTTGATTGTGCTGTGTCTCACTATCTTCAAGTAATTTCCCCACCCCAAGTTAGTATTATAGAATATAGAATGGTTTCATAACTTATAGGGAAGACTTAAGCTTCAGCTTGTCATCGTCATGATCTCATCTTTGTAGAGGAAGAAGCAAATAGTATTTGCTTGCTCTAGAAATAAAGGGGCTCACAATTTCTTTGGTCCTTCTAATGATATAGCTGCTAGCAACAATAGTTAAGACAAGAAGCTCTTTCTTCTGGCTTCTAAGAAGATCTGGAAGAGAGGAGCAACACCAAGGTGAGGTCCTTAACTAGGAATGAGGGATTTAATACTGATTTCAGTATTATTTTTTTTTGGTTGAAGGAACTAGGAGGCACTAGCTTTGGTACTATTGACAGAATGTTCTTTGAGCTCTGAATGCTGTTATGCAACTTAAACATTATGAAACGATCATAAGCTTTTGGGGCCAAGGCTAAACCAGCTTGCTGGAAGCCTGGTGCGCCTGGTGCTCTGTCCTTTGTTCTCTAAGCCTATTTTGTTACAAAAGCACAGAGGGGCCTCTGAATTGGATGCTGTTGCCTTGCTTGACTCCGTCACTGAGTTTGTTTCCTTCACGTCTTTGCAGTTTTCTGTATCTCCTGGCAAGTCTAAATCTGCAGGCTGTGCTGGGTCCATGTAAAATAATCACTTTGAAACTGAAGTGCAAGTATGACTATAGGAAACACCAAAGAATAAAGTAATGCTTTGTGTCCTATCAGGTGGTGGTTGTTCACCTGTGTTGGCCAAGGGTATCAGAAACTCCATCCAGATTATCTGTATTTCATTGCCCATACTCAAAGCTGGTCTCACAAATAAGGAAGTCGGTGTAGATAATGATGATCCAATCTGCTTTTAACTTTATAAATGCAGATTTGTGGCTAGATGACATGGTATCTGCCACGTCTGGTATTGAGGGAAGCTGAATTAGCTGTACCCTCCTTTGTTTCCCAAATGTAGACTTTTTGGTATGTGTTCCTTTTTTGTTAATGACAAACTTCATCCTTCTACTTCAGTGCTGTCATTTTTGCTTCTCCCAATAAGATGAAGTGTCAATAGAGAATGTAGTCATTCAGGTATGACCAATCTTCCTTTGCGTATAAAGAATGATCTTCATACAATGGGAGCCACAAAGCGCACCGCTTACTAAGAAGCTCTGGAGCTAGGACTCTTGCAAAGGACTGCATCTATTATAGGGTCACCTGTAGCTGGTGGCCTGGGGAGGAGCTGAGTTCCCAGGGATGCAGTAATGCTGTATCACTTGCAGCAGTTCTTCCTTGCTGAAGTAGGAGTACCCAGTTGCATCTGTGTTTGCCGCCTGCACTGCAGGTTTGGGGCAGCTTTCAACAGCTCCTGACCACCTCAAAGAGTATGCTTATATGTTTATTATTCACAGCGTGTTGTATTTCAAAAGTGAACCTGCGTAACAGAGCTTGAAACTCTCCAGTTATGTCTCCATAATAAAACATAGCTGAAAACATACATAAAATGAACTGTGAGTGTCAAAAGATGTCTCTCTTATAGTTTTGGATTCTGCTCGGCTGTTAACCATACAGCACACTAATGCAACGGAATTAAACCTGAGTAAAATAGTGGAGTCAGATATACAAGAGAAATACCGCTTTCAACAGCACTGCAATGCAGATGACAGTTTTTCTGGAAATATGAGTGCAGACTGTTGTAGTGGTAATCACTATCCAGTCTCACCTCGTGTTTATTGCTGTTTTTTTTTTCCCTAGGAGTTTGCATTTGTTGCTCCTCTTGATACTTATGTTAACTTTTATGTGTAATTTTTGAAGGCCTTTAGCAGCTTCAGCAAGCCATAGTGTGATTGGAAGAGGTTTGTTGAGATGCCTAGGTTATTAATCTGAATTTAACGCAGTATGAAAGAGAGTAACCTTAAGATTTGTAAATAGTCAAGAGACTGCATATTTTTGCTTACATCTCAAAAGTGTTTTCTGGGAAACTTTTTGTGAGGTTATTCAGATAATTATTTTTCAGGTTGTAAGTTGGAACAAACCCAAATCCTTACTTATGTTTCTTTGGCTTATGTAAGCAAGTTCAAGCTTTACCTAATATAATTTTTTTTATGCTTTTGAAAGCTATGTGTTGAAAAGTGCAAGGACAAAACAAAAAAAAACTCCTAAGAGAGTACGATACTCAGATCAGTTTTTAATAAAGGCTACGTTCAACTGCTTTTGCAGAAGCATTACTGTCACTTCATATGACAGACTGAAAACATTAAAATATATCAAGTTTGAAGTACTACCAAATCATATATGATGCTGATGAAAGGCAGTGAGTACTGTGGTAGATTCCTACCAAGGCACAGGAAAATCTGTCCAGTGACTCCAAAATTGATACTCCTTTTTCCTTTATGCAGTCTTTTTGATGGAGGGGAGAAAGAGAATGAGAGAAGAAAAGCCTGGGGACTGTAAAGTCCATACAAAGCAAATGATTTTTTTTTTTTTTTTTTTTCCTTTCTAAATAGCATCATTCAGGTAGTGGGAGTAAGAGGTATAAAAAAGCCTTTGTACCTGGCAGCCATTTGACGAACAGGCTATCATTATTTCGGTTAAATTCTTGCAAATCTTCTGCTGGAATCTGAATGTGTAATTTTCAGCCATTGGCAAGAGAAGATGGCAGCACCCCTTTGCTTCTGAATTCAAACTGTGAATGCGGACATTTGGAAAGTTTTGCTGTATTACGTTAGTGCTCTGTTAGGCTGTCCATACAGGCTCCCTGTCCTTTCAAATTAGTTGAAAGAATACTGGCATTGGCTATTTAAAACAAAAAGCAAACCAGAAAAAAACATCTACCCAAAACAAACAAAAAACACCACCCAGAAATAGAACAAACGTATTCATACCTGCAGGTGGTGAGACAGGGATTACATAGTTTTTCTTCTCATGTTAGTGGTTTTTGTGTTCATACATAGGGAAATGCTTAAAAAATGTCATTGACCGATATCCAGTGGTCAAGTTTGAATTTCTACCTCCTTGCATAGCAGAAAGTCTTATTGTAGGCAAGGCTACATACCCCTCGTTTAGGGATGACTTTTTTCGTGTGGGTTTTTTTGTTGTTTTGTTTTGTTTTGTTTTGTTTTTAAGTTTGGCATGTCCTATATGGGGTGGCACTCCCATATTCTTTTTCTCTTTAAACCTCTGTATGTCTATGCATCTCCAGTATTTTTCTACTGTACTGCATATTCTGAACCCAAGAAGTTGAAAATCTTCAGTAGTAAAGTGTGCAAAACTTGAACTTGTGTTGCAGGCGCAATAGGAGTGTGGGGCACGTATAATGATTCCTGTGGCATAAATCATTATGAGGAAGATATAAATGTGAAGGCCAGCTTGTCTTTCGATGTGGTGCCTGCTAGGTAGCACCTCCCCACCTCACTCCCCGTTATCAGATGGCTGATAGCGCAGTGACTTGTCACTGTTTCAGGACACGCAAAGAGATTCTTTAAATTAGGAATTTAGGGTTATAAACAACCAGCGGTTTAAAAACTTGCATCCTTAAATTGGATTAAAGAGATAGATCCTTTCTAAAGATCACTCTTGTGTGATCTGAAAAATCTCATTTCTGGAGTTTTCAGGTGTACTGTAGATTCTCCACACTGTTTTCAGTAGCTGATGTTCTATATGCAGCCCAGTGTTGTGGATGTATATGATATTTGGTGGTAGGCTTGCCTATATGCTGAAGGTTAGCCTTTTTCTTACCAGTGGAAGTATGCCTGACTGACTTAATTCCTCCCTTAAGCCCAACAAAGCACAGGGTCATTACCTGAAATTTGGTTTAACAGTGACAAAGGTGCATTGATGTTGACATCTATTTCCATGGTTGTGTCAGCATTAAGATCTCTCTTGTATTCTAATGTTGTAAGAGAGAATCTTTTTTTGAAGATTTTCTTCAGACATCCTAAACGATTGTTCATTTGTAGCTGAACATTTATCATGATGTGATCACAGTCATTTAAAAAAGCTATAAGAAACCTTCTCTTTTCCTCATCTGTTCCGAATATTGCTGTAGGGTATTGAATGCTGTTCTTTTTACTTTAGTAAATATTGTTTCCGGAGGTTTAGATCAATCACATTGCTGCTTTAGATCAGTCACATACTGCAACAAGCAGTCTTCCGGCTGCTTGTTGTGGTTTGGAAATCTCTCACTTCTGCACTTGTTTATTTTGAAAACTAGAAATAAAGGCCACTTTAATTCCTTTAGCAGTGTCCTATTTTGCTTTCCATTTCCCTCTTGATATGTTTATTTTGCCTGAGGATGTCTGAAAAACATAATTTTGTAAAATTTAACTCTTGCATTACTATTGCGTACAGCACAACTCTTTTTCCATGCACATGCTCTCCTTGTGGAACATTTGTGCTGCGCTGAGCTCCAGCTTTAGGAGAGCCACATCCTCTTTATGCCTGCAGGATGTTTATCCTTACTTTTTTTTTAATTCTGGGTAATACTTAAAGCTATATTTTATTTCCAGAGTGATACTCAGAAAAGCGTGTGTAATTGAATGGTGCAGTCTAAATGGTTGGAAGTGAAAAAGTTATTTTTAAGCATCTGTTTGGAACTGGGTTCATACTTAATGATAGCTGAGGCATGTTTTTCAGGAGGACTCTGTTAGGATGGTTTGTTGTGTAGGATGACTGATCGTAATCTTTTGAAGAGGAGGATTCCTTTCTTGTAACTTTTTCTATTCAACAGTGTGGTGAATTAAGTAAAAGTTCGTATAATGCTGGATTAAAAAATTGCTGGTTTGTTATTTTGCAGTTTTCTTCCCCTCTTAAGATTTGAGGGAAGAGTTGTTCCTTGACTGAATTATATAAAGATGCTCAGGGAACCCCTGCTTGGACACCATTGTTTAATGGGAACAGCAATAGAAATAAAAAAGAAAGCTGCTCCCAGGTTTCAAAAACAAACCAACCAACCCCAAATTGGTAAGAGATCACTTGATTGTCAGACTTAAGAAGTGTTTCTGACTTATTTATTACTGTAAATTAAAAGTAATTAATGAATTTCAGTTTTGCAAAATTGCTTTTTTGTAATTATTTTCTAGATTTTTGTTGCAGCTTCCCTAGATTTTGTTTCCAAAAGCTAAAAGCTAGGAAAAATACAATTCATGAAGGTTATGAACCTTTATATTTCAGGATGAAAGACAATATATCTTAAAAATATAAAGTCAGGCTTATATAGAGAAAACAGACACCTTTTGCTCATTTATTTAATTGAATGCACTCTGTTCTTTATATGTCATATTTTTCTTGTATTAGAAAATGCCCGAGACTCTACAAGGTGAGATTTTTAATGGTTTTCCAAGAGAGTTTGCAGTATTTGTATAACAGTGTGTATTTTTAAGAAATGTCTGTTTTTAATAAAGGTTGCAGATCTGTCATTAATGAAGTTCACAGTAAACTTGCATAGCAGGGATTATATTAAAGCTGTACGTTGATGTTTTTTCAACGATTTGCACCTCACTGTAGCAGCAAGAATGTTGTGACTGGTACAAAATTTCTAAAAGAAAAAAAAAAAACAACAATATGGTTATTTGTTTATAAAATGTACATCTTGAGAAATTTGGATTTTCAGTTTTTGACACGCCTTTTTTTGTCCAAGACTCAAGGAGAAACCTGTCTTCACTGAATCGGCTAAGTAAGTAAAAAATACATATCAATAACTGCAAAGTTCAAGACTATATTTCCCTCAGAGTGAGCAATTTTTTGTACAGTTAATAGTTCAGAGAAGAACCAACATAGTATAGTATGAATATATAGTATATAAGAGCAATGTATAGTATAAAATTAAGTAAAATTACAGGATAAAAGAGCAATTAATTTGCCTAGACTCTTCTACATACAATCAGGATACCCAATCAATTTTTCCTTAAAATGAAAGTTTTATGGAGATTATAAACAAATGCATCTTCCATTTGGAGACAGTTTGAGTTTTACCTTAGTTTGACAAGTGACGGCACTTGGTTTTTACTCGGTTTTGCTCACATGCACACTTGGGGAAAGCTGATGTGGAGGTTGAGTTGTTCATTGCTGTTACTCTGATTAACATTGGCAGGGTGAGAGCAAGGTGACTTTTTCTCGTGCCTCGCATGACCCATCTTGCTGATGTCTCCCCAGGGGCCGCACAGCCCTTGTCCCGTGGGCGCTGCAGAGGAGGAGCGCAAGGGCAGTGGGTGTAAGGAGCCCTGAAATGGCCCGCATGGTCCCTTTTGGGGAACTTCTGATAAGCTGGGTGATAGGAGTCCAGCCTGGCTTCTTGGTGCCAGGCAGCGCCTGTGGTGGGGCCAGGTATGAAAAGCCCCTTTTGGTTTTTTTAAATCAGTCGCGTGGCTTGGCAAAAGGTGACAAATGAGACTCAGGAGATGGTGCTGGCTGCCTGGGTGAGGCATGCTGTCTGCTCTCAGCTTTCCTCTGTGTCAGGGATCAAAGATGAACTGCATCTCACTTGGCCAGCCTTCTTTTGCTAACACCTTTTTATTAAGACTGTATTGTATTGTTTACCTTGCTAGATGTATTTGTAATTCAGAAAATGAAACGCTTATGTAAACTTGGTGTGCTAACACATGATCTGGGAACAGTGCTGACTGCTTTCATAGTGAAGTAGTTCTGCATCTTGTTTATTTTTCTTCTAAGATGAGAATGTGTATGAGAAATAACATCTGATTTCTTTAATTTACTTGGATGTACATTACTTTGGAAGAAGGAGGATAACAACAACCTGCGATTGCTGAAGAAAAAAGGAAAAACTGTTAAAGAAAAATATTTTTAAGAGGAATTGAGGGGTTTAATACATTTCTCTAAAAATAGGTTAGATAAAGTATGTCATTCTGCTCTATTTCAGTCACATTGGTTTGTTTCATAGATTTGTTTTTAGTCTCTGTTCTTTCAGGCAGAGAAACATGAGATCATTGCATCTCTGAAGGTGGGCTACCACGAGCCTTACAGAGCCTTGCAACCTACCATAATGTCTGTATGTAATGTCAACCAAAGAAAACCTTTTGGGTGGTTGAACTAAAATGGCCTGTGACAAGGAGTGTTGTTCTTGACTCTTTTAGGAAGTCAAAATGAAATTAGAAAGAGGCAGTGGCATGGGACAATGGGCTTAACTTTAAACCTGCCAAAGGAAGGTTAGACTAGCCCCACTGATTTCAACATCCTTTTGGGATGTTTTTACTCTTGGGGGAGGAAAGGTAGAATAAAGCTGAAGTAGCTACAAAACTTTTGTATTTGTTTTCATAAATTACAATCACAGAATCATAAAACGGGCCGGGTTGGAAGGGATCTTGAAAGATGATCTGGTCCAAACTTTTGTGGGAATGCAAGCCTAGATGAGGTTAGCTAGCACCCTGTCTAACTGCATGTTGAAAACCTCCAGTGATGGGGACTCTACCACATCCCTGGGGGAGGTTGTTCCAGTGAATGATAGTTGTTTCATCTCAACGTAAGATAGACCTTTCCCCGTGTAACCTGTACCCATTGCCCCTTGTCTTCTCCATGTGGCTCCTTGTGAAGAGAGCCTCAGTCCCCTTTGTAGCTCCCCTTTAAGTACTGGAATACTGTCATAGGTCATTCCTGAGCCTTCTCTTCTGCAGGGAGCAAAGGTCTAACTCCTTCAGTCTTTCCTCACAGGGAAAGTTCTCTAGACCTTTGGTCATCTTCATGTCCCTCCTTTGGACCCTCTCCAGTCTGTCCACATCTTTCTTGAATTTTGGGGACCAGAACTAGACACGGTACTCCAGGTGTGGCCTGAGAAGTGCTGAGTAGAGTGGGATGATTGCATCCCTATCTCTACTAGTAATGCCCCTGTGGATGCAGGCCAGGATCTGATTCACCTTTGTGGCTGCAGCCACGTACTGCTGACTCACGTTTAGCTTGCTGCCCACCAGGACTCCCTGGTCCTTTTCAGCAGGGCTGCTCCCCAGCCACACAGATCCTAGCCTCTATTTGGCTCTTTGGTTATATTGTCCCAGGTACAGGACCTTGCACTTGCCTGTTAAACTTCATACTGTCCTTCCTACTCCCCTCTTCCAGCCTGTCCAGGTCTCTCTGTAAGACGGCTCTCCTTTCTGACATGTCATCAGCAAACTTGGTGAGAGTGCTTGCAATCCCATCGTTTATGAAGATGTTGAACAGTGTGGGGCCCGGTATTGATCTCTGGGAGACGTCTTGTGACAGGCTGCCAGCCTGAGTGAAACCCATTGATCACCACCCTCTGAGTGCGATCTGTGAGCCAATTTCCTACCCATCTCGCAGACTGCCCATCCCATCTGTATCTTGCCAGTTTGTCCAAGAGAAGGCTGTGGGAAACAGTGTCGAACACTTTGCTGAAGTCCTGGTAAGCAACATCCACTGCTTTCCCTATGTCAACAGAAGATGTTATTTTGTTGTAGAAGGTGATCAGGTTGGTTGGCATGACTTGCCCTTGGTAAACCCATGCTGACTTTTCCCAATCACCTGCTTCATTTGGTTCATTACATCTACTTGTTTTGGGAGCAAGCTGAAAGCCCTCAGGTGGCATGATTTTAACAGTAGAGGGGATTAAGAAAAGTTACCTCAGAAATTATGCTGTGAAAGTTAAAATGGTTCAGTGTTGGTAAGGCCAACCTTCCCTCCAGTTCTTTTTTTTTTTTTTTTTTTCTTGTTGAAATGGCCTTTATAAAAATAAAAAGAAGCTTTCCAGTCTGTGCTGTATACATCAAATAGACTGGCTAACCATGGAGTAATGCTGCGTGGCACCTGCTGAGCAGAAAATAATTATGTTTTAATATATCACAGGAAAAAAAATACCTAGATGTTAAAAGCAGAATATATGACATCTGTTCAGTAAACAAAAGATGCAATTACAATATTTTAGGAAAATATCAAGGTGATAGCCAAAAAATCATTTTTATTTATTATAAAAAGCAATTGTCTGGCACAGAAGGTAATTTGGCATTCAAATCAGAGTACTTTTAAGAGAAGCACGTACATAAGAAATAGCAGGATTTTTTTTAAATCTCTTAAGGCAAAGAAAAGCTACTTAAAGATGAAAGCATGAACCAAAGTAACTGTCCATAGTGGATATTAGATTTTCTTCTTTTTCTTCTTACATGTTTTCATCTTGCAGAAATGAAATCCTTTTAAAAGTTGCTATGCTTTAGTATAAATACAGTGATATATACTAGTTTGTTAGCAGTTATATCAGGGTTTTTTTTTCTTTATTCTGTCCCAGGTGTTAGCAAGAATACTTTTTAGTGGGTAGATGAGGGACTAAATGAACACAAACTGTAGTTCACTTTTTTTGAGCAAGCTTATTTTCTTGGCAGACTTAATAAATTCCATATGGGAGTGAAACAAACTATTGTTTTGCATTTAGTTGAGACATAATTCTTGTAGGTTAATTGGTACCTTTTGAATAAAAGTCTTGTGCGGAGGAGTTTACTCTTCAGGCAGAGGAAAATTGCAAAGCCCATTTCCAAATATCAGATGAGTTCAAGAAGTTGAGTAGTTTTCTTCAACTTCTGAAGCGAACCACGTTCATATGACCTAGGTACATAAGAAGTTTATACAACTGGGCTTGTTGAAAATTAGTCTGGTGTCATAAGACCCTATCCTGTTTTTGAGGGGAGGGAGGGAATTTTCTTCATGCCCATTTTCCACTTGGTTTTATGTTGCATTGAAAATTTTGATTTATTTTTATTTCTTTGAGGTATACATAAAGATGCCAATAATAAGAAATACAAATGTATAGTTGAAAATGTGACACTGATAATGTTTTGGATTTTGTTACCTCCATCCAGAAAGTTCTTTTTTTTTTTTTTTTTTTTTTTTTTTTTTCTCTCAGCCTTGTGCTTATTCCATCTAGATGAGCTAGGGAGACTCCTTTTTCTTTATAAATCTTCAGTAATTAAATGGACGAAATACTTAGTATTCTGCTGCTCCTCTTCCCAGAGACTTTCTCTAGTGAGAAACTGGACTAGTAAGGAAAGCAATGGACTGGGAGATAAGAAGTCCCAGAATGGGTTAAATTGAATCCTGCAGTAGTGACTTTTTTTACTAGTTGAAATGTCATGGTTTTAAAAATCTACTGAAAAATTGCCCCTGAAGAAATAAAAATGACAGAATATTCTCAGTCTGAACTGTGGAAGGCGTTGAGGGAGGGAGCAACACTGTCCTTGCTGTTCCTTCGCTGTAAACTTGCAACAGAAAGGCTAACTAATTTTCCTTTGATTTTCAACATGTTTTTGTAGCTACCTCTTTTTCTGGGAATGGTGGGAAGGATCCCCATGCCAGAGCAAGTTAAGTGTCTAGTCCATGTAAAAATTACCTCTGCACTCTTGAAGATTATTTCAAAAATCTCTTTCCTAACATTAGGAAAAATCTGCATCTGTTTACTTCCATAAGCATGTATTGTGTCTTTTCCAGTTGTTTTAATGTTTTATGCTGTATGGTTAATATTGTAGTTATAAAAACTGGAAGAAAACAAGCTTGTTAGAAATCGCATATTTCCTAGAGTCTGAAATGAGCGACCCTTGTTTTCCCTCCAAGCTTCTGAGAAGGTCTGCAGTGACTCTTCTTCGTGTGACACAATTTATAGTGGTCCCGCAACTTAAACTAAAATGCAAAATAATCTGAACTAAGATGATACATGGGATCAAATTTTAATCCCCCTCCCTGTTTTGTTCCAGAAAGCAGGTATTTTATTGTATATATTTCTTCTGTCCGGTTAATGATACCAAGCTTGCAAAGCCTGACGTTCTGATAATAACAAGCTGCTTCCTTGAAAAGGTGAGGTGCATGAAATGAAAAGCCTGTTGTACACTACAGAGAATAAATATGTGAGTGACTCTGTTCTTTGAAATGATGAGGAACTCTGTTAATTCAGTCAACTGTCATTTTTATTGAGCTTCATTTGATGGATTTGCCCCTGCTTGCATATGAAAAATAGTTTTGCATCCACATTGAATTTTCTTTTACATGGTCCCTGTTGTGGCAGGTTCCCTTTAGATGCTCTAAAACGCATGGATTATAATGGATTGTTATTTACTGCACAATATTTTGGTGTATGCCAAAGTCCTGCACTGCTGAGTTACAGTTTGAGGAAAATACCTGATGTTATTGTAAGATTACTACTGTAGTGATTGTGGAGTGCTTTGCCTTTTTAATGGTACTCCTGTATTTACTCTTCTAAATCATTCTCTCTCTCTCTTTCTCATCAATGTGCATGTGCTCTTCCAAATTAACTCGAGGGTACTTATGTGAACTTAATTATGAGATGAATAAATTCTGAAGCATAGGCTGCAGTAGCAGAATTGTCAGTAGCTAATAACACTGCAGCGCACATGTCCAGGACCGGCTGAGCAGCACTTCACAAGCTTGGGGTGCCTGAGCCTCGTGGCCGGATGAAGGTTGTGGCGTTTCCTCGCCTTTGGGTGGTCTCCATCCCTCCTGCCTCCTGTGCCTACTGGCCTCTGTTGCCCATTCAAGGACATGGGGCCTTACAGTGTAGGCAGTCAAGAAGACTTTTCTCACCTGTGCTCAGCTATTCATTTTCTCCTCATGCTGAAGCACATCCTTACATGGAGCTCAAGCATTTTAGAAACAGACTGAGAAGAGACGAAAAATTAGCATCTAGTTTGAGGTAGTTTGGCTGGTTTTGCATAGTAATCATTTGAGTGAGGTACTAGCAAAGGATGATTTATTGCTTTTTGTATGTTCAGCACCCATTTCTGTCTCACCCTTTCTTACAACACAGAGTCCAGGCAGTTAGGTCAGGCCAAGTGAATCCCAGCCCCTTTGTTCATACTTCTGTGCTCCTTCAGGCACATGTGTTACCTTCCAGAAACAGTCAGTCCTTACCTTCAGTGGTGTCGGAGAGATACAGGTGCAGATACAGTCAGAAAATAGGAATGAGTATAGGACAAGGGTAAGTCTGAATCTGTAATCTGATGCAGATAGAAGAGCCTTTCAGTGGTTTGCAGAAGAATGACTTCTGCCTCAAAGAGGCATGATGCAAAACTCAGTTAAATTAATTGGGTTCACAAATTCTGTCTGGGCTCATGTCTTTACTAGCCTGTGGACTAACCAAACAGTTCCTGAATCTGTTTTTTGTCTGTGGTTGTTTTTAAGACTGAAATCATGTCATGTAGCAAGGGCTGGAGTTTTTGTTGTTGCTTGTTGTTTTTAAATCTTTTGTTTATTATAAAGCCTTTAATCTGAAATATGGCAGTTGTCCAGTGTTGGATCTGGCTGCTGGGTACTTGTGAAGGGGAAACAGGAGCAATATTATTCTTAGCTTGGGATTTTCTGATGAGACAGTCAAATAGAGGATGAAAAGAACTAGATCTATATAAAAAAAGTGGGGGAATGTGCGAGAGGAGGAGAGATGAGAGGAAATGTGGTGAAACAGCATGATCCTCAAGAAAACGATTACAATTGCCTGCTGTTTGGGCTTTCTGCTGCGTAAGGCCATGGGAGCTGGCAGAGCAGCTGCTTGGCAGTCTGGGGGGCATGAGGCTGGGTACCAGTTCTGTGCAGAAATAGAAAGGTGTAGCTGATGCTTTTCGCTTTGGCGACGCGCTCTGTGAAACCGCTCTCCAGCAAAAGTTCTAAAAGAGGATAAATACGTCATGTGTCACTGGAAGTGACAGCGTGCTTGTAGCTTGAGCTGCAGAAGTTATGTGAGGAAGCGAAGCTGGCCAAGGTACCTGCGCTTTCTACTGCAGTCAGTTTATATATGAGGTATTATGTACTGTCATTCTGGGAAGGGACTCGGAGGAGGCCAGGCTGGTGTTTACTGGAACGAGCAGTCATAGAGTCATGCAGGGTGGAGAGGGACTTCAGGAGGCCTCTAGTTCAACTTGTTTCTCGAAGCAAGGTCAGTACTGAATTTGAGATGCTCTGGGCTCTGCTCCAGTTTAGGTCCCTGGGCAACCTGTTCCAATGCTTGACCAGCCTTGTAATGATTTTTTTATTATTTTTTTTTTTTCTTTTTAAGGTGGTTATAAGGAATAACCCTGCGGTATACCCATGAATGTTGGCAATAGCAGGGAGTCCACAGTGATAGCAGAAGAAGAGCGTATGCAACTCTTGTAGCTCCAACTGTGTAGAACCAGGAGGCAGTTCACACTAAATTGTAAGATCCCCCTTGAGATCATGTTATGGAGCAGTGTCACAAAATAAAGGTCGATGTATGTACAACTCTGAAGTAAAAAGCTTGGCAGTGTGAACACAGACTTCAAGTGCATAAAGATTTTGAGGTAAAGTGTCCGAATAGAAAAGTGTCAGCAAAATCTGAGGTTTTGAAGGATGGAAGCAGAGAGACCTTTAGAGTCAAATCACAGCTGTTTCATGATAACTGGACTTGGCCGAGTTGCAATTTCATGAGGCTACTGCACCTTTTCCATTATCTTTCTGAAAAGTGATCAGGAAGTAAAAAAAATACTCTAGATGGGGTTTTGTGTAGGGCTTGTAAAGTGCCCCGAGTGTTTCATCTCTCTACTGTACGCTTCTGTTGCTGCATCCTAGGATTGAATTACTTCCTTTCATGGCCACCTAACATTGGTGGCTTATAACTCAATCCTATGATTAACTAGTAAGCAGAGCTGCTTCTCCCTTTTTAATTAATAATTTTATGTTAATATGCTTTGGGTTTCTAGTCTTGTTTAATTAATAAGTTTCTACGTGGTGTAATTCTGCTTATTCTAGTTTTCAGTGTTACTCAGTTTTTCCTGGATAACACCCGTGTCCTCTGATGATGCCTCCCAACTTGCCAGTGCAGATTTCAGTGGCACACTAGTAGCAGTGCTTGCGCTGGCTCATTACTAAAAGTTGCTTCTTTGCAGCTTGGTGTGTTTTTGTTGGCCTTAAGCAGAAAGCTTTTTTCCATGAGATGCAAACATTGTAAGTTCTCTTTCTTGATGGGTGTTCTGCATGTTTGCCATAATAACTAAGTGAGACATCTCTGTGCTGAGGTCTGAAAGAACCTGTAATCTGTGCTCTCGCCTGGCTCCCTGTTTGAACTCAGGTTAGTTTTGCCTTCCTGCTGTTTGGAGGCCAGCCTCGATTCTGGGGCAGGGAGAAAACTTGGACTTTTGTCCTTTTGTGATATAATCTAAACATACTCTTACCAAGGTATGGTGACCTGGCTTGGCTGACGCCGTACATCCATTTATCCTTGAGCTGACGTCCCATGACTCCAGGCTCCTTCCTCAAAAAAACTCTTAAGGTTACTTGCTATGGGGCAGATGGCTTTGGTAGCCCATGCCAGAGGCTTCCTACGGTGGGCAATACCAATGCCCAGCCAGATGGACTCTCAGCTTCAATACACCCAACCTGCGTTAATGCAATGGCCGATTTAGAGGCCACGCTTGCCGAGTGCTGAGCTTTGATGCTCCGTTTGGGGTTGGTAGCCCTTTCTCAGCACTGAAATACTTGGAAAGAGAGGGCTCTTAGCTTAGGGTGTGGATTCCCCTCTTTTCTGCTAGGACACCTTCTGCTTAAAACATCGAGTTGCTTTCATGTGAATTTCATCAAGTGGTTTACTTTGTAAGTTGTTTTGTGTGCATGCACCTGTGCCGTGTGATACTTGGTACGCCATGTGTGCATGCTTGTGTCTCCTATTCATTAAAATCTGGTCCTGTATTTGATCTGTAGGGACTGACGTGGATGCCACCACCTGACTCGGCTCGTGGGCTGTGCTTCACTGCCTGCCTGGCAAGGAGCAGAGTGAGACTGGGCACCTTCAGTGCTGGGTGCTGATTTGGGACAGGAACCTACATCTGGAAAAGTGATAACATCTATTGAGGTGTTTTTGCTAAATATGATTTTCAGAGGAAAAAAAATAAATATTCATTTAAATATGCATCTCAAAGGGTTGTGTAGAGAATCACAGCTGGCCTAATGCCGTCAAGAAAAAAGTGTATTGCCATTGGTTTCTGTACATTCATCTTTTAGCTGACTTCTTAAAAAAAAAAAAAAAGGCCTTAGTATTCAACCAGTTGTGTAAACACTGTTTAAAATGTTGCTGTCATCAGTATATTTGCATATCATCTTTATTTATACTGTGTGATTGCTGATAGCTTCAGTTTTTCTTTTGATAACTCCAGTGGCTTAACAAAGGCATCTTCATGGCATAAAGCTTTTCTTCAGTTTAATCAAGCTGTCACCATAGCTCTTGTGGTCAACTGCAGCACAGGGGAGGCAGAAAGGGGGAGAAGTCACAGAATCGCAGAATGGTCAGGGTTGAAAGGGACCTCTGGAGATCATCTAGTCCAACCCCTCCGCCAGAGCAGCATCACCTACAGTGATTCCATTCCTTTTGCTATTTCATGTACTAAATATTTCTCCTGAAAAACAATGCTGCCTTTTAGCTTTGGCTTTGCCTCTTGAGTACTTCCAAAGGGTAGCGAGTTTTACAGCTTTTTTTTCTTTCTTTTTTTTTTTTTTTTTAACTATATGGTGACCTTTTCTAGTCTGAGACAGCATGTCTAAAACTCTTGATTTAGAGTTTTTTGTTCTCAACTTGTATTAACTTGCTTCTTACCCTTCTTTCTGACAAACTAACGAGGTTATGTGTTTTGGTGTGCTCATTGTAAAGCATGACTTTCAGTCCCTTCAGTCATTCTTGTGGCTCTTTTCTGAATCCTCTTCAATATGTGGCCATCCAAATTGGGTATTATTCTCTGATACTGTCTCGGGGGAGCTGTGACAACAACAGAGGTCATAAAGTCTCTCTAATATTCCAGTGTATAGTTTCAAGATTAATTTTCTTCATTTCCCTGTAGGTTTTTTTAGGAAGTTTGCTTAATTTGTTAGCTCTTATGATCCCTAGATCTTGTTTAGAATTTTTTCAGACTGACGTTTCTAAATCTTTAAGTGCAGCCGCCTTATTTTATTTTTTTTTTTTCTAAATATTTGGTAAATCTGTGGCTCTTTACTTGGCCCTTGTTGTTTATTGAAGTCAAATTACTGTCTTCAGTGACCCATACCACTGATTTTCTTGGTTAATTTTTTATCTGGTTTTTTATCATCAGATGGCTAAGTAGCCACTTTTTCCCCCCAAGTAATGTAATGAAAACACTGGAGAGTGTAGGATATTGCTAGAAATACAGTCAATCAAAGGTGATGTGTTGGTCATCACCATTAGAGAACTATTATCAATCAAATTTCTAATCTTGCAAAACATAATTTGGAATTAGGTTGAAATATTTTTTTTGTCCTTAAATCCATATCGTATTGACTATATTCTCCTTGGCTAGCTTTTTAAAAACTCTTAGGTGCTAGTCGCTTAGGTACTATTTCCAATATAGTAGTACTGTGTTTTCATAGTTAAAAAAAAAAAGGGGGGGGCAACTAAATGTAGAAAAGAACTACTTTTACATTTGCATTTTCTCTCTTATTATTGTAGCTTCATCACTTATTAGTGAATTGACATAGTGTGTTGTTTTGGTTTTTTTTGTTTGGGTTTTTTTTTTTTTTGTAAAAAAAAAAAAAAAACAAAACCCTCACCCATTGTATTTAGACTCACTGGCAATAGGTTTTCCTTTTGGCTTCTGGAATAATTTTGAACTTAAAATTTTATATATAACAGAAGGGCATGTTGGTGAGGAATCTGTTTATATATGTCATGCTTGACTGAGCACACAATTATTGTCGTTTTTAAAGGATCAAGAAAACTTTTTTTTTTTTTTTTCCCCTCCCCCAAGTTGAATGCTGGTACAAATCCCTTTAAGTTTAACAACATTTGAGTTAGATTATTTTTTTAAAATGCTCTGGTTGATGAATTAAACAATTTTATTTTTTTTTTCCAATGGCCTCAGCGGTATTAGAATACAAGTCACTCTCCTTAAGTCCTCCTACTTTCAATACCCAAAGGTGCTGTAACTTTAAAGAAGAGTAATGATTTAACTGCCAGGTTGTCTAGTGTAGTTTTTTTAGTTTGCGATAAACACAGGATATATTGAATTCTTACTTTGTAAGGAATGGAGGTAATTTGTTTCAGAGTTTTTAATTACTAGGGAAAAGAAAGTAATATTTTGATACGTTTCCCTACCTCTTGCGCATGGCTGATCCTTCGTAATTAGGCTGTAAGCATGGACTTCACTTTCCAAACATGGATCTTCTTTAGAAAATTTATACTAAAAATAGTCAATTCCAGCCCCATCCCTGGAAGTGTTCAAGGCCAGGCTGGATGGGGCTTTGAGCAACCTGGTCTAGTGGGACGTGTCCCTGCCTGTGGCAGGGGGGTTGGAACTCGATGATCTGTAAGGTCCCTTTGAACACAAACCATTCTATGATTCTATGATGAGGCGTTACGCAGCCCCTCAATATAGGCTTTTATGTAATAAAATAGTTTCTTCTTTGAGTCTTATGAATGCCTCTAATGGTATTTTGTCTTCTTTTCGTGATAAGCGTAACCTGATTTCCACGGTGAGAGAACATGATTGGGTAGGGTTCTCCTTGCAGTAGCTTCTGCCTTCCTCCTTCGGCTTACAGTATGGAATGGATTTCAGAGAGCCTGAAATGGATTTCAGGGTGGTACATAAAGTTGGAGGGTTTTTTCTTCATTCAGAAGTGTTTTGAGTTTGTTGTGAGGCAGATGATGGAGCTATGCAGTTAGAATCTAGAAATATGGTCAGTGAGAAGTGGACTGACCTTATTGCTATTTCTTGGGTCTTAGCTTCAAGAAAGAAATAAGGTCCCAGGGCTGGATTAGTTTCAGACACTAAAGGCCTTTGGGGTGATGCTGTGGCTAGCACATTGCCTGCTCTCCAGCTGGAATTGGCATCTGGCTTTCTCAGTAAGGTATTTCTTGCCTTCATGTCTTGCTTGAGAGCATCTGTGGCCTCCTACTTCCTTGTGGAAGTCACCTGAAGTGCATGGGTGTTTAGAAAGCTTAAAGGACTCTGCTGTGTGTTTTGTGGAGACAAGGGATCCCATCCTGCAGGCATGTACAAAATTCATCTTTTCTTAATGCAAGGAGCATTGTTTGTTATCTAGGTGCAAGAAAGTAAGTAGAATAGAAAATGTCTATTGAATGTTCTTTGGTTAGTGTTTTAATTTTGATGTCCTGACCTTTTGGTTTTAATTTCATTTTGCATGAATGATGTTCAGGGAAAACATACTGAATGTGAGGAATGGCTGAATTCGGTTGCCATTCCTTTGTCATTTGGCTGTATTTGAAGTCCATTTTCAGTCTTTCTGTCAACAAATATTGAATGTGGGCACTGGGGACCTGGGGGACCCCAGATGGGACCGACAGGTTCTCCCCTCTACCCCTCTTCAAAGAGAGAGGCAGAGGCGGCAAAAAGAGACTTATGAGTTTAGAAGGAACTAGACTGCTTTAATGAAATATTACTAATAAAATAAAAGTAAATAATAACATATATACAGAACCGTATCAAGCTCCCAAGATGACAGTCACGACACTTGTGATGAATAAATACTTTTTGAGTCCTCAGAGACTAAAATTCTGTCTTGCTGAGATAAGTGTGAGTTTTATATTGTGTGTTGCCTTTGAGCAGTGTGCATCATGGTCGTGGCTGGGCCTTATATAGCACTTGAAGGCAGCAAGCACGTTACCTCTGTTCCACAGAGACTCAAGCAGGAGGTGGTTTGCTGAAGGTCACATTGCAAGCTGTTGGGCAAGAGAGAAAACAGCCCACAGGTTTTTCTGCTCGACCATGTTGCCAAACGTTGTTGACAGCACTTTCATAGCAAGTGGCAAACAGGCAATTTGACAAGAGGCAAATAAATGCTTGCCTATATTGTTTGACTTCTGAGCATTGAGGTGTCAGTCGTTACAGTTCTGATGTATTTTGCAAAACCTGATTATTTTTTTTTTTTTTTTGGGGGGGGGGGGGGGGGGGGGGGGCAAGTAATGTGAATCCAGAAGACCAAAAAGCAGTAGAAAACTCCTTGCACATGAAGTCCTAAAAATATAGACATTCCAATACTGACTTAACCAGGGGAACAACTGATAAGCTGATAGTTTTTGGTTTTTTTTTAAATCCTGCTCATTCAGATTATCTGCAACCATTTTAGGATAGCTTGAAGCTATGATAGACGTGATTAGATTTATTCATGATTCTTTTGTACTTGATAATAGATCTGAAGCCCAAAGTAATCCAGAAAAACTTTTAATTAAAACAAAAAATACAAATTTATTCTTCCAGTCTCACTTTCTGAAGAATCTTTTAAGCAGGGGCAAGCATAAATGTGAGGGAATGATGCTGGTGACTGTTGCAGCTTAATTCAAAGTCTGTTTTGAAGAACTGAATGGTGTGATTGACACCGTAGGTAATATACTGAGCTATAATTCATTACGTTGTATAATGGTTTCTGCTGCTTAAAAGGAGTTATTCACTCCATTAATCTACATGGATTGACTGTGATGTCTATAAGTTATGTATCACATTTATTATTAGGAGCTTTGTCATTTTTGTTCTGACAATGGGCATGAGGACGAAGACAGAAGAGGTCAGGATAAAAAGCATAATAAAGTCCCCAAAGACTGCTTGTGCATGGTGTGGGAGTGCTCTTCAACCAGACACCCCGTTGGCCGTATCATATTTATTATGACTTTTTTTTTTTTCTCTTTCTCCTATCGAGTTCAGTCTCTCTGAACTGTTGGGGAAAAATTGCCTGCTGTGGTGATAATAAGGACTTTGCATATTTACTGTGTCTTAAGGTAAATGATTTATGAACTTTTGGAAGAAACTAAATGAGTTATTTGATATAAGGGGTAAGGGGTCTTTGTGAATGCAATAAAAAATACGAAGTCAATGTCAAAGACCCCAAATGAAGTGGAATGTTTCTTTTAGTACTCTGTATTTGCTGTATCTGGGACCAGATGTATAATGAAGCTGGTGTCACAGGAAAGTCACACTAAGAGCTTTCAAGTTCTATAGTGTCAGCTCTGCATGTCACTCTTTTGGTGTTGATTCGTACTCATCAGGAGCAGGCAATGGAAGGGGACTCGGGGTTCTGCGAAGGTCTATATTCAAAGTAGTTGGCCAAGGAAAAAAGTAAGTGTGGAAATTTGAGTCCTGCTTTGAATTTAGGGACTCTGTAAGGTTGTCATCTAATTGCAAAGTGTAAACATCGCACTAAAGTTATAGCAGCGCTTTGTGTAAGACATGCAAAGTAATTATTTTGATCTATTCAGCTTTGGGTAAGACATTGTAGAAAGACGTGGACCAATTTCAATTTGGAAGGAAACAAGAAAAGCAATCTGGGATCTGAGAAATACTACATTGAATTGGAGTTCATAATAGGAAATTAGAGTTATTAAGCCTATAGAGAAGACCGAGGAGGAACATAAGTTTTCAAATGTATAAAAATGCTATTGTATAATGGATGTGTATTTTGTCTTTCCTGTAAACATCCAACTCAGTATGGCCAGTATTTTAAAAAAAAAAAAAAAAAAAAAATTTCAACAGCTCAGTGCTTCAAAGATGCATCTTGTAACCGAGAAGAACTTTCCCCTCTGGAGCATGGACAGGGAAGGGATTATTGTCAGGGATGGTGAAAGTGGGGCTCAGAAGCACCTTCAGAGAAATTGTACCTACTTCACAGCAACAGGCAGAGACTTAAGACATCTGCCCTCCAGCGAGGGCTCTTTGAGCTCAGAAGTCTACAGGGAGGCTTCCTTGGTCCTCTTCCCATGGTGCACCTGCACTGGCTGTTCAATCTCGCCTGGCTTCTGCACAGCCAGCAGTTCTCGCTGCCCAGTTGTCTGCTACGTGGGATTATGGAACGGCAAGAAAACTGGGGTCTTCAGTCATTTCAGGAGGACAGCTATATCTGTCCTGACAGGTCCTGGCTTCAAGCCTCAGTTCCACCTTGGTGACTTGGTGTGAAGGAACACAAGCAGCCATACGGCAGGACAGAGATGGTGGAGGCGGATAGCTTGCATGCAGGAGTGAAGCAGGTGTGGGAAAGTAGGTGGCACAAGACATGGGATAACAGGATGGAGGACTAAGGGAGAGATCCTCATTTGGGACAATGGAGGAAATGGGAGTATGGTAGAAGTAACAGAAATAAAGTATTGATGTATTAATGTCCTGGTTAGAAATGATTTAAAAGGGAAGGTAAGAGAGGAGGTGACAAATGCAGCTCTTCTGTCAGAAGGAGCAATGTGGAAGGAGCAGGGCAGTCTAGATGAGTCTTGAGATGTGAGAGAACTAACAACTGGGAACTAGTATCTGCTGGCTGGCAAGAGTGTGAGTGGATACGGAGCTTGCCCCTACAGAAATGAAAGCAGGGCAGTACTGGAGCCTGCATATGCATTTGCTGAATCCCTTGATAGATTCTCTCACAAAATTGTTCACACTTTATTTCACAGAGGCATTTGCTTGAATTGGAGCAGGTGATAGTCCTCTTGTTGGCAGGTCTATGAAAATATATGCCCTCTGCTTTGGTATTGTTCAATCAGATTACCTGGAACTACTCTGAGTGCTCTTCTAATTGACAGTGATTGAGATGGATAAAATGGTTTGGGAAGGGAGACTACAAAAAACAGGTCTGTAAGAGCATTAGTAGCTGAGTTTCTCTATTCCTCTGCCTTCTCCCTTTAAGAGAAAAATCTACCAGCATTCCTTGGGCAACAGGTGCTCAAAGAGCATGTGTCCAGAATGGATATATTCTGAGCAGAATAAAGAGCAAAAAGCAAAGGAAAGTTTAGAAGACACTTCTAGCACATACTTTTATTTTCTTGATCTTCATGAATGAAGTTTCTTGGTGACTTTCAGCATTGTTTTACAACTAATTAAAAGTGTATTTGGCTCATGGGGAAAAGCGCTAGTAAAGATCTCAAGAGGTTAAAGTGTTCTTCTGTCCTCCTGTTGGAAGGCATAGTGTTTTGAAAAGCCTACCTGTCAATAATTTTTATGAGAAAAATGTCATGCTCTCCCCAGCCTTAGGTTCTGAAAATGAGTTATTTTAGATCAAGGTCTCTGGAAAACTCAAGCTGAGGGGAAGGACTGTTTCCTATAGTAAATGCTAGTCTCAGCTGTGCAACATTGCCGGAGCTAAGCAGCAGCAGAGGGCCGTTACAATGGGAGGCACCGAGTCTCCCTGGCAGATGCAGAGGGCCCACGGTCTCTACTGAAATAGCTTTCTTGTTGGATGTAGGTGAGAATTTGGTTAGAGGAGGCTCACTCCAGTGTTCTGAAGTTCTGTCTATTTTACTAGTCATGAGGTGAAATTGTCCCTTGGTTTCAATAGTAAGTATTAAGGTCTAATACCTATTTTCCTGTGCAGGTCACAAATCCTCTTCTACCTTTTAAAATTACTGGATGACCTGTTTTGCATGAGGGATTCGGATAGGAAAAGTCTCTTTTCGAGCTTAAGAAGTTCTTAACACACTTCTGAAGTCCATTTCAACAATAAACTTACTCTTGCCTGAAGTGATTTTTTTTTTTTTTTTCTTTTTTTGGAGGAAAGGAAAAAGGGGCTTTAGCTCTCAACACAAAAATACTGTCCAAGTCCATATTGGATTTTCTCTTTACAGTGCCACTGCATTGACTAATTGTATTGTACAGGCTGCCTATACCATAGAGCAAGAAACATTTGAAGGGTAGAGGTTGTGGGAGTTCAATGAACAGTTGCTCAGTAGCAGTAGGAGAGAAAGCGATGGAGGTGCCAGCGAGGTCTTTCTTGTGCTTTACTTTCTAGTGATGTGTGAAATATTCACCATTCAGTTCAAGGGAAGCAGGAGCTACTTGCAGGTAGATAAGTCTCCTCCCCCTGTTGTGATTATACTACTGTCGTCGTGGAAGGATTGCTCTTTTAACAATCACTGCTGCTCTGCTGACTTTTCTTACGGATCACCAAAGGAATTATAAAAAGAACAAGCAGTGGAACTTGCATATCAGTTGTAATAGATAACTTACCTTCAAATAAACATTCATCAGATCTTTTGGAAATTAGGGTAAAACAGAATTGATAATTTTTTTTTTTTCTTTTTTTCCTTCGAACTTGGAAAAAAATCCATATGGTTGAAACTTCCATGAATGTCAGTGTGAAGTTCCCTTTGGGAATGATGGGCATTTACTGGATAACCTGACTAGTAGTATAGATTAACACTAATTTTTATCACAAACATTATTTTTAATATATATATTTAATAATGTATATTTAATAGCATAATTTATTAGAATAATAGAATTTAATTGTATGCACTTTTTCTTAAGTGAGGTTGAACTTTTATAATTACACCTTTTATTAGCGAGATGTTTATACTTCTCGAAGCACCGCTACTGTGCCAGTGTTTAGGCAAAGCCCTATGTGCGCCCAGGGAAACATACAGTGAAAAAGCACAATGAGACTGCATTTCAAATAAAGTTACTTTTCACTATTCCTTACAAGTAAACTGCAACACACAACTTACTTGTGGTAGACTGTAGTGTCCTGCAGTTGTATTGGGGTAAAAATCACCATTTTTATTTTGAATTTTTCTGTACTTTGTAATGCCTGGAGCACTCCTTTCTCCTTTTCTTCCTCCTCACTCCTTTTCATATGATGTCTTCTCTTACTTAAGTCAGTGTGGGAGCTCCGTGTTTGTGTGTGAATGTTTTGGATGATTGACACTGTTGTTTACCTGGGGCTTGTTGCCGTTTAGTGATGAAAGCATTCCATTTCATTTTCTTTTGAGTCTGCAAGATGTTTTGACTAACATTTCCACTCTGTGTACTGTTTTTCTGTATCTCGTTGGTATACAGAAGTCTGCAGACAAGGTGTGTAAAACAGAAAGAACCACCCTTAAAATCACTAACAATTAATTGAGATGTTCACAATCTTATGGGTTTTGCAGCTTAACCTACGCTACTTTTCCCTTAATTTGAAACTGTTTTCTCCATCTCATGAGAAATACTGCAGGTTCATGAGACATACAGTATTGTGCATGTTCTTCGATTCTCCCTTGGTGCTCTTGGTCTCCAGTCATCTGTCAATGATGATTTTTACCTCAATACAAATGCAGGACACTACAGTACACTACAAGTAAGTTGTGTGTTGCAGTTTACTTGTAAGGAATAGTGAAAAGTAACTTTATTTGAAATGCAGTCTCATTTTGCTTTTCACTGTGTGTTTCTATGGGCACACATAGGGCTTTGCCTACACACTGGCACAGTAGCGGTGCTTAGAGAAGTATAAACATCTCGCTAATAAAAGGTGTAATTGTAAAAGTTCAACCTCACTTAAGAAAAAGGGAAGAAGAAAAACAACCAGCCCAATAATATAGGATTAAATGGAGAGCGTTGACTGACAATTAGTATGTATTTGCCTCCAAGTTTCAAGCTTACTCTTGTAACAAGCAATACTTAAAATGACTATGATAGTACAAAATTGGAGGAAGATAATGCTTCTGTCTTTGTTCATTTATATTCTGCTTTTGCAGCACTTTGGATATAGCCATCCTGTCCCTTTATATGCAGCCAGTTTGTCTGTTATTGTTTGTGTGAGATTTTTTTTTTTTTCTTTTCGTGTGGAAAAGCAGGACATAATGTTTTTGGACGAGAGAGGGAATGTGTATATATATATATATTTATTTTTTTTAAACCACCATAAATCATCAGGGGACTTGGGGGTGTTTGGTACCTTGGAGTTCTTTATGAATTACCATATTTTCAAATTGAAAGGTTTTCCAGGCAGACCATGATGGTCCAAAGCATGCTATTTACTGAAATACAGAGCAGGTGAAGTAGAATGTGGCAAATTAGAGTTCCTAAATTCTGTGGAGCCACTAAACATTGCATAGCTGAAACCTCTCTGTTACTTTCTTGTACAGTTGAGTTCAGGTGTCTGGAAAAGCTGCAGGACAGCAGTCTGCAGGTGAGATGAACTGAATCGGTCTCAGCAGCTGAAGCAGTTCAGACCAACTGATTTGGATTTTATCTTTAGGAACAGCTGTTTGCATGAGCAGAACGGGTTGAAACCAGCACAAATGTTGAAAAGACCTTGTTAGAGAGTATGTATTTAACGTAATAAATGCTGTTATTTGTCATATATTAGAGAAGGAAAACAAATCCTTGAAGTGACGAAACTGTAAGTTAGTGTTAGAAATAATAAATAAATAAATTAATAAGGGCTCTTACTTTTGGGAGGTTGTGATCAGCTACAATATGTGGGGGTGTGTGCTGGTTTGATACTTACAGACTGAGCATCTGTGTTCTATGTCTAATTTGTGTGTGCGCGCTTCACTCTTTTAACCTGCACTCACCTTTTTTGTGTGAAAAGAACAAGATAAACATCGCTAATTGCTTAATACTTATGTTAGCTGAAAGACTTTCTTAAGCTATCAGCAGTGCAAACACATCAGGGAAAGTTGAAATATTAAACTACTGGAACAGATTTGGCAGAAAGCAAAGCTTTTTTCTTGTAAGACTTTATTTAATCTGATATTAAAAATAAAATAGGCCATAATATAACCAGGGAGGTTTGAGACCTATCTCTTTAATATGAGTGAATCTTTAACTTAGTATTTGTATTTTTCTAGCTACATAAGTTATTATGATGGTACGCATTTTTCCTGGAATTTTAATTGTATATTCATCAAGGAACTGATTTGACAAAGCATTTAAGAATAAGCTTAATTATAAGCTTGTGAATATAGACATTGTCATTAGTTTTATTTTAAGGTTATCTATTTGTTGTGCTCAGTTTTGTTGAATTGGAGGCATGAAAAAGACTTCTGCTTTCCTATTGTACTTCATTGGTTTTTCTTCTGGGGAGAAATATTCATGGAAATGAACCTCTTTTTTGTTTGGGACTAATTTTGTGTGGATTCTACTCGTTTCCTTGTTTTTCAGTTTTTCTGTAACGGTGTCACTGAGCTGGTGGAGAGCTCAGAGGGGACAGACGCTGTGCTCCTAAGCAAACAGGACATTTTTAAAAGCTGGATGTGCCAATTTGCTTTTAGCATTAGAGGCAATTTAGCAAGATCTTGTAAACAATTCTGTTGTGGGATAGATTTTCAATTGCAAACACTTTGCTTCCAAAATCTCAACAGGTTGTTTTTTTTTTTTTTTTGGTGTGCGGGGTCATTGTCCCCCCCTCAACAAGCTAACTTCAGTCACCTTAAATGAACCTTGTCAGGACAAGGGGGACCGTTTTCAGTAACCCTGCGGTAACAGCAGTGAAGACCAGGTAGTCTGAAGCCAGTTCATGTCTCTGCTATTCTCATCTGGAGAACAAAAACGTTTGGTAAAGCGAATATGGCTTCAGAGTCGAAATGAGATTTTAGTTCTGAATTAATCTTCGCTACAGAAAGAGGCTCGGCTTTTGATCTTCCTAAGGGACCTCTTTGGAAGTAGAGCGCTTTGAATTCTGACGGGTGACTGACAGTGTAGAAGGGGCATGATAAAGCTTATGGTCTAGAGAAACCTCGTTGTCTGAAAGGTCAGTTGGATCGAGGGTGGGAATAAACATTTTCCTGCTAATGCATTTTTAAAACATAAGGGATGTCAGCAAACAGTGCTGGAGAAATGGATTATAGATGTCTTGAATTGACTCACGAGTCATTATCTGATGGCTCTTTCAAAGACACAGAGGCAGGAAAAAGAAAGGATGCTGCTCACCATGTTCTAAAATTCAGAAAATTAGATGATGCCAGCGAAATGGCATAAACACCGATTGCAGCAAAATGTTTTTCTGTCTCTTTCCTTTACATAACTGGAAATGTTACCTGAGAAGTCTTGGCACATGTGTTGTCAGAGATGTCGTTGAGATGAGTTTACAGATGCTGTATGACAGGGTGCTAGCAGGTGAACCACGACACCTCGACTGGACTGTTTGAGATGGAAAGTTTCATCTGGCATCTAGGACAGTGATTCTTCTCTCCCTCCTCACCATCCACAAATATCTTAAGGTGTCAGATAATCCAGCCTCTGCCATAGGCCATGATGAGGCTTTTCTGTCACTTCTGCATCTAAACTGATTTCAACATACACTTGCGGTAAAACAAATGCTCTGATATAAGGAGCTTCAATTGTAAAGCTTTGGCATGAAATGTTTAGACAGTATTATAAAGAGAGTCCAGTGTAAAATATTCCTGGGGATGAGAGCAATTTCTGTCTGTTTTCCACCTGGAGCACTCAGATTCAAGAGGCTAAGCAAGTTTGCCAGTGTGATGGCTATGTGAAAGAGAGAATAAAATAAGGAAAGAAAGGAATGGCTCTCCAATGCCTTACTGAAATCTTGCGTGATTTTCTTTTGCAGATAATAGTTTATAGCCTGTATCCCTTCTGTATGGCACACATTCCTGTACTTCTGGTTATGTTATTCCAGCTAGCTGTTATAGCGTAGGCTAAAGAAAAATATTTTCCTTCTCTTATCTGTGCTCTCAAATTCAGCATCAGTCTGTTGAGGTAATTACACTCAAGTAGCTTTGATTGTTGTGCAGTTTCTTGTTTTGGCTATTTTTAAAGCCTGATACCTTGTTCTTTTTGCAGGCTTCACAACTACCCAGCTTTACACAAAAGAGACTGTGTTTCTTTGTGATGCCGCTGCTGATCCCTGACAGATTGTGTATGTGTTTGTGGCCAAGTTTAGCTGAGTGAAAACCTGGCCTACTTTCTGAAGATTTTTTTTTTCCAGGCTGTAATAAATGTGGCAAATGTGGAAGCAGAGAGGATTGTTCAGGATGCCTTATTTGAATGCCAATGCTTAGAGCGCATCGGCAGATCATTAGTGCTTCTTAGCAGTGCTGGAGTGTACTGGGTGGCTTTGCTGTACCTGAGTATACTTCTTCAGCCTCACCTGCCGCTTGGTGAGAGTGGGTGTCACAAGGGCACTGCAAAAGGTTTCCGCATAGCGCTTTGCACTTCGGAAACCGATAAATCATTGTTTTTTGCCGTAATTCCTTGAAGGGCAAAAAAAGAATAATGTATATGCTTTTGTTCATTGAGTCTTAAATTATTTTTTTTAAATGTTTCTTCTACTCAAAAACCATAAGTAATATTGGTTTGTCTTAAAGTATTTAAGAAACACTTTGCTTCAGATCAGATGCCTGAAAGGCTAGAAATAAGTCCTAGGCCAGATCCCCAATTCATGTAAGTTAACACAGTTTGAATAAAGTAAATTGAGTGATGATAGATATGACTGAGAATCCGAATTACTCTGTGCATATTTTATTTTTTTTTTAGTTACATGAAATCCAACAACTCTGTTTATTCCATTACTACTCTCAACATGGGGGCATGAATGAAATCTTTCAGACTTACAAAGGATTCTTCTGGTGTCCAAAGCTTTCTAGCTTCATCTATGCTGGATATTCTTGTTGTCTGAAACACCTTTTCCTGTAGTGCCTGGTTGCACATTTAAATAATAACTCTGCAGTCCTGCTCTTTTAAGGAAATAGGACGGACCTACTTCTTGTTCTTGAATGGTGCTGAAAGGCTTCTGAAGGTTCTTCAAAGGTTTGTAGGAGAATTTCAGAATTTTCAGGTACAGACCATTTTAAAAGACTTTTTGCTAGAAAGAGATGTTTTCATCTTTATGATGTGTACCCAATGCACCTTGTAAGGAAGATGTGATCTACCCAGAAGTAGCATACAGCTTTTACAACCTTTGACTGCATTATGGATTTGATGTTGATTGTTAGTATAGATTCTCCAGCTGCATTGTAACTTCTTGGCATGTAATTTGCTCTTTCTTTCAGGTTTGAGTATTTTACTGTATTAATCCTTAATTTAGGATTTTTCCTCTGTAATTATTTCTTTTTCTGGTTGAATTCAAAATTTTCACGTCAGGTACATTGGATGAATTGTGTCAAACTATCTAGCAAAATAAAATAGTGCCACATCACAAAAAAATAACTTACTTGAGATTTGATAGAAATATGTATGATGATAAAAATTTGACCTCCACACATTTTATACATAAGTGTAGCTGGTTAGGTTGTATTGGCAATGTTATAAGTGACTGTAGCTGTCAGTGTGTAACATATGCTAGAAGGGGTAGCTGGCTGTGTCCTAAGTTTATGGTTGCCATCTGGTAGCTATTCTCCTTTGTCATTTCTCCCTACAGCTTCACCCTGTGCCCTGCAGCATCAAAACAGCAGATCAAGCTCCTTGCGACATGCTTTCCTGCTCCAATACAAAGTCGCAAGAGCATGCACTGGGCCTCAAAATTATTTTGGATTTAATTAAAGAAATAAATGTTCTAACATTCGCACTTGACAATTATACTGTTCTTTGTGCTCAGGCATAAGAATTGGTGCGTGTTAGAAATCATTTTCCCACACTTTTTAGATCATGTATGGAATGCCACTTTAACCAGGTGTATAGCTTAGTATATTTTTTACTTGTATTAAAATAAATCTCAAAAAGATTAAATGTGCCAGTAAGGTCGGCATGGAAACTGTCGTTATTTCTGCCTCGAGATTTGTCAGGAGGTTGGATAACAGGATGACTGGAGTAGCAGGTGGGAAACTTTCATGGATGGCATTGCTGCTTTGACTGGGTGTACTGACTGTAGTAGGAAGGAGCTTGACCTTCAAGCGGTACAAGCTCTCAGAACGGTGTCTGACAGGTGTGTAAAAGATGCTGATTGATGCGGAACGCAGCATGCCAGGCTGCTGCTTGATTGGGAGCTGTCTGAACTAGTGCTAGTTCAACAGCATGTATTGTGCAACACGCAAAGTCAGTCTACTTTAATGCAGAAAATGTGTTTCTGTAATTGGACAGTATAAATAACGAGAGTATATATATACACGTTTATAAAGATTTCTGAAAAATAGGCCTCACTTACTACTGTGTTGAGAAAACATACTTTCAAATGAAGAAAACCTCACAAAAATATTGTATACCAGTTGTCAGACCATTGTGTTTGATTCTTGGTTTCATTTTCCTTGAAGTGTGAGCTGTGTGTTGTATTTTGTTTTGTTTTTTACAGAAGGGGTTTGGTGGTGTTTTTTCCTGGGTTTGGTGTGGTGGTTTGGTGTTTTTTAGGGTTTGCTTGGTTTTTTTTTTTTTTGTTTTTTTTTTTTTGTGTGTGTGTGTTGTGCTGGTTTTGTTAGTTTGTTTTGAGAAAGATTGGAGAGCCTTACTGTGTGAAAAGTGTTTTTTCAGTACTTGGCCGTGTTTTTGATAGTTCCAATCTTAACTGCTATGTTCTTAATTTGTGGAAGCTTGGATAGCCTTTGTATATCTGCTCTGTCATGCCCTTACATGCAATATGCTGGTTTTGATTGGCAGATCAGCAGATATAAAAAAAAATCTTCATGAAATGGCTGTGTTGCAAAGTTCTGTTTTCCTCCTCATTTTTACCATTTTTGGATGATTTTCTGATATTCTTAACATATGGGGTGTTCACCTTTGTGTTAATGCCTGATATTTGATGCCTTTGTTAATAGCAAGACCCTTTAATAATGTGTATGTTTCTTCTTATGATTCATGTCATTTTTAATCTTTGGTATTTCTTTATTATGTCATGACTGCAGAGCATTCTGGAACTTTTCCTTTTTTGCACCTCGTTATTTGTTTCAGGAGAAAGAAGCAAGGGGGCTCTCCTGTACTGTTGACTTGAAGTCTGTACAAAAATGCAGCTTTGAAGCAATAGCTTCCTTGAATAGATTGCCTACTTGGTAATAGGGGATGGACCCGTCCTTTAATACTACTAATTTGCATGAAGCATTGCTTCGTTCAGAAAGTAGAACGCGAACTGTAGTCCCCTTCTCAAAACTCAAAGGGATTTAAATGATGACTACTCATACTCTTGTTGTGAACCCATCGGTGTGCATCTACTTTAACTGTAAATCTTTGGCTTAAAAAAAAAAAATACGAATCTTGCCCTCACTGGATCTGTCATGGAAACTGTGTATTCTTAACTTTTGAAAACGACGGGCTCACAGGCTGTGTGCAGATTTGCACAGGGTTTCACAAGCGATCGCAGGCTGTGCAGAAAACAGCTTGGCTTGGGAAGGTGTTGGTCCTACGCGGGATGTCCCTTGTATGACAGAATTCAGAATCTTCTACTGCTGTTCCAGGAATAAGGTATAATGCTCTCATTTCATTAAATACCAATTCTCAGTCTAAAACTATTTCTTTCTTCAATATCTGTAAACTGAGACTGCTCACTTGTAATTGCAGGAGGACACAATGGCTTGTCTCTTTAACCTGTATTAGCACTGTTTGAAAGCATCGTTATTAAGCTGTGTCCAGGAGCGTCACCGAACACGTATGTACTGAATGAAAATCAATAGTAGAGGATAGTCCCACATTTTACCTGAACTAATGGCGAGACTGACTTTTTAATAGTTTTAAAGTGCTGGAAATAGCATATGATGGTCTCACTTTGTTCCCTGTTTAAAAAATTAATATTGCGTATAACATTACTGTAATCTCTTTGCAACTTCTCTGAAAGTGGCAGGGGAAAAGTCAAATGCTGCATGCACTTGGTTTTAGCTTCTTGAGTCTGAGAAGACTTCAGTTTCAGATCCAGGTAATTGCTGTTTCTGCCCTGTCTTAGGATGGATTATTCATTATCTTATACGTGAGCATTGCTGGTGTTCCTAATTAATACTGACCTGTTCTACAGGGTGGTAACTTTCTTTTATTTAGAAAGCAGGCTGAAATTCTGAAAAGGCATGTGAGAAACTTTGGAGGAGAAAAGGCATTGTCAGATTGACTGTTTTTTTTTTTTTTTAATCAAACCCTTTTTTATCAAATTCTGTTATATTCCGCTTATATGTGCCTGACAGTGAAATTAGGTTCTCTAATTATATTTATTGCTGATATATTTGCCTGGAGATGGCATTGTTTGTTTGTTTTTTTTTTTTTCCCCTGATGGTACTGGATTAAAATCTAACATTTAAGAAAACTATTTCAATTTCTCGTTCTTTTCTTTGCAATGGTGGCCAGCACCACCTTAAGGAGAATGCTATCCTGGGTTTCCCAGATTTTTCTGGGTATAGTGGTACTTTTCTTACAAATTTAAATTTCAGGAGCTAGACAGCTATAATGGTGTACTTCAGAGCGAGAGTCAGACAGAGAGGGAGTCGCATTAGAAAGAACATTCTCTTAATATGTGGACATGCACAGGGAAGTCTTTGAACCCAGAATCCGGAGAGAAGGAACGTCTGCTAATGATGATGATTGAATATAACCTCTTGGGGACAAGTTCTGCAGGCATAAGAATTTGTGCCTGTCTGCTGACTTCTGTGTAAAATATTTCAGTGTAGTTGGATCTTTTGTTATTTCAGGTAATTCTAAAATACTTATTTATTGTTGATACTTCCCGAATACATATGGATTCTAAGCTCCCATGTATTTTATACTGAAGCTCTTTCTGTAGCGCTCAATAGTGGAAATTAAGAACTATTTACTGCTGTATGTTTTTCAGAAATGCAAGGTGTTCTTCCTGCAAGCAGTTATTAATTAAACTGCACCATAGTCCATATTCACTAATCTGTTGAATATCTCTGAATTATATTTTAGCTGTAAGAAACAAAAAAATATGTGGGCCTTTGTTCAGAAAAACACTGCTGTTTTGAATCGCCCAAAGCTGGAGCAGGGATTACCGAAAATTAAAGAAGAAAAGAGTGGGCAAAATGAGTCTGTTTCTGTTGTGCTAAGCCCGGAGAAATCCCCCAAAGCAGGAATTTAAAGCTCAAAGTTTAATACTTTTGTCAGCGTGCAAATGAAAATACTACAACTTGTGTATTTTCATTGGAAAAAGAAGGAAAGGTGCTGCTTCTGGGTCTTTTCAGGAACAGGCTCAATGGCAATTCATCTTTCTTTTCCAAACGTTAAGCAGTAGAAGCACTTCAGATAATACAGTCTTTCAGTGGACTTCAGAGCACAAAGATGAGCAGTTGTATATATATGCTGGCTAAAAAGCTTATCTTTAATGAATCTTTAAGAGATGGGGATATTGTTTTTTCTTGCTCATCTTGGAGCAGACAGTAGAATATTACGGCTATTAGAAAACGCTGTAAAACAAAGCTTATGATTATGTCCTGTCTGCGGTGTTTTTCAGTAATGTAGAAAGAATTGCTGACCTTCACAATGACAAATGCATTACATTAGTACAATGCTGTCTAGGCCCTCTTCTTCCAAAACCTGCAAATACTCCAGTGGGTGTTAAGTATGATCGAGTACTCTGTGGAAGTGAAAAAGTCATTACTGCTTCTGGCAGTCTCGTGGTTTTCTTTTAAAGCTTCTTAGAGTGCATAAAATTAAAAACCCTTGAGAAATGGTACAAGCACTGCTTTTATACACAGAAATAGACAAAGTAAAATGGGTATGACAAAAGATGCACTGCATATGAAATGCCACAGTATAGAGCATTTCAGGGTGTGTGACAAATAAAGGAAGATACAAAAGTAGATGATGGCATAGATCATAAAAGCAAGTGAAGGGATGTGGTTTACAGCAGGTGACGCAAAGCCAGTCTGTGGAGAACATCCACACAAGAAATGTTTTCCAGCGCACGGCTAGCCGTACCTGCAGAGGGTACCGACCAGCCTCTATAGCTGTAGGTAATTTCGAATACCAAATTGTGTGCAGTGGCTGCCAGTTTGAGCCAGAGGTTCTTGCGGTGGCGCATGTGTGGTGGTGCGCATGTGGCGGCAGCTTGTGTAGGAGGAGGGTTTGCTTTGATGGGTAATAAAGCTTTTTGGAATTTCTCACTTCACTAAGTTGCTGAAGGTTGGTAAGGGCCGAAGAAAGTGGGCAGAGGAAATAATATTCTGCTGCCTCTCCCCCTCGAGTTCTCTCTCTCTTCTTTTTTTTTTTTTCTTTTTTTTTTTTTTTTCCCCCTCCTTTTAAGGGAGAGTGCAAGCTGAAGGAGCAGTAGACTAATTGGCTTGACTTCCTTTTAAGAAAAATACTGGAGGAAAATAATTACATTGTTTTGAAGGCTCCTAGAGAAAACAGTTTGATTAAGAACAAAGGACGTTAAACCAAGTTGGTCTATCGCTGGGTTTCAGAAAAAAATTAGATGCAGTAGATGTTTCCTCTCTTAACTTCCAATATGACTCTCGGTACAATGTAATGAACATAGCAGTGTAACATGGATTAGGTGACACGCAGTAAAGGAGAGTACAGCTGGAAAATTTCCCTCCAGTTGTTACCAGTTCACTTGCAAACTGGAGGTTTTGCAGAGGTCTTATGTTGTTCTGCATTTCTGTGAGCAGGCTGAGTGATGGAGTACACATACTCCTTTATATTTCCAGGTGACATCTCATCCTTAAGGGCCTTTAAGGATGGGTTAGACAATTGTCAGAATGACGTAGGCAGAGCTGATCCTGCCTTGAGGAAATAGATGCAGCCAGTAACCTTTCCCAGTTCCAGCCCATTTGCCTAGCTCCTGCCAGTTCTGTCGGACACCTTAGGGGGGGGGAAGGGCTTTGGTTGTTTTCTCAATATTCTGGCATTTCCAGGGAAGAGGGAACTTTTTTTTTCCCCATTTATTTTTGCTTTTAAGCAGAAGGCGGCATCATTACACTAGCCTGGGTCTGTTGGAACTTCACTGGAAGCTCCTTAGCTCGATTCTTCCCTTCTGTCTGAGGTGGAGTATTGCTTTTGGAAGGGTCTCCTGTCTAGCGTGCATATTCTAACACTGAAGACAATTGCAACAGTTTTTTGTAACGTGATGTAGTACTGGATTGCTGTGCTAGAACGCTATGTTTTATATACACGCACCATAAGAATGACTTGGTTATGGTCTGGGCTAGAGAGTACTAGAGGAATATAATTAAAAAGTGTAGATTTCATTGTCATTTGAATATGGTGAGACTTGCATAGGCCTGTTTTCTAACATCACCCAAAGAAGAAATAGTGTTTTGATTGTGAGTCTGCCCCTTCTGACAGAGTCAATTCTGGCTTCTTAAAAGGCCATAAAAGACACACTAAGCTCATGGACATTGTCTTTTTAAATGCCTGAAGTGTGATTTTTATATGTTTCTTTAATTCTACAAGTATTTTGGTCCTTGTTGTCTGAAGTACAATGGCAGTTCTTAACAACAGGTTGACATTACAACGTGCCATTCCTTAATTAGCCATTTCTCCCAAAATAAATACAAGCATATAACTGTCACCCTTCATAAGATGCATGGTTCAGTTTTACTGATTCCATTGGGTCATATTGTCCTGGATTACAAGGCGACCTTTCTCCAACTCTAAATAGGTTGGTGGCTTTCCACTGGCTTGGCACCCTTCTTCCAAATGTCCTGGTCCAAGCCAGATATGGGCTTAGATCTTATTTATTGTCATATTCAAAGTGCAGAATCAGTTAAAGTTATTGTACCTTGTAGCTGAGTGATACAGAAGTATCCGTAGTAGTAATAATAATAATGATAAAAATAATTACACATTCATTGAAATACTAGTTAAATGTTGCTTATTCCTAAGTACAGCTCTGTGCTCCCTTCCCATCTCAGTTTCTTGATCAGATCATCTTGGCATCCCAATATATCTCCTTTCCCCCTCCAAACCATCCCATCCTACAGCAAAGGATGTCATGACGAGTCTTGTATTTTTATAAGGAAAATTTCTTTTCTAAGGAATAAATTGGTACAAATTATTCCCCTTTTCACTATGCCAGTGTCTTTGTTATATAGGCCAGAACATCTCTGCTAATTTTCTTAGTTAAGAATTCAGGAAAAAACAATTAAAAAAACAGATTCAGCATTGCTCAGCAGAACTGCAGTGGTTGATGCTATGATGAAAGTTCATATTTTAAAAAAGATTGTAATTTACAGGGTATAATAAATAATTATAGTTGGGTTACAGCTGTCAACACAAATGAACAAAGTACACTTTGCAGTTAAGAATCCTTTTATGCTATTTGTTCTGGAACTTGTTCACAATAATTTAATAATTCAATGTTGGTCTTACTGGCATGACTTGAATTAATGAGGGTCCGTTACACTGCATTTCACAGTCAAAAACTGATGAGAAGGTGTGCCTCTTTCTCTGTCATCCTGTGTTCTGACACCCCATCTGCGACACTACTGGGTTGTGTGGCAGAATATAGGTGAACATAAATTATACAGTAAAAATCACCATTTCAACTAAAATAAGAAATTACTCTGTTGTCTGCTTAACTAAAAGGGGCTTTTATTTTATTTATTCATCCTCTAACGTATAGGATGGCTAGTATAGCTGGTCTATAAGGCCCTGTCTTGCATAGCCAGCAGAGGCATCATTTGATCTTCTGGCTTGGCAGTGAACAGGAGGTGGGACCCCTGACCAGCAGGAGACCCTTCAAACCCCTGAAAGGCCATGCGTCCTCCTCTGCCCAGCTCCTGGTACTCAGGAGCAGCATCCAAGGGCTGCGCTGGTGGTACCTGCACCCATCGTGAGCATGTGGATGCTCCTGGCATTGAAGTTTGTGTCCCTTCTTGGCTTTTGGTGAGCAGAAATGAGAAGAGACAGTAGATAAGAGAAAAAGGAGGTGGTGGGAGAATGGTAAAGGGAACTTCAAAGACGTGGAGAGATACCGAAAGGAGACAGGTCTAGATTAGAAGAACTGAAGGAAAATTTGCTGAGGAAAGAAGGCAGGAAATGAAGCAGGGAGAGGGGGGAAGAATAGGGGTAAGACACTGCATGAGTGTAAAGAAAAGAGACTGCGGCTGAAATTTGGGGAAAGGCTGAAAGGGACTGACAGCTGGTTAGAGGATGAAAGCTGGGTCTCTGAAATCACAGAGTATGAATGAAGAAATTATAATGTGCATGTTTGAAGTGGATTTCAGCTTGAAGCCTTGTTAAACTTAACTTCTGATTTCTGTACAAGTTCCTGGATGCTGTTGGCTGAAATCGGGGCCAATCCTCATTATTAGATAAATTATACAAGCTGTTGAAAAGTAGCTGAAAAAATAAAATTACTAAAGTCACGGAAAATAGAGAAGGACAAAGGGTGCAGTAGCAGGAACATGGAAAACAGAGAGGAGAGAAAGGGAGCAAGACCTAGAAACAGGCAAAGCAAGAGAGGAGCCCACCTGCAGAAAGTGATGGGAGTTGAAGGAAACTGTAATGAGAGGAAGTAGCGTGTTTTCCTTCATCTTGTAATTAGTGTGAATGTTTTTGGTAAAGAGAGAATGACAGGTAGCCATGGTTTTGGTCCGTTGTATTGAGATGAGGCCAGGACACTGATAGTTTCTCCGGCTGGCTGCCTCTGTACTCTTGCAAGTGATGAGTAGCCAAGGACTTCTGCACTCATGTTCTGCAGTTTTTGGGATCTTGCAGGTGGATATGGTCAACTTTGCTGAAAACGTGTTTCCATTCAATATTTGTGATATGGGAAATTATGCAAAGGAAGCCATGAAGCTTCTTCCAGACTACATGAAAGCTAGGCCATGATTCAGAAGCAATTTTTTTCCCCATTCATTAGATAATAACGTAAAGGTTTGAAAACTGTTTTACACTTTCCCCTTGTCCTTTAAGTGCTGGTTTCACAAATGGTCTTAGCTCTGTTCCTGGGTGCCAAATGAATTGGTTTGGGCTGTCGCATAATGCTGCTAGGTGAGCAAAACCAGTGCAAACACTACCTAACACAAAAATGTTCCAGTACTTGTGTTTCCTCTTCATCTTTCTTTGTACTTTGGAGAGAATGGACCATGATGAAACGGTCTCTGTTGTTGTGCAGGATGGTGCCCTTCAGCTGTGCTCAGAACCGTGAGGATTTGAACTGACAAATTCAACTGAGAGAATGGGAAACGTTAGAGTTGAAGCCCAGCTTAGGAAAGGACGTCTCAGCCTGGCTACTGGGAAGGAAATTCTTACTGCTCCTTCTAACTGCTCACAAGTTACTGGTCTTATTTTTTTTGTGGGCTTGAGTGTGTGTCTCTGTTGTGCGGAATTACCCGTTGAACGCTGCTTCGGCGCTGCTGGCTTCCACTGCAGGTGTAATCATCTTTCTCCAGTTAAAAACAGGAGCCACCACGGTTTGGGCTCTTTGTTCAGACAGGGCAAAGTGTGTTCACCGGTTTGTTTTCAGAGGCTGAAGTACTAGGAGTTATGTGGTGGAGGACATGACGTCTTAAAGAAACCGGTAGATGAAGTTCTGCTCACATGCTTGGGATCTGTTCTGGTTAATTTTGAGATATACACACACCACACGGATGTGGATATACATACAGACACATTGCTTTGCAGATTTGATTTATTCCCCCCCCCCCCCTTTTACAGTCTCATGCTAAAATAAAATAGGTGTCTTCAAGAAATGTTGCTGTATTTGGATATGATAGATTGTATCATGCATAACTAGTTTTCTGGGACATAGATGAAGGTATCTGCCATCTCTATTTTACTATTGCCGCAAGAAACATAATGCAGTACCTACTTCTTTTAGTCATGATTTTGATTAATTTTTCAGTTTTCACGGTTTATACATGGCTGTGTAACTTGGATGTGCTGCTGCATTTCCAATTAATATACCTTCTGAAATAATAGGATCCTCTCTCATTGTACGGTCTTATATCTGAGGCTGACAATTGTTTAATCATTGTCATGTCTTTTGATTGCTGCTTAGTAGTGACTTCTCATTTCCACATTGACTCTATCCTGGGAAATGAACCCCATTTTGGTAGCCTCTGTAAAAATGCACAAAAGAAAAGGTGCTTGGTCAGTTAAATGGTTAGGGAACCAGTTTGTGCTTAATAGATCACATTTGCATTTGTAACTTAATACAACATGTTCCCTTAAAGCTACAAAAAGACGTAAGCTGTATATATTATGCTTCTATAATTAAAAGCTATATGTATTATTAACACTGTTTCAAACTTGTGCTTACTTTTCAACATCTTAATAAAAATAAAACTGAAAATCCCCACAACAAATTTTAAAGCTGTTTCACAAAACCATCTGCCCTCAAATAAACCTGAAACAAATACATACTGATTACATAGGTATTTTTATTTTTGTAGATTTGCTAGCTTCCGTTCAGAGACCTGAATACAAATGGCCTTGATAGAATGTCACTGCTTTTCTCCTAATCCACTTTGTAATGTTGCATATTACCAAACTTTGTAATGGTTTTACTGTCTTTGCGCAGAAAATGCATCATTGTTGAATTGAATGGGGTTGTTGGCTGAGTCATAAGCCACCAAAGCATAGTGGTATCTGTATTCCTAGCTCAAACTCTGCGGTTGCTTTCAAGAGCACAATACTAATTTGTTTCCTAAAAAATGAAGTAAAAGTGGCATGCAGAGACTTGGTTTCTTAAATTATCCATTGCAGTTTGTTTCAGGTAGAAACTTTGTTTTACTCCTACCCCTTTTTTCTCCTTCTAAGCAGTACTTCCCCCCCCCCCGCCTTTCATTTCCCCTTAAGCAGTCTGTAAAAGAATTGGGGCTTTATTTCATGAAAATGCGAACAAGGCCAAAGTTTCAGAGGTATTATTTTCTTCCTGCCAACATAGTTATTTTGCAATTCTGAAATACGAATGGTTTTTAATCGGGCATATAATCGAGCTAAGGAGAAGTGATGGGCAGGTGTTTGTGTGTTTTTTTGTTTTTTTCTTTTTTTTTTTTTCCCCCTGATTTGAGTCTCTATCAGTTCACTCTTTTGTGCGTAGTTTTATCTGGAAGGCAGTCTGCCATCCTGACAGCAAAGCCAGAAAGCAGCAGGGTTGGCCAGGTGGCTCCCAAGGGCTGGCATTGGCACGGAGGGTGGTAGCCCTGCGGGAGAGGCTCCATCCATCCCCTGCAGTGCCGGGGCGGAATTGGGAGGGAGCAGGGAGCTCATGCCTTTATTTGAGAGATTTGATTATGTTTGTTTAATATGTTGATATTTGGAGAAAGATGCTCGGGTAGTTAGTACTCAGTTTCTGTGTATATTCCCGTATAATACATGATCCTTTCAAATAAGTGGAGGGATATAACATCAGCATCTAGACAGTTAACGTCTATGGTGCTCTCAAAATCCTGAACCTTGCTCATGCATCTCGCACCTCCCCTGCCAGCGCTTCTTCTCTGATGTGGGAGAATGAGTTTATTCCTATTCCATTCAAGTTTTTAATCCTGATTTTCCTTTTCGAAAGAACAGCAGTTGCCATACATGCTTTACACTTTATTTTCTTTCTTCGATGCTCAGATCCTAGGTGGAGTTAGGGGTTATCATAATATTTTGAATAGGAAGTAGATTTAGATAAGCATTCCAAAAAGTGATCAGAAAGCAAATACTTAATGGGATATTGAGCAGAGAAAGCTGTAATATGCACCTGCCAAAGTGTTGTCAATATGGAAGCACATAACCATCACTATTTTATTTTTCAACAGAAAGGCTAACTAAATTCAGAACTCGGAGACTGTCTTTATGAATAATGTTTTGCTATAAAATAAAAAGAATAATTTTTATTGGAAAAACTGTCGTAAGTATCGGTATGTTTCATAGTATATGTTAATGGATTATTTTTAGAGATGTTATTTTTATGAAATATCTTTGTGGTAATCTTTTACAATGACCAAATCATCTAATGTTGAACACTAAGTATGTTTTGAGACTTATTTTAATAAACATTTTTCGTGACTTGTTCTGTGTTAAAGACTATATCACAAAGAGTTCAGAAATTAGGTTCCTAAAAATAATATTTAAAAATAACTTTTTTGTTAAATATTTTCTGAGGTCACAGATACGCTAGTGAAGGATGACTGGTGATCTGTCTTTGTGAAGGCTGCATTAAAACTGCAGGAGTTTTCGGAGCTTTTCCTTCTTGTATTTTAAAAATGGTTTCAGACATGAGTTATCACGAAAGCAGAGACAATTTTACTGGTTCCAGGTGAAGGTTTGTGATCTGTCCATGATGGTGTTTGGTGTTCCATACTAACCTGTGTGTCGATGAGAAGAAGAGACTGAAAAATTGCAAGGGCTATCTCATCTTTGCAGGAAGGGGAAAATAATTTTGTCTGTTGAAATAACTGATGAAAAGATAACTTCTTAACTTAGAAAGCAGTGTTATGGATTTTCTGCCATAACACCAAATGATTTTCCTCATTGATGGGGGATTTCGTTAAACCAAAATAAAGGTCAAAATAGAAAATTTTACTTGTAACTGCAGTATACTTTTTTGCGTGCGAAGGAGGTATCAATTGCTGTAGAATTTACTCAGATAATTTACTCAGATAAATGTAATATGGCTTTTGTGTGATAATTGAATGAACTTCTCTTGATTATAAATGAACCGAAATGTGTAATCAAGGTTGGTTTGTATTGTTTTGTTTTGTTTTTTTTTTTTTTGTTTTTTTAACAGTTAGCTACTTACCTGCATAAATGTGCCAGGTATTTTTTTTGGGGGGGGTGCACTGATAAAGCTCTAAGGGTTTTAACATAGGGTTTTTTCCAAATGCAAGCATATCTTATGATTCAGTCAGTCTTCCGTGAGTCTAATTTATTAACTTTTCAAGGGACTGGAGCTGGAAGCTTCTAGTAACAAAGATATTTGTAGATGTGCTGAAATTATAGACCTCTGGGGCCAGGGTGCTGTGCTGGAGGTGAGGTTAGCACGGTATGTTTAAAAAGATGATGCTCAGCCCCCCACAGCTCCAGCGGGTTTCATCTCTTTTCCTTACCTGCCTGGTGGTGGTGGTGGTGCCATTCCTTACAGCCGCCTCTTCCACATTCTTTCATTTTTGCACGCATTAAATGTTTTTCTGGTAAACTGAGGTGGAAACTACAGACGAGTTAAGTGCAAAGAAATTCTGCAAAGATTTGGGGGCAGGTGTCAAACCAGGAATCAGGCTTCGCTTGCAGTGAAAAGAAGTCCTTCTCGTGTGTGCAGAAGTCTTGTTCCCTCTAGCTGTTTCTGCCCTTCCCCTTTCTCTCCAGCTGGGGATGGGATGCACGAAATCAGCTGGAAAACTTTTGTTTAACAAGATGGAAGTGCCTGGTGACTTCCTGCTGAATTCTCACGTCGTAAGTAAATGCATTGCTAATTATAATATGTTATGAAAATAAGATCTAATGTAGTAGAACATTAAACCATAGTCCTTAAAGATACAGAACTTAGCGTTATGTCACATAATACTTGACACAGTAATAAAATTCTTGATAAAGTAATAGGATATTACTTTAGCTACATAATTACAGAAAATAACAGGCACTGACAAGCAAGGTTTCCGGAGTCCATGTCCTTATCTAAAGGACTCTTAAGTATGTTGTTTAAATCACTGCAAAGAAGATAGCAAAATCGGAAACTATTGTGGAAAGGAAAACAAAAATAAGTATCTCGAGATGATGTGGGTACAAGCTGGGGTTTTGTAAGAGGAAATAGTAAGTATTAGAAGTGCATGAGGGACTGGCCCTGAATTACAAACTTCAGCAAGAATCGCCTAATACAGGGTTGGGTGGTTTTTGTTTTTTTTTTATAAACCCGCGGATTAAACATTAGCTGTGTAAGCGTTTTCTGCTGATCTTTTATTTAAGGCAAAACCATTTAGAATTCACAATTCTATAGGTTTTTATGTGAAATCTTACTTTAGATTTGGTAGCTTTAGTGATGGATTTGGATTAGACGTAGTTTTAGGACAAATAGGAGAAATAAGTCCACCTCAAGAAATATGTCTGCCTGTGTCCTTCTGACATGAGATTATTGTACTTTTGTGGCTTGGCTTGGACTGACTTGGTCTGTTGTGTTTAGAGAATAAGAAGATAAGATGTGCTAGAAAATAAAGCGTCGGTCCAATTGAAGTGTTTATTCTCTATTTATTGTAGACACTTTTGTAAAATTAATTCCTTCAGTGTCCTTGGGTTAGGTTCTTGGAAGCTTCCTGGTGGTTTTGCTCATATATTAAGAAAACCTTAGCTTTTATAGTTTTGTGGCTCATCTGAGCTACTAAAGGCATGGTAACAAGTACGACTTCATCACTTTGCTCAACCTTGTGTGTAGTAGCATTCAGTCACTCCTCTATTTCTGTGTCAGTCAGTTAGGGATTATAATGACCGTATAGCTGAGGAGTGTTCTAACTGGTACTTTGATGAAAGCAATGCAATGCTATTTGTTCTTTCTGAACATTTCCCGCAACACTGAGGCAGTATCTTCTAGTTTCTTCCTGTGAAAATTTCAGCCTATCAGGATACTGCCAAAGTGATGGGAAGGAGGAGTATTATGCTTCCCCTGCCTCATATGTCTTGTGTAAAATGGAAGGTGCGGGAACTGCTGGATAAATGCTTGTTTCTTTTCAGCATTTTATACATCCCTAATCTTCATGGCCATTTTTAGATGATGGTAACCTATGGAATCAATCATCAAAATCCAAAGCCCAGATTGTGATGGATTCTGTCCTTGCGGTGCTCCAGTATGCACTGTCTTGAATTCAATATTGTGTGAGCAGATGGTTACGATTTACCTTTCTGGTGCTCTCTTAATAGTAGAATTTTTTTGTGAGTATGATTAAAAAAAAAGAAAAAAAGGAAGACTAGTATTTTCCTAAATTTGTCTCAGTTCGGCTGTCCCAGCTGTTTTCCTTGTTTCCGTTCATGAGTTGGATTAGAGGGAAGAAGGGGTGGGGAGAGGTGGATTTCTCTGCGGAGCAACACAGGCGCAGTGGGGTGCCCATGTGCACAATTCCTCTTGACATTAATGGCCATTACAAATATAAAGTGAGGCTAGCATGCAGTGATTACACACAAAGAGCCAAATTCTTATTGTTAATGATGATGTGTATCTGTTTCAGTGAAGGCTGAATTGCTTCTAATGGGTTTTGTTTTCAGTTCCTTTGTTCAGTGTGAGGTACTTCTGGCTCCTGAGTTCTTGTTTTAAATAGGATTCCCCTCTTCTGCTGTCTGTGAAACATTATTCCCAGTTTCTCTCCATTGATTTATGCACTTTCATTTCTGCTGTTCCTTTTCTGTTGGTTGGTTTTGTTTTTTTTTTTTGTGGTGTCTTTTTTTGTTTTGTTTTTCAACTGTCAAAATAAGTATCATATTTTCACTTGTATAACTTGCAGCGTATATAACCTATGTAAACTGTGAGGGAAGGCAATACCTTGAGGGAGCAGTTGGCAATAGCGGATCGAAAGCAAGGGAAGTGGCATTTTAGAGGGAGGGAAGAGAAGGAAAAGCATTCCTGCTGCTGGGGCTGAGTATGCCTCAGCTATTGGGAAGGTGCGACCACGGCAAGGGAGCTGCACTGGGCAGGATGCAACTGGGAGGAAGGATTTTGAGCTCTCATTCAAGTAGTGATGTCCTGGACAGCACACACACTTGTACTGGATTCACCAGGTGCAGCAAAGGAAGATATCCTGGGAGTGTTGAGATTTGTTTTCTGCCAGTTCTGTTTTATTGATGTATTGTGTGGTTTCAAGGTATGTATGGTATGGTGTCAGCATATACTGCTGATGAGAGAAATAGCCAAGCTCTTTCTTCTCCTCCTCCTTCTCCCTAGCTCCGGGCTGTGTTTCCTTGGACCAGCTTGTCGATTCAGGAGAAAGATAGCCCATCTCCCCCCCTCCTTGGCCTCCCCTTGTGCACGCCGCTTTGACACCCTGACACTCACACACAGCTCTCACTCGCTTATGGCATGGCTGCATGATTGCTAAATTCAGCGCAAGGGAGGGCTGCCCAAAGGGACTGTCCCTTTTGGTGGCTTTCTGAGTTGGGTAAAATTAAACACACCAGTCTGCGCCCTCAGCCTCTGACTCGGGTACAACACACCGCTGTGTTGCAAGGAGGGCACGCAGTGATCTGATGGGATCTCAGATGAAGAGTGGAAGTTTGCCTGACGTCTGTCAAAAGGTTTGTGAAGCGGGTATGATCACCAGTGTTCCTCTATGCCTTGGAAAGCTCCTCATGGCACTCAGGAAAACCTTAGCAAGCGTGATTCACTGATAGATGGCAGGCCTTATTTATGCTCTTCCTACCTTTCTGTTCCTCTCTGAGTCTCTGTATTTGGCAATCCAGCCTGAGATACCCTTTGGGATGCTTCCCACCCCGGCTTCTAATGATGCTAATGGTGAAAATGCATGACAAGTGATGTTTGGATGTTAGCTTGCTCATGGCAAAGACTATGAGCAGCCAAGCTTAAAACACCTACTGTTTAAAAAAGAAAAAAAAACAACTGAATTTTTCATCTGGAGACAAAGATTTAGCAGTTACATTAAAAGAAGTCTTCATTTGCTAAAAAAAAAAAACAAACCTAAAACTAAAAAAAAAAAAAAAGTTTTGGTTGTTTTGGTCAGTCTTCCCCATGGATGGAGCCCTGATACACTAATTGCCCTGGAAGTGAAATTTGTTGGAAGTGCTGTTGGTGAAGCTGAATGGTGTGTCTTGTTCAAGTTGTTAAGTGGAGCTTTCAAAAAAGAAAATACCTGGAATAGTTTACCAGAAGGAAAAAATCCTATCAAATTAGTCATATGTCCCAGGGAGCCTTCATAAAGGATACCCTTCCTCTTTAACCAGGTAAGAGAAATAGGAGCTGGGTGTTTTGAATGGAAGAGGCATTTTAACATTTTATTGTTAGTTGTTTGTTTAACTTCAGTGTACATCCCCCAACAAATTGAAGGAGGAGCCTTGTTGTGAATTAAACTGAAAACTTAAGATCAGACATGTTGGTAAACCCAGAGGGGTTTGCTCCCCAAAGTTTCAGAGCAACTCCACAGAGTTAATTTCATTTCTTTCCGCTTTTTCAAAGTGCTTCACTTGGAAATCAAGTGAGGTTTAACTCAGTCAACCCCAATTTTGTGTAGTCATCACTAGTTTATCGAGCGTGGACAGAACTTACCAAAAGATTTTTCTTACAGCTTGAATAAATAATTTCAGGCTATGATGGTTTTTTTTTTTTTTCGTTACTGTCTCAAGACAGATTTCTAGTGGCCTTCAAGCTTAATTTACCGAGTGCACATTATAGTATTGAAACAGCTATCTCCATCCCTGTGAAAGGAGGTACAGATTAAAGGCTAGGAATAGCTGGCATAGCAGTTGGTTTGTGCTGATACTTTATTTTGGCAACCACCAGCTTTCTGATATTTGCAGCTGTTCTTAATAGGACAGTAGTTTATATGCCTTCAGTAAAGATTTCCTTAGTCACAGTAGGAGGAGAGAAACGTTATGTTGTGTTTATTTGTTCTTTTGGTTATTTCTTGGTTGCACTAAAAGATGCACATGCAGTGCAGGAGGGAAGGATATTGGGAACAGAACTTGGTGGGAAAGGATAGAGACTGCACAACTCAGAGAAAAGTGTCCAGATTTGGTCCATGGGGCAGGAGGGGATAATTATGGCAGGAACAGAGAGGTGTGAGACAGTGAAAGTATGTTGGATTAGGAGCTCCTTTGGGGTAAGGAGGAGCAGAAGGTTGTATGCATCTGCTCATGATGCATACAGTTTGGCTTTTACCCATGTATCTTAAAGTTTTATTTCGACAGAGATCTGGGTTCACTTTCAAAATGCTAAGTAACTTTAAAAGCACCCACCTCTTTTTTTGGTGGCCTTTTTTTTTGTTTGTTTGGGGGTTTTTTTCTTTCTTTTTTTTTTTTTCCTCCTTCAAAGTACTTTGCAACTGTGAGTTTCTTGTAGGTACGCTGTTGGCAGAGTGGGAATCTTGAACGTTTACATCTGCAGTGCAGACCTCTTACAGCATGAGGAAAAGAAGCAATTTTGATCATTTTGGGGGGCCAAGTGCCAGAAAGAAGCGTGGTGTATTGTTTCTTTGTATTAAAACTGTTTGGTAAGCAATAGCACAATAACGGAGACCAGGAGCTGAGTTTGAGCTGCAGGTGTGGGAGGGTTGTCTGTAGGTTAGTCATAAAACAGCCAAAAAAGAATTACCTTACATGATCAGTCCAAGAGTCTGTTAATTTATTGGCTTGGCAACAGTTACATAGAGTTGCTTCATGGGTGGGATAAAATTGCTTTAGTTTATAGAGAAGGATGAGAAATCATTGTTGTAAATAAAAGTCAAAGAGGAACCTCAAAACACACTTAAAGCTCTGTTAAAAAGAGGCAGAAGCATAGATTTTTCAGCCTTGCTTCCAAGAGAAAGATGAGGTGTGGTCTTGTTGGAGTGATGACATTTAATTAAAATTGAGCATTCGTGAGAAGCAAAGGTATGATTTTGTTGTTGGGGTTTTTTTTCCTGTAGCTTTTCAGGTAGGAGCGTACGTACGGTTATTGAAGCCTTCTTGTGAAGCTTTCCAGTATTTAGATTCAATTTAGTGCTGGTTGCAGTTCTCATAATTTTCTATCAGAAGATACAATAACGACACTTATAATAAAAATGAAGTGGAAAAGATACAGGATAATACCACACAGCAAAGATGGTAGTTGTTTAGGTTGTTTTTGTTGCGTTATGGGTTTGTTAGTAAAGTTAGTCATGAATATTTGATTGGAGAAAACCCTATTGTGTTTCAGAAATTATGCTTGACTAATCTAAATCCAGTGTTACTAAGCAGGCAGGAGGCAAATGCTGGTTCACTCATCTCCTTGCATGTTCAGAGGCTGTAATGAGTCAAAGGATGCTTCATGCGTACACCCCAAGTCATCCTATCCCAAATCTCCCACCTGTGCTTAATCTTGAAGATCAGTGGATTACTGAGTTGCCTTTTCTTTTATTGGCAAAGATTAGTTTTAAAAGCCTCAAGAAGCCACCTCTTTGACCAAGCAAAGTTTGAAGCTGGCTTCAGAGAGGATCCTCCAGGTGGAAGCAGGTGGGTCGCTGTTCCTATGTCTTGGACAGAAGGGACACTTATTTCTTGACTTGGTGCTGTGTTGAGATAGCTGTTGGAATCAGGCTAGGAAAGGTTTCCTACCACTGCTTTACATGCCTGCAAGTGAGAGGGAGTTTGCTTCTGCTTGTGTGAATTCCAGGGCAGGTCGTAACCATTTCATTTTCTGTATTTTTGCTTGAAGGATAACATCAAGATTGAAACTTTCTTTTACTACTAACTAAAAGTATAATTAATATCGGCCTAATGCTTTGACAGGGGAAAAAAAAAAATCCCCAAACCAGATGCTGGTGTTAATTGGACACTGAATTGCTTCAAATCATTCATTAGCCTGTAGGTACATTGTTCCCAATCACCTGCAGTTTCATTTCAGTCAGAAAGTGATAAGATAATCTTTTTTTAATTAAGGTGACAATATAAATTAACCTGTCAATAAATGGCGTTAACTTTTTCAGCAGTGCAGTTACAAGTGGATGGATTCGTAGCAATGTTCTTTAGCCAAAAGAGAAATATTGGATCCAGTGCTGAGTTGTTAAATACTAATGAATAATTTATCCAATGAATTTTGTCTTCCTCTGTTTGCGGTGTGACTGGCAGAGCACCAGCCTTCTCCAAATGTTCCACTCTTCAGAATTACTCCAATTTTTGAGGGCTTATTGCTTCGATTTTCTACCCAGGTTGCTAACTCCTTTGCCATATTCTGGACTAGATAAGTACCTTATCTGTTAACTTCCCTGATCTGGTTGGGAACCATTTTTGTATTATAGGTTTTGGTGGGAATGTGTATTGGTAATTAGTTTTTAAATTCAGTTTCTGTGGAAGCTTAGCATGTGTGTTCTGCTGTAAACCTAATTGTGTAAATGATCATGAAAGTGAATGTGCAGTGGCTCAGACATCAAAGTGAATTAAAAATATGTCGAACTGCAGAAGTGTTTTATACTATATTTGGCTGGATTCAAGTTGTTATTCCCTTTTACAAGATTAATAGGACTTTGGAAGAAAAGTGAACTGTCTCCAAAAGCGTTACTAGAAGAAAATTGGCTTTCAATGCACATATGTAAGAAAATTATTTCCAAGATATATAAACGCTTGTAGTAGAAGAGTCAAAGCTGTAGGTCCAGCTGTTTATTACTGAACTGTTGATTGCTGAAGCAGCTCTCTTTAGAAGACGCTCTGCATATGTGTCTTATCTTTTGACCAGATTTGAAAACAAAACAAACACTGTGAAGTACTCTGGTGTACTGTGCTGCAGTGAAAATGAAACTCGGATTTCGTGGAAAGGAGAGGTCGTGTTGGGATGGGGCATTTGCCGGAAGTGTTGCTGAGGTCTGAAGAGGTAATCCTGAGGCATATCTGGAGTTGGTGAGCGTCATTGCTGCTCTAGTTCATGGGCTGCTGCTGTATTTTAAGCTCATGTGCTCCTGCTGTTGGCTTGCCCCATGCCCTGCAGTAATCTGGTTTGCAGGAAGACTCTTGACATTTTACAAATTTGTTTTGTGCTTTTCTCTTTGTCTGTCATATTCTGACATTTGCACATGATTTAAAATTGTGATAGCACTGTCCTTACATCTTACTACATCATCAGGTTCTGCAAGGCTACCAAAACTGCTTCTGTTGGAGGAGATTTTGTTGTGTCTTTTTTTCTCCTGCCCTTTAGCAGACACAGTTAGTTTGGAGGTTGTTACTGAGGTCTGAGCATGTGTGAAAGAGAGAGGCACATACAGGAGCTCACGTATAGACTTGGGCAGAGGCAGGAGAAAAAGGGCTTCAGTATTCATTGCTGAACCTCTGCTGGGAGCGGTTGTGGGGCTGAGGTCAAAATATGTCAAGTGCAAATGTGGTTTGCTTAGTCCCTGAACACAGATTGTTTGGCTTACCTGGTCTGTCACAGACAGTAGCTTTTAACTAGTCTTTAAAATCAATTGGTGCAATAACGTTTATGGCACACTGGCATTTACTGAATGTCTCTGTCCTGTAGGAAACCAGGACTCAGGTCCTGAGCATACGTGCCTTCAGCAGTAGTCAATTATTTGATAGCTGGCTTTTTTCCTGCTAACTATTTCCATGACGTTGTATGTGGTGTTACCCACAGGCATGTTGGAATGCTGAAGTGGAATTTTTTTTAATTGATTTTACTGATTTGAGAGGGCATGGGGGGGCATGAGGATCTACTAGTGAAGATTAAAGAAAAACCAAACTGAGCCAAACCAAAAAAAACCCCAAGCCACAAGGATGCGAACAGTGTGATTCAGTTGCATTTATTCTTCCTTTGGAAAATATAATTATTACCTTTTGGTTCTTATTTCCTGTCTGAATAATTGCATTTTGTACTTGAATGTGTGTTCTTCTGAATTACTCTCTTCTTAATGGACTTCCTGCTTAACTGCATTTCTTCTGTGCCCTTCATAGTAACATAAATGTTTGTATTTATCTCCTGTTCCCTACTTTTTTGTGTATTCTCCCACAGTTCATGCGTTTCAGCAGCACGTTGAGCTTGCACTTTGTTTTGCCTGAGTTCACTACAGGTACCAGAGGCGGTTGATTTTCTGTCAGTTGGCAGTTTCGCCTATTTTAAGGAAGACTAGGCAAATTTTGCGTTACTGTATAATACTGTAGCAGCGAGGGCAGGAGAAGAACTAATATTGCTCAGGGACTTCCAAAGGATCTGTAGCCTTGAGGAAAATGTGGATTCAATAAAAGAAATATTTATTTTTTTTTACATTTCTAGCGGTGCTGTGACTCACCGGGAAGCAAGAAAAAGAAGTTGATTTTCCTTCAGCCTCTTGCAGAGGCTGTGTGTACACTTTGCTTAGGCTGTTGAATGGTAAGTAGAAAATTAAAGGTTGGCTGATGTGGGGTTTCATCCTAGGTGGAGGAAGCTGCTCTCAGCTCAAAAAACCAGAGAGCAGGCTGTCTTCTCAGGGGGACACACTTCGCTAGATTTTGTGCTCGGAAGGGAGCAAAGCTGGTTGCCCAGAGCTGAGGTAGTCTGAACATCAGAACATGCTTCGCTTGATAGAGTGGTGTTCTCTCCCTCTCTGGCAAAAAGATATTCTTGTCAATTTAAATTAGCACCATTTTAGCATCAGAAAAGAAAAGGAGCTCACGCTCGGTTTTGATACTTGCGAATATGAGTGCAAAACGATTTTCTCCGCATCAGGCACGGTTTTGCATGCTGTGTGGAGAGGCAGCTGCGTGCTGGTCTGCCATCAGCCCCTTTCTCATCTGTCTGCTATTGACAGGCCAGTTGTAGGAGTCTTCACTTCCAATTTTATTTTTCAAGTGTTAGGCTCGTCTGGTCTACCTGTTAGGGATTTTGATCTTGACAACCAAAATCTTTTCAGCAGGAGAGCTTGGGTGTACTTTGAACTGCATATGCCTAGATGAAGGTCTGTGGCTTCGGTGGAGGGATGCATTTTGGCCATTCACGATTGATTTAGCTGCCAGCCTGGAGTTGCTAAATGAATGGAAATTCTCTGAAAGAGAGACAGTGCCAACAGGCAAGCGCCTATTATTCTAAGTTTGCTCATTATGCCAGACAACAAAAATGTTATGGAGCTGTGTAACACTTGCATTGTGATTAGTTGCATCACTTATTCATGTTCTTCAAAATAAACACATTTAGATGGCCGACCATGATAAGCATTTCAAGAAGTAATGGTCTTTAAGTGTCAGCAAAGACATAATTAAGCTGAATGTTGAAAAGAGCTTCACAGCTGTGAGTACAGTTAATCAATGAAATGGGTTCTGGGAAAAGCCAGTGAAGTTCCACATGAGCTTTCAGCCATGTATTTTTGGGTCCAAGAAGAATGTAATTAATACCCTACTGAAGGGGGTGGAGACGAGCCTTCTGAACCTCGATGTGGACAGCAACTGTGCATTAACCCACTGCCTCTGAAGCCTTTTGGGGAGCTGCTGTGCTGTAGCCCTGCTGGGGACGGGGATGGAGCGGGTTAATTCGCAAGATGATTTTGTCATTTGTAGGAAGAAGGATTGCTAATAAGTTGGTGATGGTGATGTAGTGCACAGTGGCATGGCAGTCATGACACAAATCCTTGGGCTCTTCCTAATAAGAGGAAATGTAATTTTCCACGAGAAGAAATTTTATGCTACTGTGTTTTAGCTATGAATGCCTGTAATGTTTCAGCCATTATTATATACCTGAATTGCTTGATCTCCTGGTTTTACGAACGCTGGCCTTGTGGCAGTAAATGGATCAAACTCTGAGGTTTCACTTTCTGCATGGTGGTTACGCTGACGGAGCGAGCCGCAGACAGGCTGCTGTCATCTGAGCGGGCCTGCTAATTGGGGGTTGTTGGAAAGGGACAAAAAGATATCCAACGGATATCTGATTGTGCTCGCTTTGGCAGCACATGCACTAAAATTGGAAGGATACAGAAAAGTTTAGCATGGCCATTGCGCAAGGATGACATGCAAATTTGTGAAACGTTCCATATTTTTGGGAAGTGGTCATGGCACCAAGCCTGTCAGGGTTCAAGGATCATCTAGACAACGCTCTTATGGTTTAGTGTTAGGTAGTCCTGTGAGAATCGGGGAGTTGGACTCAATGATCCTAATGGGTGCCTTCCAACTCAAGATATTCTATGATTCTTATGAAGAACAGGGAAAGGGGAAAAAGAAAAAAGTCAAGTTGGCAGAGAGTGAAGTACAAGGAAACCATAAAGTAAAACAGAAAAGAAGAAATCACATAGCAAAAGGAGAGATTGGAAGGAGTAGCAGAAGTGATGGAGAATAATATTAAATAAAGAAGAAAATTAAAGGTGAAGAGGAATCCAAATAAGTGAAAATCAGAGAACCAAATTGGGAGAGGAGGAGGGGAAGAAGGCGGTGATTTGTAGTGGTACACTTTATTTTAAAGAATAATAATAAAAAATTAAAGTAGCAGTTATAGAGAGCATCTACCTATAACGGCTGTGCAAACATGCAAAACCTCTTATTGAGAAAATTTCTAATACACATATTAGCAGATGCTTTATTTGGAGTGCTTTATGTAAGCCATAGGCTTACTGTGTCTTATTTACTGGCCTTTCCTTTTTAAAGGTAGCTTGGGGACAGTAGTCTGGCAAGGTGAGGATGATGGACGTGGAAATCCTCTCTCCCATTCTACGTTACTACTAATGTACAGAGAAGCTGGTAGTCTGGAGCGGTACCAAACTTTTACTATTAGATGCAAGATGGATGCTAATAAGTCTCTGTGCTTAAATCTCTTTGAGGGGCTTCAGCCCCCCGACTCTTCCCTAGTGGGACTTTTATAACCACTTTTGTTTTGATAGAAATTTTGGCTGTTATTTTCTTTTTTCAGACTCCAAATCCTAACATTGTGAGGCTTTTCTCCAAACAGAGGATGATGTCTTTGTGCAGTCCTTTCTGTTTACATTTGGTAGGGCACTCAGTTAAGTGCTGATTTGCTGATCTTCTAGTAACAAATTTCTGCGTGTACAACTTTTATTTGGGGGGTATTCCTCTGCAGCGTGAGAACTAGTGGGTTATTCCTCCCTCCCCCTGCCTTCTGCCCCTATATATTTTGTCAAAGTTTCATATGAACCATCAGTACATATATCCTTGAAGTTGAGTGTATTTCTTGTTGACTTGGTGGCGACTCTAGGCAGTCAACATGATCTTTTGAGTATCTGCAGACAAGCACGCAGCTGTTGCTGCCTTGGGTGGAACCCGTGGTTGGTACAAATAGGTGAGTAAGATTGCACTTTCCTATTTGTTGGTCCACAGGATGGTACGTGACCCAGAACGAAACTGGACGATGCCTGGGGCCTTCTACAGAGAACAACCACGACTGTGTGCAGAGATTGAAAGTCCTGAAGGGGTTTAGTCTCTGTTTTACTTCCATTTGAGAGTTAATAGCAGAAAAGAGAGAGGAGTGACTTAGAGGTTTTAACTCGGTTGGTTCAAGTGGGGTAAACGGAGCTTGGGATAATAGAACAACTGCTGTATTGTGCACATGGGTGGTGCTTCCAGTTCTTAATCTCTGAATACTGCCTCCTTAATGCACCTCTCTGCTTGTTATGACTAAAGGTACGGCATTTTAAAAGAGAAGGTTCCTCAGCGGGCAAAATAGGAAAGTCTCAATCTGAATACAAACTTCCTGTTACTTACTTTTCCTGGAATTATTCAGTGAGGGACATACTAGAAAGAGGGTAACTTCGTAGCTCAGAATAAAAAATGAACAAATCAAATATTGAACTACCAGATAGCTGACATTCAGCTCTTAGATTTTTCCCTCCTACACGTGTTTTATCTCATATCTATAATGTTAATTAAGTTGTATCGCATTCAGTACTCTTCAGCAGATCTAATTTCCATCAGATAGAATGTATGTTCTTCAATATATTTGTCTTCTACTTCAGGTAGGGAAGAAGGGAATGTTTTTTATTGTCTGGGGATTTTTTTGTTGTTTTTTCATTGTTTGTCTTGTTTTATTGGTGTGTTGTTGGTTTGTTGTTTGTTTTTTTTTCCTCCTGTTCATTTGGGGGGAAGTGGGTGTTTGATAAATGGATGCCTTAAGCTTTCACCCAACCTCTGTATCAAAAAACCACAACCCCCCGTACTTGAAGAGGCAATAATTAACTTGCAGCAGTCTGTTTTGAATAGGAACAAATAAGGAACTGGCTGATGCTGAAAATCACTAATAAGTAATTAAATGTTGAATGAGCAAAAATCTGAAAGTTGCTCTGCTACCTAGAAAGGCCTTGGTGTTCTCTTTCCCCACCAGGTAGGCATTTCCTTAAGAGTATGGAGGTACAGTGCATGTGGAATCAGCAGCTCTGCCTATACAGAAGGAAGATATTTTAATTCTTCATTGGAAGTGTCAACCACAATCAATAAAACAGAGGGGAAAAAAAAAACCAACCAAATGAAAGTGCTGGAGGACTTGTTCAGCAAACACTTACGCACATGACTTAGGTGTAACTAATTAACCATATGAGCCTTTGCCAACATCAGCATGTATTGCATAAAAACTCAGTATGAAGCCAGAAGGTAGAAAAATTAAGTCTTGGTTCATGCGAGAATAGCTGATAGTTTATTACTCTGCCTTTCAATTTGAAAATGTTATATTTATGTTTAGAATTTATAATTGATATAATTCTCTGGAGATCATTACTTTGTCTTAGCTTAAGTTTCCAAAATTATGTCCTTAAACCTACAATTGTAATACAGTTGCCATGTCTTTGCCTTCCTCTGGAGGTGCTCTTATTGCAGATTCCATTGGAGATTAAATAGAAAGAAATGAGGTTCCTTGTCTTTATTTCCAAATTTATTGCCATCTTTACGTGATGTTATCTTCTTTTCTCCACTAAAAATATAAGTAGATAATAGAATGGCATCAACAATAGTAGATAGAATAGAAAGACCCTGAAAAAAACTTCCATAATATTTTCTTTTTAAAATGTTACTCCACTGCTGAATGTTCTCAAAAACAAAGTTGGGTGGAGTTCCGTGTCTTCTTCTCTTTCTAAATTGCCAACATTCTTGCTTGATAAACTTTAAGGATCGCCAGGAATTTAAGCATAATAATTTTTTCACACTGGGGACGTTTGGCATATCGGCCCATAAATCCCCTGACGACTTCCATGATAAGTCCTCAACACAACGTGCCTTGTTGTGTTGCAGCTATTAAGAAAATCTCGTTTCCAGGAGTGCAAGACCTTTCTGAAACTCCTGCAGTGCTTCGCGTGGTTACGCCAGGGGGAAACCCTTCTCTGAGGTGCTGAGTGATCGGGGAGATCTATCCAGGACAATGAGTGGAGATGTGTGGTGTACACCCACCACCCCTGAACCAAATGGTTCAAGACACTCCAGAAAATTCTTGGTGTCAATCCTCCGATCCTGATAGAGAGGCGGTGTTTTAGTAAGGACACAGTGATAGGATGAGAAATGTGGTGTTAAGAGGAGTATTAGGTATATAGTGAAATGAATAAAAAGAAATAAATAAATGGAAAAAGCAAGGAAGACACAGAATCCATGAAGAAGAGTTGTATTTTTAAGGCTTCATTTTATTGAACTTTTATGGTTTTAACAAAGACAGTAGAGATAGTGAAAGGTGCTGCCATGTTTCTCGAACTCAGTATTTCCATAACATTTTCATTTAGAATGGCAGCATCTCTGTCCCATTGCTTGTAACATGCATTTTTATTATGACTAGGAAGAGTAACTTTTTTCCTTCCTTTCTGTCTTGGTATGTAAGATATTTGCAACAGAGACTTTTTTCTTACTGGTGTACAATGGGATTACTGCGTGGCGAATGCTCCTGAAATATAAATAATGTATCGATAGGAACTGTAGAACCATGTAGGTGGAGGACTAGAAAAACTGAATGTTTGCCAGGCTCTTTTATTATTTATCAAAGCTGGTGAAATCTAGTTGTCACAGCCCAAGATACTCAAAGATCTCAGTGAAAGCCGTTCTTTTTGTAAGTCATGTTTCTTTAACCAAAAATTATAGTTGCACTGTAACGCTCTTTAAAAGATTGCAGGCTCTAGGTAGTTGGTTATGGTTTTGTAGTTTGATTTTTGTTTCTTGTCTGCTTGTTTGTTTGTTTTATACAGATTTTGACCCATACATTTTTGCTGACAAGTTCAGAAATTATAGATTTTTGTCATTTGGAGCTCTGATACAATAGACAAAATAACTATTTTTAATTAAAAACTTTTTTGTATTTTTAATTAAACTACCAGGTCTTCCTCTGTGTCTCATAGAGCTAGTTTATAAAATACTTGCCTGCCTTTAGGCACGTTTGAAAATCCAAGCCCTTAATGCTTTTGGAAGCCGAAATAGTTTTTAAATCTGGTTGTTAATAATCAGAAAGTTAGCTGTATGCAATATTAGCAGAATTTTATTTTTTTTTATGTCAGTGTCACATATGAGCACTTGGAGTGGCAGGGTTGATTATTTTTTAAGAGCCCCAATTGGGTTATAATGCACGTGCGATATGTAGTGTTCCCTTAGAATACCGAAGGTAAATACAAGTGTACAAATAGCATCTGGCCATAAAAGAAGTGGAACGGTTGCAGGCGTGTTGAGACACGCTAGTGAGAAGAAAGAGAGCCCTGTAATAAAATCTCATTGAGGATGCAGAGAGTATCTTTCAGCATTAGGCATTCTCCTCATGTTTCACATAAATGCATCCTCCTCTCACGAGAGGATGAACAGTGCATTTGCACCGCCTCATTCAAATTGAATGTTGGTAGAAGAGTCTTGAGAAAACACTGAACAGTCTGGCATTTTTTAAAGACAGGAGAAAGGTTAAGCTGTCTGCTGTTTAAACTGCTGTTTATTGGATATTTATTTGCCGACCGCGGGTATTGAAGGTGGCGAAAGCATCATTGGCAAGATTTCGGATGGCTGCATAGCACAGGTCAGGATTGTATTAAACTAAGGCTGTTTTTACAATAAAGTTTAGATCTTCATAAGTGACTTAGTGTGTTGTTTTTATATCTGCAGACAGATTGTATTTTGCTGGGAGATAAAAGAGGGTAGGATGTACCTTCTCTGAATCCTTTCCTTCTCTCTCTGTTTGACAGCACTGCAGCTTTAACTTTGCTTAGAGCTATAGTAAACGAGAAACTACATACGGCATTTACTAACAAGAACATTTATTTAAAATAATTAAGGAGAGACTTCACTGTGAATGTTTTGTTTCTATTATTTTGTTTGCTGTTTCAAAAATAATGTAGAGCTCACTGAACCCAAACTTGCTAAATTTCTGCTTAATGTGCTGAGTGGCTGCGTGGAGGAGAGTCAGACACTCTTTTAGGTGAAGCACAGCATCATCTTGCAGTGCCTTAGGCATATTTTAAAAGCATCACTAGTTAATTATAGAAAGAAAAGGTAAGGCTATACGTGCACACTAGATTTAATCTTGCATTGCTCACACAGTGAAGAGATTTATAAGAACCAAGGAATTTTTATGTTGTTCTAAACTATTTGCCTAACTCTCCCACTCTGTAATAGATACACATGTGACCACCACCACCTATATATATAGCTGAATATCAGAAATAAATGCCTTTACTGTTTCAGCAGGCCGTCTGTTTAACAGCGTCTTAAACATTAAAGAAAGTCTTGTGTTATAAACGCTCCTGAAGTTTTTTTTTCCTTCTATTTCTCTGCACGCACGCTCTCTCTCAGTTTTTATTTTCTTTATTTTGAAGGTACCCTTTCCAGGGCCTTAATGCTGATTTATCATTTTTTTTCTTACTATTTATTTTTCCCTGTCTTTCCCAGAGATAGGATAAAATGTCTTGCAGGACAACTGATGCAATGAAACCTTGCATTCCTGGATGTGAAGTCTTGCTTGTTTAGTGAAAGTAGCCTGCAATATTTGCTCAAGGGCGCTGTCGCTCTGAGAAAATGTTGAAAATAAGAGTGAATTACTTAAAAATCTGTGTGTGTATGTATTTCTTTTATGTATATATATAGATGCTGTAGAAATGGTGTCTAGAACTGGTTTTGATTTGTCTACGCAAAACAGACGTGTATAGTAGTTGTGTAAGTGTCACTGTCTTCAGCTGGCTTAGACATTCTTCCCTGGGCATTCTGGATCGGATTCCTGCAGGAATAACATGCACTCATGTGCAGCTAATCTCGGGGTTGACTGGCTCCATTTGATGATTTACTGTAGAGATGCTGTATGTGGTGACATGTACTGTATGTATTCAGGCAGTTTGATTGTGTTAGTGGTCTTGGGTGACTGGCAGAAACCAAGTGGTCCTGCTGTCATTACTGGTAGTAAACTAGGCATTGGTAATTAAACTTATGAAGGCCATATAGCATTTCGGTGCTGGAATGCGGTTTTGGTTTGGTTTTTTTTGTTCCTTTTTTTTTTTTTTTTAACAGGAAAACCAGTCTTGTACTGGGTTTCTGTGTGTGTACTGTATGGACTGGAGTGACACTGGAAATCGGAGTAAGCCTGGAATGATAAGACTGTAAAATGTGCTCCAGAGTTAGAGAAATGCTTTCTGTGATTTTCCCAGGTATCTGTTAAATAGGTTTCCAGAAGGAGTGGTTTGACTATATGTTTGCATGAAAGCATTAAGCACATAGCTTATTCAGCCCCACAAAGATTTGTTCTAATGCTCTTCCCTACCACATCTGTCACGGCAGCTCGTTGTGAAAACCCGAGATGTTACGTTCAGTTTCCAGTGAAAAGAGGCTGCTACGGAAAAAGGCATGATACGAAGCCTACCGAATTATTATGGTCCAAGGGATTGCTTTGTTGCCTGCATAATTGTTAGATGCTCTGGATTTGACTATATTTGTTGCTTGGTACAGTGGAGAATGACAGGCAACTCTGTCACGTGCCAGTGTTTGAGGGGGCAAAAAGAAAGTGATGCAAGTTGAGACTTGCACCACTTTCAATACTGGTTGAAAGGCTGAAAGACATTAATGTTTCTTAGGCTGGACACCCTCTTCCTATCCCATACGCACAGCGGGTTTTGACTGCATTCAATTTTATGCTGTTAAATTCATGTCGTTTTGGGGGGGACGTGTGGTTTTGCTTGGTTGTCGTTGTGGTTTGGGCGGGGGGTTGGGTTTTGTTTGTTGTTCTTTTTTTAATCAATGCATTTTGTACTCTTATTTGAAAACTTGGAGTAGAATCCCAGTATTATCTTAAATATTAATTAACTGTCATACCAGAAGATAGCTTCTTGCTCTTCTGAAATCTGATGATTAATGCTTTTGTTTACTTCTGAGCGATACATTGTTTGTCATGTCACCACTGAAGTCCCGTTCCTTTTCTAAAATGGGTGTTCTTGGCTTTGCACAGGCAGACATTTCCTTTTTGCTTGCAGAACTGTCTTCTCCTCTTGTCCAGAATCCGAATAAGAGAATGGAGTTTAAAATTCGAATTAACCTTAGAATGATATTTAACAATAACTTACTGAAACTCGGTGTTAAGATTTAAGAGTTATTCCTTTCTTCTGACTACCTATAAGAAAGATGAAGGTGATGACAGACCGTTTTCCTGCACATGAACAGCGTGCTTTCCAATAGTGTTAATTAACCAATTCTTCTGACAAGCTCAGAGGGCTCTAATTTTGAAATGACACAAAACTACAGAATATCTCCAGGTACGTTATAATGTACATGCAACCTGTGAGTGAGTGAGTGCAGCCTTTCACTCGTTGGTAGAGAAGGGGGCTGCATGGTGGTCCCTGGGTAGAAGAGATGGAAAGAAAATCAGAGTTAACGTTGTTTTGGGAGACGTTCATTATCTTTTAGAAAGTGAAACTTTGCTGCCGGTGCCCATGACATTGTCCATTTATAGTATTCTGCTTTCACAGCAAGTTTATATGTTGGTGTTTTTCTGCTTACATTGTAAATGCAAGTACCATGTCTGCTTCTGATGGATGCCCACTGAATGCAAAGGCAGACTCTGAGGAAAAGAGTGCTCTTATGCTAAATTTAGTCAGCTGCTTACTCATTTTGCAGATGAGAAAAAAATATTCTCTCTTGTTGGGATGTCAAGGATAGCTAGCAACTCGGAGGTTTGCAGAAGCTCTAGTTCAGGGAAAATAGAGATATCACTAGAAAAATCATATGAATTGGTAATTTACAGAATATTCTTAACATGCACTTTTTTTCTAGTTACAATTTAGTTCAAGAAGAACAATATTCCAAATCGAGTAATAGTTGAGATGGTATTTGAAGTTGCTTTTTCTGTTAAAGGTGTGGCAATTTGGGAAGGTTTTGGCCATTTTTCCACCTATCTGGCAGGGAACTAAAGGTCTAATTTCACTTGTAGATCTTGTGAAAGTCTACAGCTGCATAGAGAGCAAAGGCTCAAAGCTGTGCTTGTGGTCAGAGAAGGAGTGGGCTCAGCCCTCACTCTTTCTGGTGCCTGGCCCGGCAGCTTGGAGGTTACCTTTTTGCCCAGCTGTTCTCAAGGGAACCGTCTCTTTTCAGGGGAAGAGAGGTGTTTTTAGGGAAATAGAGGTAGGTCCATGACTGGGCACAGCTGCTTCTGGGAAGAGCTTCGGTATTTGGTGGAGACTATTCCTCTGAGATCCTGAAGAACAATTTAGGATTGTAATTTCCTCTGGGTTTAGAGTGTTACTGTTACTCAATGAAGAAGGAAAATAGACCTTGAATTGATGCACTCGTACTAGACTACTGGATCGTACGTTTAGTTGAGTATATGCTATGTACATCAGTCAAACTTCATTGAAGAGGACGCAGCAGCTGCTGGAAAATGCTGTGAATGAAATTAAAGGGTGATTATAACTCAGTATTTTTTTATGTAGAGTTTCTAATGAATTGAAAAATTATTTTCCAATGAAAACAGTTCATGGAAGTTCGTGTATTATGTGTATCAAAGGGCTAAGGCTATAGGTGTTTTGGAAAGTAGCAACAGTACAGTGTTGCTGCAGATCTCGTTGTCTTGCATCAGCTTTTTCTTGGTCTTTGAAAATCCTTCTGCAGTCATGTTGTCATTTTTTTGTTAGACTTTTCCCCACTCAACATTTAAGATGAAGAAAATGTAAATGTCAGTTCCATTTTAAGGATTAGCTTTGGGCTTGGGGAAGAAAGCATGAAGTTAATTGAAAGGTCAAATAAACGAATGCTTTTTTTGTGTGTGTTTGTGCATATACTTTTAAAAATCTGTTTTTAGAGAAATAAATCTTTAGTTTCTAAAGAAGATCTGGATAAACTTATTGTGCTTGTTGAGCATCTTAGCTGCAGTCTGTAGGATTCTCCAGTTGTCAATTACTTGAGAAAACTGTTACACAATCTCAGGAGCAGGCAGAAGTGCTTCAGAAACAAAAAAGAGATGCCATATTCAGTGCTAAATGAGAATCAATTTCTAATAGTTTTAACACCTGCTATCAAATACTTCACAAAAGGAAAAGCTGAACAAGAGAAAACTATGTTTATTGCAAAAGAGACAGCATTTAATGAAAAGTTCGTGGCTGGCTGTTTATGGTGCCATGTCTTGGAACAAGTTTGATTTCTCACTTTCAGTGAGGCTATATAAAGTAAAATGCCTACCCTGGGGAAAGAGGAGTTTGGTCAAGCCCAGAAGTGTGTTCTAAAATAGTTGTTTTGTTTTTTTTTTTTCTGTTGCAATTTTTGATACCCTGGCACTACAATTTTTTAATTCCAAACAAACAAACCAAAAATCCCAAGCACATAAAAGGGAAAGGTGTTGAAGAATCGAAGAGCTGTCGGTGCATCAAAAGCTTGAACATAGTTGACAGCATTAGAAGTGCGGTGTTGGCTGCACTTAAATGTGAGTAAATGCTACTAGACCATGTCCCGATAGGTCTGCAGAAAGGCAAGGTTTGCAGGAGTCCCGGCCGAGCTGCCCGGGGCACCGGAGATAGGGTGCAGGATCCCTCTGAAAAGAAAGGTCTGCAGGAACGCTCTGTCTTCAAAGAGTTGCTATTCAGACCCATTGAAATGCAAGGATTTATAGTAGCGGCCTGTAACATACTGATGTACTCTGGCATCATAAATACCATTGTGCTTTTGAAGATTTAAATATAGAAATTAGCCAACTGGTGATTTTTAAGTTATAAGATACATATGCTGTTTTTAGGGAAGTAGTGAGCTAATACAAAAGCATGTTTTTAAGATTCAAGGGGACTTTTTTCTTCAAAATTGTAGGAGAAATGATGAAAAGAGACCATAGCATTTGCTGTAAATGTGAATTTTGGAAATATTTGCATTTTTGCATAACACAATCATGTGAATGAATATAATCCTAAGAGCACAATAATTAATACACACCTGTTGTTTTAGAAGGTTTCCAAGAGATGTCTTTAGAATACATTTGCTGTTAATTAAATATCAAAGCTTCTTCAAGCCCATACTACAGTTAAGTTGCCTCAGTCATGGTTAACAAGTGATCCTGGCAGCTCCGAGTCCTACAAGAGCACTGTGCAACCTCTGACTCCAGAGGATGGGAGGGGACCTTATAGCAGCGTTCCAGTACCTAAAGGGGGCCTACAAGAAAGATGGGGAGGGACTCTATCAGGGAGTGTAGTGATAGATAGAACAAAGGGTGACAGTTTTAAACTGAGAGAGGGTAGATTTAGAGTAGATATTAGGAAGAAATTCTTTACTCTGAGGGTGGTGAGGCACTGGAACAGGTTGCCCAGAGAAGTTGTGGATGCCCCATCCCTGGAGGTGTTCAAGGCCAGGCTGGATGGGGCTTTGAGCAACCTGGTCTAGTGGGAGGTGTCCCTGCCCATGGCAGGGGGATTGGAACTAGATGATCTTTAAGGTCTGTTCCAACTCTAACCATTCTATGATGGCAATGGTGTGCAGCCCTTCTGTTTCAAAAACCAAGGAATCGGCAGCTGGCCAGAAGCAGAGAACCCCCTTCTGGCTGGGGCAACGGGAACATCAGTAAAGTTCATGGGAGCTGCTGTCACTTCTACCGAGGCGGGGGACAGAGAGGGTCCAGCCATAGTGTAGGTCAATAAAATAATCTCATATCACCTCCTTCAATCCCCTGGGTCTATAGGATGATCTGAACTGTGATACTTCTAATAAGTATTTGTAGTCACTAGAGCATCTCATTGGACTTCAGTGACTTGGTACCATTTAGAACTGGTATTTCAAATTTCATAAAGGCATAGGCAATGCAGAGGTAATGTGAGGGAGCACTAAGTTCGTGTGCAAGGGCTTTGCCAAAAAAACTTGCACTAAATTGTTGTGAGGTGAGGATGGTTTAGATTTTGCAAAGTATTTTGTTTACGATGTGCTTTAGATTAGCTATATTTTAAAGTATAATATGAGGTTAAGGAGTGAAAATTCTGCGTATCTTAGTTATCTGCCTTCTCACATTTTTTTTTCAGAGGTTTTTCATGCACTGTTTTCAGGTGCAGTCTTGTTCCGCAGATTCATAGTTCGTTAGTGGTAGGTGGAAATTTTCCTCTAATAAATGTCATCTTGCTCATATTTTAATAATTATTAAAAAAGGAAAAAAAGTTTATACTCTAAGCAGGACATAGTGGTGTTTGGTGTTGGTTGTTTTTTGTTTTTTTTTTTTAGTCCTTTATCTTGGTAACTATGAAATTAATACTGAGCGTGTGCTGTGCTCAGAAAACAAATGTTGAACATAATTCTATTTTAAATTAAAGTCGCACCATGCTAGTGTGTATATCATTATTGATACTCTCTTGGGCCCTGTGAAGCACATATATCAATGTTCTGGACTACAAACCCCTTTTCTGGGTACTAGAAAACAGTAATGAGGAATATATGAAAATGAAGTGGAAAGTGTCTTTTCTTAGTCTTGTAGCCATGCCTGTTATAAATAGGTAGCTATTATACCAAAGAAATCACTGTTCTGCAAGGTTAAATTCGTGAAAGCTTCAAGATTTTTTGGTTTTGCTGAAAAATCTATTTAAACCAATTATTTGAGCAAGTCTGCAAAAGTGTTAGTAATTCATACAAAGCTATGGAGGTCCAACTGATTTCAGAGTTTCCCTTGCCATAAACATTTCTTTCATCTGAGAACCCACTATATGTGGTGAGATTATTGTGGTTTATTGCCTCCTTCAGAGGATGGATTGAAGCTGTGGTGATGACTTTTCTGTGAAAACAACAGCCAACTGTTATGTTCTGCTCTGCTTTTCCAAGGACTTCATGTCAGAATAAATTGCAGATGATGAGGATAATGGATCCAAGGAGAAGGAGTGGGGGGACTTCTTAATGTATTAGAGCTGAGAGATGACAGAGATAGCAAATATAAAATAAGGAACACGATAATGAACTGAAAAAAAAGGTTCCTCTCCAAAGGCTGGTGGCATAACCAGATGAAGCCAATAGGCATTTGCAACTGAAAATTGTATATTGTTCATAGGTTGTGTTTTGTCTGTCTTCTGGTGCATTTCCACTTTAGATGGAGGAAAAAAATTCTAACTTTCCTTGAGGGTTCTTGAGGAAAAATGTCAGCCTCTTCAGAAAGGAATTAGTATCAAGGGATTACTTTTACATATTTTTAGATATATTTTTATATATATGTACACGCGCACACGCATACACTTGTGTCTTGTTTGGAGGAATTGGGAATTGGGTTTGACCCTCTTAAGTTTTAAATACTTAATCTGTGGAAAAAAAAAAGTCATATCTGGAGCCAAGTTTTTTTTTTTTTTTATATATATTGATGAGCTATACCTCCTAACTGTCTGGCAGAGCTAAAGTGCAGTTGTTTTCACATCTCTATGCTCGTATTTCATTTCTGCTCTGAGCCAAAGTGCTGAACCATAACAAATCTACAATGGAGAACATTTCTTTATAAAGATTGAGCACAGTAATTTTGCAAACTGGAATAGAGTTTATTTGACAAAGTGCTGGGGAAAAAAAAATAGCAAATTCATCAACACGGGCCCTGTATTCCCATCCCACTGTAAGGTGACGTTTCCAGGCTCGGCAGAGCGGGGTTCCAGCTCCCCGCTTCAGGAGCATGAATTTTACAGAAGATAAAGGTTGGGTGTTGACATACTAATCTTGAACGGGCATCTGATGTTGTAGGCAATGACCACCGACAATTACAGTTCTCCATCTTGGAACCTGATGCCTTGTGTAGACTTTTAAAAGCTGTATTGACAAACATGTAGTGGAGATAATTAGCCTCTGGAGGCTTCCTTGAGGGACAGGAGAAAACAGCTGCCTGGTATTGTAAGGATGTAGGGTCCTTTGCAGCGTCAGCGGCGTAGGGCTGAAGTTCAATTCCTGTGACATAAAATAATGTGTAATTGCGTTTTGTTGTGTTTTATCAGCTACTTGGCTGATGGCAAGGTGAATTTTTGATAGACTCTGCAGAGCGTGAGGGAGGATGGACTTTCCCCGTAGCGGTAACAGTGGTATTTGCTGAGGCATCTCTTTGTTAGCTCTGAGCCATTAATTATGGTGAGTGATATTTGGAAACATGAGCAAAAAGGTGGATTTTGATGTGGGGGATTTGGTGGGAGGCAGGGAGGAAAAGAAGAAAGCATTTTTCTGTGTGCTGCTGTGTCTTCTGGAGAACGGTAGGATCCGCTTGCAATGTGAGAATAAGGCTGTAGTGTGAAATATGGCCAAAATGAGCTTCCAGCTTTTGACTAGATTGTTTGTCGGTGTACAGAGTCTGACATGGCTTGTTCTCGTCCACCCAAGCACATGAATCCCTCTTTAGAAAAGAATGAAAACCCCTGTCAGCAGCTGGAGTGTTGCAGGGGTCCCGGTTCAGCTGTGCCATCGAGGAAAAAATTGCTTGAGAAAGTATGGGAACGAAGCCTGCTCATCCATAGCTTTACCTCTGAGTAGGATCACAACTTTTCATTACTTCTTTTTTTTTTTCATAGTTTTTGGAGTTTTTGTTGAAAACTTAGGACTCTAGCCATATTTATGCTGGTTATAACTTCTTTCTGTAAACTTTTTGTTTCTGTTCTTAGGTATTTTGTACTGAAACATGGAAACTGAAAGGGAAAACTTGCAAAAAACATAAATAGCTGAACAAGAATTTGACTAGTTAGCTTGTTTGAAGTGTTGAAAAAGTGAATATGAAGATGTTAAAGCTGATTCTAGAGCTTTCCAGCTTGGTTTCACTGTTTATTCTACTTTGTTTTTAAACTTTGATGGAATTATTACTGTTTGTTATAATTGTTATTTAAGAGTAAATACTCTAAAATGTTATTGGAGGTGACAGGAAAAAAAAAAAAAAACAAAAAAACAAACCAAACCAACAAGTTCTACAGCTATCTCTGGGATAATTTTTTAATTTGAATAATAATTTTCATAGTGAATGCTAGAACTTACCCAGAAGTGAGACTGCACCAGAGCGCCTGGGATAGTGAATAATTTTTAGCTCCGAGCCAGTTTCAGTTTGGACACATGCCTGTTACGTTTTCTAAGTACAGAGCATGAGGATATGTGACAAGAATTTGGGTGCAGGCGAGCAGCACATCTATGGTTCGGAAGGAACAGTTGTCTTCCATAATGTGGAGTTTCTTAAATTAAATTGGAGATGAAAATCTGAGCATTGAATTCCAGTGCTGAGCTTTCTTGTTTTCAGAAAAGTGTTTTCTCTTCTTATGCTTTGCGCTTGCAAACAAAAGAGGAGCTGCCTGCCTGCCTGCCTGTGAGAAGTAGATGAGAAACAATTATTTATTTTTTTTCTTTGGTGGATGAAGTTCTGTCAGAAGCCAAGTAAGAAGCTGAAAAACAGAATAATGCTTTCCTCATCTTTTTTGCGTTGTTTTAGGAGCTATTTGTTAGAGGGTGATACTGAGTAAACCATTTGGGTTTGCAGAAACTATTTAGCTGTTTGTTTTTTGGGTTTTTGGTTTTTTTTTTTTTTTTTGTGTTTTTTTTTTTTTTTTCCTGTGGGTGGCGATTTTAATCTAAAATATAGGTCTCTGCACAGTAACTCTCAAAAGCTGTATTTCTGGTGCTGGCCCAGGCTCTACAGTCCTTGCTTGTAAATAGAAAGCAGCAATTTTAGACCATCATACGCACACACACACATATATACATATGCACACACATATATATGTATGTATGCTTGCTTTTAATGTAAAAACTAAATTCTGACCTTTCTTGCCTTCCTGCCTTCCTTGCCTTGCTGGCTAGTAGCTGCCTGGGTGATCAGGATCAGGTGGGGGCCATTGTTGTTCGGGGGGGGCGAGGTGTGCTCCGGCTGGTGTTGGTTTAGGTTAATGTAATAAATAGCTATGATTTGTTCCTGGGAATTTTATGATTGCAGAAAAATTATAAGGAAACATGCGGTGGTTTTTATTTGTTTGATTTTTTTTTTTTTTTTTTTTACACTTGCTACTATTATTTTCTTTGAGTAAGTGCCTGGAGAAATACCACCTGGAAGACACAGCAGTCTTTGAATATTATTTTATCTATTACAAGCAGCAACAGCAATATCCTCCCCAAACCTCATTGCTTCTGTATTAAAAGTAGTTTAGAGCTCATTACGTGACTTGGGAAGCCCAGCAGCGTGGCATCTGGTACCCTTGTAGGCATATGCACTTGGCCCCTGGAAGCATGCACATCCAGCTTTGGCGAGGACTAAAATCCCAGTATTTACCTCTCTCCTTACTCCCACGATTGACCGATGCTGCCCCACGTCAGTCGCTGTAGCAAACCCTAACCTTACCCCTCCTCGCCCAAGTGAAATTGTGTCTCGGCATGGCAAGTGTGTTAAATAACATCTGCAACTGGGCTCTCCAGAGATGAGGCTGGGGTCTGCTCACGTTATGTCCGTACAAATAAAAAGAGAAAGTGAAATTAGGTCACACGTTGTGCTTTTTCCCCTTGGCTGAGTGGGCCTTGGCAGTGAAGAGACCATCCTGGTTAGGGTCAAGGTGGTGTCTCTTGCAAGGCGGGTCCAGATGTGCGTTTTCATTAGTCTGGCTTCCTGAATGGAACTTCCTGAAGGAAGTTCCGTTCAAATACACGGAAGCACTTCTTTACGGTGAGGGTGAGAGAACAGTGGCACAGGCTGCCCAGGGAGGTTGTGGAGTCCCCTTCCCTGGAGATTTTCAAGACCCGCCTGGATGCAGTCCTGAGTGATGTGCTCTGGGCAATCCTGCTTTGGCAGGGGAGTTGGACCAGATGATCTCTAGAGGTCCCTTCCAACTCTGATAATTCTGTAATTCTGTGAATCCGCCATTTTTTTCTATAGCTGCTGAAGAAAGGCCAAAGATCTTTGGTGGCCACAGCCTTTTCTTTTTAGAAAAATATTAAAACAGAATGAAACCACAACCTTGTTAAATCCAAATCCAAAGTCTTTGATTGCAGTAAAGGTTGAATAACGTGACTACCTCTTACAGTGTTTGCAGTTTCTGTTTGGAAGCAGTGGGATATCTGTCTGTCTCCTTACCTAGCCGTGAACTATATAGCTATAAGGCATTATTCACAGTGCCCCATATACTGCGACTGGTGTGAGATCAAGACTGGATCTGAGGGAAGTGCAATATTTGTGCTTAATCTTATGTTTTCTTTTCAACAGTGTGAAGTTACAGAGCAAAGTTTATTATTTTAGCTAATCTGCTAGGTTTTGTGAGATAAGTACATCGAGTGGTATGCTGGCTTAACGAAGGCAGCTAAGGTGTGGTCTTGCACAGAACTGGTTTAAATGTCCCCTTTGCCAACTTTCTGGGTTCGGGCTGCCTTTTCTCCAGAGCTTCACCTCTGCCAAGTACTACGTTGCTTGTATCGTAATGATGTAGGAGTAGAGAGGGACTGCATTGTCCTGGATGCTGCCAGTGGAATGACAACCAGATTGCAGTATTCCCCTTGCTGCTTAAAGATCAGCAGTTCCCTCAATATCCTTCCCAGTTTAAACTCTGAAGTTTCTCAGTGTCATTTATGGTATATTTTGATAGCCTGTGTAGAGTTTTCAAAAACTCATTCCAAGCTAGATACTGTTGTTCTTTAAGACTTCCCTCTCTTTAGGGAGAATTAAAGGCAACTTGTGTGTGAATTGTTTCTTGGGTCTTCTAGCAAGAAGAAACTGGATGTCCCTTTTTTTTATTGTGCTATTGAAAAATGTGGAAAACTAACACATAGAAACTGGGTGAAGGGGTGGCTGATGCGCAGCCATTATGTTTCGGAGACCAGACCCTTGGTTGGGACTTCTTAAAGAAGCTTTTTGCTTGGAGGTTTGTAAATGTCATTTCTTGTATTACAGGAAGCAAAGACACAGAACTTGCTATCACAAGTTGAAAAGTGATATTTATTGCTAAAAAAAAATGGTGTAAACTGGTTTTACTCAGATGAATAACTCAATCAAGAGAGGAGTTCTCATGGGAAGGTTGTCACTGGAGGAGGATGAGAGAAGGAGGATCTCTGGACCTCTTAGGATATTTTAGAAGAAAGATTAAACTAAATGATTCATTTCTTTGTTTATAGTCTCAAAGAGCAGATTTCAGTAACCTCCTGGAATCTGCTGTTTTCAGCAGTGAAATCTCACCTTTACACCAGGGGTAGTAGAGGAGCATTGTTCAGTGGTGTGCAAGGAGGGCAGTGTCACGGCATAGGGCAATACAGGTCTGGCCGTTTATAATTCAGGTTGTCAGCCTTTTCAAAATGTATAATATGACTAAACAAAGACAATTCAAAACATCATCCAACAGAGATTATTTTTTTTTTTTTTGGTAGGAGTCTGTGTACTATTGTTTGTTCTTATTGTTGTCAGTCCTTGTGGCGCTGTCATGTAAATCAGCGGCCGACTGGTCTTTCTCATTTATATCACTTGCAGCAATTCATTAGCTGTGCTTTATCCAAAGGGCTTTTATTTTTGGCTTTACAGTCCTTTAATGTGCTTCTTTCTGGCACTGACCCATGATTCTGGGTCTGTCTCTCAGATCCAGCTTGAAAATGTGTTTTCCTACAGGGTATGAATACAGTGGAAATTCATCCAATTTGTCCAGTGACTTATACCTGAGACTTGCTGGCATGTCCTGTGAACCTGGACTTCCTCAGGAATGATTTCTTTAGTGAAAGTCTGCGGTGTGGGAGTGGGTGCTAATGACTTTACAGACAGAATAGACTTGATTAGTAGATTTAGACATACTCGACTTCTCTTACTAGCTAGTAAGTGCACTACGTGATTTAAAAAGTACGCTATAATACATTGCAACACGGGCATCTCGCTAACAAGAGCTGCCAAGGTTCAGCACAGTCTCCGTTTAAGATGCTCACCAACAGACACCGTCACAAACTTCTCTTAATTTAATTTATGTTTACCTGTCTCCTGTATAACTTAACTGCATTATGAAAAGCTTCCTTATCTTTCTGTTAGTAGCAAGCTATCCAGTAATAGAAGACTTGCACGTGGCACCGATGAGTAAGTATCATTTAGGTAAACTAAATATATTCAGAGGGGCCTCTCACAGTTGTTAACGTGCTAGATTTAGAGAGCAGGAGATGAGTGATGGATTTAGGTAGGGAAGTGTAGGAGAGTGTGCCTGGAAAATTAAGCGAGGAGTCATCTGCAGCGGTGGCTAAGAAGGGTCTTCAGTGATGCTAATGCACAGAAAGGCCTCCAGGCACCCTTCTCCCTGCACATCCCGTAGTCAAGGGAGAGAAAATGGCTCCTCCACAAGGGAGTTCTGTGCCCATGCCGGATAGCAGCTGCTGCATCCCACTCCTTGGAAAGAGCCTCTTTTTCTTTGTCAGTGATAGATCAAGCTAAAGGGGACAAGCATCATTAAACCAAAGGTTGCTTTTCTGAATACCTCCCACAGGCTCTCCGAGGGCAGCGTTCGAGTAAAATATGTAAGAAACGCTTAGGATTTCTAAGAGACGTTGAGAGTCATCTGCTCTCTCTGGGTTTACTTGGATTTCAGAAGAGGGAAGAAACAGTGCAGTGGAGATGTGCGGATATGAGATCAAGTGGGGGAAAAAAATGGAATAAAAAAATGTAGTACTTTTTTTCTGAGACTGCCTGTCTTGTATGGAGAAGGATGTTACAGCCTGCGTGTGTGTCTGAAGGCGTGTTCAACAGCACTGAAAACCTGGGTTATTTAAAAAAAAAAAAATCTTTGCTCTAAGGATTTTAAAATTTCTTGTCTGTTTGAAAAGCTCAAGCAGAGGGAAGGAAAAGGAGAGGAGCGGTGGTTGTGGGGGTGTGTTGGAAGTGGGATTGCAGAAAGGCACCTCTGCACGTCAGGCTTCTGAAAAGGCACCTTGGCTTAGGTGAGCAGTGGTTGGTGTAGGTGGACGTTTGCTAGGAGAAACTGTATCGTGAGGGGTGGAGTTATGTTCAGCTGAGTTGGATAAAGGCTGGAGATGACTTTGGTTTGCTCTGTTTTTGTACAAACTTGTAGTACTACTTAATGTTACTTCTGATCGTTGGTTGCCTCTTCGGTAAAGGAAGTGCATCTTTGTGGCCCCCTTAGTGCAGATAAATAATTGTCCAGAGTTCTCTGTCTGAGACTGGATCATTTCATACTCAACTGCGTTCACATTTCCCATGCAGTTGGAGTCATCGTCAGCAAGCATAGCTGGGTAATATTTTTGTCTAATTGATTTGGTTTTCACTTTCGGAGAGATACCAAAACAACCACAGTAAAGAAGCCCTTTGGAATCATATTGGATTTCATAAGGATGTAACATCTTGGCAATCTGTTCTTCAGTGATAACTCAGATCTTGTGAAACATTTTTGACGTGCTTGGTTTTTTTATTTTTCACTTAATTTAGATTTTTATTTTAAATTCATGGCTTTGTCTTCAGTTACAGAGCCTCTAGCACATTCTTGAACCTGATGTATTCATGGCCATTGTGGTCCATCCGATGGTACATCAGAATCAGGGGTGCAAGCAGCTTCTGCCCAGTAATCTGGTTTTTCCTCAAAGACTGGAACAGCTGCTTGGGCACTGAACCTCCCTGACAAAAGCCAAATTTCAACCTCTTGCTGTGACTGGAGAGGGTTTTTTCAGGTGGTGCCTCTAAGGAGACTTGTGGGGTAGGTAGAGGGCAAGGGGGGTGAGAAGCGTTGCTTCCTGGTCCCCAGGGATGTGAGGAGCCGGGTGTGTGGGCAGGGGGAAGGCGCCTGGCTCTTGCTGCGGGAGCGGACTACGGGGAAGATGCTGCACGCTGGGATGTGCTTCCTGCGCTGCTAAAATTGTGAGCGTCCAGACTTGCAGGGGAAAGGTGGGGGGGAGAAAAAGAACAATCCCAAATCCTGTTAACAGGAAAAGGTAAGTGTAGTGTCACATTGTGGATAGCCCTATACCTCTTGTTCTTTCAGAGTAACTAGAGATTTCGTTTCCTGCATCACGCGGCATGCCTGGGGCTCGTGGCCATGTGTTGTTGCAATTTAAGACAAAATTTCTGTGAGATGTCTCTTCCTACCATGGTGGTGCTGTCACTGAGCAGTTGTTCACTCTGAATCTGGCTTCTCCTTTTAATTCCTGCTCTGCTCACAAGTCCAGCTGGTGGACTGACTGGGGAAGTATTTAGAGGTGAGGCTTCTGTGCAGGCTGTGACCTGGATGGAGGTATTACTGAATGTCTCCTGGACAAAAAAAAAAAACGGAGGTAGTCTTTGATGCGAGCAAGCTATGTTGCTTTGCAGCTGAGGCAGTTGTTGGGTGACAGCAGTGCCTCCGGTGGCGAGAAGAGGAGAGACCAGGTAATCTGCTTATTTAATAATTACCTGTACACCTTTGAAATAACACCACAAAATGACTTGTTCTCACCAGAATTTCAAAGTCTAGAAAGCAGTAACTAGCGGCTCAGAGGAACACTTAGAACAAAGAAGTACTACAGGCTGGAAGTCCAAATATACTGATGGACCAAATGATCCTGTCTCTGTAAAAAGCAAAAAATGGGAGAGGGGGGAGTAAAATAAAAATTTGATATTATTGAAAAATGTCACATCTCTGTCACAACAAGGTGTATGTGTGGGGAAAATAGATACTTAGAGGAGTTTATTCTCTTCATCGTTCCAGTCCAAGGAGCTATTAATTTTCTGCAGCCTTCATAGCAGTAGTCTTATTTTAGCATTTCAGATGTCCTTTTTCTTCCATCACATGTCATCCAGTGTCAGATTTACAACCTGATACTGCCAGTGCGAGGGACTAGATGCTGTTGCTTCTCACTTCCTCTCAAAATGTGTATCCTAAATTTGCCTTATGAAAAATCTTGGTGCTACAACTAAATACTTCAAAACAATGGATGTGAAAGGAACACTTTATACTCAGGGTGAACCACTCCCCTTGCCCATTTATTTGTAGTGTTACCTAGCTGAAGCCAGCAGATGTTTAGAACATGTTCCACGTTCGGGTGTGCAAATAGTTCCTCTAGCAGGAGGAGGAAAACAGGTTTGCTATAATCCAGTTTACCTGGTGGATTTTGTTTGGCTGTTTTTTTTTCCTCTGTCAAAAACCACATGAACAACTTAAGCAAAACGTGTCTGGGGGACAAGTGGCTTCCATACTGCGTTATAATGATTCTGTATTTTGAATAGAGGTGTCATCTGAGAAAAACAGACAGGGACATTTCTCCTTACAGTAAATCAGCATTTCGCGTGCACAGCATTTCCTTCAAAGATGGGGTTTTGCACTTACCATCAGATTCAAAACTGATCATAAGGATATAATCCATCAGGTTAAGCCTTTGTTGTATGGACAAACAAAAAGAAAAACGTGCCTTATTTTTGTTTGTGGGATGTTCGGTGGGCAGAAATGAGAATAGAAACCAGCAGTATCTTCAGGAGCCATGAGCTCAGGCGTTTGACAGTGGGGGAAAAAAGGTACCATGGATGTTAAACTGTCAGGCATCCCTTCACTCTGTGTTTAACTTCTCTGAGTTTTTGTCAAAGAATTTGTAATGAGTAGACAATTTCATTTGACCAGAATGAAAAAAAAACAAAGGGCTTACAGCTTCTAGGAAGCTATTGTTTAATACTCGTGACATATTATGTGGCGACAGGATTTTCACTATAGCGAAAAGCTGTGCATCAGGTCGCAGCGCCGCCAGAGATCTTCTGAGACAAGATGAGCCGAGTTCAACAGGAAAAAAAAAAAAGTTAATGAGAGAAGAATTGACTAGTTTAGTTTCTTGATGGAAATCAATGTCCTTTTCTTTAAAAGAAAAGACATTTTCTTCTGTACTACTGCTAAAGCTGGTGTTTGAAATACTATTGCAGTGTAGCTATTACTTGGCAGCGTGGCTTGTTCTCATGTTACAAGACTGATGCTAATAATTCCTATTGACTGCTGTGACCTCTGCTGGGGGGAAGAGAGTCCATTTTCTTGTAGCCCTTCCTCTGGGAGCCTGGCAACATGTTCTCTATTTATTTATTTATTTATTACTTGTTTGTTCCCTGCAGCAAATTTCCCTACCTGCCAGGTGGCTGAAGTGATTTGCATACTTTGTCATTTCTCTCTTGTCATAAATCTGGTGCAAAAGCAAATATCTGATGAAATTTTAATCCTAATGTGCTTTCGATTCTATGGGTGCGTGCTTCGTACCCATCGTGTGGTGTAATTTATCCTTGCATATCAATGTCTGTCTTAGCGTTTAAGTCTGCAGCTATGTTTCTGTTTGCACCTTTGCCTCACACCGCATTAAGATTGCGTTTGTGCAACATGTCATGCTTTGAGCCTCTCAGAGATGTTGACGTGTAAGTCCACATTGCAGCACCTCTCGGGGTGCGTATGCTGAAGTTGCAGTCAGATCTACTTAGTTTGAAGTCTGCTGCAGTTCTGCCTCAGTTGATTTGGAAACCACTGGCAGTGAAGTCATTTCAGAATAACAAATCTTTGGCTTCAGACTGTAAGAATAGCTGCTAATTAAATATTTCTCTTTCTTAAACACTGCAAACAGTGGCTTACGTTTTGACTGTACGTTCCAGTTTACTAATTAGTTTCCTCTTTACGGAGATGCACACTCATGTATTGTTGTTTTGGGAACCTTAATAATTAGTTTTTTTTACCTGAAGGACTTTTTGCTGAATCTGAAGTGAGCCTGTCATGCCATCAGATCAACAACCACCTTCGCCACGATGGCTCTGCCCCAGAAAGGTAGCGGTACGGAGCGGCAGCGACTGCCCCGTCCCTTGTTTTCACAGGGACTCCAAGCGGTACATTGTAGCCCCGTTGTGCCAAACAACCCAAACACCTTGAGCTCTGACCCAAAAAGCATGACTCACAGTTACTTTTTGATTGCTAGCTCTCATCAGCCTAGGAGGAGCTTACACGAGACACGCGTAGGCCCACGTGGTGTTCTCTGCACATTTGTGGGCAGTGTTGTTGTGTTTTGGTTGTAGAAGAAGCCTTCTCGGATGTGGAAACAGGTCAGCAGAGCGCTAGGTTTTGGGGGTGTGTGGGAGGCTTTTGGGGAGGAGTGTGAGATGGAGTTAGTTGCTTCTCTGTGCAGCCTTTGAGTTTCTCTGCGTGCTCCTTTCGACTGGTGAAATGGCGTCTTTCCGTGCCATCCTGGCTGCCTGCGGTGAGACAGGCGTACAGGACAAGGGGTTGGGGTCACAGCTGCGACACTGACAGGAGAGAAAAATAGCTGGGAGGGACAAGCAATGGGATCCACTTGAAGATTAGGTTTGTGTGTGTGAGGGAGCTCAGGGTTTGCTCTTTCTGTCACGGCTCTGGGGGCTGGGGTGGCACCAAACGTTGGTGCAGAACAGAATGTGAGGAGAAGAATCCTAAAGAGGAAAGGTCTGGGAAGAGGGAAGGCACCTACAGGGCATAAAGGCTTTTGGGAGGAGTAACAAATGAAAAAGTCTTGACAAGCATATTTTTTTTTTTTCTGTTCAGTTTAGCCTGTGTTTTAGCAAACAGCTCAGAGGATTTTAACCTTCTGAAATAAGGAGGTTTTTCATTCTGTAACTGGGCAAGAAGAAGATGGTTCCAGAAGTAGTGTTGAAAGTCTGTTTGTCTCTTGCTGTTTTGGTTATTGAAAGCTGGATGTCCTCATCCTGTAGTATCTTACTAGACTTTTGCTGTTCAGAGGAGCTATGCCTGTGTCTCCACCTTCTCTTGCTGCTTGCTGGAAGCCCTGGCCATTGCTTGCCAGGCAGATTTTACCAGACTTGCTCCTTCATGTCTGAAGCTTTGCAGGTTAGTGAAGGAAAGCTGCTTGAATTCTTGGAGACCACCGTAACCATGATGTTGCACTTAAAGAGGAATTTATAAACCCAGAGGCTGTGGTTCTCATCTTTATTAGTAGCCAAGAATTAATTATAAAAGAACTTTTATGCTATTGAAATTTAAGTTATAAAAGCAGTCTCCAAAAGTGGAAACAAATATAACGGTGAGGAAAAAAAGCTGTAATAGATTTTGAAAAATTGGTAAATCTTACAAATCCAAACCTTAGAATTATTATTATTTTTTTTTAACCTTTCTTCTATAAAACCTTTATCCTTATTCCAGGGGATGGTGGTATTTAAACACGGTGATATTTACATAGTAAAATGGCAGTTATTTCCTTTTCCTACAAGACTGATTTAAGTAACATTTCTATTGTCTGGCAAAAAGTCTGTCTGCCTGCTTGACATCTCCTCTTAAGAGCTTCTGAAGACCTTGTGACAAAAGGCAGTCTTTTAAGAATCATAATTACCATTTGCAGAATATAAGATTCATTTTACCGTGAACTTCAGTAGAAGAGAAGGAATACAATGGTTACTTAAATTAGAGTGGTGATGCTTAAAATACATTGCCTCCACCTCTATTTTTGGGGGGGGGGGGGGGGGGGGGGGAGGAGGGCTCTTCCTGTAAGCCCATGTCCAACATGCATACCAAGACAGCACTTTTCTGTGGAAAGTGTGTAGGTATTCTTTCATACTCGCAGAAGTACTTCCCATTATGGCAAAATCTGAAATGCCAACGACTGGAGTCCTTACAGCATCCATAGGAACGGATTGTGGTAGCATTTCCGTTACTGGTGAAACACTGAAATGCAGACAGACGCAGAAGCAGAAGAATTTGGATCACCCATTCTTAGTGTGATACTGAAATACCTACATGGCAGCCAGTGTGAGTTTATTCGTGCTAGCAGTGCAACTTTAAAGCATCTCTTAAGAGCAAAGATTTTTTGGGGGTATGATTTGCAGTGTTTTCTCTTGGTGTGTTGTGATGTTACAGACCCAGGTAAGCAATCATTGGGACTGCTGGTGCCGCCTGCTTTTCTCCAAACTACACCTTTATGGGAATACTCCCAGAAAGATCAAGAAAAGAGTACTCCTTTTATGGGGAAGGACTGAGTTTCTGCTTAATCACTGCAATATGCCGTAGTTTGTGTCGTAGTTGGAGTATTCTTTTCACACTGGAGGTCTGCAAATGCAATCTTGCATCAAAGAGCCTGTGTTAGGATAGAGTTGGAAAGAATACAGCTAAATTTGCTTTGGTTCACCGGCCAAAAATGTTTCTATTGAAGCCTTTCTTCTCTAAAGGACAGGGGGAAGGTTAGTGATAAAGCCTGGTTGTTTAGTAATTTTCTGCCTATTAATCCATAAAAGTAATTTCCCTTTTTAAAGAAGAGAGCAATAGTTTACTTCATTATTTTTACGGTAGTTTCTATTTAAGTTACCATTGCTTTGCCACTCCACTCTAAGACAGTGGGCCTGAAAGATAGATTTGCCCATCCCTTCTTTAAATGTCTGCCTTCCTGCAATCTAGACAATTAAGTTTGATGCTTACATCTCAAGTATTACATATGGCTTTGGATAACCTGATACTGGACTTGCAGCTTCCCTTTGCATCTGGCCAGTTACCATTGCTTAGGGCGGGCAATCTGACCTCTTCCAAAACTGAATGGTGAGCTGCAATTTGACAATTAGGCTTGTCAGGAAAAACATGTTTTATGTCCAGCTTCTTAGGCAATGACAGATTGATTTATGTTCTCCCCCTCACCCCATAGAGCATTAAATAATGCCGTACTATCACCTTCCATTCCTCATAAGGTTATTTTCTGGCTTCAGCAGCACAAAGGCTTCTTGTGGTGACTTTTCAGAGTGCCTGATTGAAGTTAGTTAGCTTTGTGGCATCTATTAAAACTAAGTCTCAGTCATTGGCTAGCAATAACCGACATGTCAGAAACTATGACCCTGAACCTTCAGTTGTTAGCTAAGACTTCAGCAAGCATGACATACGTGATAATGAGCACTGAAGGAAAAAGTAATTAGTGTTTCTAGATTTTTAGTTATAAAAAGGACTGCATGGAGCAACCTGACTTGAGACTGCATGGAGCAACCTGACTTGAACCTGCAGGCTTTCATTTCTGTTTTTCTTAATACTGTCTGGTGTTTTCTTTTCATTATCTAAATCAGAGACGTCGAGGGGAAAAAAAAATCAATATAATTTGCTCATATTACATCAGTCGCCTAAATCCCACAAAGAATTAGAATCGGTTTTCTTTAACATTACAGCTAAAATGCCAATCAGTAGATTTGACTCAAGCTTTTTTATTTTTCGTTTTTGTTCTTCATTTTACTATAAGTTGTATCTTGGGTTGAATCTACTTTGAGGAATGTGGAAGCCGTTAATTTCCCAAATAACGGGCTATTGAACCATATAGGCTTGGTAGTGGGTAGTATTAAATTAATTTTTGTAATATTTCTAATGTGGGGAAAATATGCTACATTAGGTAAGGCTACATTTTCAACTTTATGGTAGCAAATCTGCAATAACCTTTTAAAGCTGTTGGGCCATTTAGATTATCTCTTGATAGACAGTAATAGAAAAAACTGTCCAGCAGGAAGACTTGGATTTTTAACACCTGCTTCATCTTCTTTGTTTAGGCATAAACCAAATTCTGATTATTTTTTTTTTTAATATAGCAGCATGTTGGAAGGAAGGGGGTTAGAGAGAATCATGTATTGTGGAAACATCCTGTATCTTTCCCCCGTTGTGCAGAAACAAAAAGAGTATATTCTGACTATATGGTCTCAATAGTTCCAAGCAGGGTTTCCAAGAGGAGAAAGGAATGGAGAAGGAAATCAGGATGATATTCTTATTTGGTGTGTGAAATAAATGCATACTAATAGTTTACCTGGGATTTGGCAAAACTAGTTTGCTGATACAGAGGATGTATGTGTATGGGGTGGGGGTGGGGTGGGGGGGGAACGATGATGACTTCTTAGCCTGGTTTTCAAGGAGGGGGGGCAGAGAAAGTAAGCTTATGTAAGTTTTCTGCCTGTTTCTGTGCCTGTCACACATTTTAACTCATTGTCGAATGTGTTTCAAGCTGGCCAGATGGGTGGTGATCTCAGTGGTCCTAAAATAGCCACCGCAGCCTTTAGCCAAGAGGACCTGTGCTCCCTTCCCCGGCGCTTGTCTCTGACCTGCTTGGGTGGCGGAGGGGCAGTGGGCACTTGCCCGTGGCCCCAGGCAGCTGCCATGTGGCCGGCCAGCCGGTGCCCGCGTGGGGCTGGATTAGCCCCAGCTTGTGGTGCTCTCTCTCTCTCCCAGCTATCAGGTCAAATTAACCTTGGTAGGTGTCCCCTACGAGTTTTTAAGCGTTGGACTGGGGGGAGGTTGGCAGATGCACACGCAGAAGGCTCCGTCTCTGTTCGTGGCTGTTTGCCTGGGTTTCGTCGGCAGAGGAGCACGGATGATTTCTGCTGGCGGGGGAACTGTAGGCTGGACACCTCGCCTCACCGAATTCAGACCCATCCTATGAAGATGCCATGACAAGCATTAGCGGTTTGTGACTTTGGCCTCTGTGGGACAGAGCATCCTGTGTGCCAGCCAGATCGGTCACCCGGGGAGGTCTGCTGTTTGCCTGGAGCCTGGATCCATGGCGTTGCAGAGAGGCTGCCACGGCTTATCTGGCTTTCTGGCTGCTTCTCTGGCAGCTCATCTAGACGGGTGTCAGTGAAGCAGCCAGGAAAAGCCTTCAGCAGATTGAAGGTGACTGTAGGGCTCTGGGGGCAGAGGTGAGAAGGACGGTTGCCTGAGTGGCAGGATCCTCAGTCCTCCTGCGTAAGGCTTGATTTTAATGAAAACTTATTGGCAGCTCAGGAAAAAAATAATCCTATTGTGCAAGAGGACTGGGGACTTTTAAAGCAGCCCCCCCCTTGACTAGGGAAGGAACTGCTTTGGGAACTGAAACTCAGAAAGGCAGCATGCAAAAGTGGAGCATAGGAAAACAAGGACAGATAACAGAGGAAGAGTACAAAAGCATAGCTTGGTCGCATAGGAGTGAAATCAAGAATAAAAAAATAAAAGAGGCCAGTTAGAGCAAAAACTAGCTAAAGTTACAAGAAGGGATTCTCAAATCGATAGCGAAGGGAAGTTCAGGAAAGCTGTAAATTCATCGATGAATAGAGGAGACAAGCTAGTATATGATGGTACAGGAAAATGGAAGCACTAAATGCTTTATTTGCCTCAGGGAGAAGCCCGTTCCCCTGCCTCTACATATGCCAGCATTTTCTGAGAAAAGAGAGGCACAGCCAACAGCTGGAGAGCAGCGGTTAGGGGCCAATTGGAGAAGCTGGATATACTCAGGTTAGTGGGACTGGATGGGAGCTGCTGAGGGGGCTCACAGAGCTGACAGATGTGAGACCACTACAGAAAAAAGGCAGTTGGAGGAGGTCCCCAATGAATGAAAAAAGGCTGACGTTTTTCCTGTCTCTAAGGAAGGCAAGAAAGAGCATCTGTGCAACTACAGGCTGGTCGGCTTCACCTCATGGCCTGGAAAGATCGTGGGAGTATATTCTCATGTCCAAACATGCCAAGAACAAGAAGACAGTCAGAAACAGTCAGCATGGAATTTAGTAAGGGCAAATTATGCTTGACTCACTTTATTGCTGCCTTGGATGAAATGACTGGCTACAGGGGTGAGAGAGAGCAGTAGGTGCCTTGAATTCAGTAGGGCTTTTGCCACTGTCTCCCATAGAGGATTCATTTGGAAGCTGAAGAAGTATGGGCTAGGCAAGTGGATTTTTAGATGGGTTGAAAATTAGCTGCTGAAAGTTTGGTAATGCTTTACATCCAGTTGGCTGTCCTTAACAAGCAGGGTACCCTAGGGGATGAGGCTGGCACTGGTAGAGTTTTCATCAACAGCCTCAGTCATGAAGCAAGACGCACTTTGTGCAAATTTGCAGATACGCTAAATTACATTGTTTGACATGCTGGATGGTAGAGCTTTCAATCCAGAGACAGTTCAAAAACTCTGAGGACTGGGACAGCAGAAAAACACACTTGGAGTTGACTTAGGAGAAATACAAAGTTCAGTACCTGGTGCAAATTAACCCCATGTGTTATGCTGAATTGAGCATGAGCCATAAATGTGCTCTCATTGCAAATAAGGCAAATCAGGCACCAGGCTACACTAGAAGCAGCACTTCAGGGAAAGTTTTTCTCCCCTCTACTTAGTGTTTGCGAGGCTGTCTGGAATACTCCATTCAGTTCTGGAGACCCCGCACTTCAAGCCGTACGAAGAGTTGAGAGAGGGACCATTAGAAGGCCTCGCAAAATGGTGAGGGGCTTAAGGAATGTGGCTGCAAGGGAGAGGCTGACAGAGTTGGCCTTGCATAGTCTGGAAAAGAGGAATGTGAAGAACAGTCCAGTAGCAGCCTAAAACTTCTTGAAGGGCATTTACAAACATGTTTGAGCTGATCTCTGTTCAGTAGTGGCAGATGGCAAAAAGAGGGATGTAATGGCACACCTCGTAACTTGGGGTTGAATGGTAGGGGGAACTATCATCTGCAGGGGCAGAGCAGCACTGGAAGAGGTTGCCCACAGAAGTGGTTTAATCTCCGTCCTTAGAGGATTTTGAGACTCATTTGAACAGAGCCGTGGCTGACTTGATCTGCTGTTAGCAATAGTTCCCGCTTGGACAGCAGTTCATCCCAGCTAGCGCTTCTTGATTTTGTGAAGTCTCAGAGACGCAGGGGATCTGGAGACAGTTGGGTTCAAGTGTGATGCAAAAAGCTGTAGGAAACCAGTCTTCATTCAGCCGAATGTTTTCATGGACCACTTGGCAGGGTATTTTTGTATGGTGTCATCATCCCAGATTTCACAGGTGACCGGAAAAAGAGCTTCTTCAGGCTGGATCTTTTAAAATGCTTTAAAATTGTGTATAAAAGGATGGTTACTCTATCAGCATCGATATGCATCCCCTATAAGGGTGTATTTTTGGCCTTAGGGAACTAGGCTTTGCATGTGGATCTCTGTTTAAGATGAAATAAAGCAGCTCACTATTTTTACACCTGAGCTATAATTTGAAAAGTTTACAATCACTTTTTTATGGGAGACACGGGTACTTTTAGCACAAGTAGTTTGAAAAGCTGCAAGTGTTGCCTGTCTATTCTCAGCTCACCTCTTCTCTTTTGTCCGTGTAGATTAGATAAGGGTCTGAAGTCCTGAAAGAGTGGCCCATTTGATAAGCGCTGCCTGGATTCAGGGAACCTGATGAAAACACGTGTAATTCCAAGCTTGACTGCCTTTTGCTGTGCTACTGCTCAGTCTCATGGTCTGCTGCAAAGAGAGCATTTTGGTTCCGTTGAGTGATGGTCAATAGCGGTATTTTTATATACTTTATCTTTGAGAGACTAAGGAGATAGTCTGAAAGTAAATGTATCGCCGTCTTTTTGTGCCCTTTCATGTTTCGGATCTGTCTTCACAGCGCGCTTTCTCTGTGTGTGCTCGCATGCTTGTAATCAAATTTTTAGTGCCCTGCTTATTTTTCTTTCTGACTCCTGCTCACATCTTTACAAAAAGCTGTCTTTGTGCACATGAAACGTTTGGGTGTATGCCAGTACAATCTGAAAGCAATAAAAAGATATTTTCACTGCTTCTTTAAAAGATTAAACAAACTGCAGAATTTCCACTCGGTTTATCAGATTTCTTGTTTAATCTCATCACTATGCATGGAGCCTGTTTACTGCTGTAGCTTTCATTAGTGTTTATGCAAATTTTGTGTTAAATCCCATCAGTAATAATCTAGTTTTTATTAGCTAGGCAGTTGCATTGCTTGGAATTTTCTGAAGCTATGTTTAATAGCTGAGGAGCGAAGAATATCTGAAATACGCATTTTAGGGTGTGCCTAAACTGTAGTCGCACCGTTTCAGATACCGCTGAACCAGTTAGCTTGCTTGACAGTAGTAGTGCAGTTAGTTGCGAAATCATATGCTGCTACCATTTATGTGGTTATTGTTACAGGTATGGAGCTACTGTAGGGGATAAAGGAGCATACGAGCGATGTAGCGAGAAGCCTAATGCGCAGGGATATGGTGGAGGCGTAGCACGAGCTTTGCATGTGTGGTTTTATCCACCTGGACTGGAAGGTGTGATGCATACGCACTGCCTAGATGCGCTATGTATCACCATAATTAACTTGGTGGGTGTGGAAAGGTTTTTTTTTTTTTTTTCCTCTTGGTCTTTGTTTCTAGAACGCCGAAGGGAAATGTGGAATATGGACACGCACCGCTCGCAGGTGGTTTTGCTGTACCACCCATCCCTGTACCATGAGACCAAGGCTGTGCCTGTCTGGGAAGTGTTTATATCTTGGGTGTATCTGCATGAAGCATAATTATCCTTTTGAATGCAGGGTTGATATTACTAAAATAGACTCGGGATCTGACCTGAAAGTTAACTGGAAGTTATAAATGTATGTGTTTAGATGTATTATTGATGCATGATGACTGAAGTCCAAAACAGCTGCGAAACATGATGTTTTAAATTGTCTCTGTTTATTTTTTGAGCTGTGTGCCTAATGGGAGAATTTCTAATGCTGACACAGCAGCTCAGACGGCATATTGCTAATATTCTTGATCATTCTGCTCCTGTGGCCAAGAAGACTGGCAGCTAATACCTATTTCAGTGGTGATTTGTGTACTTTTGGTGTAATTTCTTTATGAATCAACTTATTTTGCAAAGGCAAAAATTGTCAGATATCAGTGATTCTGATTGGGGATGGTTGCTTTTTAATTGCTATGCTTGCCTGTGTAGCAAGCTGAAGGAGAGCACTGTCAAGTTTGAGAATTAGGGTCATCAATCTTCTTTTGTAGAAGCCTCTCCTAGAAGAAGCCTCTTCTGTGGAAGCTGATTTACTTTTTTTTTTCAGTTGCTCATATTACCGATGTAAACAAAATTAAAACATTCTTTTTTATTCTCTAGCACCAAAGCAAAATTGAGTATCTAAACAATTGTCTGTTGAATACTGTGGCCAGTAGGTTGAGGGAGGTCATTCTCCCCCTCTACTCTGCACTGGTGAGGCCACAACTGGAATACTGTGTCCAGTTCTGGGCTCCCCAGTTCAAGAGGGACAGGGAACTGCTGGAGTGAGTCCAGCAAAGGGCAACTAAGATGATTAAGGGCTTGGAGCATCTGCCTTATGAGGAAAGGCTGAGAGAGCTGGGACTCTTTAGCCTGGAGAAGAGAAGGCTGAGGGGAGACCTTATTATGGCATACAAGTATCTAAAGGGTGGGTTGAAGGAGGATGGAGCCAGGCTCTTTTCAGTGGTTCCCAGCGACAGGACGAGGGGCAATGGGCACAAGTTAGAACATAGGAAATTCTGTTCAAATACACGGAAACACTTCTTTACAGTGAGGGTGACAGAGCACTGGCACAGGCTGCCCAGGGAGGCTGTGGAGTCCCCTTCTCTGGAGATTTTCAAGACCCGCCTGGATGCAGTCCTGAGTAATGTGCTCTGGGCAATCCTGCTTTAGCAGGGGAGTTGGACTAGATGATCCCTAGAGGTCCCTTCCAACTCTGAAACTCTGTGATTCTGTGAATAACTGTTGAATAAATGATCAGTAAAACTGGTTCACACGTAGCAATGGTTGATACAAGTTCCAAGGAGTGGTATGCTTGATGAACATCTGGATTGATGCAAGAAAAAATGTAATTTGATTTTAAGCTTATTTTTTCATGTAGAGATGCTACTGAAGGGTATGTCAGTTTTCTGCTTTTTGTCCTGATTTTGACCATCCTATTGACACTTTGCAGATGAAATACATCGCTTTAAAAATTAATCAGCTCTATTAATGATATAAGTCATAAATAAGACTCAGTAAAAGTTATAAATGTCTAAGTCACTAAGGATCTTAAATCTTATTGGCTTTGGCAAGAAATTTAATATGTGATCCTCTACTACGTTAAGTTGTTTGTAGTCCACAGCCTGTTGATGTATGCTGATTTTACTTGCATAACATAAAATGGATTATGTTATTTCTATGAACCTATGTTCAGTACTTTAGCTTCAGATGCACGTGGCTGCTTTCAGTATTCACAAAGAAAAATCATGTGATTAATCTCAGTTTTAGGTTAATGAATTAAAACCTCCCAATTCCTAGGTTGAATAATCCAGAACAGGGTGTTCCATCTTGGTTGGATGTACTGGGTTGTATTTTGCATCTTATACTGAAGTGACACACCAGTTTCAGCACTTTTCTTTGGTATTTATTTGACATTATCGTCTTCTTATAAACATATAATAACACTACGTAATATTAATAATTAGATATTCATTTGGTAAAAATCTTATGCATAGCACTAGCTTTTGCAGTTCTTATGGTTTATGATCCTCAGGTTTTGCTGTGCATCTCCAAAGGTTCAGAGGAATGGCTGCACTGTACAGCCAGAGTGCACAGAGTATCATTTTGTTTTCATTTGCGCTTTTTATCTGCCTGGCATTGTGGCTAAGTGCCTCCCAGGTAAAATTAACAGTAGTGAAGTCCATAGTAGCGACTGACTTTGAACCTTCTCTGACTCCTATGAGGACTTCTTTTATTTTGGTAAATATATTTGTCATTTTGAAAATTAATGTCATGTCAATTAGGAATGGGAGACATGCGTAGGAGATGGTCACTGCATACAAGAAAGTTTGGGAAGTTCAGACTTTTCTATCCCAAACACTGAAGTAGAACTGCCTGTCCCCTACAAAAGGAATAATGAATTCCAGCAAATATAGAACTACCTTCTGATTTTTCTCAGTTCATGTCCCTTTTCATATGCGTTCCCACATTCGAAACTCTGGAATTTGAACTCTGGCTCATTTCACTGGCCTTTACGCTGGGGTAGTCACTGGGTGCCTCGTGGCTTTATTTTCCCAATTTTTGCTGAATGAAGACCAGAGCAGTAAGAAGCGATGTTCTTTGAAAACAACGCAGACAACGCTTGGAGGAAAAGAACACGGAGCTGAAAACAATTTTTCAGTACGCGGGAGGAATTGGGTTGCTGCGTGATGACTTGCACAAGCCAGCAATGTGAAGACATTTATTTGCACCCTCCTGTCTTCTCCTCAGGTTACACACATCAGTGTTGTTTGAGTTCTCAGTTGTTACTAATGCCACTTAATATATTTTTAAAGAGAAATAGCATTGAGTTATTGAGTATGCATAAATTCACATGCTGATGTAACTTGTAAGTCTTTAGTAGTACTAAAATACATTTTAAACAATGTTTAGAAAATAGGGATGTCTTTCCACTAAAAGAAGGTACAGAAGGTCTTCCTCCTTTTGTCTTGTCTAGTTTAGTTTAGATATTTTACCTTTCTTTCCTTCATTAATCAATAGGAGTATGGAAAAAAATGTTACTGTTTCAGTGAGCTAATTCTGACTAAATCCTGTGATGCAGAACAGCATGTGAAACTGCTTGAGCCCATCCGTTACCCAGGCCTGCAAGAGAAAAGGAGGAAAAAAAAAAAGCCTATATATCATGGATTATGTTTTGCTTCAGGCATTCTCTGACCTACTGTATTATGATTTGGCAGCTACATAAAAAAATTAAAAGCTATTTGGGTTCTTACCAAATACATTATATAAAAATAGAAAATACCAGTAATTCAAGCTGTGGAATAGCTTTTAGATGGATGATTATTCTGAAGATTTTAATAGTCCAATAAGAACCTAATCTAATTGCATGTTGAAATGAAGTTAAATATTTTCCAAATAGATTAGAGAAAGGGAATTGCATTTTGGCAGTGTGGTACAACACCCTTCTTTCTCATTGAGTGCACACATTTAAAACCTATATAATTTTGACTAAACGAACGCCTCCCAGAGGAAATAAATATAACCAAACGATTATGATATCCACGTTGCCCGCTTAGGGAGAGCATCGCCGACTGTAGCGTGCTGTCTCTTTGGTGTACCCGCAAGAGACAGATACCTCTTCGTTTCCTAGTTACGGCCTCTGCAAGACCTCAGGTCAGGTAAAGGCAAGTCCTGATCGAAGTTTTACAGAGGGAGGGCCTAACCCTAACAAGGGCTCAGGGGTACATTTGGACCAGTTGCACGAACGCTGGCTGATCACTGGGCAGCCAGCAGTGCGAGGCTGCAGTCAGTAAGGACGATGATCCCTCTTGCTAGGTGATGGAGTCTCGGAAGGATTTTGGTGCCTGTGGAGCAGACCCGGAAGGACAGAGGGCTGCAAGGGCTGTGTGGGACTAATCCCGCCCTCCCTTCAGACACTAAATGAAAAGGACTGGAAGCCACGATTTAGGTCAGAGCTTTTTGGTAACAAGGCAAATCTTGGATAGAGTGTTTGACTTTCAGATGGGTGTGGCCTCCTTGATCTTGTCACTTCTTCAGCTATTTCAAGTCTGTAAGTGAAGCCCACACTTCTGACCCGCAGAAGGGGGGCACACCTCACCTGGGTGAGCTGTGAATATGAAGTATTCATACTATGAATAGTCAGTATGGGGCTAGGATGTGGCTGGGGGGAGAGACTACGGCAACCTGCCCTTTTGCAGCTCTAGAACACCTCCTGCTTTTGAAGAACTCAAACTCTCTGCAGATCCTTTGCTTCTGATTTCATTTTATGTTATTACATTTTGGATAAGCGCGTTGTGGTTTACACAGTGGGCATAGATAGCTGTGTTTTGTTCTGTGCCTGAAGTGGCCTGAGGGTGTGCTGTGACAAGATGCTGAGAAGAGCTAACCCACCTACAGCAGGTGCAGGTACCGTCTCCTCCACCGCCAGTGGGGCTGGTCTGGTGCTCTCATGCTCTGCGCTAGCTGAGCACCCAAAGTGCCGTGAACACCGTAGGACTTCTGATGAGAGAATTTATGAACTCCTGTGATACCAATGTTCTGAAGGTGTCATCAGAAGAATTGCTGAAACATAGCGTGTGTGTTTCGGGCAAGGAGATGTGAGGGCGGGAAGGGAGATGGAACAGTTCACATCAGATGCCCAAATTTTTGTATTGAAAACTTAGTAATTTTAAAGATCCACAACCCTGAGGGACTGGTTAATTGTACTATATTGCTATGCTTTTTTTTAAATATTAAGATAACAAATACTCTTTTCTCTATAGTTTATGTTGTGTTACTTTAAAGAGAAAGGAGAAAAAGAGGTAGAATGGGAAGAAAAAAAGAAGTCTTGAAAACTTTGTATCTTTTTTTTGCATGGGATGGTTTCTCTGTAGATAGTTTCTTTAACCAGTCTGGTATTGTCTGTTTCCACATGGATTATTTTCAATTAAAAAAAAAAAGGTGAAAATAGAAGCCGAAGTTTGAAAACAAAACTTGTAACAACTTAGGATGTATTTGTGAGGAATAGGGAACCTGGGAAGAATGATTCCTGGGAAAAGAAGCATATTGATTATAGTAGTCTAATTATATTAATAATGGCAGCAGTAAGTGTCATTCGTCACTCTAGAGTTAAGTGTGCTCTTATTTTTACATATGCTGGTCATCTTAAAATAAATTAAAAGACTTTTTTTTTCTTGCAAGATTATCAATAGTTTACAAAAGTCCTTCCATTTACTACAGACTCCAGATTTCAGACAGGATTCTTTATTGCTCATCTCATCTTTATGTCCTCACCATGACCTCAATGGCTAAAAAAACCCAAATCAACCAACGTTCCTCATATTTAGTGGTTAATTGAAACAGCCTGTTCTAGCTGCTTTTGATTACTTCGAGTTTAAGAAATAAGTTTGGCTAATTTTCATGGGAGCCTCGTCTTTCCTCTGCCAAAAAACCAAACGTGCAAAAATTAAAATTACTCTAATTTCAGTGATAAAAAACCCCAGATCTTTAAAAATATTGCTTAGACAAATGTTTGGGTTTTTTTTAAATTTCTTTTTGTTGTTGTTTGTTTGTTTATCTTAACTCTATCCTGGAAAATACAGTGGGCTAGATAACTTCCTGGAAGTTCCTTTTCATTTTTACTTTTTCCATTTTACCAACATTCTAAACTTTTTTCTATTAAAATGACACATTGCCCCAAAACTGGAGAAAAAGAAAAGAAGAAAAAAAGTGAGGGAGAAAAAGAGGTAACCTTTCTTTGTGACCAAAGGAAAAAGATCAACTTTTTACTTTTCAGTGGTTTACTAGAAGCTTTTCTGAAAGCTGCTTGCATAGGTTCTACTTCTTTTTTTTAAATTACTAAAAATTTTAAGATAGGGGAATGAGAAGGAAGATTCAAAGAGGGGAAAAAAAAAAAAAAAAAAAAAAAAAAGAAACCCCCAAGTAGAAACCCAACAGAATACAAGAGCCCCTAAATAGACAACAAAGGTAGTTCTTTTCCAATGAGTTCAGGTTTTTTATATATTTAGGTTGATGAACAAATACAAGAAAAATGCTAAAGAATCCCAGAATGAACTGTTGGCTCAATTGCTGTTGAGTAGTGATAATTCTAAAATCATGTGCCACTCGTCTTGCCTTCTGATGTTTGAGTTGCCTTTCCTTTTGGGGCATGAAAATTGAATGTTTTCCTTTAACTTCTGTCTAAGAAAGTGAAGAGGAGTGCGGTAGCGTTGAGGGCTGGCATGCTTGAGAGAGCCATGGAGCAGCAATCAATCTTGCATATTGCAGTATCTAAGTGGGTAATAGTGATTAATGTTCAGCGGGATACTGTGTGCTATAGAAATAATGCCTCTTCCCTTCAATCTGTATGCAGATAGAGTCCCGCGAAAGCTGTAGGAAAATCAGCCTTGTTAGCACCAGGATTTCTTACATGCAGATTGCTTATGTGGGATTTTTATTTTTGGTTGTTTGGACCCTCGATTTGCTCTTTTCTGTGCTGGAAAGTGACCAAGACTGTGAAAAGTCTTTCCTATTTTTTTTCCCCTTTTTTTTTTTTTTTTTTTTTTTTTTAACTTTTCATCCCTTTTTTGTGAATATGGAGTGGAGAGAGATGGAAAGCTGCTGCTGCTGCGTGGGTTAATTCCCAAGCAAAATGTAACTTTGTCACATTCAAAGAAGATGGCTCATTTGAAAGGAGGGAAAGCTAGACTATATGAACGGTCTGTTGGTTGGTATTTTTTTAAAAATACACCTGTACGCATCTGCTCTCTGGTATAGAGGGTGATTGTTGCAAGTACATGTGCAGTCTGTCTAACATGCTTTAATGCATACTTGTAGCTGGAGGGGTTAGTTGAAAGGGGATCTGGTTGCAAACCCAAGTCCTTAGGAGAAATCTTTGCCCCAAAAAAGCAGATTTTATGATGTTTTATTGCATTGAACACTGGAGTCTCTTTCTGTGAAGAGCTAAAGCAGCTGGGGCCAGCTGAGGAAGGAGCCAGGGCGAGCTCAGGAGCCCACAAATGGGGAACTCAACACTGTGCAGGACCCTGGCTTGGGTGGGGAGAGTCATCTTGAAGTTACTGCGTGATGTCCTGACCCTTATGGCAATATACAGTGTTTGTCTTTGGGTTTACTCTGTTGCGGACCGTCCAGTGGGACTGGAACATTGAAACATTGTCATATTATGTTGTTGCCTCAGATTGCAGCAATTTAGCAAAGATAATTTAGTTGTTGGTACTGCTGCGAGCTAATGGCATGAGTTACATGTAAGTGAAATGTGATCACTTTAACCTGCCTTTTAAGAAATGATAACGTTTAAAATGAAAATTATTTTTCTCTTGGTGTCTCTTAAATTGTGGAAGAAAAAAGCCCAGCAGTTGCATGGCAAGGCCATCCTGTTGATCTGCAGTAGCTTAGGTAATAATAATACCTGTGTGATGGGACCTGCCACTTGCAATAAATATTCAAAGCTGAATGAGAACAAATCAGCCTGAGGAAGAGATAATCAGGCATTTGACTGTTCCAGAAAATTGTTCTGTATTGTCAGTAAAATAAGTAACATACTATTGCACTGCATGGACTACAGATTAGTTGTATTAAAATCACTTAAGTAATACAATAGTCAAATAGTCAACTTTTTTTTTTTTTTTTTTTTTTTTCAAAGTTGTCTGAGGAGCTTTTGAGACTGTTCAGTTTGTTCTGGTAGAATCAGAGTTTTAATATTGAGAATATGAAAAAAAAATAAAAATGAACCACTTACCTTTCTGCACCATCAAAAAAAAATTCATATAGATAAGTACTAAAGTGACCCCATTTATTACAGTCTTTTTATAAAACCTTTACTTGAAAACTAAGTGTTAAACCAGGGTTTGAGATCATAACCTTAACAATTACATGGCACTCAATGAACTGAAAACTAACTAGTGGTTTACAAAATATAGTTATTAACAGAAAGCCATCAATGGGGTGCTGTCCCAAGAAATATGATTTTGGTAGCCTTGGCTAAGGGCAGCTTGTTAGCACTGGTGTCGCATAACATGAAAAGTCCCCTATGTGACTTGATTAGCCGTCGTCGTGCTGTCTACAGCAGGCTGTTGTACCTAGGTGGCATCGGTGTCTCAGCACTGATTGCAATCAGACATGTGCTTCTGCGCAGCAAACACCGTTATGCCCATTTTGCCTGTTGAGCACTCTTACTTCATCCGCTATATGAAGCCCAAACGGACCTTTAGACCTTGCATTTTGATCTGCTTGCTGCAAGCTGTTTAAAGAGGCTGTTCCCTGACTCTGTCGCCTAACGTTTATGACTGAGACATATGTTACAGAAGCATATTTGTCCTCCACATCCTTGGGAGATGCCACGTTTCTTCCTCTGCTTTGGTTCTCGTTTCATAGATTAATGTGAGTATCTTCTCTTCTTGCTTTATATGAATTTCTCTGACTTCACTGCCAACTTTTGGCGCTTGTTGTTGTCTTGCACCATGAAATTGAAGAACCTGTTCCCAATCTGCTGTTCGAGTCACATTTTTGTTGGTGAACCCAGTCAGGGTGTCCCAAGTCTCATGGACCAGCTCTGTCTCTCTTTTCTCTGGATACAGTTTGTAACTCTCTGCTCCGTCCATTAGAATCACAGGATGGTCAGGGTTGGAAGGGACCTCTGGAGATCATCTAGTCCAACCCCCCTGACAGAGCAGCTTTACCCACAGCAAGTTGCACGGGATGGCATCCAGGTGGATTTTGAATATCTCCAGAGTCGGAGACTACACCACCTCTGTGGGCAGCCTGTGCCAGTGCTCTGCCACCCTCAAAGTAAAGAAGTTCCTCCTCACGTTAGGATGGAACTTCCTATGTTCAAGTTTGTGCCCATTGCCTCTTGTCCTGTCCCTGGGCACCACTGAAAAAAGACTGTTCCCATCCACCTGGCACCCTCCCTTTAAGTATTTATAAGTATTGATAAGATTGCCCCTCAGTCTTCTCTTCTCCAGGCTAAAGAGACCCAAGTACCTCAGCCTTTCCTCATAAGAAGGATGTTCCAGTCCTCTCATCATCTTTGTAGCCCTTTGCTGGACCCTCTCCAGCAGTTCCCTGTCCTTCTTGAACTGGGGATCCCAGAACTGGACACAGTACTTCACATGCGGCCTCACCAGGGCAGAGTAGAGGGGGAGGATGACCTCCCTCGACATGCTGGCCTCACTCTTGATGCACCCCAGGGTGCCCTTGGCCTTCTTGGCCACCAGGGCACATTGCTGGCTCATGGTCATCCTGTTGTCCATCAGGGCTCCGAGGTCCCTTTCCACAGAGCTGCTTTCCAGGAGACCAGCCCCTAACATGGTCATGGGGTTATTCCTCCCCAGATGCAGTACCCTGTGCTTGCCTTTGTTGAATTTCATAAGGTTTCTCTCTGCCCAAGCTTAGATGCAAGCTGAGCCCTGTGTTTCAGCATCGATTTCCGCGATTCCCTCTGCAGCAGCAGGTGGCTCTTCCCTGCCTGCGCACCTGGGCCATGCGGTCGGTGCTTGTGGGCTCATTTTGTGGGGAAGCTCCTGTTTGGTGCCTGTGCTGGTGCCCGGAGAATACTTTTTTCCAGAACTGTCCTATATGTGGGGCTTTAATTCCCTGTCCCTGGATGCATTAGCTCGTGTACATAACTTAAGATTTCAGTCAACTGTTTAAAAGGCTTTGTTTGAATGGCTGAAATCACCGAGCAATCCAGATTTCTTGGTGTGACTGCCTTGGCCTTCTCATTGTCGCTACTCCATCCATTGCTTTTTCATCCAAAAATTTTCCTCATATTTTTGTGCCCTGCGAGGTACCTGTGCTTGAAACAGTATATGATATAAAATAGGAGTTGAAACTGTGCTTTTACTGTTTTGTTGTTGTTGTTCTCATGAAACCCAGTTAGTGCTAAAGGAGATGGTCATTCAGTGATTAATTCAGCTTTATTTTTCATAGTGAATTCCTAAGTGAAACCAACCTGGAGATTAGTACCCCTTGGTAAAGAAGTGGTTATTTTTCTGCTAAAAGATAATTCTCTTCTCGCGTACACACACCTACGCATGCACAATTAAAGTTTTGTACAGATTTCTATGGTAATTTTTAGGCAGAATTTCCAAAGTTTTGAAATTTTTTTTGTAAACAAAAACCTCACGCTATCAAATAAATGAGGATTTTCCAAAATAACTCAACATTTTGTCTTGGAAGGCTTATGAAAATGGAAACTATTTCCAAGCTTATGTAATGGGACCAATATAATTAAAAATAAATGAGCCTATTCTTTTTTTTTTTAGTTCAACATGGTATGTTTTTAGTTATCTGTATTTCTTTTAAATACTTCAGCGTTTCTCTGTAGAAAATGTCAACAACACACTAATTAATTGTTCTACTGAATAAAGAAGGGTAGCCTTTTTATGTATGAGCAGCACCAAACTGCTACTATATATTTACAGAAAATCAATGAGAAAAAATTAGCTAGAACATTGTCACTTCCCAAAGGTAGTCAAATTTAATTTTCACCAATCAAAATGCCAACTTGATGAAAGTATGTAAGACTATGTATATCAAACCACAAAGTTAATTATATAATTATAAATCACAGGGTGATAATTATGTTAATTATGTAATATGCCTAATAAAATAAGTTTGACAGACCTTTTCGGGGTTTTTTTAATAGTAATCTGTATAATTTGGCTTTATTTGAAAAGGTGATGACTTCCAATAGCTCCTGGCTTTTAAAATCGTACTTACCTGTTCAGTATTCTCCAAAGTGCACTTGAGGGGCTCAAATGAAGCATTTGTCTGTTCTGTGTCAGCATCTCCTTTTCAGTAGGTTAAAATCTTAATGCCTTTCTAGCTATTTCTATGTAAAACACACTCATATTGGGACTGTTACCGCTTTGTCCTTTTCTAGCTTAAACTACTTGTTAACGAGTTTTAATTTTGATTTTTTTTTTTTTTTTTTCCTCCAGAACTTGTGGAGTATATAGAAAATACACATTTTGTCACTTAAAGCCTTTCAGTTCACTGTGCAGTACCTTGTCTCCTCACTTACATCTCTCCACGTCTGAAGACTGAGAAGTTTTCTCCTAGGAGGTGGGTGCCATGGGCTCAGCACCCAAAAACCAGCAGAGAGGCGAGAGCTCACTGCAGCTGACATACCATCCGTGTTGTCCTGTCCAAACAACTCTGGTTGGGCCAGCACAGCTTCTGAATTTCTCTCATCTCCCTTATGACCAGAGCCATCCTGGTGGATGGATGTGGGCCTCCTTTCTCACAAAGCAGGGCTGGCTCTGGGGTCAGACCAGGCTGCTCAGGGCTTGGACCAGTCTGAGCTTGAAACCTTCCATGTATGGAAATGGCACAGCCTCTCGGGGCGACACTGCCTCACTGTCATCACAGGGAAACAGTTTCTTTCTTGTGTTGGGGTTCAGAACTGGATGCAGCATCTAGATGTCCTCTGACATGTGCCATGCAGAGGGGGACAATCCCTTCTCTTGATCTCCAGGCTGTGACCCGGTTCGTACCTTCCAGGAGCTGCAGGATGCCTTTGCTATCAAGGCACAGTGCACACCATCACCTTCTCCAGGTCATTGATAAAGATGTTGAAGTGGACAAGTCTCAGGACAGGCCCCTGCAGTTCTGCACTTGGTGGTGGCCTCTGGGTAGGCTACAACCCACTCTGAGCCTGACCATCCAACCGTCTTCTTACCCGTCAGGTTTAGTTGTGCACCAGTCTTCTCTCTTTTTCTGCCATCTCTTTGGACATTATATATATTGTTAATAGTAATTATAGTTGTACTGCTTTTTTCTCCCCCTCTTTGTTCCAATAGGCACCCTGTACATGCAAGGCAGACAGAATGGGAGTGATGTAGTAACCCAGCAAGATTCACTCATGAGGGTTTTCTGTACTGTGGCTCCCATGCTTGCCTTTCTCAAAACATAGAATGATAGAATTGCTTTGGTTGGAAGAGACCTTTAAGATCATCAAGTCCAACCATTAACTTAACGCTGCCAGGTCCCACTAAACCATGTCTCTCAGCACCATGTCTTTTAAATACCTTCAGGGATGGCGACTCAACCGCTTCCCTGGACAGCCTGTTCCAATGCTTGACAGCCCTTGCAGGGAAGAAATTTTTCCTCGCATTCAATCTAAGCCTCCCCTGGCGCAACTTGAGGCTATTTCCTCTCATCCTATTGCCTGTTACTTGGGAGAAGAGACCGACCCCCACCTCGCTACAACTTCCTTTCAGGTAGCTGTAGAGAGCAATAAGGCAAACACAAACCATTAGTCGCTGTAGAGTAAGTGGGATAATTAAATTCTTTCTGGAAGGACAGATCACTCTGAGGCCCTGCATTGCATGGTTAAGCTAGTTGAACTATAATGGACTTTACACTGTGGAGATAAATGCTGTTATTCTTTTAAGTAGATACCAGACAGGCTTTACTGAATTGGTACTTGGCTTTCATTTTTTCTTGGTTGTCTGCTATTGGACCCCTGTTTTGTCCTGAGGAGATGGAGGAAGCTGTGAAAGGCCTTAAGATTACATGAACTTACACATGAACTTGAGAGAAATGTTGTAATTTCTGGGTTTTGACAGTACAGACTGTAGTGAGAGTTGTGTGCTACTACCACAGTGCCTTTGAAAAGGAGAGGAAGGGATGGATTTGGTCCTGTTTCTTTCTTTAGTGCCTGTGATGGTTATAGCATTGGTATTAAAATAAAATTAAAAAAATGGTTGTGCTCTCATTTCTGATTTTAGTTCCTCATTTCTTGAGGAAATGACCGAAATATAAAAACACTCGGGTTCCATTACAAGAAGTAATGGCAATAATTTGCTCGACTGTGGAAGTCAGAAAATTTTTATTATGAAAACAAAGAGAAAGAAAGCCCTAATTTTTGTACAGTGGTAAATGCTGAATAAGGGTTAGCTTTACAGAAGGTTAAATAATTGTGTAAACAGCTATGAGGATAGATGCAGGGGACTGGACTTGCTCAGTTCAGGAGGAGCGGAGACTCCAGGAGGACCTACGAGCAGCCTGCCAGTACTTAAGTAAGTTATGAAGAAAGCAGAACTGAGCCTTTTACTGACGTATGTAGCTGGAGAATGAGAGCTTATACTCATAAATTGAAGAAGGGGAGGTTCAGACTGGATATAAGGAAAGAAAGCTTAATCGTGAGGATAATTAAGCAGTGGAGCAGGTTGCCCAGAGGCTGTGCAGTTTCCATCCTTTGATGTGTTCAAGACTAAATCGGATAAAGCCCTGAGGAGAAACTTGATCTGATCTTACCTTGACCAGTAGGTTGAACTAGAGAACACCATACATCCCTTATAACCTGAATTACTCTCTGATTGGGATGAGTGTCCTTTATGCAAGAATCATAGGGGCCGGACTATAAACTGGATGGGCATTTGGCCTGAGGGAAATCTGCAATCTGTGCCCTTTGAAGAGGCCAGTTCCTCCATAGCCTTTTGTCATCTTTTCTTCTGTGTTTAACAGATGACATTTTCCACCAAACTGGGTGTAACTTGGTTCTGATTTTTAATACATTAAAAAATAAAAAACAAACCTCAGGGTCAGAATTTGATTCCACCCGTCCAGAGAGTCAGGGTAGTTCAGCTCAAACCCATCTGGTGTCAGAGATTAGAATTGGGGTTGTTGGTTTTATCCCGATTTCCCAAAGCAATTAGACCTGCATGATTACTGGGAAGCGGAGAGAAGTAGCGTCTGGGTGGCCAGAGGATGACAGCAGCATCACGTTGGGCCTCTACTGAAAACGTAGCAAAAGCTTGGGGTTTGGGGGTTTTGGTGTGGCTGAGAAGCTCAGGTAGGAGAGCACTTGCGACAGTCTGAGCAGAAAAGAGAGGTGAGGGATGATTTGGGGGTTGGAAGCTCCAGTGGGAAGGGCTCGGTGGCTGGGGGTGATGTTAGGAGCAGTGGGTGGGAGAGGACACCTGAGGGGAGCAGCTCTGGGGCAGGATGGGGTGAGGAAAAGGGAGTCAGAGGTGCTGCGGGAGGGGGGGGCTCTGAGCCCCACAGTGGCTTGGGCCACCGGGCGTGCGTTCCCGTGGCATATCTGTCTGGTGAGGATGCGGTATATGCTGGAAACGCTGCTCCTCCCTCTCTCTTTTTTTTCCCCCTTTTTAAAAGAAAATTAAATTGTTTGTTTTTACTTTAGGAAACACAGCGTCTCTAGATAGCAGGGTGCGAGCCCGATACGAAGATCCTGCAGCATTCAATAGCTTAACGTCAACGGGTTCAAACAAGCTTTACAGCTAAGTACATTAGGAATTAATTGAACTGAGTGAATTTGTGGAAGTGAATTGTGCTGAGACCTGTGGCTGCTCAATATTGGCACTGATATACTTTCATAGACTTTAAATTGTTATGTAATGGTTAGCCTCAGCGTATAATATATAGCAAAACCATTAGTCATTCTTATAAGGGATAATTTCATGTTGAATGCTGTGGCAGTTCATTTGATTCTCAGCTAGTATCAATTGCTATAAATTCAGAATTCATTCTGTATGGTTTTTTTCATCGTTTTTACACTGAGTGCATCTCTTTCTTCATATTAACCGTGTCACGGGCTTCTTTTTCACTTCTTTCTCAAGCTTCCTTCGTTGTTAATTTCAAGTACAGCTTTGTGCTCACTCCTTCCTGCCAGTCTTTCTGTGTAATTTTTCCCTTTTTATTATTCTTCCCAGTCTCTAGAGATATGATGGTAGCAAGGAATTTGGGTACGTTTATCATCACCCAGAACAAAGAATTTGTTGATGAGAGAAAACAAAAGCCAGATGCCCTCATTGTCTGTGAAACTTATAATTCTCAGGACTTTTATTGTAAAGTTATCGTGGATCTGTTGTTGTTATTACTATTATTAATAATACATTCTTCTACTGAGTTTCTGCCATAAGAACAGGCTTCTTCAGCTCTTTTTTGTATCAACTTTTTATGCTGCTTTCTGTGTTGCAAGAGCCGCTTTTTTCTTTATAGGTAATGGTATCTGTTTTGGTTCATGTTCTTAAAGGAAATATTCTTTTGCATCAGTGATACCTGGTTTTGATTCCAAAATTACACGCTCCTTAAAAATAAAGCATAACTTACCCACCTAGTGCATGTGCTTATTGAATTATGGTACTTCTATCTTGATTTGAGGGAGTAATCCTAGAATCTGACATTTGAAAAAAATGGGTCCTTGAAATACTTCTGTTTTATCTTAGTTGGAGGTTTATAGATTGAAGAAGTTAGGGGTGGTGGGAAAAGTACGTTTTTTGGGGAATTGCATGATTGGGACCTAGGCTTAACCCTGCTTTAGTGAGGAGAGTTTACTGAAAGCCTTGGCCTGAATTAGGGTTTCCTTGTTTATCCTGCAACCAGTCTGTCTCCTCGCTCTTAACATTTTTGCGGGCGATGTCTTTGCCCCACTGACTTTTGAATACCCCACTGAACTGAGCAGAATCAGGATCTCACCCGTGAAGAGATGGGAATTTTCTAAGGCAAGGAGGGCAGGGTAGGACAGGGCAGCCTCCTCAGGTCATGTGGTTGCAGGTGATCCCCAGCGCTCTTGTTCTGGCGAGGGGCCAAATGTGCAGGCAGTTACCAGTGAAATACATAGGTTTGCACATATGTGCACTCTCACAAAACCAGGCTGCTTTAAACTGAAGGATAGACCTAAGAAATGTTAGCTTTCCTGTGATGCGAAGCATTTCGAAACAGGGAATCGGGTTTCTGTAGTCTGGTTAAGAAGATCATGGTGCTGTGTTCGTGCTGTAGTTTTGATTTTATTAGTATGTAGAGTTTTGTTTGGCTTATGGGTGGACACATTTCCTTTGAACTGTGTAAAAGCTTATGCCATGTTTTCTAGTTAAAAGATTGCCAGCAGCCTGTTCAGACTTAAAATTTTAAATTTTTTTTTTTTTTTGGTAGCTATATGAATTGCTCGGAGGAAAATATAAATGAGTTTTGAATAAATTAGAACTATCATTGTAGCTTAAGGAAATATAGAAACATAGCCCATAATTGTAAAGCATTTGCAGGTCATAGAGGAGCTCATTCCTGATCATCAAGTATGCTTGCACAACATGGATGCAAATGGCTCATTGCTCCCTAAGTAAGGTGGAAATTCATTTTTAAAACATTGAAGACTGCGAATTACTGTTTCATCTGATTATTGATGTATTCCAGCTCTACATCTTACATCTTAATTTTTTCTGGAAGTTAATTCCTTCTCTAGAAACTCCTTCTTTGTGGCAGGGGGTTTTATGTTATAACAATCATCTTGCTAGTGTGGCTTGATGATCATGTGTCCTCTGCCAGCCTCTTCTCACCTGTCTGCCCTCCCCTTTCCAAAGGCAAGAAGTCAGCCTGCTTTTATTATTCATCTTGAGCTTTTCCATTATTCTTGATGGGATGTGGTGTAGCATCACTAAAAAAAGCTCTTAAATTACTGCTGATGAGAAGAAAAATTACTGATTCTAAGGAGAAACTACTTCGAGAAATTCCCGTAGGTGCTTCAAAATGTCATTCAGATGAAGTTGGCATCGGCATCAACTTTCTGGTCAAACTGTAACAGATGCCATGATTGCAGCTGTCCTGGAAATAGGCATGGTTGTGTTGCCCCATTTAGTTTGAGTAAATGCAATTATATATACTTCTGATTGTGAAGGCAGATCACAATTCAGAGAACTGGAACAAAATAATTACATAATTTGACTCTTGCTTTTTATTATTTTTTCATTATCTGTGCTGGTGGTGTTGGGATTTGTCACATTAACTGGTTCTTCCAGTTAGCATGGTTTTAATTGACATTCGCAAAGTGTATCCAAATACTTTGAAAATTGCCAAGCATTCTCTCATTTAGAGTTACTGTTTTTTTATTTTTAAACTAACTAAAACTTAAATCAAGTTTATCAACTACTTTATGCCATTTGCTTTTTGAATGTTTATCTGTAAAAGTCTAAGATTGGGTTTTCAGTCTTCTGCAACAAGTTCATAATTAAGAAAAAAGGTTATTTTCCCCCTCTTGCAGAAAGTAGTGTCTAATTTGGTTTTTGGATGCTTATTCACAGGTCTAATGTGCTGAATTTGTAGTAATAGGTCTCATTTGATGAAGCTTTCTGAACACTATTTTATATATGTATAATAGTAATGACATGATGCTCCAAGGTTTGAGTCCCAGCTCATTAAGTTGGATGCCTGGGAATTCTAGCTGGGCTATTAATTTTTCATGTATTTATACAGTAATAAATGATTAATGTGTGTTCCCGCACTAGAGTCTAAGATTTTGAAATGGGGAATAACAGATGACACAGCATGCTTTCAACTGTGAAAATGTTTCCCATGGGAGCATTGAAACCTGAAAAAGAGTGAGCAGACCAAAACCGAAGAGTTAAATTAAAGAAAATGCTTTAGGTTCTTGCCATTTGAAAACAGCTAACAAATATTTTAACTTCCCATGAACGTCCTATTGTTACCTACAGATGTAGGAAAACCTAGATCCTGAACGTCACGTTAGATAAGATACTTCAAAAACCTCAAGTAAAGTATAGGTGGAGTTATTTATTTATTTATTTAGTCTTTGCATTCAAATGAGTTTCAATGGGAATTTATTCAGTTGGTAGCAGGGGGGTTACTTTACCAGTAGTTCCCTGCTGAGAGTTATTTTAGCAGTAGTTTTGTGCTCCCATTGCCTTTGTGGAGATGCTGTGAGGCCTCTGCCAGTTGAGGTGGTGCAGGGAAGCAGCGAAGAGCTGTGTCTGATCCGAGTTTACTTTGCTTGCAGGCTTCTGAGGCGTGCACCCCGAAATACACACATGTACAGGACCAGAAGCCAAAGGCTGCAGATAAAAGAGACAGCAAGGACGGGGATGCGCTAGGGGATGGTTTGTGCCCTTGTGCCATTCATTTTCCACTGCTGATGGCACTTTGAAGTTCAGAGGTGTGTGAAGTGTATGACTTATGCAAAGGGCACAACATAAAACAAGCGTAAGTTTCTTTGTTTGAAAATGCTATTACAATAAAGTGCATTAGTCCTTCACTGTTGTTTAAGATATTTATACTTTTAAAAAATAATAGCATGAATTTTTACAAGTTGTGAGGTCTCTCTTGACTGTACCTCCTGTGAAAGTCTTGCTAGATGATACATGCTGAAGTACCATTGACACTAGATAATGCCAGCCTTTAAACTGATCCTTGCACTTTATTGGGAAGTACATCGACTCCTTATTTAAGAAGGGCTTTCTATTAACACTGATTTATTTGGCCACATTATTTCTGTGGGAGTTACGTGCTCTGCTCTTAGAACATTTTTACTCTTTCAGCTTTCTTTGGTTCTAAGTTAACAAAATACAGAATCTTCTTTAAAAAATTAGAAACTCTCACACACGGTTAGAAAATACTGTCACTGGTCTCCTGACTTTCTTATCACTTAACACCTCTCAACGTTAGTTTAAACTAAGGAGCTTCCTCAGCGACATGCTTCTTCTGGAGTGCTGCCTTGTAGAGTGGAGCCTCTTTGAAGTTTTATTTGGCTGTTGGAGCCAAGTGGGCAACTCAGTAGCCTGTTACCTCTTAAAACGGAATTGTGTAGATAGCGTAAGAAGTTGTCAACTTTGCTTTCCCTTGTCAAGGCTTCTTTTCTCCTAAGGGACTCTCTGGAGACACAGCTTCCCTCTTCTCCTGCTCAAGAGTAATTCCTCTTCTGATTCTGTCTTCAGTGCGCTTTCTGTGAGTCCTTGGAATTGCAGCTGTAGTGTAGACTAGTTTCATGCACACATGCGTCCACAAATTTGTCTTATATTACCTTTTTACTAAATGTGTCTACTCTAAATAAGTACCAAATATGTATCTGTTACTTTCTTATATTACGTAGGACTGAACTTCAGAATCACAGGATGGCTGAGGTTGGATTGGACCTCTGGAGGTCATCTTCTCCAAACCCCTGCTCGGGCAGGGCCACCTAGAGCTGGTTGCCTAGGAGTGTGTCCAGTCAGGTTTTGAGTGTCTCCAAGGATGCAGACTCCATCATCTCTTCATGTTGAATGAAATCTAATTTGTCCTTTTAGGGTACTTCAGTACCAGTGGAGTATTTAAAGTATATCTAGATCAGTAAATGGTTTCTTTGATGTTCCCAGTACGTCCCAAATTTGATGCATTGTAAGACTGCTATGATATTTTATATGTAAATGACATGGGGATTTACTGAATATAAAGCTGTTGAACTCTGTTTTGTGGCTGTGGCAGAAGGTTTGCTGGATGGGCAAGGTGACACCGTGACGGGGTGTGGGAAGGGCTCAGCACCTGTCGGGAGGCTGTAAGGGAGGTGAGGAAACTGTGTAAAGGGCATGCAGGTCTCTTCCTGCTCTCTCCCCATCTCTGGGACTGCATTATTCTCTTACCATCCCAAATCCTCTCTCTCAAGACCCATGGGTGTCCTGCTCTCCAGTGTTCTCCCATGGCCTATGCAGATGTAGTGGCTGATGGATGCTGTGCCAGGGGCAACTGCCACAGCTGGCTGTGGGCTTGGGGTAGCCCTTGAGCAGCTCTGCTCTACCCACAGGGTACCAAACCCCTGGTAGTCCCTCATCACATGGTGTGCTGAGAGTGCAGCCCAGATTTGGAAAGCTTCCAAGTAAATTTTTTCTTCCTCTTCCTTTCTGTCCTGATCTTTGCCACATTTGTTGGCTTAGGCCATAGAAAGAAGTTGGAGAATTACTTGGGTTTTACTTATCAACTTAAGTACGGTCCTCAGAAGAAGACGCAGCTGGAGATGCCTCAGTATGGTTCACAGGGTTGTTTTGTTCTCTGGGACTGGAGAGGTGGGGAGCTGTCGTGAGATGCTGCTTCTCACTGGCGCAGAAAGCTTTTGAGGCGTCTTCTCACTTAATTCCTCCATGCTGCAATTTTCCCACCTGTAAAGCAGGTGTGTACAAATGTGTGTTAGCAAGGATTTTATGAGGTTGATTTTTTTTTTTTTTTTAAAGTTACTAAGCTGTTTTGGGATCCTCAAGGTGAAATTACAGTATAAAGGGCAAATAAATAATTATCATTTGAGCACTTTATTTTCCAAGGCAACTTAGTTTTAAACTAAATAAACTTCAAAGCTGATGTGTCACTAAGAAATAAAAGATGGCTGAAAGCTAAGGAGGTTATTGAGCCAAGCTGTGATGAATTAACTGAATTAGCGTGAAGTAATGGCAAAATGTCGCCACATTTGTAATTACTTCTTTACAAACATGAAGGATTGTGAAATTAATGTCAAAAGTAGGATTTTTGCCAAAGAATTCCTTTGCAGTGTTTACATTTCTTTATGGGGAAAATAGCTACTGCCCCAAAATGTGATGAAAATGTACTATTACCAATGTGTAAAATATCACAAAATGAAATTGAGTAAAAATTTTAATGTGCATGTTTTATTCCCTCATATTCATACCCTTTCCTTTTACAAACAGAATAAAAATACAGATTTACCAGGCATGCATATTAAAATCATTTCTGCTCTGAGAAGTTTGGCTTTTTCGAGGATTCTTTGAGGTTTAGGCTGCAGGTTAGTAATCAGATGTTGCCTCAATATACGCCTCGCAGGTGTATATTGACTGAACGTTTTGCTGGGACTGCCTACGGTGGAAAGTGAAAATGCAGTAAGTCAATACTCCAGTGCAAAGAATAAAATTATTACAAAAATTCCAGTGGAAGTCGAGGAGCTGTCTTTTCCTGTAAAATAACGTGGGGTTTCCGGCAATGGAACATTTCCCGCCGAGCGTTTAATTTGACCTATTGGTATATAAGATTATCCTGTTTGAGACGGGTGATTAAGTCTCTGATTTCATTTCAGTTGGGAGAAGAAAAAGGCTGTGCAGCAGAGCTCGAGGAACCATCTTCTGGTGCGCTGTGCGTGGTCATTGTTTTTCAATCAGCTGTTTAGCTGCAGTGTGCGCCCCTGCTTCTTCGCCGATGTGCTGGAGGAAAGCCGGGCGCGCTGTGCGCGAGGAATGTAACAGCTCTCCGCTGGGGTTTTATTAACGGGGTGGTTTGGTTTTTTTTTTTTTTTTTTTTTCAGTGGCAGTATGAGTAAATACAAGCTTCTGGTACAAGTTTCTGGTAAGGATAGCAATCAGATGAAGGCTACCGTATATATTCTTTTCTGTCTGACAACTGGTGCAAGAATGAGAAGCAAGGTATTGATATCAGCATGTCAGCTTAATATTCGGGGGGGAAAAGTGCGTAAAGCCTGCAAGAACTGGCTGCTGGGCACGGAATCTCTGTCTGGCGATATTACTGTAGATGTCATTTTTATGGCACCGCTTAACAGGATTTTTCAGAGAGATGGCTATATCTGCAAAAAAAGAATGAAAATACTAAGCGTCGGTGAGGTTTTATTGATTGCTTATTGTGTGGAGGTAGTATTGAGTGCTACGATTGGCAAATTTAAAAACTACATGGATAATTCCAAGAAGAAATCAGGTGCTGTGCACATCATGAAAAAAAATGTTAATTTCTGGCTGTAGACGAGCTTTAAACAGCCTCTGCTTTTCTGAATATTTGCACGTTATATCATAGTACTAGACAAATGCATTTGCTATTTCTTCCTTCATTATTATTACTATGTGATTATACAAAAAGCTGTCTGGATTTTACAGCCTCTGACTTTGCTGCCAGCTCTCTTTTAATTAATTCTGTCATCTCTATCGTACATTGCTGGAGTAGAGGGTGCTCCAGAAGCCAGTATTGTAGCCTTTCAGGACTGTTGCTCATTGCCCTCTCCTGGTATCCCCTACAGACGACAGTGATGCTGTACCTGTAAGAAGTTTTCAGGGTTATTTTTCCTCCGACAGAGCTTTTGCTGTAATAATGCTGTATTTATACTTCATGGTGATAGGCACAGTCAGAACTTTAGTGTTAGCTTTGCCTCTTAACCTCAGTGGATAGGACCTATATCTGTGTTACAGATTAATTCCCAGAGCTAATTAAACCTCATGAAACGTGTTTTTCAAGTCTGGCAAAACTACCGCAAGCGGAGGTGGAATTGTATCGGCTGAGTGCCCTAGCTGAAACTTGTGAAGCGTCTGTGAGCATGCTGTCTTTCGTGGTTTGGGAGCAGATTTATTCCTATTTTTCAAAAAAAGGGGTTGTAAGAAAGCAATATGCATTTGGTGAATAACACTTATTCCTTGAGGTGGTGGGGTGGCAGTGGTTGGCGTCAAAGAACATTCCAGTGTGGATCAGGATCAAAGCCTGAAACCTTCTAGAGGTTTGAAAGTGGCCTTGGGCAACCTGGTCTAGTGGGAGGTGTCCCTGCCTATGGCAGGGGGGTTGGAACTTGATGATCTTCAAGGTCCTTTCCAACCCAAACCATTGTATGATTCTATCATTTGACCCCTATGGCTTCCCCTTTCAAAATAAGCCAGTTCAGAGTATAAATGTTAAGGCTTTCATTCTCACGATGACACCCTTTTGAAGCATACATGAGATTTGTATAGCCTCTGCTAGATATAGAATGTTCGTTTTTAAAGAGTACACAGGTAACTATCAGCAGATAGGTAGCTGATAATGCTTGCAGGCTAATTGCTTAAAAATGGCTTCATATCATCTGTGAAAAACACTAATAATTCATTTAGCTGAAAGCTCAATGCACATGATCCTTCAAAACTGTTTAATGACTCAAGGCCTTCTTTGAATTTCAGCTGTTTTTTTTCTTAACCAGATAAGGACCTTAGATAATATTTTAGTCTTGCATAATTGCTTTATTGCAAGAAAAATATTTCTGGAGGATATTGTTTTCTTTTGTTACTTCAGCTTTCAGTGTAATCCTATTTCTGCTGCTACGTAGAAACTAATGTAGGGGATTTTTTCTTATGACATTCACAAGACAAGTTTATTTGAACTAAAGAAAAAGCCTTATTTACTGATTCTTAGAAGGTATAACTCATTTCCAATGTTGATGCATTCTTCCTTCCTACGTTCTTCTATTCAGTAAAAATTGAATATCTTTTCAGATGAGACCTGCACGATCTGCTGTTTTTGATTTCAGACCACAAACAGCAATGCTGAGCAGCCTCAGTTCATCTCGCTAATGAGTATCTCTTTATGAATGCACTTCGCTTTATTCTGCTCTCCGAGCAAGCAGGTTTAAGAGCACTTCATCTGTCTTTGAAGAATCTCACTTAGCACTGGTTTTGATTCCTATTTGCTTTGGTATAAGGTAGCATTTACTTTCATATTTGAACTATGAGGTTCTTGAGTTGCTAATGTGAAAAAAACAAAGAGCCGTATTCCCATGATGAATTTTAACCCTGGGAGTCTGGTCTTTGTAGAGTCCTTCTATAACGAGTGGAGAGAAGGTGGTAGCTCCTCTAGGAAATAGGGTGTTCCACCTTCCTCTGCTGGCTTGCTGCTGGAAGAAGCTTCTGTCTCCTCTGTCCATTGAGAGGAGAGGAAACCTCATGAGATCACTGTCCTAAAGCTAGTTCTTTTGGATCTTTCCCAAAGTGTTACTTAATAGTTAAATGTAAAACAGATGTAAGAGAATATTTTAAATAACACGATGCCACATCAGTATGCTGAATGTATACCTGCATGCTGATTGTTGTATTGTAAATGCAACATAATTACTCCAAAAGAAATTGCTGTGCATTAAACAGCGATATTACTATAATTTAGAAAAATACAATACATGAATAGCCAACCTATCTTTTCTTATACAGGCCTCAACTCCGATTAAAAAAAATTGCCGCTGTAGAATAGGTTTCATTAAAAGCAAAGTAGGGAATAATGGTTTTAAGTTCTCTAAAACATCTTCAGAATAGAATAACCAGTAGTAATCTTAGAAATTTATATCCAAAACTTGCATATGACCAGAAGAACATGGGAGTCTACACTGCAAAAATTTCTGATCCTTTCTTACTCTTTACTTTAAAAAAAAAAAAAAAAAAAAAGGGAAAATCAGTATGGTAGCTTAATATGTGCTGAATTATCCATATGGTCATATTAAACAGTGAAGACTGTCGACTTTTCATCATATTTCAATAATTACTGTGGGTGTTGTTTTTTTTTTTTTTAAAAAAGTGATGCCTTGCAGCCCAGAGTTATGCTTTGTATTTTTATTATTTTTTCCTTTAGCTGCTGTCACGTATAGAACTGTATAATATTGCCGATGTGTTGCAGGTTCTGCACCTCAAGCAAAAAATGGAGTTTCAAATTATATTTTTAAGAGATAACCTGGTATTCCTATGTATTCCTAAGGGGTTTTATATAGCATTTCATTAATAAGGAAAGAGAACGTATAATGACACATTGCATTAATTTGGCATAATTGCATTACTCAGTGGTGATGCACCTGGAGATCATCTAAAACATATGCTAATGGAAGTTTTGCAGCTCTAGAAATTAGGAAGTTGTTGCCTTTGCAACATGGGTATTAGAACCATAAAAAACCCTAAACTGTCCCAAAAATAAATTAGGTCTTGTTGTTACAATACAATAGCATCAAAGTAACGCATGAATTGAAGGTTTCCCAGGAAGAATGTTTCCATCCATATTCTTTTAATTGTAGGTGTTTGAAAGCCCTGAAATTCTTGAAGTAGTCTTGCCATGATGAGTTAGTTGACAGAGTATAGACAATGTAATCAAAATCCTTATTAAACAGTTTATAGCATGTTTTTTACATTTTATCATGAAAATAGTAATGCATATGTCATGGCGAAGTTTATTAAATAATTTGCATGAATAAGTTTGTCTGGACTGTGAATGCATTGTGCCATGGGTGAAGAGACATACGAATTTGCTCTGTACAGGTCAGTTTGTTTTGGGCAGATATTTTTCCCTTGTCCCACTGTAATCCCATTGTCTCAATTTTTTTCCCCCTATATATAATGGAGAGTTAAGTGGGTATAATATTGTAAATAAGCATTCATAAGAGCTTGATTTTAATGCAGTTTTTGTAAGATAGTGGATGGAAGCCAAGAAAGTATTATATATCTTCTCTTTTCACAAAATCTAATGTGCTACAATTTAGTCTTCCAATTAGAGTAAGAGCCTAAGCTGTGCATGTGCACTACATACCTAATCTCTTCTCTCCGCTGCTCTGAACTGGATAATGAACAAGTTATTCTTCATCCCCATAATTGCCAAATATGCCAGGGATTAATCTCTAGCAGTAAGTACCCATATTTCATTCAGTGCTGATTTGCCAGCTTTCAAACTCTGAAATGCCGGATGCCTTAACATTTGGGGTTGTTGTTGTTGCTGTTCTGATGTCAGAATTAAAGATGGAAGTGAAGCGAGGTGGGTTCGTCTGCGCTGCTGTCCATCAGCAGGGAGGTTCATTCGCTTGACCATAGCGGGAAGTGGCAGCCTTCCAGCAGCCTCAGCCCCTCTTAGTTTGCCTCAGCTCAGGCGCCTTTCCTTGGAGCAGCAGCGTACGATAGACAGTCTCTAGGCATGAGACTGCTCTTCTATCTGGGCTTTCTATTCCGTATTTGCGGTTTTTAATTTAAAATATTTAGCATGAAATGATAGTATTTTGCTTGGAACGCTTTTTGACTGGTTTCTCTCAGCAGCTTCCATGTGGCAAAAATGCAACGTGGTACATTTGAGTAAAAGAGGTAACGTAGGGTGCGTCAGAATAAAGAATATTTTTGACAAAAAAGAAATCTAAAAACGCTTGACATTCAGCTAACGGATGCTGCACTGTCTCGATTAACACGGTGCTTGGTTTATTTTCATGCAATGTTACATTGATCTGTTCAAATTTAGTGAAAAATAGGGAAGAATAAGTGCAGACTGAAGCATAAGGTCTATTGTATTTTAACAGTAATTTTAACAGTAATTTTACAGCATGAAGGAATAGCTAATGCAGGAAGATTATGAAAACTTTCCAATGAGTTGACAGTTAGTGTTTCTGCAAAATAATAAGAGTAAACTTATAGTCTTTATCCAGATACACTAGTGCTGTCAATACCATCTTTCTTGGAAAATATTACTGTGCTTAGACTATAAGATGACATTAGAAGAAATGAGAGGAAATTCAGAAGCTCGTATGTTCTTTCTCTGTAATGGGTAGTGTTTGTGTATTGATATTAAGGGCTCAATTATGCTATGTAATCAAATTCAAAGTAACTCAGCTTCCAACTGCCTTGCTTTAAACAAAGTACAATTTAATCCAGTGGGTTTGTCTGATTTCCACGCAGAACGTAATTTGGAAATGTTTGGGATTGCCTGGCAGATCTGAAGTGTTTGGAAAAACTCTGATGTGAATGCTTGGATGATTATTTTCAGGTGGCATCAGAAGGGCATGGGCAAGGGCTGTTCTGTCCTTCAAACAGCGCAGACTGTTGGTAGCCTTGGATAAGCTTTAGCAATTGTGAGGACAAGCAATATTGGGATTCTTCACTGCAGCCTCTAAAATTGGGTTGCACATTGTATGGAGAGAAAAATTTATAGTCTTTGAGTCAGGTGTTTGGATTTGCAGCCATGCTGTAACTCTGTGCCTAGAAGGAGGAGGACTCTGAACTGAAACGTTTGTAGTGTTGCCTATCAGGATTTATGATACACAAATATTTTTGAAATACGAAAGCTCATTGAACTAGGATTTTCTTCTTGTGTCACTGTTGTATCCTCTCTATACATTCCTTCTCTAAGTGTTTGTTTAAAAAAGAGTAGACAAGCCTATTCTTTTTCAGTGGCATAGCGTAACTTGATTTTTTTTGTACACTTTCAGGTTCCTTAGATAGTCTCAAACCTGGTCTTCTCCTACAGTGGGCAGTTCTTCATTCTCCCAGCCCCTGCCTTTGCCTTCTATGACTTTGTTTTAGGTCACGGCACCTGCCACCCTAAACCCCTATGGCAGATGTCAGGGGATACATTGTAAGTCAAATTATTGTATTATGCAGAGGGGTTCCACAATTGCGCTTCCACTATCTACCTCTCATTTCTGATGTTGATGCAACTATAACAAGTTTAGTCCCAGCTAAACCAAATAAATCCTGCTGTCTGATAAAAAGAGAAATGAGGAATGCGGTGCCTGAAGGAATATTTCAGCTTGTCACTCCTTTCCAAGGAAAAATGTCTCCTTGCTTTACTACTACTCTGAGAAGGGAGAAGAATACAGAATGCCGAAGATTAATGTCTCTTCTGGTGCATCATTCAACCATTTCCCTTAACTTAGAAATAAAAATTTTGCTGATGGATTTCATGCTTGCACTGCTTCTTTTCTGTGCAGCATCTCTGCATGACTTCGTGCAAGTCAGGACAGCAGCTGAATGTGGGGCTGCAGACTGGCGAGGCGGTGGAGTTTGATGCATCTTAGGTATGCTTTAGGTATCATTTTCAGATGAAAGATGACTTTTGGAAGAGAAGGTTTTAAAAATATCAATTAGGAAAGTATACATCTATTTAGAGAAAAATGAAGACTCTCCAAAGTGCTTTTATTATAAAGCAGCCGCCTTTTGTAAGTAATCAATAGATAATTGATTCAAGGGCTTCAGGCATGTACCTTTTTGGAAAGTAATACAGTTGATATTGCTGTATTTGGTATGGATTGATACTGTTATAACTGGACTTCTGATCGTCTACCCAGTAAACTGAAGGATAAAAGCACCAAAATACATGTCTGGAAATATAAACGTTTAATCCAGTATGAGATAAATTATCCTTATCTTAAGGCAGACTCTCAGAGAGAAAATTACAAATGCAACACTGTACTTCAGTGCCCTTCTATTTGGGAAAACATCTCTGTGGGCAGTCAGGAAAGAATAGGTCTGTGCTCTGCAGGAGGTGTTTGGGCTGGTTTTTGTTTTATTTGTGTGTGTTTGTTTTAATGAAGTATTAAAACCTTTGTACCTAGTTATTTATTTTCCACCCCTAGGGAGTACGTGTTCAGGCCATTATTTTCCACCCCTAGGGAGTACATGTCCAGGCCATGCCGCATCCCCTGTTGCATTACCAACACCTCTCATGGCTTGCCAGAGGCTACGGGAGCCTGGCCACCACGAAGGGAGGTCACTGTAGGTGCCACTCTGTCACCAGGGCCTGCGCTAGCCCTTCTTGCAAGATGTAAATAAAGTGTGTTCTTCAGCTTCAGGAAGCTTTCAAATCTGCATTACAAGACATCTCAAAAATATGAATGAGTGGCCTCTATAAAGACTTTGTCATTGTGGGATCCAAGTATCATTTGTTGCTCCTTATTGCCAAGCAAGATTAAAAAATGGGTAATGAATTTGTTCTATTGTAGCACACAGTTTCAGGGTACTAAGAAAATGAACCCTGAAAGAATGACACTTAGCAATAGCTGAAATAAATTCTAAAATTATCTTTCTTGATACTTTTAAAATCAGCGGCTTCAGGCTTTTTCTTGGGGTTCCTCTGAACCCAAAGCAGTGATTCTTGATCCTGTAGTGGGGGGCTTGCTGGCATCCACGCTCCAGGGACAACCAGTGGCACCTTGCCTTGGGGGACTGGTTCATGGGACAGTGTCTTACCTTCCAGCTCGTAGCCTGGCCAGTTAGCCCCTGCTCCCAGGATTTTGCTGGACTACTGGGTTTGGGAGTGAAATCGTAACCCTCACGATAATGCCTTGAAAAATGGACCTGGGTGTCTCACAGTCATTAGGATGCAAACTATTAACATGCCTTTTCATAACAGGGACTCTGGCTGAGCTTGGGGTCCCCCAGATTTTGGATTAGTTTTCTTGGATTTTGCTTTACATCCCTTCCTGTAAAAACAGAGAAATGAAAGGATACACCTGTGTATCCCCACCCCCCTCTTTCTTTCTCCCTAATTGACTTTGGTCCAATGACTTTAAACTAATTAGATCATCTGAGTTGGTGCTGAGGAAGCAGGGAGACATTTCTTACGTGTTGAATTCAGTGAAGGCACAAATTGGATATTTTTCTGGCAGAAGTTGTTTTCCTGCTCTTTTATATGCTAAGAGAACGTTTAGTTTCTCTCCTCTGCCCAGTGCTTCCAGGTAAATGAGTTAAAAACATTTTAACTGGGCTCGCCTTGGTAGCTGCAATATGCGCTCAGACAGATATCTTAACAGCTGATAATATTCAGTTTTTTTCTTAAGAATATATGGGATGAAATGTGGCCCAGTGATATAATGGTTAATGGCGTATTTAGAACGGGTGCTGGGATTTCACCTAACTGACCTTACTGGGACTCACCCTGGTTGTTATATTCCCAAAGAAGTGTATTTTCATTCCTGAATAATAAGCTTTGCTTATGCAACTCGTGTTTACTTATGAGGTAAAAAAAAAAAAAAAAGCTACTGGAATCAAAGTGTTATAATAAAAAGTGAGAAATAAGCACAGTTTTCCTCGTTGACTGGCTCCCTTACAATAATTTTTGGCCTGTTTTGCTTGTTTCTCAACTACAGATTTAACTGGTGACCTATTTTTGTTTTCTAGATGAGTACTTCGACTAAATAAGCAGTAACATTTTCCAGTTGAATGTAACTAAGAGGAGACATGCAACAACTTACAGAAAGTCATGGACATTCTCACTCCCAACAAGTTCAATAACTTTGCTCTGTTTAGAGAGGTGAAAATGAGTTGTCTGGTTGCTTTATTGCTGGAAGATGTGGCCACATTTCTCTTGGGGGGCTGGCAGGCCTTCCCAAAATATGTAGTGATTTTCTCTGGTGATTGCCTGCATGTGGTCCTGCAGCAGACATATGTGTTAAAGATGTCTTTAGGAAGTTTATATTGGTAAAATCTTGGGCTCAATAAGGCATATAAGTTTTTGCAAACCTTGATCTCTATTTCATTTGCAGAACTTTGCAAATATTTGAATATTATCTTTGGCTTACTCTTTCAGATACCACTTGTTAACTATGATGTGTGATTTTATGATGAAATTCAGCTCAACAGACCCTCAACTGAACTTGTTCATATGGAATGTGTTACTGTCATATTTGAGATGTATTTTGTCTATTTAAATGGTGTTGGAATGAAGTTTCATCATCCTGGGAAGGGAGAAGGGGGGCCAGGAACAGCTGTTGTTATTTGGGAACTAACTAGTAACTCACAAAGCTGTTTTCAACCATGGATTTTCTTCTTTTTCTTATTCTGGAGTTTAACTGGCTTTCAAATTCTGTTTTCCCTTCAGCTTGTTGAGAGTACAAGCCCTGAATTATAGTTATTTCCTAGCCTTCTGCCCTATCGCACTCAGCACTGGGTCTTGCAGTCCTCTTGTGGAAACAATAAAGGCAGATTTCTTACGGAATGAACTCCGATGTGTGCATGTGCGTACTTTCATGTGCTTGGGGGAGGCAGAAGAGGGAGGTGACAGAGTGGAGTGGATTTGCCGTTTCTCCCAGTCAAGGACCGAAGGACATTGCCAATTTGTGTTTAAAAGTCTGTTTGGAATTTCTGAAATCCCATTTTATCCCTTCTAGATGATGAGGCAGACCCTGATGAACTCATCCACAGCTGACTCAGGACCTGGAATAATTTGATAGAGTCTGATTTGAGGAGGAAGCTCCTGCAGTTTAATTCCCTGTTAGAGAGCAGTGTTTGTAGCCATCTCCATCTTACCTGGAGCAGCTCTGGCACCTCTGTGAAGGGGAGCACTTTTCAGAGAAGGCTCTAGCTTGGAGGATGGCTACTGAATCGGTTTGTGAGTAATGAGGTTCATTCAAGAGAGGGAATCACAAATTGTGGAGGCAGATGTGGAACCTGGTGGGGGATTCAGGCTGGAGTAAATTGGGAGTGGAGCAGCAGAGATGGATGATGGACAGTGTCCATGGGAGGCTCCTCAAGCCAGCAGAGCATGGTGAAATGAATGTGTGAGGAGTCAGTAGAAGAGGAGATCAAGACTCAAATACGATTAGTGTGGCAAGAGGGAAGATATTGCTTTAAATAAAACTAAGAAAATTATCAGAGAAGCCAAGACTGCAGTCGGGGGGAAAAAAAAGAGCTCCATAAAGCACATAAACAGAGCACGACTGCCTGCAGCCCTGTGCTTGTATTTAGGGGAAGCGTTTAGCTTCAGTGCCTTGGGCGGTATTAGGGGAAGAGGTGCGCCTTGCAACTAGTGTGCCTTTTCCCCGCTCGTCCCCTTTTGCCACTGCCTCTCAAGGGAAGGGACTGTGCTTCCCTGCAGAGGGAGGGAGGGAAGGAGGGCTGGAGGGCTGGCAGGGAGGCTGCTCTCACTCCCCAGCTCCCTGCTGCTGCTGCTGTGCCACTCGCCAAGCCGGCTGCAGTAGGGGGGAGAAGGAGCACCGAGCTCCCCGGGACTTCAGGGTTGGTGGTAGTCAAGCTGCCGGGTGAAGGAGGGAGAAGGCGGCGAGCGAGAGAGCCAAGAAATATATTCAAGGATCATCCTGTCACGCGTCTCCGCAATCGCAAATTGGTTTGCGCACCAGGCGAGTAACGCAAAGCGTAGAGGGGGTGGCACGGGAAATGTGGTGTCAGATGAAGTTTGCATTGTCTGAATGGAGAAGGGACACTGTTTTATGACTCCGCGTGCAGCAAAGCACATGAGGTAAATATGCCAGTAAATTGAGAAGCGCTTTCCTCCTCAACAGACGGTAAATATTAATGAAGATACAGGTGGCATACGCAGAGACACACACACAACCAGAAGAAAATATAAAAGGAAGTAGAGCAGTTATAAAAAGCAAACCCTGGAAGGGTGTGATGGCTGCCTTCCCAGAGGCTTTTGGCGGGGGAAAGGTGGAGGAAAATGCAACAGCAGCAACAACAAAAGAAAGTCACAACAGGGTTTTATAAACTCCTGAGGAGCTGGGAGACGAGGCTGAAGGGAAGTGAGCAGCATCCTCGTTTTAACAGATAAAAGGGAATGTGCGGCAACAAGCAATATGGAGGTTTGATCTCTTTGCTGGTGACATTTTTGTGATTGATTCAGGGCAGTCCCTATGCGGAGGCTGTAACAGGCCCTTCTAGGTCTAACTACGGCATCTTATGGCTGCTCCGGGGAAGCAGGCCCGAGGGCTGGCAGCAAGGGAACAGCTTTTGCTGTGGTAAAGACGGCTCAAACCTCACTAACGGGGCTCCAGGCTGGATGTTGAGGTCAACAAACGTTTCAGTTCAGTGGCTGCCTCATGCTTAAGGACAAACGCCAAACCCACAAATCCTTAACAGAGGACGGTGACCCAGAGACATGAACTGGGTGGGAGGCGTTTTGGTTTAATTGAAACCCAGTGTTGCCAAATGCAAACTCATGTTTGGCTTTTGTGTGGAGGAAAATTCAGGTCACTTAAGCGAAGCCCTTGCACTTTCAGAGCAAGGCTGAAGCTTCTGATTCATGCCCTGCTCCCCTTCCTTCCCACTCCCAGCTGGGGCTCAGCCCATGCCTCCCATGGCTCTTGTCACCCCACAGAGCTTGTGGCAGGGGAGGAGGCTTTTGAAGGAGGAGGGACAGGTTCGGAGGACTGTCGTGGTTTGCTTTCCCTGGAGGCAGGCTCTTGGGAGTCAGACTTTCTCATAGCTGCACCAGAAGGATGGAGCTGAAGGAAGGCTGTCACCAGCTGCCCCATGTCTCCTGGCAGGTGGTGGTCAGGATGCAGAGAAGTGACAGCAGAGAAACTGTGCAGCTCTGCAGCCATTCCAAGCCGTCAGTGAAAAGTGCGTTCTGAGGGCTGAGTTACTTCTTAAAATCGTGATTGCAGAGGTTACCTGTTACAGAAGGGTGGTGGCTTTTTGTCGCCAGGGCTCTTTGAGTCACCATTGCTTCTTGGTGTGGCAGTGGGATGCAGGAGTAGCACAAGTTGTTGCTAAACAAGGCCTACAATGTTGTTCTTGCTTAATGAAGTCCTTAGTGAAGGACTTTCTTGTCACTTACATTTTAGCTATTTAATTGTATTCTCATTATGAATGATATCTTTTAAAAATCCTTTGCCATTACCAGTGAGATTGGTTAGCAAAAGATATAAAAGAATTATGTCTGGATCCAAGAGAGAAATTAATCTAGATGACGAATCTTAAGATCTAGATTTTAAAACGTATCTGGGGGAGGATCATATCAAGTTTCCACTGTCCCATAGCGCAAGAGCTGATCTGCTTTACTCTGTCATGTGTAGTTCATCCGTAAAGAAGAAACTTAAAAGTCTCCTTGGCATCTGAAAAGAAATCAAGGTATTGCTTTGAACAGGAAACGAAGGGAGCAGCTGCAAAAGAAGTCTGCTACAGGGGAATGAAGGAGAGTCCATGGAGATTTACCAAAGAAGTAGTCACAAATAGTTTCTTTAAAAAGTTACACTTTAAAGGGTAAGGTACAGAAAAAGTCACAACATAAGAAGGGCAGGGATATGGTTAGTATGTAGAGCTTGCTTGCCTTTCAAGGTGCATTGTATTTTGCCACCACGCAGTAGAGAAGACTGATGTATAATGCCAGCGAGGACGCTTTGGCAGCGAGGTACTCAATTATACACTGGCTAAATGTGCGTGTTGGAAGAAGTGGAGCCTTGAGCAACATATGCTAAAAAGAAGTGGCTGTGCAGACTTACTAATATGCCTTATTTCCCTTCCAATTTGATTCTGTCTATATATATTACCATTGCAGGGTAAGCAATGCAGTATTTGGACTTTCTGATGCCTTTCTAGTATATACTTGAAATTGTACACCTTTTGCTAAAATTGTTGCTTACAGCTTTTAGGAGAAGGAGCAGCACGTTTCATTTTCTGTCCCTTGGTAAACAAAACTTGGAAGGATTTTTTAAAAAATAATTGGTGTTTTGGGGCAGTAGAAGTAGATCTTTTTTTTTTTTTTTATGTGGTTAATAATAAATATGGAAAGGCAATTAAAAGTTTGTCAGGTCTCATTAATAGCACTGGATTAAAAGTTACTATGCAAGTCCTCTTCTGCCATGGCATTTCATAGCTAAAAAATTTTGTTCTCTGCTTTGTGTCCTGGAAACTTCTTTTTATGTCAGAATAATAGAAGTAATAATAAAAAAGCAAGATTCCAGGAAGTTTAATTAAAAGACAAAATCATGAAACTTGTAATAAAATCAGAGGTCCTAGCTCTAAAATAGTGAAATTGGGAAGAAGAATGCCAATAGTGGAAAGCTACAAACATATAGAATCATAGGGTTGGAAGGGACCTCTGGAGATCATGTAGTCCAACCCCCCTGCCAGAGCAGGGCCACCTTAGAGCAGGTTGCACAGGAATGCGTCCAGGCGGGTTTTGAATGTCTCCGGAGATGGAGACTCCACCACCTCCCTGGGCAGCCTGTTCCAGTGCTCTGCCACCCTCAAGGTAAAGAAGTTCCTCCTCATGTTTAGGTGGAACTTCCTATACTCAAGTTCGTGCCCGTTACCTCTTGTCCTGTCACTGGGCACCACCAAAAAGAGCCTGGCCCCATCCTCCTGGCACCCACCCTTTAAGTATTTATAAGCATGGATCAGGTCCCCCCTCAACTGTCTTTTCTCCAGACTAAAGAGACCCAATTCCCTCAGTCTTTCTTCATAAGAGAGGTGTTCCAATCCCCTAATCATCTTCGTAGCCCTTTGCTGGACCCTCTCCAGCAGTTCCCTGTCCTTCTTGAGCTGGGGAGCCCAGAACTGGACACAGTACTCCAGGTGCGGCCTCACCAAGGCAGAGGGGGAGGATGACCTCCCTCGGCCTGCTGGCCAGGTGAATATAGGTGATTGAAGTGTGGTGGGAAAGCAAAGGACCTTGCAAGATGTGTATTTGCAGTGCTTCATTCATGTAATGCATGTGTGTATATATATTTATTTGCATGTTTCCCTTTTCTCCTTTTTACATGCAGCTAGATATGCTTATTCATCAGCTGGTCATAAAATGCTTAAAGAATTTAGAATGATTGTGGAAACAGTATTTGACAGAAAAAGAGGTAAATAAATCACATTTACATATTTTGGCAGGAGTATAATCTCATACTGTGTCCTGTAAACTTGTAGGCATCGAAATGTTCCTATTAATGCCACAGTAGATCACAAAGACCAGTTTGAAAAACATTGTTCACTGCCTACTTGGATTTCAAATATGCCAAAGTGTCTGCCTGCCCTGACAGAGCTGATGAAAGGGAAAAATTGCCTGGTGGTGACTTGTAAGAAAACAAGTTTATACTCTGAACTCTTTCTTAAATATGTACTTTTGGGGAGGAAAAAAAAAAAAGGTATATCCTTGCAGATATATGTCTGTTTACCTGTCTAGGAATGAACATCCTTTTTATCCATAAAGTAAATCAACTTCATGGTTTTGGGACTCTGAATCAAGTGTATTTAACCCAGCAGTAGAGTTAATGCTGTTGCAGTTCAACTTGACAGTCTGTAAATATTTACCACCCAAACCACCCTGTATTGTTTCTTTGTGCTGTCAGTTCTGCGGAGCTGATTTTACGCTGGGTGAGATGCTAATGTAGACGGCAATATTTTTGGGCATGTGCTCCTCTCCCGTGCCTGCTGTCTCAGCACATACCTGTCGTGAGCTTCAGAAACCTTCCTGCTGGGGAGAATGGGAAGACCAGTGGAGGTTTTACACAGGTAATAGGGTTTGTTGTCGATCATACAGCAGGGATAAAACCTGATCCCATTGAAGCTGGTAGTAAAATTTCCACCGCCTTAGATGGAATTAGATTTTCCCAGTACCTTCAATAATAGTCTTGTGAAGTTGTAATTCTTATTTGTAAGTACTGTCCTCTGAAGTGAGTTTTTAAAAACAGGATACTGTCATTTGAGAACAGAACATAATCCTCTGATTTAAGTTATAAATTAGAATAACAATTTTAATTTTAAAAAGCCAGGCATATCTAAATTTATTCTTTTGGTGGGGTTGGTTATAAATTGAAGATTTAAATGTATGACCTTTAAAATAAAATTAACTAAATAATTCAGCAATAGTGTATTTGTTAACAGACTAATTTGTTTTAAAAATGTCTAACTCGGTCTCGAGTTACTTAGACTTAGCAACAGGTTTATAAAACCTGGACCTAGGTAATTTTAAACTTAGATTTTTCTTTCCACGTCATTGCAAGCAGATTTTTAAGGATATTGAAGTATCTAAAAGTTCAGGTGGGCTTCAATTGGAATGTAAAAAATTCCACAGTGAACAACTCCTGTTACCAGGCACTTTTTTGCCTGTTTTATAAATAACTAGGCCCTTATGAACACATGTAACGTTTCTGAATGTCTTTACAGTAAGTAAGCTGTCAAGTTCCAGCTGTACGCTTCAGAAAATGGGTGGGAGAATTAATACATTGAAGAAATAAAAATAGCTCCGTGAAGTATAATAAAGTTGTGGGTGATAAAATCAGCCTGCTGACCTGATGCTTGGGCTAACGCTTGCTGGCAAGGGCTGTTCTTGATGAAAGGGCAGCGGTTGGCACCCATCCCAAGCAGGCTCCGGCATCCTCCTGGACTGCCCCATGGGACATGGGAGACTTGCAACTGGCTGGGTGACTGAAAACTTAGGGGCTGGCTACTGCAAGGGTCTAGTGGGGCATCCCCCTGGCCAAAGCAGCATGGAGCTCAGGATCTGCTAGGGCACTTGGCATTGGTCTTACTGCCAGCCAAGACTTCAGGCTAGCACAAGAGGTTTACTTTATTCTGTCAAGGATGAATTGGAAACGGATTTGCAACGGTAGAGGCAGGAGTGCAAAAAGATAAAAGGTAATGCCTGTGTGACTCTCGAATAGAACTTGTCAAGGGTTTTCTTGGTTGCTTCTGTCCACAGCTGCTGTCTCAAGTAAGATATATTTGTGCAAGAAAAAAAGGAAACGCTGGCAAGGATCATCTGTGATCTAATGGCTCCTGTGAAAGACGAGATTAAGTAATTTAATAACCACAGCTGGGGGAAAAGCTGGTTTGCAATGATAGTTACAGCTTCCCCAAGTTTTGCTGCTGCCCGCTGTAAGGGACATGACGAAGAGGCTGAGCTCAAGCCGACCTGGGTCTGACCATTAGTGTCTGTTCTTAAGGTCATTTTTCCTTCTTCCCTGGCTGAAACAGGCTCCTGCAGCCTCTCATGGGCACCCCAAGCTTCCTCTAGCCTGGCATGGGCCATCCCATCTTCTGACCCTTCTTCTGTCAGGTCTTCACCCTTTGCTCTGTGGTACAGGGCGGCAGGAGAAGAGCAATTTTGTTTACTCCCCCTTCCCAAAGCTTCCTGGGTTTTGTATTCATTGCATTTCTTAATTTGTATGTTTACCACTTTATCTTTTGGGTTGTTTTTTTTTTTCTTCTTTTTCCTCCTTGCACCTCAGGAAGATGATGCATTGTTTTATTTTGCAAATCACATATTCTCACTGAATAATCTTTAAACCTATACCTCATTAGCTCCAGAATATATTTTGTGCTGAGAACGTCTCGTGAAAGCCAGATGTGATACAGGTGATGGTGAAGTTGGGACCGGTTCAACTGAACAGTGTCACTGACATACCCTGTTGGTGTGAGGGGACCCAGTATGCAAACTATGTTGTGAAGATATTAGGAGTCAATATAGTAGTAGCTGGAACAATGTATGCATCACCTGTTAAATGGATTAATTTTACACATGTTGTGCCCTTTTAACAGCAAAAAGGAAATACAGTGAAGGGTAGAGCTGGCTGGGTGACTCCAAGCTTTGCAATAGTGGTTTCTGCACTGAAAACACTGAAGTTGATCTCAGAATTGCATTGGCTATTAAACGTCAGTGTTTCTATATGCTCTTGTTCACATTTTCCTCTATTGATACTGTGCCTAATTTCATTCCTGTTAGCAATGCAATTATTAGCAAGTTCTAAGAACTGCAAATGTAGAGAATATATCGTTTCGAAGAGCTGAATTGCATCTAAGTATGTGTGTAGGTGCACTCCTCGGTTGGAACATGCAGTTACAAGCTGTCACCAGATTCATCTTTATTACTATAGGAAAACATCCAGAAGTGCTACAACCTAGTGTCAGAGAACAGTATTAGACCTGTGTAAGTCCCAGAGTCCTCCTAATTTTCAGTCTGCAGGGAAACTTTCATTCTCTGCTGCGAGATCTTTAGGAAGCTGCTTGTCAGTGCCTGTAAGCAGGTTAGCTGAAGCTGTTGTACTTCTGCCTTTATCCTTTTCTTTAGCTATCACTTGCAGATAGCTGAGAGAACTTTTCAATACTTTCTGGTAGCTGTTACAGTGGCAATGCAGTTGCAGCGTGCCAGGATGTACGCAAGCACATACACCCAAACTCCTACCATGGTATATAACCAAGGAATGATTGAGGAGGAAAGATTTAAGTTATGGGTTGGTTTTTTTGTGTTGTTTCATTTTTAAGAACCTGTTATTACAATAAATTTATTAGTCCATTTATTCAGATATATAACTAGACGGCTTAATATCATAAGGTATTAGGGTTTTAGATGGCTGGAGCCGTAGTATTCCAAGAGCTTTTTAATGCAACAAGATCCTGTACTTACATTTTCTCTTTTGGTTGTAAAAGTACCGTCTACCTTCAGAGTGCTTTTCAGGTAATAAATCAAATAAAGGAAAAAATACGTTTTACATTACAGGTTTTTATTTCACAGATTTTGTCTTTACAAATCACTGGGTTGGGAGATACTGATATGAAAAGGCTAAAAAACGGCAAAGAATAGAGTAAGGGATTTTCAGTCTTTCTGTCTTTTGTTTAATGATTAATAGACTAGAGTAATAGAGTGTAAGTATATGAGATTAACTCCAGGCAACTTAGTTTGCAGTGTAATGCCTATTTTTCGCATTGTTTTGTGTGAAACACGCTGAAATGCTTTGAGCGGGAGGTTGGAGTAGATGACCTCCTGAGGTCCCTTCCAAACAGAGTTGTCCTGGGATCCTGTGACACGTGCAAGTTGGTGGCCTGCTGACGGGGCACGAACACTGCTGCCTTAGTGTTCAGCAAGAGCTTTTGCTGTTGATTGTGTAAGATGAAAATGGGCAGTGGGCCCACTTGTTCTGGACGACTGGTATTAGAAATGACGTTCGAGTTAAACTCAGCCTTGCTGCTAATCTTAAAGGCAAACAAAAGGAAATGGCGCAGCCGTGTGAATTCACTTGAAAGTACACCTTCTTGTGTCTCTTCAGTAAAGTCTTCACCGTTGCTTTAACAGCTTTGTTTCTGCAGTTGCATGCATAGCTGCTTTGGATGCTCTGCTGCCATACACAACTGGGTAATCACAAAATCAAAACAACATGGTGGGATGGATAGATACAAGAGAGAAATAGTAACCTTGGAGACTGCAGTGCGGAATGCAGTGTGTAAAAAGAGCACGAGGGATACAAATGATGATTAGAGATGAAATCTGCTGCTTCTTCAATGGAATAACAATGAAATACTATTCATTTTCTTACTTTGTTTTGGCTGCCAGAGCGTTGCGTCTCTTTTATCCAAGGGCTGGCAGGACAAAGGAGGGAAGGAAAAAAGTAAAGCGTATATTGCCATGTACTGGAATTACTTAAATCTTTCATTGTTGGCTCATCAGGGCACGGATAAAATACTGCCTGGCTACTCCTGGTAGCCAGGGAACAAAAGCTTTGTCAGAAGTCTAGATTTTCTGAGCCTCTGGGATCTAGAGGGTACAAAAATGTATTTTAACCCATTTGGGAGGGCAAATAATGAATTGTCAATTCTAATACCTTCAACTTTCACATTATTTATTTAAGAAAATGTAGCATTTTATGTAAATTGCAGGCTATTACCATAAAGAGGCACAATAGTTCAGCTTTTTAATGTGACTTTGCAATCATGAAATGCTATACTCCAGAAAAGTAGCTGTATTCATAGATAATGATTAAAATATCACTAGCATTTCTGTTTCAGCTGCAGACTATTTTATAGTATATTATGGTATAGTGCTTTAAAAAATTTAATGGGAAGTGATAAAATATTTGAATTTTATCTTTTCTAAGTTGCACAGTCCCTCTATTGTGAACCCCCAGTAACTTTAAGAGCTGCCTTTTCTGATTCTTGTCCAGAACAATATTCTCCCTGAGAGCCGAAAAGTACGAGTTCCTGGTAAGCCAAAAAATATCTGAATATTTGGGTTGATAAAGAACCTATAAGCAGATTTTAATTCAGAGTTGACAATCTGAGGAAGTGGTGACCTGATGTGATGCTTGATGTCCGGGTTCTGTAGCAACACCGTTGTCAAATTACATGCTGTGCAATGGGAACAAGAACCAGTTTGACATCGCACCGTGTAGTTTGCCTGCCAAGAAAAAGTGAGGTCAGGTAATGATAGAAGAGGCACCAGCAGGAAATGGGGAGAAGACTATTTATTCTGTGTTCTGCTGAGGTTTTTCAGACGCAAATTTGAAAGTAAACAAAAATCAGTGATTATTGTTCCTGGCTGCAGGGTATTGTAAACCACAAATACTGAGAAAAAGTGATTCTAAGATGATGGAGACTGTTAGTGTTACTGGTGCTCATTGTGGTGGCATTCTTGGGCAGATGAGGTTTTTGTAAAACATTAAAGCTTGCCCTTTTTTTTTTTTTTTACTTCCTTTGCAACTTTTCCTTTTTTCAGTTCCTTGCGTGGAAATCTGTGATTTCATTGGGAGTTTCAGGGTACTGCAGCTTCTGTTGTTAACCAGTAGAGCATGCAGGGAAAAAAAACAAAACAAAACAAAACAAAAAAACAAAAAAACAAACAAGTAAATCTTTCTTGGGCTTGCATCTAGATCAAATGGCATAGAAACCAGGCCTGTCATGGATGGATGTTTTACCAACCTGTCTCTAAGCTCCTCTGTGTATGGCCTGGGATGTGTTGAAGGAAGGGACTAGTGCTCTGAGATCATGTCTCTCCAGTTTTGAACTGTAGCTGCATAAATTCCATGCAAATGTTCAATAAGTTACATGGCTTAGTTTTTAAGGCACCTTATGTTCTATTGGTAGACATAGTTAAATATTGCACTTGGCCGTTAAATATGTAACTGCTTAAATTACTTCTGAAACATGACAGTTTGGCTCAGTTTTGTTACCTCACACTTTGTGGAGCCATTAAGGCTAAGGAAGAAAGTTTAAACAAATAAGCTGTTCGTTCTCATTCTCTCAGGTTTTACACGTGCCTTGGTTTGCAACATAATACTGTGACAGAACGTGCAAAGTGTTGGTGGTTTCCTAAGAATTCAGCTACTTCAAATTTGTTTGGTTTCATAAGTGGGTTTCTGTTCAGAGTACTTTAAATAACCTCGTATATGGATGAAGGCTTCTTATTGCTGGTGAAAACTTCTGACTGCTACGCAAAATGCCCTTTACTTACATTATTTCTCAGTAGGTTACCATATAAACCATAATTTCCTTAATGGAAAAATACAAAGGAGCTCAAAAGCAAAGGAAAAAAGAAAACAAACCCCAGCCTTCTAGCATGATAGCACTAGAGACGCAGACATCTCTGCAGATATTTTAAGAATGTAAACAGATTGCCTGGCACAGGTTTTATGTGGTCCTTTTCTGAAGTTTTGTGTAACTTTTGCTCTGGGAGTGAAGTCTAGAAAAGCACAAGGTAGTAGTTAGTCTTTTAGTAGGGAGATGAATATTTGTTCATATATTCCCAGTTTTGAGAATTTTGGTTTAAAACCAAGTGGAATATTGAGACTTTCTTTCATTTAGAAAGCAGAACAAAATACCTTAAACTACAATTACGTGCCTGTATATAGTGTTTGAAATAGACTTAAATCTAGCAGACTGGTTTTAGTTTAGTATTAAGATTTCTGAGGAGTGGACTTGTTAGAGACTAATTCCTGTATTGGTTGATTTATACCTTATTGTTCTCTTGTGAAAAGATTTATATAGTTTTCATAAATAATGATTTTACGGGTTTATGGAAACAAGGTAAGATAGTAGTCAGTGGCTACATCTCATTTCAAGGTCGTCAAATGTGTCTTTTAAGGATAAGACTCGGGCTGCTCTTGGAGCTGCTGCTGGAGTCACTGGGCAGTGAGGCTGCTTCTTATTTGCTAATTTCTGAGTAGGGAAAATAATTTAAATAGTCGTGGGGTTTTTTCCCTCCAAAACTTAAGAGGATAGTATTAATTTCATTTAATTTACAAAATAAGTTTAAGATAGGCTGCCATTATTTAATTTTTCTACCATTTCTTTTTATTTCCCAAGAAATTGAAAGGAAGAAAGGGAGAATTCTTTATAGTTCAAATCTGAAGAACTAGTAAATGTATGAGGATGTTTTCTCTCTTCTCTGCAGTACTTGCTTCTTAATTTAGATTCAGTCAGATTTTTTGTTCTACTGTTTTGGTGATGGAGCTCATCTTGAGACCTAGTAAGAGTTGCTGCCAAAATCAAGCACTAGGAATTTAGGCTTTAGTTTGACATCAGAAAAGCAATTTTGTTTCCTTTGTGGCAATTTGATCCTCATTCACTACATCCTTCTGATGCAACTTCACCCTCCAACAGGCTAAAATGTCACCTTATAGCAAGAGCACACCATGAAGAATTTTCAAGTGACCACAGGCCTGAAATGTGGATGATATCTTTATAGAAATAGGAAGCTCCTGTAGAAATCGCATCCCAAGAAGTGCTTGAAAATATTCTGAGCTGCTTTTTCTAGTGTATGATTATAGAAAATTTGTTGTCTCACAGCAGGCAGGTTGTATTCATATCGGGCTACTGAATAAATCTGAAATTTGCTGTGTATAAAAATGAGATTCTCTTTTACTTTTCCAAATGCAGTGTTGCCAGTCAAATTTATAGAATACATACACCTCAAATTTTTATGGCATAAAATGAACAGCTCTGTAATAGGTGGTAAGAGAGTATACGATGTATGGTTACTTTTATCTAAAATATGATTAAGCTTTGCAGCATTGCATTTCCAGTGTTCTACTCTATCCTACCGTAAACCCTCATTATTAGTAACAATGCAGTCAAAGAGCTAGACAGCATCTCTAACACGGCTATTACGGGACTTTTTTTCCATGAGGCAGAAATGGAAAAAGTCCTGTACTATTCACTGAAACTTAAGAGTGAATCATGCCCACACTTTATTGGAAAACCATTAAGAGGAAGAACGTTCAATGAGCATAGAGGTAACAACACTTTAAATCAAAAAATGGTAAAAATCTTATGTAGGGTAAAATTCAGCGTCTGAAAATAGGTACCATTTTGTCAGACATAAATGCTGAAGATTGCGTTGTATGAAAAATTAGTTTGTTGCCTGCTGTAGGGATGCTAGCTACGATATGGCAAGGTTTTCCAACAGGTACTAGTTTGACAGAAAAAAACCACCACGTATTTTTCGAAAAAAATCAGAAAGAAATACTGATAATCCATTCACTAAATGAGAAAGATACAAATATACTTCATTTTTTTTTTTTTTTTTTCCCTGAAATACTGAGTAGAGCTGAGAAAGCCTAAGGTCAAAAGCCCCATTAAAACAGAAAAAAACGGTCTTGCATACATCAGTTTTTAGAGACTTTTATTTTCTAGCTGACATCAGCATGAAGCTAAAGCACTGTATACAACAGAAAATCAAAGAGCCTTTTACAGGCATCTAAGTCCCAACCACTATTTGCTGTTTTGAGTACTTTCTGGCTTTTGCAATACAAGATTCTGAAGGAGAAAGTAATTCCTTCAGGACTTTGAATCTCTAATGGAGTCAGTGTGCTTTAAATGAAAATTCGTGGCAGTCTAAATGGAAATATAATGGAGACTTTTGTTTTCTGTGTAATGGGGGCACATCTTTAATAATAATGGAAGTATGACATAGAGGGAGAGGAAGACACGGGAACGGAAGGTGTGACCTATATCAGATAATAAAAGAAAAAACCCAACAACAAACACAAACCCAAACAAAACAAAAACCAGAACAAAACAAGCAACAGACATGATAGTGTGTTTACTGGACAGCAGTGACTGTAGAGAATCTGAACTCAAGAATGTTTTTTGCAAATAAGAAAAACTCAGCTGCTGCTGACCAGGACGGTGCAGACAACAACTATACCAATGTTCAAGAGTTTAAACCTTATTGTGGAGTCTTAGACAAGAAAGGAAGCATCCCCGGACAGGCAGGGTGCCTCAGGGAACGACAAGACCTTCACCTCATCCCTTTTCCAAGGCACACGGAGGTTGTTAGCCCCTGGAACAAACCGGCTTTGCCTGACATCATTTGTTTCATCCCTCCTCGCAATGTGCTGTCGGCACTGTTATTACCTCATATCATAAGACTTTTTAGTTCTGGGACCATAGTGGCCAACAGCGGCTCTTTGGGGACCTACCACTCAATGCTGAGGAGTTGTCTACCCAATGATGGCAAAAACCTGTGCCGTACGTGCTTCTGCACTGCACTGTTTGGGTACGCGCATCTTTGGCCTCATGAAATAGAGCACAGGGAGGAAAGCAAAGGAGCAATTGTGGAAGATACACGATGAAAAATGGTCTACCTGTATACCATTAGCACAAAGCTTCTGAGGAAGTAATGTTATGTTGTTGTAGTTGCAGATTGAGAAGAGCCATTCCTCATACAGCCAGTGGTGTAATGGGCACAGTGTACATTTTGAACAGCCAGAGGTTTTGTTCTGCATCGCTCTGTCCTGCCCGTGATACAGACGGGAGTCTGGAATAGATGCTGAAGTGATGGGAGCCCATGAGGAGACTTTTTTGGTCATGTGGAATTGCCCCTTTTCTCTCCCATCGCGTGATGGGCAGCCGCTGCTGTATTTCCTTGCTTACCTGGCTGGGGAGTCGTAGCAGGGTCTTTCTCGTGGCAGCCAGGAGGTCCCTGGTGAAAGAAATCTCTTACCTTTCTGATCAGCTGCGTGGCCATGGGCCCTTGTTATCTCATGATTGGCAGCAGTAGCAATGACTAGTGGAGGAGGAATTCATTTGAGCGTCTCCTATTCTCATCCCAGACATAGGCTGTCATTTAGAAATCTCAGTTTTAGGCACCAAGGAGATGGAAGCTCATGTAATCTGTGACAAAAATAGGCTAACAGGATTTTCTAGAAATGTATTTCCTCTACTGTATTGTAAACTGGCTTAGAGGAGTTCAGTATGAAGTTTTGAGTTGTACTTGTGGGTTTTTTTCTGTTCCACTGAAGGATTTAAAGGTTGAGTGGAGCCTTTAGCATTGTTGTTAGTTTGAAGTAAGAATGAGTGCTACTTTGTGAAATTGTGAATAATTGAGAGTGCCTGCGGTGGAAGGTGGGAAGCCAGGGGAAAAAAGGTGTGGAGTTATCTACTCCATCTGGAGTTTGGGTAGTAGTTACTGCCTAGGTCCTCCTGCTAAGGAAGTGACACAGTCGGAGATGGTTTCTGAACAACTGGCCAAAGGCAGCCTGGCTTTAGTGATAGTCCTTACTAGAAAAATAGAAAAAGCAAAGAGAAAGTACTAATTAAGACCAGATTGTAAGGGACCAGATTGGGGAGAAAGATGGGTATCTTTATTTTCTGAATAGCGTTTGTATTTATCTGATGATGCGTGATCCGGGGAGAAAGTTCAGGACAAGCCTGAAAGGTATTGCATCAGTACTCTGGCTTTGCCTACAGCACGGCTGTGGGTTGCAAGATTATTCAGATGGGGAGGTGTCATGGGGCAAAAATATTTTTCTAGCATTTTGTTCTTATGGTTAAATAAGGAAAAGTGATTCTACCTTTAATGTTTCTCTTAATTACAAACTTGAAATCCCGAGCTCATTTGTGGGGCAATATTCCTCAGGTTTCTTTTAACTGATACAGGAGTTCAAAAATAGTACACATTTGTATGAGGACTAAAACCATTTTGCTTTCTTATCCATCAAAAGGCTTGAAAGCATGCAGGTTATAGAATCTGAAGGGTGCCTGAGTCTGTTGGTATCCGAAGTCCTGTAGTTACATGATTTAGTCCTAGCAGGCCCAGTATGATTTATTTTTTTTTTTTTTTAGTACAGTGGAGAGCATCTGGGGCAGTTCACTTTCTTCTTTTGTGCTGATAGGACTACTTCTGGGGGGGTTTATAGGACTCGTCTGTGCAGAGACAACAAGTCTTTCAGTGTCCTTGATCTTGGATCCGGAAATTATTGTCCATCACGTCTGTCCTATTGTACAGTGCCCCTCAGGAGAGTTTCAATAGCAGGGTATGATGATTGATCTTGATAGTATAGCTACAAAGTCTTTAAAACTTTCATTTTCTTATTTTTTCAAGTTAAAATGATAGGATGGAAGTAAGCTTAGTGCAGTAGTCTTCTGAGACAGGAGTGGGTGAGAACTGGATTGAGAAAGCAGGTTTCTATTCTGGAGGCAATGGAAGATTAAATATCATAGAGAGACCATTATTGAACTCGGCTCGTGTCGCAAGCATGTCTCTTGCTCCCAGGTAGACATGCCCTGCAGATACTTCTAGTGTGGTGCTCTTACTTTTAAAAACTAATAATACAAAATGTTGTGACTCTGGTGTTCCTCTAGGTAACTCCTAGGGATCGTTGTGGCTAGACTTACCTCCCAGGGGGTGCTGTGGAGTCCCACTCCCCTTGTAATCAACTTTTGGGAGTGTAACGCGGCTTTTGTTCAGGATGGCTTTCTTTTATGATGGGTTGGAGAGGGACTGACTTAGGTATTGGCATGTGGAAGGCAGAGAACTGGCTTTCGTACAAGCAGAGAGGTGAAATGAAGCCAGGGTACACACTGGGACTCAAAATGCAAAAATTTTTCTCAGTATGGTGGCTGACATCAAGGAAGTCAGTGTATCAGCACTATTAGTCCATTAACAATGCTGAGTTGTGTTAGTTGGTCATCCTTGAGTGAGTCACTGACCCTCCTGTAGGCAGTGCTTTCAGGAATGAAGAAGTACCATCCATAAGGAAGTACTGTGAAGATTACCAAGATGTCAAATGAGATGATTCCAAAATACTAACTATCCAAGTGGTAAACACGGTAGTATACTGTGAATCTTCATAGTACAACTTCTGTAACTTTAGTTATGCACTGCAGTTACAGCTGTGTTCTTCAAGGGATTGCTTTAAAAGAAGATTAGAATATAATCCTACTATTTTAATCCAGCAGAGGAAATCCAAGGTAGATGCTTAAAAAGTTACTAATAACTAAATAGGAAACATGCATAGAATATTAATATTTCAAATTATTTATATTCAGGGAAATTATACGTGGCTCCACATACAAAGATTTTACACAATTATGAAGATTTCTATCAGAAACTGGATAATTTCATCCTTTGCTAGAGTTGGTGAGCTAACAGATGCTCATTAATAAAAGCAACAGTTGGAGAAAATAAGGCCACAGGATAAAGAAAGAGAAGTATTTTTTCAGCTGTGTGTTGAAGGGAGGTTTCCAAGGGGAGCTTCTTTATTGGGTACTTTTTTGAAGTTATGCCCCAACTTGAAAAGTTAGTAGGTGATCTTAGAGATCAGATCACTGAAGCAAACAGTTACAAACAGCTAGGTGGTATCTACCCCAAAATTCTGAAGCTCTTGAGATTAAAAAAGCCCATTTGATAAATGTAGTGTAAAATTTCTCACTTAAAACTAATGGTATCGGATCTTGGAAGGTGTTTGTGCTTGGTTTGGTGTTGCTTTTAGGTGTTTTGGTATAGAATTGGGGAATAAATAATGAAGTGTTAAAAATTGCCAATTTTATTACTTTATACAGGAACTTAAAGATAAGGGATCACCATTTCTTGCACAGGGTTCTTCTGAGGATGATGTAGAATTCATCTCCAGATTCATATGCTTGAAATTCAAATTTTGGTGTCTAGACGGAGTGAGATGTCGAAGCTGCAAATGAGACTCAGTGGACAGCTAATGAACACAGGTAGAAAGCTTGCAAATTCAGGTGTCTGCTTTAGAATAGAGCTGAGTAACTCTTCACTGAGACTCTAAACGCCAGAGGTGGTCTTCAGGTCCTTCTTGAGATCCCTTATTCTGGATGTCTGTTGAAGAAGCACTATGAAGACTCATCAATCCAGGCCTGTGAAAGCCTTTTGCAAGGATAGCCATCTCCCTGCGGTTGCAGAGAGCGGGAATGAAGGTAGTGACCTTCAATATGACCAAGACTAACTAACCAGGTTTCTGCCTGCTTCAATTCATTATTTAAAATAAAAAAAAAGAAACAAAACAGGATTGCAAGGTTCCTACTACCTTTTATTACTGTTTTAAATCTGTCAGCAGAGTGCAAGTTGGGATTCTTGGCTAAGGGAGTGAAGACTACTCCAGTGATAAGGCAGACCTCATAACTCTTTGTTTGACTTCTTTCGTAAGGAAACAAGGATTTTTGTATCCCCTGACCATGGAGAAGGGTAGATGTAAATATGATGTCTATCTTTGGGGTGGGTAGGCACCCTAATCCTATATATTGAGTGTAATGCCCCAGTAGGCACTGAGTATTCTAAATAAAGTTGGGGCATTCCATTTTAGTCGAGCGCTTTCTCTCTTGTCTTTGCCTGAGGACCATATGAAGCAGGCAGTTTTTGTCCTGCCCTTCATTTTTCCTGCTATGTGGCCATCTGTGAGGCCATGAAGTATTCAGAAATGAGTCTGGATGGACTAGCCGCTGTTTTTAAGATGATCCAGTTTACTTGCGTTGGCACAAGAGCAGCTGTGATGTGAAGTAGGACTGCCTGATGCTGAGAGGATGGGAATGCTGCTTTTGTGTCAGTGCAAGTTTCTACTGTTTTAAAATTGCAGCCCAAGAGCTTCATTTCCACCAGTTCAGGGTTATTTTGTTTATAACAAAATTTACAGGCTTAGGCTCTAAAGGTGATACAATTAAAGAGTCTATCAAGATTTCTATAACAAAGACCTATTCAGAGGAATCTCCAGTTGCCGGTTAAAAAAATAAGTTTGGGGCAATATTACATGCTTATTGTCTGAATCTGTAGGTGCCTTTTTTTTTTTTATTGAATTTTCCAGAAAATGTGAACATTGATTTTTCAGTGTTTTAAAAAATGCATAGTGTTGCTTTCTGCTTTCAGCCTTAACACTATCTAAACTGCTCTGGACATTAGGCTCTAATAGTATGCTTTAAAAATTCAAGCTGATCTAGTTTTGATCTTTGAAAAAGAGGTAGATACTATTACAGACTTCTTGTTTGTACCATGGTTTGTGCTGAGTATGTTCTGCCTATCCTGTATGTCGCGTACTGCCGTTGTGGAGTACGGGAGACTTCATATATGAACTTGTTTCGATCATGCCTCAGGTACAGGGCAGAAAAAAGGCTGACCTGAAGATGTTCACTGTGGCTCAGCTATTATATTACTAGTCAGAAGGTCCCTCCATGGGGCACATTGGTTCCTTGCACACTGCTTCCATGATTTAATGAATGTTCAATGTAAAGCAATTCAGAGGGACCAGGTTTTCTACTTCTGCAGCAAGAATGTCAAAAGCAGGTTGATGGGATGTTGTAGCTAACACTGCCTTGTTTTCAGAGCTCTGCTGGCATGATGCTGGCCTAGGCTTTCACAATGAAGCTTGCCAGCTACGAGCTGTGCAGTGACACACACTCCAGCCACAGGTATGATTGCTGTGAGCAAGCACGGGTGGTGGTGGAGAGCAAGCAGCGAGTTATAGCAGTGCCAGTGCTTCCTCCGTGGGCAGGCTTGCTGGGGTAGAAGGCACGTTTTCTTTATCTTCCTGGTCTTTGGAAGTGTGCAGGTCTTCCAAAAACCTAGGCAGCCTTAGTGTGCTCCTCCTCCTTTGCTTGTGAGGGAAGGACATGATAAATGATGATCAGTGAGCTGAGGGATTTATCCAAAATCACCTGCAGGGAGGTAGGATTTGGACCAGGATCTCCCGGCCTGATATCTTCCTCACCACTGATGTGTCCTCTTGACTTGAAGCCTGCTAAGATGGCATTGTCCTTCCCCTAGGTGAAATGCCAGACCTGCTTCTGGTTTCCTCCAGACACTTCAATGTTCCTTCAGGCATTTATCTCGTTTTGCCATCTTTTGTCCCTTGTAGCGGCCATTGAACAGAATCCTTGCAGACAAGCAGAATAATATTCAACAAGTGGATGGGGGTGTATAAAAAGAAATAATTCAGTTTATCCTTTCATTTTTTTTCAGACTGTACAGGCAGCTGGGAATCGCCAGCAGTAATCACCTTTGAGTGTGAACACCTTGTTTTGTTGTTATGACATGAGTGTTTAGTATTGAATTGTACAATGACTGTAAGAAACATTCTGTGAGTATTTGTTTTTCCCATGTCTGGAGCCACCTCCTCCAATTTGCACACAGCTAATGTAGGTGTACATAATGTCTCAAGTGCTAATTTCTCTCCCACTGATTATAAGAAAGTCTGGAGGACTGGATCAGATATAGACATAACCATAGTTAACTAGGACAGTTATTACCCTTCATATATGATACGTTCTGACACCACTAACGTTTTAACGACTCAAAGAAAGCTTTCAGGGGAATTAAATTTACCTTAAAATCCACTAATGTTATAATCCATACAATGATGAGTCCATAGTTTGAATGCAGACAGGAGTAGTATTAATCATAATCACTGTCCTGTGCTCCTACAAGTTATCTGATAATAGAAGTTTGGCGTGCTTTACATGGGAATTTAAATGCCACTGTACCCATTTTACAGATGGAGGAACTATAGCACAGAGGTAGTGAAACACATTTCATTAAAGTGAAAAGTGTTAAATGCATGGGTATCCCTTTATGGCCCAGATAAAATAGGTTACTTTCTACTTTAGTTACTTAACTGCAATGTTTAGGATCCCAAATACTCTAAAGTGTAATTTGAAGTCTATAGATGTAGTTAAGCTGTCGTTCTCAACTTGTAGGATAGCTCCCATCTAAATGATGGGGACCACCCTTTCTGCCTCTGTCAAGCATACGGAGCAACAAGAATGCTTAAGCTCAACTTTACATGAAACTGCATGAGAGAGTGAAAGTATTTGTTTTCTCAGATGCCTGGTTTTTAATTCATTCCTTTGATCAGGAATGGGTTACTTGCATTTATCTGGGATAATGTAGCATATCTGACATTTATGTGTTTCATTAGCCGTGAGTAACTGTAATTTTATTAAGATTTCTAGGATGTTCAAATATTAGACTTAAGCCCCATCTTATGGCAAATACCAGTGTTTGAATGTGCTAACAGAAATGGTTTTCTACTCCTTGAAGATAGAGTACTTAATGTAATTGGTAAATCAGATGATATCTGGCACTCCATTGTAATGCTCTACTTTACATGTAAATTATATTTTGAAGCACCGTATCTTTTCTCAGTAGTGATTAATCCTTGAAATAAAAGGGGAGGGGGAAGTAGCTAGTTTGTTTTTAATGATGCATTCCCCCTTTGGGAAAGATTAACAGTGTACAACTTTGTTGAGTTTAGCAATTTGCAATGAATTGCTGAGTTGTCCATGGAGACCAATTCTCTTCCTTCAGAAGAGTGTTCGCCAGGTTACATTGCACTCTTTTTTTTTAAAGTAAATAAGTTCTTACATCTCTATCTAAGCCAGGAGATAGTAAGTTCCTTGCTAGCATTTGAACTTAAATAAATCTAGCAAGTAAAACTAAACTGTAATGTGTTTGATGGGTGGAGAAAAGGCAGAGAAGGAGAAGGCAACTAATTAAGAACATGCTGTTGTTTTGTGTGGTTTTGGTCTAAATTTCAGATTGTATTCAGTGTTGTGTGCTGATTCATCTTTGCCTGTCTGTGATGCGCTGTCAGCCGGTCTTCAGCATCTTCGGTTGCCCTGCCTCCTTTTCTTGCTCTTTCTCTTTTTCAGATTGTACCTAGATATTAATGACCTGATTGGAAGACCTATTTGTTGCCTTCTGTAGCTCTAAGTCCCACAGCGGAAAGTGGGAATGTGTAGTAACATCTAGCTTAATTCCTGCAAGCGAGGGGTAAAACATCAGTGCAAAATCTGGGGTTTCCTGTGGTAAACTATGGGGGATTCTTGCTAGCTCTGTCGTCTTTGTGTATGGAGTTAGTAGATGGCACCTCACAAAATGTTTCAGATCTAGTGGGGAAATACTGTCCCTTGGGAGTGCTGCTCAGTCTCCCTTAGTTAGGTGAGCTGTGTAACCTACTCCTTTCTTTCAGCCCGTATGACTTGGCCCTTGCACGGGGGTGGGAATACTAGCAGAGAGTGCTGGAGCAGCGCCATGTCACAGCGTGTGTGCTCAGAGATGCCCCAGCCTTTCAAAAGTTATTTGGAGGAAGAGCTTAATGGATAACAATCAAGTGCAACAACATCTGCGTATTGAATCAATTTAGCATCCATATACAGAAGCGTTACAATCTTCTTTCGTTCCGACATACGAAACAAAAAATGGTTTGCTGGCAATGAGAGTTGGTGTTGATGTTCCTTCTCATGCCGGGCAGTGCACCACGTGTGTGATGTGTAGCCATGTGGTGGGTTTGGTTTGGTTTGTTGGGGTATTTTTTGGCTAAAACTGTACTGAGAACTGGCATTTGACTGGGGATGGTGGTGAAGGAAAATGCTCTCCGTCTCTTGTACTGAGAACTACTGAAGTTGAGTATTGTGGGTGTGGGACTGATTCACCTGCCACAGGCTTGGGCTCAAAGACCATTAGAAGCGACAGTATACCCTTCCACTTACTGGGAAAATACTACAAATATAAGTAGGCCTGCAAACCTGTTTTTCCTTGCCTGGATTTTGGCTGTGTATTTCACAATTGTGAAAGTTCTCGGATGCCAACTGAATGATGTGAAATAAGTAAATTGGAAGAATAAACACAACAAATAACTTTCTTTTTTTTTCCCCTCTCTCTTTCCCCCAAACCCTTCCCAAAATTGCAGCCACAGGAACAAGTCTTCAGGCTGGCCTCACCCTTCAGGGACCTGGAGCTTGAACCAGGGGACACCATATGGATGGGAGATGACGGCAAACAGAGATGGAAGAGACTACTTCATCAAGTAAGTGGGCAGCGTGAGCTGTGCAGCCTGCAGCACAGCGCTGCAGCCCTGCTCTTACTGTATGTCCTTGGAATCCTAATTCCTGCTTCAGCCCTGCACGGTTACTGATCAACTGTTTTGATTTCTTGCATAGAGGTAGCTCTGACTGTATTTTACTGCTCCTTATCTTGGTGCTTGGTTATTTTGTTTACACAATAAAATGCTGATAATACGAAGATGTGTAATTCGTCAAGGAATTACAACAAATGTCATTAAAAAAAAGAGAAGTAAAAATGCCATGTTTAAAGAATAAAGCAAACGGTCAGTTCTGACTGAAACTAACAATTCTCCTCCATCTCTGCCATGTGAGCTTTTTTAGTTTGTCTAATATATTCGTTATACTGGTAATGAGAAAGTGTGTATTTTGATCCTGCATAGTAAATATTCTAATTCTTAGATTTCTCATAGTCCTTTAGTGCTGAATTTAAAGGTTTGCAGAATAAACGTCAATGTGGGTGATGTGATAGTAAACAAAATTGGCTTTTCTTTTCCCAGAGAAAACTGTGCATAATTATTCTTTAAAATCATTTAAGTGGCTTGGATAAACTACAGTTTGCTGTTCTAGCAAATGTATTCTTACGTGGCTTTGGAACTCCTTCACTAAAAAGGGGTGATGGTGGTGAGTTAGCAGAACCATTGCCTGATTTTGCAGCATTAGTTGCTTTAGCTTACATCCCATTTTTAAGGCTAGCATTTTGATTCTGCTCATGTGAAGGCTGTTTTTTTTTTTTAATTATTATATAATTTTTATGTTTATCAGTCTGTTTAGAAACTTGCAGGTCCTTAAAAAAGTCCTTTTTGAGAATTACAATTCTTTCTTTTAACACAGAGTAGAAGGATCAGACTTAAAATAAGTCCAGGCTTAAAACTGACCATTAAAAGCCCTTAATTCACTCAGGATTCTTCATCTGCTAAACCAGAATTGTACAGCATAAGAACGAGGATCCCCATTATCTGTGTTTTCTTCCTCCCCGCTTTGCCCAGAGTGCGTGCCTTGGCTTCCTAGGAGGCCTTTGCTGTTGGAGCCAGAGCAAGATTTGTAGCAGCATGGTGTCCTGCAGGCTTTCAAGATTTAGAGCGGTTTCAGACCCGTCCAAATTGGACCAAGTTGCCTGGGTTAATGAGGGCTCAAAACCTGACTTTGAAATGTCGTTTTCTTCCTTGAGCAAGTATTTGTCATGCTTTGCGTGTCTGTAAGACAGCGGGTGCAGTGCAGGACAATGCCAGGCACGGTATAACGGTATTAGCATAGGTTTTCTGCCTGAACTAATTAGGCTCGTCAAGAAGTATAGGTGAGCCTCTGAAGTACTGTGCAGATGTGACTCTGCTCCTTCTGGTACTTTAGCTAGTGAAGGGACCTGCCCACCTCGGGTGTCGTTTTTTTCTGCAGACTGTTGGTATGTTCTCCTCTGCGTGACTGAGATTCATTTGAACATTTAATACCCTGCTTTTGAGGACAGGCACCGCATTTGATTCCTCCTCTTTTCTCACTGGTCACATAATGGGATGCTGCATTTGTTGTCTCGCTATAAACAGCTGCGGCTTACAAAATGCAGTGCATTAGTACTCATTAATTTAGCAATTTGGGAACGTTTTCTAACTCTCAGTAGCTAATGATTATTTTGTTTATTTTTTGGATTGCCTTTTAGTACCTTAAAGTGCCATATCCCTCTCTTAAATGCAGAAAACTGCATCTAGGAACAAAAATCCATAATAGGCAGTGCCAAATTATGCCCTAAGTAATGTTAGGCTTGTTGTTTTTGTTGTGGGGGGTTTTTTCCATGCTTTTATAAGGTGCTTTCTCTCCACTCTCTTTGGGGCCCTGGTCTTTCCTCCATTTTTCTCTGTGTGTGGATAGCAGTCTATGTGGGAAAAAAAATAAGCTGCTTTAAGGGGTGGAGAGAATGAGAGCTCTGAGGAAGCTGGTCTGCGGCAACCTGTGATATTTTGTGCTGGTTTTTCTTACCCATTGATAACTCTGAGCAGTCTTAAGTGCAAGCTGAACAATGCTACATACGTACCCGTTGAGGTTATAGTACATATCCTTGAATCAGATGTTTTAAAGCAACAGCATTGGCTCTGACGCACGCACCAGCCGTGTCTCCGGAGTAGTAGTGCATCTTACGTGAAGTGACAGTCCCCCAGGATGCATTCAAAGCCGGTACCTTCAGAGACTGAATGAAACCAGGAAACTGTTTGGAACCACGTACTGCTGTACCAAATCACCATCTATCCACCGCTACTCATGAATGTCAGCCCCGGTAGTTACTATGATGTGACTGGGTAGTCACAACATATATCTTCATTTTAGAAGAATGACCGCAGACTGAATACACCTAATGACTTTGCCAGTGATTCCTCTGCGGAGGTATATAGTAGCTGTCCTTACAGAGCCTGTTATTTGGCCGAGGAGAAGCCCTCTCTGGCTTTCAAAACAACTGCTTTTGCAAATACTACATGAAACATTAACGAAAACACTATCTAATATTCTTTCCTTCACTTTTCACCCCTGGAGTTTAGGAATGAAATAGTGAGATGGTTGTTGACAGTGATGTCAATAAATGCAGGAGAGAGATCAGCGAGATAGCATTTCATATTGTCTCCGAGGCTTTTTATAGCCATACAGATTAACAAATTGCATCATACTGAAGGAGAAAAAGCAATTCAAATCCTCGGCTTGGTTTTGATTAAAGATGTATAAACCAGGTATTATCACAATGAAATGTGCTCATGAGTTCTGTGCAAGCAAATAACATAATTCATAGCAACATTAACTGCTTTTTAGTTAAATAATTTACTTAGTGCCATATGTACACATCCATTCAACTGCAAGCAGACGTATTGTCATTTTGAAATTGTGGGAGGAATAGAGAATCCAGGAGAATCTTTTGGTGAAATGAAAAGTAATTATATAGTGTCAGTGCAAATGCTTTACGGCGTGAATGGGAAGCGATGTTTATTCTTTCTGCTGAAGCAAATTTGGTTGCTTTCAAATCTCTGAAAGCCCCAATGGCCTGAGCTAATCAGGGGCAGCTCCCATTGCCAGGCAGCACTTTTGTAAAAGTGCAAGAGCCTTTTATCAAAATGTTATGAGATGTCGCTATCAATTCATTATCTCTTCTGTACAGATGGCACAACCGGGGTCATTTTGCAAACCTCTAAAATACTTTTTCTTAAGTTTAGGCCGTGGTAAATTAAAGTTTCAGAACTTCACCCATTCCCTTTTAACTGGCAACTTTTACTTAAAATAGCCTTATGAGATAAGTAATACATTTCAGTATGGGAGGACAGCAATCATCTAGTATTCTTCCAGCATGTTTCTGTACCGTGCAAACTGTATTAAGCTGAGTCTTTAATATGAAATTGTTTGCAGTGTCTATTTAACCATTTTAAAGGCCTGTTTTCTTTGCATTTATTATATACGCTGTATAGTATATGATTATGAGAAATTTCTGTATCGCTAATTTGAATCCATCATGAAATTTATTAAAAATGTATTTGGTGTAATTGTAGGGTTTCAGGGAGATAGCATGCAAAGTGGGAAGGTTTTAGCTGATTTTGTCCACATAGGGTTTAGCCTCCTGGCAATTTTGGCTCGCCTAAGTTGCCACTACTACAATCTTACTGATTTTCAGACCTGTACATTTTCACATTAACACCCTTGTGTTAGTCTTGGTGCTTGTCAGACCTGGAGAGGAGTTGATAGAGGGAAATAAACTGGCAAAAGCTAATAAAAAATCAATCCTACAGAAAAAGCCATTAATTTTATGTCACTTTAGCTCCCTGAGCTGGTCCTCCACATGGTCTGATAGAGTTGGAGAATAGTTTAGGATGGCAGGTCAGCTGGTCCAGCCTCCTGCTCAGAGCATGGCTGATGCCAGGTGGGGAGCAGCATTGCTGACACGCCGAAATACCTGACTGATGTGGGAACCAGGCTGCAACAGACTGGTGTTGGCTTAAGCTATCCTGCAACTGCACTCTAAGGTGCAAGTTGAAGTAACATTTGCTGCCACGGAAAGCCATACTCTTTTGATACCTATTCCTATTTAATTCCTGAGGTAATAGGTACTTTTGTGGATCCGGCTTCTATCATTCAAATGAAGACCAGAGTCTGAAATCAGATTTACTGAAAGGAAGTATAGCCCTTCCGAAGTGGGCTCAAAGCATGGTGGTCCCATAAGGTGTAGTTAGTTATTACACTCTTGAAATAAATTTTTAGTGGCACCTCTTAGGTCACCATGTTGCCATATCCTTATTTGCAAGAGATGCAATTGATCGTATTTCCTTTAACTCCTGTCATTGCTTCAGAGAGGATGACCGGGTCTGTCTGCGTTACCAGTTTGGTTTGCTCCCTATTTTACTCCAAGGACCCTGACCATCTGTACTTCATGCATATTAGCTTGCTTCTGTGCTCCCGTCTGGAACAAACTGAGCAAACAGCTGGGACCCCGGGCGTGAAATAAAAGGCAGCACACCCAGGGAGCAAAGCCTGCAGCGTTACTGCATGGCTTCAAACCACAGGTCAGTCCCCAGAGCGCACAGCAGAGCTGGGAGAGACCTGCTCCTCCTGAGTCTTTCCAAATCTTGTTATGTTAGTATGACGTGGTTGCTACACCACTTGAAACATGTCACAATGTATTTTGTTATCTTGAGTGCCTGCTGTTATTTTTCACTGATGTTTTTGTATTTAGTAACACTAAATTCTTCCAGACTACTTCTAGGTGTATCTGGCAAACTTAATTCGTTTTTCCTCTAAGGTATGTAGTCCTGCATATAATATCAGCTCTGTGATTTTTGGCTTGTGAAATCATGATGTTTTGGTTGTCCTTGCTTGGCTTAGTAACTATGCTATTCCTAAAATACGAAATTCTTGAATGTCAGCTTTTGACCCGTACGTAAAACATAGGTAATGTGCTTGTCTTCTTTGGTAGTTAGAGCAGCTCACAACATCCTAAATTCTCAAAGCATACACAGTACATTATTTCCTCACAATGCAGCAATGCCATGATATTCTTCTATATACTTACCTAAATTTTCTCAAATTCTCAAAAAAAATATTCTCAAATACTTACCTAAATTTTCTTTAGTAGTCTTCGTCTGTTCTCTCAGTGCTTGTTGTGCTTAGAAGAGGAAACTCATTCATGTTTTCTGAAAGGTGGAGTGCCCCTATGCATGTTGCGTGCATCCTGTCTGGCCTGCACGGTCCTCCTTGTACACCCGGTTCTCAGGGCTGGCCAGCTATGTAGAATGACAGAACACAATCATTGATGATATTAATGACCTATCAATCAAGCATCCTGCTTATTAAGGGTCACTGATTTATACCAGATGCCAAACTGAGGCTCACAGCCTGCTAATCAGTTTATTTCAAAATAAATAAGCACAGAAGAGGATCAGACCATTCAGCCTTTTTTTTTTTTTTTTTTTTTTTTTTTTAATTTCTCTTGGTATGTCTAGCCCTACCCTAACCTTCTCATCCATATGTTCTGCAGGTTGTACACACCTATTGGTAGTTTAGTCCTTTCTCAGAATATTTCTGTGGAGTTTGGTCTGTTGGAAGGTTCTGAAAACAATCAAAGGATATAAAATATAGTGAAAGCCTTGATTGTTGTTACTGTGGTGTTTGTCTTCCTGGGTTTAGAAAAGCTGCTGTTAACTGTACCTTAAGACTACTTTAGTACATAAGGCCGTAATGAAAGTTTGAAGCCACAAGAGCACCCTCTGCCCTGTAGGTAAGATGTTATATAGCACTTTACTGAAGGCATTACATTCCTTCATCTCTAAGTACAGAAACATTGTTGACTAGATTCACTGGAGGATTTATTTGGCTTTTGCAAAAATACGGGCAACACTGCTGCTGCTCCGTCCTCCACGAGAACACTTCCGCTTATGCACGGTGCCGAAGAGAAGGTTCATTTCCTTCTCCTTCCGATTCAGGTTAGGGATGTGAACGAAGGCAGTCTATACGCCAGGATAATGCCTCAAGCCAAAGGCTGAGTGCGGTGCCCCTCTTCGGGCATCTCCGCTCCCAGGTGAGATGCCAAGGGAACAGGCAGTGGAATCACACTCTCTGGCCCACTTATTCCCATGTCCCTGAAAGGGACATCCAATGAGATTGAATGGCAGGCAGTTTAACAGGGATAAAAATAGTACAACCTATATAATTAGCAAATATAACTCTCAGCTACAGGTTACGGTAAAGCCTAAAATGCTTCATAGGATTAAAATGTATATTTGCAATGTACATTTGTAATGAGACTTCCACTATTAAATTACATAGGATTCAAAAAAAAATAGAGCAGGTATAAAATCTTATGTTTCAGACAAGCGGGTGAGTCAGCTGCTGACTGCCTAGGGCTAGGACGAAACTTCCTGTATTAATCAGGTTATTCTATAATTACAAGGTTTCTTGCACCTTCCTCTGAAGCGGGTTCTGAGTGCTGTCAGAGAAAGGATACCGGACCAGGCGGACAACAGGTCTGATTGGTATGGTGATTCTTGTTTTTTCTCTCATTTAAAAAAAAAAAAAAAAAATTCCCTTGTCACTAATATGGACTGTTGATATGAATAGTGTGCTATTTGAGAAAGAGTGCTACTGTGCTCCTTTCAGGCTGCGTACAAATTTGCTTTCTGTTGCTAAGGGTTTGACCTGCTCAAGGACAGGATCATATGGCGGGAGGGGGAGTGGGGCTAGAAGAGACGAGCAGCAGCAGGGACGCACAAACACAAGTGGCTGTTTAAAGCAAACCTGAATAACTAGAAAGGAGAAGAAGGAAAATTATATAGCAACCTGGTTGTGTCAGTGGTCTGCCTAGAGACAACTCAGGGGTATGGTGAAAAAGGAAGGTATTGCTAAATCAGCTCAACCTCCTGAAAAGAGAAGATGATTTAACAATTGTCCTTCCTTCACAGAGAACTGTTGCTCTAGCCGTAAAGATGGCAGGCATAAATACGACAGGCAAAATGATGTTAATATCGACGGGGTTAAATCATTGTTATAATGGAGGGAATAATAGCAACGAGATGCTGGCTTGTGGGCTTATTTTATTTTAACTAGAGCATGGCAAAATGGAGAGTTCATTGCATTGTAAGACAGCTGTACAGCAGTAACTCGGGAGCTAGTCACAGCAGCGTGGCTCCTTCCCTGGCTCCTTCCCTAGCTCCTGGCTTGCCCGTTCCGAGTCCTCTCTGCACGCATATGCAACCATCACTTGCTGAACCAAGAGGATTCCTCGCACTGGAAAGGTGAGGGGAGAAGGTATGAATGTGGGTGGGACTACTCGGAAGAGAAGCAGCTTTTGCTCAGTCATTAGCCTTGGGTTGCCTGGATATGACTGTACCTAAGTGGAGTACAGGGAATCGTGTACTTTGGGCCTCTGCTACAGCAAAGTCAGTGTTTCTGATCTAGTCCCCAGTGTTTTGTCCAAACACAAACTGGATGGGGATGCCATGAAATTCAGAGTAGCATTGCATCCTGAGAACTGTTATTCTTGTGTGTTTGAAGGTGGATTAGGAAGCAGAATAAAACTTCTGGAGCAGAACCTGTATAGAAAAAAAAAAAAAAAAAAAAAGCAAGGTATCCTAACCCAGGGCCGCAATGTATAGAGGTGAGAAGATGAAATCCTCATTACTCTTGGAGTTCACATGCTTCTGCGTAGATGTTTCATATGGCATAACAGCATCTCATCTGTGCATTACAGCATGTGAATGCATCTGTAGAAAGAAGCGTTGCTTCTGTGCACGAAGCTGCCCTTCTTGGGAGCGTAAAACAAATTAATTCTTGTAAACAGTTTGTGTGAGAATGATAGCAGCAGTTGGAGTCTGCTTTTTCAAACATCCCTCTTGTAAAACATAGTGCGGTCCCTACAGAATCAGGATTAAAAGCATCAAGTTCTGGTTCCGCAAAGCCATTCGGGAGGGTTGGGAGAGCGGTAGTGGTTTGTAAGAAGCTGTAGGTTTTGTCTCGGGTGACGTGCTGGTATCCCGAATGATGAAACACAGAGTCTCTGCATATGAAATAGAACCAGGCTCGTTGACAGCCCTTAAAAATAAAGAGGGGAAAACAGCCCCTGAAACACCAAAAAGGTAGAGTGATCCTGCAGGCTGTACACTGCTGCCTTAGTGGCCACAAGCTTGAAAAAATAAATAAGGCAAACCTGTCTGATACTCAGTGAAGGAACTGGGACATTTCACAGCAAAGGCTAGGTGAAAATTTCCCCCAGAGCTTCAGTTATGGCATTAAGAAAAAAAAAAAAAGTGTGCTAAAGCTGTGTCATAGAGCAGGAAAAAGGGGTGAGAATTAGCACAGTATATTGCTGCTGTTTAAATAGCACAGTTCAAGTACACTAGTTCATCATAGTGTATGTACAGAATTTAAAGTAAGTTATTTCATATGTTATGTCAAGCCAGGAAATACCACACTGATAATGCCTTTCCAGCAGTCATTCGTATACTAAGGAATTGCATGCTGAGGTATATAAAAGCCAGCACCAAAGAAGCTGTATTTATCCCTTTGGCTTCATTTCTGTTGTATTAATATATTTACAGTTTTCTATAAAGAAAATCAAGTATAAGCCTACTGTAAAAAGTTCTTATCTGGATTGTTATTGTCGAACAGCAAGATAATTTGTTTTAGAAAGACAAGATGATACTACCAACAAAAGCTTACTGAATTTTAATTCTCATTTAGGCTTTATTGCCCTTCTTACAATAAAATACTGCTCAATTATACTCAAAATGCTCAGTTCCCAAATATAATGCTAAAAATCCTCATATTATGTATGTTGTCATATATGTATAAGGTTAAGGTGAAGAAATAGTTTAGCTGAACTCAAATTAATCTAGTCACTGGCAACCATATGACTCACTGCAATATTTTGAAAGCCATTTATCTAATGTTCGCTAGGATCCTGCGCCGTTCCACAGAAAAACTTCAATTTAAAATAAACCAATCAAACTGTGGCTGCGCAATTAAATATCACCATAGTAACAGGGATTAAGCACACGAGGTAAAGACCTGCTGACGGTGCAGAGATTATTTCAAGTTTCTTACTCTGCCAGCAGTAACCAAATGAATTTACATTTTCTGTATCGCACACTGGGAGATGTAAAATAAAAGAGATTGAGGTACATGCGTGGCATCTTGGGACTTCAGAGAGTATTTTCCTGACAGGGGAAGTAATTAGCTGGAATTACAAATAGGAACTCAGCAGACAGATACGAATAAGTATTTGCTCATGGGATTTATAATTAAAACCTGGGGAGGCATATTATTTAGGATACAAATAGCATGGAAAAACTTTGCCATAGTTTAAGAAATTGAACAGAATAATAATGCCATTTTGCTTTTAATTTTTAAGTGAACTTAGGTTCACCTAGGAAAGATGGTTGGTTGCAGCTCTGCTATAAAGTAACGTTTCCAATGTGTAATATACATACAAAGTTATAGTGCAGATAGCCCTACTGACATTCAGTGAAGACGTAGGATGAGGCCTTAATCAATCCTAACGCGTTTCTGCTTGTCTCTGGCTCTATTTATAGCTTTTTCATGTGTATTTATGAAAAATACTGAAGATGCAAATCTACCGGCATGTGGAGTTTTCAGCTTTTAGTGGTATGGTTTAGGGTTGGTTTGTTTTTCTCTTGTTCAGATTGGCTTTTGATTCCATTGTCGGAGACCTATTCTGATCACAGTGTTGTGGTCTCTTACTGCTGCATAAAGCTGAAATACCTGGTTTGAATTGAGAGCCTTAATCCCTACCTTTGGTTCACCAGCAAGTGTTCAGTGTGACTGGGGGATGTTGTTGTCATGGGCTCTTCTGTCCAAGGAATGTCTGCTGGTGGTTTTGGGCTGTCCTGATTTTTTCCATGAGAACAGATTTATGAGGGCATCTTCTGTCACTCTTTTCTGTCAACCTGCGAGAAGTGGAAGTGAGCTGCTTCAACATGCAAACGATCTGCAGCTGTTCATCCTCTATTAGGGAGATGTAGACCCTGTAGCGCCTCTGCTTTCTGAATATTCGGTCGATATTTGGAACTCACAAGGTGTTGAGATCAAGGTGTACGCTTGCCACCTGTGCTCACTGGTCTGAGGTTGGTCTTGGGGTCATGCTATTCTCATTCTTTGTGGTAGGATGAACTTTCCACCCTTGCAGAGATGATCTGCTGCTTGGAAAATGTTTTAAGAGACCTGGTGGTAGATGAGCCCACAACTTCACCTTTTCTGTAGGAATCAGAACTTTCCGAATCTGTGAGAGTGCATATCGGTGTCTGGTTTTGATTATGGGAGTCTATACAGTGTTCGACATCTTTGGTTCCCTATTCATTTCAAGCATAAGCTTAGGTCTCTGTGTGTAAACAGACAGGTTTTTTAGCTCTGCTCTTATGAAAAGACGTTGCTTCAATTTTACTAGTTGTCTCACAGCCAGTTTTGTCAGCCTTAAGTTAAAATGTCTTTCTTTGCACATTTAGATGCAATTTGGTTTTTCGCATCTTGGGATGAAAAGCCTTTGTTAAAGATTCATGATAAATACTGCAGTTATATCCCAAAATCATTGCATCTGGCGAGTTTCTAAAGGAGGAGATGAATACTGAGCACATTTTGTAGGAATGAGCGTAGAAAGTATCTGTTTATAGTGGCACTCTTTCGTCGTACAAAAATGCAGAAGCCGCGTTAAAGTTGGCTCCTGGCATAAGCATCCAGCAAATGTAGAAGGGAAGAAGTAGTGAAATGTTGATGAAACATAAGGTAAAATCAGAAAGTCAGGGATGTATGGGAGAAGTTTCTTAAGAAATGGCTTATGAGATATAGGAGACAGTTTCTTAGGAGTGCTATGTAAGATGGTGTTGTCCCTGGACTTGATCAGGTGGGAACAACAGAGTTTTACCTGGAGTCTAAAGAGGTACTTCATGTTTCTCTTCCTGTTTATAATCCCTTTTGTATAGTTTTTTCTTTTTGCTGCTGTTTTTATTGTTTTTGTTTAATCCAGTTAGTGCCTTGAGCTGGACAACAGAAACTTGGCAAAAAGTCATACTGATAAAAGACATTTTGTTTTGGGCCACGAGGGGCTGATTCTGGCAGCTCATAGTAATGACATTTAGAGATTTTGTTGCATGATTCCTGTTGCCAGCATCCTATTAAAATGCAGTTCCACCATTTTAACAGTATGCTAAGGAATGGTGAACTAATGGTCTACCTTTGAAAAGGAAACTGTAAGAAGATTAGCTCAACATCGGTGTTGCGCACTGAAAAGTCACACCTTTCTTGGCTGGGAATCTTTTTAGTTAAAACCTGCATATAAAAAATAGGGGTTTCCATGCCTTCAGACATGGGCCAGGATTGTGGCTAGGTCTTGAAAAGAACTTGGTTCCCCAGAGTGTCACACTGTGACCAGCCAGAAGTTTCCAAAAGGCATTGAACGATGCCCAGTCAGAAAAATCCAAACATCAGTACCCTCAAACTCCATTTAAAAACAATTCTGTTAGTTTTCCCAACTAGAATTAATTAAAGCGAGCGCAAGCTAATGGGCAGATCATAGGACCAGCTGCTTTCGTGGCGTGAGCCTTCAGGAATACTGTTCCTGAAGGAGGAACCCTATCACCTGAACATAATGTGTAATAGTTTCACAGCTGCTTTTTCAGCCTTGCCTCTGTGACTTGCATAGGCAATTGAGCCCGGCGCCGTTAGGAAGAGTGACAGGATGAGGCTTTCTGTAGAGCTGCTCAGAGTGGGAAGTTTGGTTGGGTTGCCTTGTTCCTTTTCCCACAATCTGCTTCTCCGGCAAGCTGTACTCGGAGTCAGCTGGCATTTCCCTCACAATCTTGGAGAGAAAGGATGTCGTGACCTCACATGCTCAGGATCTGGCAGCCTAAAACAAGTTAGCCAGGTAGCGCTTAGTTTACTGTTACTTGATTTTTGTGCTCAAATTTAAAGAATTGACCAGCTGAACTTCCAGAGAAGTTTGCTCAAAAAATCATGGGCTTGGTGGTTGGTTGTTGTTTCTTTGTTTTTATGCTACAGGAGCACATGAAATCTGCCACACATTGGGATCCTCATGTGCTTGGTGGATATATTTTAATTAGCAGGTGCTAGAAAGGCATTGACTGTTCTCGTATTCGATTGCAATGCTGCTGTATGGTAAGATTAAGTGAATTTTTCAAGGAGGGGTGGACTGCCACCCTCTCCTCCCCAAATCTGTGTGAAAACGTAGGAATTGCATATGAATATTTTTTTTGTAACTACCGTTCAGTGACAAATTAAAAAGCCAAGCGATCCACATGTTGCCAGGCTAAGTTTTGTGCCATATTTGAAAGCCATAATGATGTTTTCATGTAAATATTAATGATAAAAAAGTGATTTTCTGTAGAGTCTTTGGCTAGATTTACATAGAATACAGCACAAATGCTTTCTGCTACATGGAAGAGAAAACTAAATATATGTTTGCACC